>NC_141686.1:308843123-309557327 GCF_964263255.1 Lissotriton vulgaris | reverse complement strand
CTCGCCTCTGTGCCCACTCTGATCAGCGATCACATTCGGCAACTCTGGGCATTAGCTTGCCTCATCTTCACTAACGGCCCCACCAGACCGCCGGGGATGCCTGGTCTCACCCTGGAGATACCCATTAAGGGACCATCTCTCAGGGAAGCCAGGAAGGGTTTCGCAGCGGTCGAAGCGCCTTGGGGCCCTCCGGGTAAGTAGTGCGCTATATAAATGCCTATACATTACATTACATTACATTACATACATTACATTACATTACAAACCTCCGGATGAGTACTCTCCTTTCGAGGAGACTGAAATCCCACTAAAATTCCAAGAGAACCTGCTCTGGCTTAATGGCGCCCTAAAACATAATGATCATATTACCAGGCTCAGTCCACTAGGTAGACCAGGAGCAACGTGGCCGGTTCTAGCCAGCTACACACCACACCCGGACATTGCAAAAATGTCAAAGGAAGAGCTGTTAGTACAGCTAAAAACATTATTAAAAATACATAGGCAATTAGTCCAATATGTAATGCGGACTGCAACAGTCCAACCAGCTGTTAATGTACCACAGCTGACCCCTCATCAGGGGAACACTAATAAAATTACACCACAGACATACAGTCATGTCTTGGTAAAACAGCCGTAAAACGGGAACAAATCCCTTTCTGGTTAGCACAGAAAATCACTCAAATAGAGGCAGTATTTCCGGATACTACCCCTATCGAGAAACACAGAATCTTGACAATCTGCCTTCCTATGGGAATCACACCACACGTGGAGGACTGCGACACTTGGGGTACAGTCTTTGCTTCCATTTACACAAAAACACATGGTGTTCCGTCTATGGCGGTAATACCAGATGTGCTAAAACAGATTCAAAATGAATACGGTCCAGAGCCCGCTTTAACTCTTGGTATGAAATTACTGAAAGACTTCAAGCAGGTCTCGGCTATATTATTAGTCAACACAAAGGGAGAAGCAGCATCTGTGGCGATCCGCCAGAAGTTGAAGGAAACAGATATAACAGATCAGCCAATTGAGCTTGCCAGAATCATAGAGAAATGCTATGAAGAATTAGGTAGAGACAGCTTGGGTGGGAAACCAGTAAAGCCCCAACTGCTCGAAAACCCTGAAAAATTATTTATTAAAAATAATTTAAACACTCCTAGAAAGAGAGGGATGGAAATAAACAATCCACTCCCAAGGAAAAAGTTTTCCAGTCCAGAGGAAGGTCTCCTTGACGGAGGGAAAGAACTCCGACTCGAGAACACCAGTCTCCCCAGAGGGAGCTCTCTGAGAAAAGATATAACCTTAGAAATAGGGATAATTTGAAAAAACCGGATAGATATCAAAGTATTGATACACGTCCCTCTCGATCTTTTTCGCAGAAATCGGAAAGAAAAGGACGGTCAGACCCAGGAGAGCATACCAAGTCCAAAGACAAGGAACCTGCTTAGAGTAAAAAATCTTAATTTCCAAAAAAGAAGGTGGCCAGTATTAGAGTAATCAACCATGCCGAGAATACTGAGGACACAGTTGAAAAACGGGGAGTGGGCATTGACAATGTTGGACAGTGCAGCAGAAATCAGTATAGCCCGCAAGATCTTGATGAGTCATCTGGAGACAGTGGACACGAATGAATACATTCAGGTTGAAACTGCCGACACCAGACTTAGCGAGCCCCATAAAATATACGAAATAGCATTGCGTATAGAGAGTGATAAGACTAGGAAAATAAAGGGTCTATTTTGGGATACGCTCCCAAAAGGCTATGATATTCTGTTAGCTGAAAAAGATTGGCCCCCAGAGTTTGTCAGGGAGTGCCCTCGTGGCGAAGAAATGATTATGCCTGCCTTCTCGAATCACATTCTGATTCACAAAAAATATACTTATGCAAGGAAATGGGCAGTAGCCCAGGCACCGGCATTATATAAAAATCATGTAGGATGGGATGAGGACTCACCTCCTCACAAAATCCAGTTAAAAAGTGAACCAACTGCCCAACGGCAGTATCCCATTAAGCAAGAAGCTAAAAAACAAGTCAGGGAGATCTTAGATCAACTTGAATACCAGGGGGTGATTGAAACATGCACCTCTCAAATGAACAATCCTTTGTTTCCTGTCTCCAAGCCAGACAATTCATATCGTCTAGTTTTGGACTACAGATATCTTAATGCATGTTGTAAAACTTTCGCAGTACAAAACTCGCATAGTGCAGCCCTAATGAATAACATAGTTAGGAAAAAGTATAAAACAACATTAGACATATCTAATGGTTTCTTTTGTCAAAACATTGCACCAGAAAGCAGATACTTGACCGCTTTCTCAGCATTTGGGTCGCAGAAAAAATTCTGTCGACTCCCACAGGGGTTCAAGAACAGCCCAGAATTATTCTCAGCTAGAGTAACAGAGTTACTACAAATATATGATGATGAGGCATTATCTTACGTAGATGATATCTATCTCACAGACGACGACTTGGATACTCACTTGAAAAGAGTGAACACCATTATACTTGGGTTCACAGCAGAGGGTTACAAATTCAACTTTAAAAAGTCTCGAATTGCCCATCTGACAGTACTATTTTTAGGGTACGAATTATCAAGTGAAGGAAAAAGCCTAGCGGACAACTTCTTAGAGAAGTGCGCTGTACTCCAAGCTCCAAAAACGCTGAAGAATTTACAATCCATACTAGGTTTTCTGAATTTCGGAAGAACATACATTCTAAATTACGCAGAGAGGGTAAACCTCTCTACGAACTAATTAAACCTGATTTTAAACAAATCAATTGGACTCAGAAACACACAGAAATTATGAGATCACTGCAAACAGACATGTTAGCAAAAACAAAATTAGATACACGTGACAACACACGCGATCTTGTAATCCGAGTCATCCCAGGAGGATGCGGATTCACGTACCTAACCTCTAATGAGGGAGAAAAGGTACCAATTTCAATTAAATCTCACTTGTACACACAAGTAAAAAAAACATTCAGTCACACAGAAAGAACTATGAATGCAGTGCAAATTGCATTAGCAAATGAACGAGAACTAGCACACAGCAAAAGGATTAATATCCTCACAGCGGAATCTGCCTTCGAGGCGCTATTCAGCCCAGTAAACCTGCCTACAGTGTCACTGGATCCGAAATGGATACAGTGTATAGATTCTCTAGGAGCGGAAGATGTGAAATACTATTTCGCCCCACAATTCGAAGAACTGAATGATTTAGAATATGAAGAAGAATATCCTCTGCCAATCAAACTTCTGCCTCTCCCACAGTACGCCTATATAATCTTTACAGATAGATTTGTACAGCATTACAATGAAGAGAGCAAATCCTACGATGCAGCCTGTGCGATTGTTAAAGGTTGTTGGCTGTGCGGTAAATTCAGACCGAAAGTAACAAGAACTGAATCAGTAAGAAACTGTACGGCTCAGAGAGCTGAAATCAGATCTTTAAAGATGGCGCTCGAAAATACAGAACGTGAATTCCCGACACTAATTGTGTGCGATTCTCATTTATGCGTCAACTCTTACAATAATAAACTGCAGAGTTGGATTGAAAACGATTACAAAGATGACACAGGTGCCACAATAAAGCATAAATTGCTCTGGAAACAGGTAGCTCTTTTACAGAAAGAACTACAAACGACTCACGTGATACACGCACAGAGTCTTCAACGTGATGGCGTTCACGTTGCAGGGAATTCATTGGCTAACACAGCCACAGCGGAAGCAACTAAACCGGCTTCCGTAGCCACAAAAAAGCGTGCAGAAAAATACATAGACGGGGAAACCATGCTGGCAGTAAAAACGACCGTAAAAGGCGACTGTGCAGCACTACCCGTGAACTATCCAATCAATTATGCATACGTAATCGATGCAAATTCCGTTCCTTTTGCTCGAATCCTTGGAGTGGGGGATAGGGTAATTCCAAACAGGGACCGGAGGGGCTTCCTATTACAGGAAGCACACATGGGGTTGGGTCTGAGACACCAAACAATCAGGGACTCTCTGAGAGAATTAGAATAAGAGTACTGGTGGCCGGAAATGAGTGAAGGCATTCATGAGTTTGCAAAAAACTGTGAAGACTGCAATAGAGATTGCAGTGGAGAACCGGCCAGTGTAGTGTCAGAAGCCATGATAGAAAGCATCAGGCAATCTATCCGCGCTATCAAAAAAGAGAAACGCGTCCCATTGTACATCCTTAAGGCTAAACACACTTAAAAAATATGGCCTCCAGCGCTCGGCTGACGCAAGAACGGTTATAAAAGATCTGCGAGTCTATATCGGCACATACGCAATTACCACGTTCCATTCTGACCAGGGTCCTGCTTTCAGCTCTCGAACTTATAAGGAGGCCATGGCCAGCATGGGAATTGGGTTGCGGTATTCTTGTCCGTCGCACCCCGAAGGGAATAGTGTGGTAGAAAGAAAAAACCGAGACATAAAGCGATCTATAACAGCGAAGGTATTAGGTTCAGGCGCTGGGTGGGTCAAACATTTAATAAGTGTCCAGACCAGTCTTAACAATTTGCCAAGAAAATCTCTAAAAGGTTTCAGCCCATACGAACTATTGTTCGGAATTAGAATGAGAATTCAGGACTTAGATAGTCAGGTATCAGTGGTACAAGATAAGAAAACAGACTTTGACATCAAAGATTGTTTGGCTGTTTTACAGGAACTGAATGAAACAAGAAAATCCTTAAGCAACATAAAGTTAAAGCAACAGCCAGATACCACTGACGAGGCACCACAAGCAACAGCCCCAGCAAGGCCTGTCTGGATTCCAAAGATTGGGGATCTTGTCAGAGAAAAAATCGCGGTGAAGAAGGAATTTGGGCCTTCTTACAGAAAAGCAGTACCTGTCTTGGCAGTCACCGGAACAAGATCAGTAGTACTACCGCCCCTTGCTGGTAAAAAGGAGAACAGAGTCGTGTCTATCGACATGGTAAAACCACAACCATGTGGCCTATAATCAACAGTAGGCCCAGTGGACTCCCGAGAAACAACAGGATACCCAAACTTGCAAAAATCCAAGAGGTTCAAACTGAAAGACTAATCACATTCGATCAGCCTGCAGTGCACAGAGAAGGACTATGCAATAATGCCATGGAACTCATGCTTGACACAGATTGAAACAGTTCGTCAAGAAACACCAGTCTACAATAATGTGGCATCAGAAAATGCTACCGAGAGACAGATTGAAAGAACAATCCCAACAATTGACAGAACTGCCTCTGGTTATTTCATCAACTTCGACAACTTTTCCGAGGATCAAAGTAACCCCGAAGTGATGCCAGAAACAAAAATGACTTTTAAAGAAAAAGCAACGGAACTCTTTCATCAACTGAAGGAAATCTACCTTATTTCCCCTTGGTTAGAGTTCTGGTTCGGTCTAGGTGTATTTTTCCTCCTGCTTTGGCTCATCATGGTACTTTGCTTGTGAAAATTCATTGAGGGAAAATATAGTACAATGGACACAACAAGTCAGAACATCAACTTAGTCCTCAAACCACACAGATCATCACACGTGAAGAAAAGAGAACTGTCAACAGTAAATGTCACAGCCATTCCAATACCTGGTGGGGTAGTATGGGAGAAAACTGACTATGAGATCTATGGTCCGGTCGAGATCCTGAAGTATCCTCATCAACTGAAGGTTTCCTTGAGTGACTTTGTAAAACCTAGTACATTCTCTGATGATTGGGACTTTAACAGTATTAATGACATGATGTCTGATTTAGTAATGTCAGCTAGATTCACAGAACATGATTATTTACAATGTTCATCTAGTTATGAACAGTTATTCTGTTTTACACATTATGGCGATCATTATTTGCATAAATCTGCACAGCCTAATAATGTTTTTATTATAGAAATGGGGTAACCCAATACGGTTTTTTGGACCTGGGTAATCGATACTGTCAAAGAAAACAATGGTCCAAACCGAAATTGATCATTTGATCAATGAATAATACACTCACAGTTGTTCTTTTTTCACTATTTAAACGAGTATCTGAGTTAATCTACTCTGAAGAGTCAAACAATGAGGGTTATTTAAGAAAAAAGAAAAAAGAGCAACTACCTGAAAAGAACTAAATTTATTCCAAAAAAGGGAGTTTTCAAAATTACTCCATCACAGTACAGTTAATTATATACATTTATACATCTTCAAAAAACAAACGGTAAAAAGGGGAGCAATCTGCTTCTAAAAAGAGGGGTGCCAGAGAAGGAAAAAAAGAGAGTGATTTAAAGAGAAAGCGGGTATAAGCCTCAACGAAAAAGTGACATAGAATTTCAAAAAAATGGAAAACACAAGACTATAAAAATTCAAGCTAATAGTGCAATTAGGCCACTGTTGTTTGTTGGACTTTTCACATTTATACAGTCTAAACTGGCATGTATAATGAAACTTTCAATAAGTAGTGGTCCTATTTGCTTATTAAAAGAGCGTCGACGGTTCGACCAGTACAGGGGTGACTGGGAACCTCAACCTGCGGGTCTTCCTCAGGACGTGTATGACACAAGCCCTTTTACCGTCGATAATCAATATGGACCTAGGGTAGATTAAGATAGTGTTCAGGGAGTTGCATGAATTATTAGTTGTAAAAAGGTTAGAATATTAACCTATCTTCTCGCTTACCTAAGAGTTTCTTTTAATAGGATGATCGCAGTCTTCCTACACCTGGATGGATGATCTAGTTGCTTGACCGTTGTTCCACACCTATATTTAATAAGCTGTAATCGGTCTGTCAAATTCAATTTTTTCTTGCATTCTTAATTGTAGTGTTAACTAAAAGTCAAACAACTTACCAACCGAATTGGTGGTCATATGCGTAACCAGAAGGGTTAAAGAATTGAAGAATTGAGGGCAGCAGACACAGCTCACAACAGGGAACCGTCTATCACTACAAGAGGACATATTAATGATGTGTTACCACAAGACCATTCTAAATGTGGTTCGCGATATGCAAGACCAGCATGCTGTTGCCTACCTTGGATATTCTTATTCAGCCGTCACTCGCTGAGATATTTGTGGGGTTACACTACCCAAACCAGGACGTCGGTGTAAACTGTAATGGGACACATTATGTGCGTATTAGCCGAATACCGGTCAGTTGTCTGTATTCCGTGTATTATCCAAATAACGTGGTGTCGCCTACCTTGTCATATCTTATGTGGCCATTCCTCGCTGAGTTAGTGGTTCAAATATGCCGCAGTACTAGACGGCACTGATTGGCGCTAGAAGAGAACAATTACGAAAGGTAAGCGTGTGCTCTGCCTACAAAGTACCACAATTCAAAGGAAGGGGGTCTCAATTCAAAAAGGTTAGCGGGACGTACCTCACCAGGGTCTGCGTTCGCTGTGAGAACGATCCGTAATGCCAGATACTGCCGTAACGTGATGACGTCATGTGGACGTATTTGACGTTCACTGGAGAACGGCATCGAAAAAAGACTAGCTCCGGTTGAGAGCTTGGTCGAAATGTTTAGAAAAGTGTGTAATTTTCAAATGCCAAATGTATAGACTAAGTGTGATCAATACCCCAAATCTGGTGTAAGGACTTAATATAAGAATTTATAAGAATTTAGGGACAATCGCACACCAAGGTCATAATGTGGGGGACGGATTGGTTCATTTATGGATATTATCACCTACGGTTTAACACTGCCACCTGCTTACTGATTTCTTCATATTCGTTCAAGCCCTGTTTTATGGTGTCGAATAAATGTATAAAACGACACTCACGAAGGCTCAGTGCATGATTGAAATCACCACCTCTGGGATTTGGTGTCACTTTTTCAAGAACGCACCATTTCAAGCTATCTGGGGCATGTTTGAATCTAGTGAAGTGTTCCACAAGTGGGGCTCCCTGGGTTTTACATTTGATGCGGCTTATATGTTGTAATATATGGCATTTCACCTTCTGAATAGTTTGCCCAATATACACAAAACCACATGGGCATGTAATCGCATAGATCACTCCGCTGGAATTACAGTTACTGTGTTCCTTTAGCATGTGTGTGTGATTATTGTCTTTGAAGTGTTTAATTTCTTGGGTTAGAGGGCAGGCCTTACAATTTCCGCATTTCACATGGCCTTTAACTGGGGGAATACCCCACAGGACCGTTTGACTTGGAGGAATAGTGGTGGGTAGTAACGCTTTTACAACATTGTCCCTTATGTTTTTTGCCTTCTTGAAAGCATGTAAGGGCACAGGGGCATTTCCAATCTCGTCAGCTATCATATGCCAATGTTGGTTAATTATTTTCTTGATCTTATTACTTTTCGTGGAATAGGTGGTAACACACACTATTCGATCCTCATTTTGTCTTTGATGGTTTGTCTGTTCTAAGAGATGTTCCCTATGGTTGTGCCAAGCCCGTTTCCGGGCTTGTTTTAGAAGCCTGATAGGGTATCCTCTTTCAAGCAGGCGAGCTAGGAGGCCTGCTGATTCATTAAAATAGTCCTCCTTCTTAGCACAATTCCTCTGCAACCTCAGGAATTGCCCAAATGGGAGATTATCTCTGAGGTTGCGGGGGTGGTGACAGCTGTAGCGGAGCAAAGTATTACGCTCACTACTTTTTCGATACAAGCCAGTGTATAACATTCCCAATTCCGTATTGATTGTGATATCAAGGAAGTTGATTTTACACCTATCGGATTCTAGAGTGAATTGGATATCCGTAGAGCATGTGTTTAACCACTCATGGAATGCAATGAGGTCTTCTGTGTTACCATTTCATATGAGTAAAACGTCGTTGTAACACCTCGGGGTTACCTGGGTCACTAGTAGGGTTCGCGGCGGCAGGTTCCGCACTGTCTAATAGACTTACAGACACGGGTACTTTGGGTAACGCTGGTTTTATTGTTTTCAGTAAACGTTTACGTCGTATTGCTTTCCGGTAATATGGTAACGTGGAGTCGAACTCGTTAGTGAGTCTTTGATGGCGTTTTTCAGCAGCCGTTCGTCGGGCGTCCCGGGGGCTTCTGGGACTGGTGGTCCAGGCCTTCTCCTCCACGATGTCGGTAAACTCCACCGGTAAGAAAGGAAACGAACAGCGTTTTAGGTTAACTGGTTGAGGACCAACGCACAGGGTGGGGAGTGAGGACTCACACGTGCACACTTCTTTCACTAGTGTCAGATAGTGAGGGGAGGGTAGTGCATAGGGTGAGTGGTATTTTACTTTTGTGGTCTAAACCACTTAAAACCCCCCCAGCCTGAAAGCCGTGATCGTACCTCTGGTAGCCACACTTCCCTCGATGAAGTGTGGCTGGGCGAAGAGCCTTCCTGTTGGCCTCCTGGCTTGTTGACTTCCTCGTTCGTCCGGTCCGTTCCTGGGTTGTCCGCGTCTGGCTTTGTAGACCGTTGTTCCTCCGTGGTCGGTCTCCTTTCGTCTGCTTCTTTTCCTGGTCCGTAGGGTGTTCCTCGGATTACGGGTCCGAAGTGCAGTCCTCGGGTATCGTCTGCTTCTCGTCCGGGTCCGAAGTGCAGTCCTCGGGTTTCGTCTGCTTCTCGTCCGGGTCCGAAGTGCAGTCCTCGGGTCTCGTCTGCTTCTCGTCCGGGTCCGATGTGAAGTCCTCGGGTCTCGTCTGCTTCTCGTCCGGGTCCGATGTGAAGTCCGGCGTGCAATCTTCCTTCATCCCCGGGTGCAACACACACCTGTTCCTTCTCTTGGGCGGCTTTTAGCGGGTTTGTGTGGGCGTTACCAACGTCCTGTTCTATGTCCAACTCCGCCCAGTTAAAGTAACAGGATTCCGCATCGTCCTCTGGTTCTGAGTCATACGGTTCTTCGCTGCGCCGCCAAGTCCCAGAATGCTGTTTAAAGAGAGGTGAAACAGGTAAGTCTGAAAAGCCATATTCCCCGACCCCGTCACATACCTCCCCCCTAGGATTCTCCCGATCGGGGAGAGGATATCTGGAGAGAAAATCAGCGTTGGCATTGTCTTTTCCCTTACGATGGAACACCTGGAAAGAAAAGGGTTGTAGGGACAAGAACCACCTCATGACTCTGGGATTGTTTGAGGCATTGCGACTCATCCATTGTAGGGGAGCGTGGTCAGTGTATAATCGGAAGGTGCGCCCTTCTAGGTAGTATCTCAATTTATCTACAGCCAATTTTATCGCCAAACACTCCTTTTCGATCGTGGGGTATTTCACTTCCCTGGGAAACAGTTTCCTGCTAATGTACAGGATGGGATGCTCAAGACCTTCTTCCGTTATCTGGGACAATACAGCTCCAACCCCGAAGTCCGAGGCGTCCGTGTGTAGGATGAAAGGTTTGTTGAAGTCTGGTGATGTCAACACCGGACGTGAAGTTATCGCCTTTTTGAGGCTTGCAAAGGCGGTCCTCATTTCTGGGGTGGGATACAAAAAGTCCGTTTTTGAACTGTGTTTCGTTAGAGTGTTGGTCAATGGAGTTGCAATGTCGGAGAAGGAAGGGATAAATCTCCTGTAATATCCCACTAATCCGAGAAAAGCCCTCATTTCGCGCACATTGGAGGGAAATGGAGTGTCTGCAATGGCTTTTACTTTTTCATCTTGCGGTTCAATGAGTCCCCGGCCCAATACATATCCAAGATATTTCACTTTCTGAAATCCGATCCGGGATTTTTTTGAATTGATGTGTAATCCTGCGTGGGCGAGTTGTCGTAAGACTATCTCCAGATGGTGAAGGTGACTCTCCCAGTCCGGACTGAAAATGATGATATCGTCCAGATATGCCGAACTGTATGCCTGGTGTTCTCGCAACACTTTGTTCATTAGACGCTGGAAGGTTGCCGGGGCTCCATGTAACCCAAACGGCAATACCGTGAATTCGAACAACCCGTCTGGTGTTGAAAACGCGGTTTTCTTACGGTCTTCCTCCCGTAATGGTACTTGCCAGTACCCTTTTGTTAGGTCTAGGGTGGTAATGTACCTGGCTTCTCCCAATTTCTCGATCATTTCATCTATCCTGGGTATGGGGTAGGTGTCAAACGTGGATACTGCGTTGAGGGCGCGAAAATCCATGCAGAATCTGCTGCTCCCATCAGGTTTTGGGAACCATTACGATCGGTGATGACCATTCACTCCGGGAGGGACGTATGACACCTAGGCGAAGCATCTCTTTTACTTCCTTACTGATCGCCTCTCTTTTGGCGGCCGGTATCCTGTATGGCCGTTGCTTTACTATAGTTCCTTTAGGTGTTTCAATCTTGTGTTCAGCCATAGTCGTGGAACCTGGTAGGTCTGAAAATATATTTTCACATTTTTGTAGAACACCTTGTAAGCGTTCTCGTTGTTCCTGTAGTAGTTCCTCGTTGATTACCAACTGGGACACTGTGTTTTCTTTTCGGGTTTTATTCTCGGCAAAGGCTATGACTGGAGGAGCTCCGAGCCATTTCTTCAGGACATTGATATGAAACACCTGTGTTCTTCTGTTCGATAGTCGTAGTCGATAAGTAGTGTTCCCAATAGTTTCAATGACTTGATAAGGTCCCTGCCATTCCGTTTGAAACCGTTTGGATGTGGAGGGTAATAGAACAAGGGCCCAGTCGTTTAGTTCGAGTTTTCTCCATTTCTTTCCCTTGTCGTAATGATGTTTTTGTTTGATTTGCTTTTTTTCTAATTCTGCAAAGGCGAGTTCCCGAATCTTGCCAATCTGGGTTTTGAGTGATTGACTATATTCAAGCAAGTTTTTCGTTTCTCCAGTAGGTTCAGCCTCCCAATATTCCTTCGTCATGTCTAAAAGACTCCTTGGCTGTCTCCCATACAACATCTCAAAGGATGAGCATCCAAGACTGCTTTGTGTTTGGCCCCTGACAACGTACAAGGCCAAAGGAAGAAGACGGTCCCAGTCTTTTTGGTTGGCTGTGAGCATTTTTTTTAATATGCCTTTCAGTGTTCCATTGTACCGTTCTACCAGGCCGTCTGTCTGGGGGTGGTATATTGACGTTTTGATCTGATGTAGGTCTAACATTTGGCAGACTTCTTTCATGACTCTTGACATAAATGGGGTCCCCTGATCCGTTAAAATCTCCTTCGGGAATCCAACACGTGAAAATAATTCAAGAAATTTCTCTGCAATGTTCTTAGAGGTTGGATTCTTTAATGGAAACGCCTCTGGGTATCGGGTGGCATAATCCACGATGACAAGAGCGTACTGATTACCCCTACTTGTCCGTGGAAGTGGTCCGATAAGGTCCATTGCAACTCTCTCAAACGGTGTCCCTATTATGGGTAACGGTTGTAATGGAACAGCCGCAGGTTTCTGTAAGTTTTTCCGCTGACAAACGTCACAGATCTGGCAGTGTTTCTTGATATCTTGATAAACTCCTGGCCAGTAAAAGTTCTTCAAAATGTTCTGGGTCGTTTTCTCACTTCCTGTATGTCCAGCTAGGAGATGTGTGTGCGCATAGAACATGATTTGTTCTCTAAAACACACTGGTACTAGTAACTGTTTATGTTCATTCTCTTTTGCTTGTCTGTACAGCAAGCCGTCCTGGATTACAAACCGGGCATATTTAGGGTTTGGAACATCTTGATTGGCATGTGCTTGCTCCCAGGCGTTGAACAAAGTGTTATCATTTGCTTGGGCAAACCGGAAATTGCGATCCCCCTCCCATGGTTCTGGAGCTATTAGCACGGGTTTGACATCGCTCTCATTGTATAGTCTTTTCGAGAACAGATCTAAAAAATGCGGATTATCCGTTCCGAGTAAGAGTTCCTCTGGCAGATTGTTCATTATCCCCACTTTCACTATTACCTGTCGTCCTCCTTCCAATTCTAATGGTACACAAGCGACTCGGTAACTTTTCACGTCTCCGTGCACACACTTAATGTTAACTAGTGAGTCGGGTACTAACTGTGATTCACACACAAACCTGCCCTGTATTACCGACTGTTTACACCCTGAGTCTAACAGAGCTTTAACGGTTTTGCCATTGACTTGAACACTCACGTGATATGCGCCTCCCAGTTCTGCTGAAAACATGACGGGTCGGGGTAGGTATCCGACTTCCATGGGTTCTTCTTGCATTCTTTTCTTGGGACAAAACCTGGAAATATGGCCCCATGTCCCACATTCAAAGCATTGCGGGCCTCTTATGGGGGGGACCTCTTGATTCGGTGGTCGAGGCATAGGTACCCCGGAAGGTGGCTTCACTTTTCTGTCTATTCGTATTGGAGGTTTTGTATTTTTTTCTGTTTCCATGGGATGTAATTTCGGCTGTGCTCTTGCATATGTGGAAGCCATCTCCATGGCCTGTGCGGTTGTCAGATTTGAATGTTGCCGTAACCAGCGTTGAGTACCGAACGGCAGTGCTTCCAGATACTGTTCTAAGTAAATTTTGTCCATTCTGTCTTCTTTCGAGCTTTGGGTTGGAGTTAACCATTTATCAGCAGCGGCCTTTAAACGAAAGAACAGAGTCTTTGGATTTTCACCTGGATTTCCTCTCTCTTTCCGGAATCGGACTCGATATGCCTCTGCGTCCAACCCTAGGTGGTCTAATATGATAGTCTTGATTTGTGCATACGGTGTCTGACCGTTTCCGTTAGCTACTTGATATGCTGCTTGAGCTTCTCCAGTTAACAATGGCGCCAAAAAAAACGGCCACTTATCTAACGGCCAACCACAAGCCAGTGCCACTCTTTCAAAGTTAATAAGGAAAGCGTCTGGGTCTTCTCCAGCTACATATTTTTGTAAAGAAATTCCTGAGGGGGTAGGATTTGTTTGTCTTACTTCTCTCACTGGAGTTCCGGTGGTATCGATCCTTATGGGCTGAAATTCTCCGAGGGTTTTTACCACACTGTCTCTGAGAGCGTCTCTGTCGGCTTGTGCAGTAGCTAATTGTTGCTCTACAGCCCAGCCCAACTGTTCTTGACCTTTCACAAGGCGTTGTAATAGTTCTTCCATCTTTGGTTCACAGATGGCTATCGGCGTGCCCACATTCTCCACCACTTGTAACACCTCGGGGTTACCTGGGTCACTAGTAGGGTTCGCGGCGGCAGGTTCCGCACTGTCTAATAGACTTACAGACACGGGTACTTTGGGTAACGCTGGTTTTATTGTTTTCAGTAAACGTTTACGTCGTATTGCTTTCCGGTAATATGGTAACGTGGAGTCGAACTCGTTAGTGAGTCTTTGATGGCGTTTTTCAGCAGCCGTTCGTCGGGCGTCCCGGGGGCTTCTGGGACTGGTGGTCCAGGCCTTCTCCTCCACGATGTCGGTAAACTCCACCGGTAAGAAAGGAAACGAACAGCGTTTTAGGTTAACTGGTTGAGGACCAACGCACAGGGTGGGGAGTGAGGACTCACACGTGCACACTTCTTTCACTAGTGTCAGATAGTGAGGGGAGGGTAGTGCATAGGGTGAGTGGTATTTTACTTTTGTGGTCTAAACCACTTAAAACCCCCCCAGCCTGAAAGCCGTGATCGTACCTCTGGTAGCCACACTTCCCTCGATGAAGTGTGGCTGGGCGAAGAGCCTTCCTGTTGGCCTCCTGGCTTGTTGACTTCCTCGTTCGTCCGGTCCGTTCCTGGGTTGTCCGCGTCTGGCTTTGTAGACCGTCGTTCCTCCGTGGTCGGTCTTATTTCGTCTGCTTCTTTTCCTGGTCCGTAGGGTGTTCCTCGGATTACGGGTCCGAAGTGCAGTCCTCGGGTATCGTCTGCTTCTCGTCCGGGTCCGAAGTGCAGTCCTCGGGTCTCGTCTGCTTCTCGTCCGGGTCCGAAGTGCAGTCCTCGGGTCTCGTCTGCTTCTCGTCCGGGTCCGATGTGAAGTCCTCGGGTCTCGTCTGCTTCTCGTCCGGGTCCGATGTGAAGTCCGGCGTGCAATCTTCCTTCATCCCCGGGTGCAACACACACCTGTTCCTTCTCTTGGGCGGCTTTTAGCGGGTTTGTGTGGGCGTTACCAACGTCCTGTTCTATGTCCAACTCCGCCCAGTTAAAGTAACAGGATTCCGCATCGTCCTCTGGTTCTGAGTCATACGGTTCTTCGCTGCGCCGCCAAGTCCCAGAATGCTGTTTAAAGAGAGGTGAAACAGGTAAGTCTGAAAAGCCATATTCCCCGACCCCGTCACAGTCGTCTATATAGCGACGCCACAACCAAATATGGTTGAGAAAGGGATTGATTTCATTGAGAACATTAGCTTGTTCGAAGGCATCCATAAAGATTATGGCTAGATTCGGGGCAAAGCTTGCCCCCATCGCCACTCCCTTCGTTTGGATATACTTGCCCAAAAATGTGAAAAAGTTCTTAGTCATAGCCAGTGAGAGAAGTTCAATGATGAACTCCGTTGGTACACGATGGGGCGCAGGGCGCAAGTTTAATGCTAGCTCAATCACTGTCAAGGCCTGATTCTGTGGAATGTTGGTATACAGGGATTGGATATCCATTGTGGCTAGAAGACTCTTACTAGGGTCATGTAAACGACCATCTAACAACAAAATGGTTTGCATTGTATCCTTCAGATACGTGGCCATCTCCTCTGCGATAGGTTTCAAAAAAGTGTCGATGTACTTACACAATGGCTCTAACAAGGAGCCACATCCGGAAATTATAGGTCTGCCAGGGGGATTATGCATTCTTTTATGGATTTTTGGCAACGTATAAATAGTAGGTGTTCTGGGGTGTTTGTTGTTAAGATAGTCAAATTCTTGTTTATTGATAAAGCCTGATCCAAGTCCTTGTGTAGTTATAGAGTTGATTTCTTTAGCTATCTCACTTGTGGGATCCCCTCTAGTATTTTATAGTTCCCTTCAACATCTAGTTGGTCAAGTATTTCTTTCGTATATTGGTCATAATTCTGTACCACAATCGCTCCGCCCTTATCGGCCGGTTTTATAACAATGTTGGTATTTTCTTTGAGCGTGTTCAGTGCTATTCGTTCTGCCTTAGTGATGTTATATTTGACATACTGTCTCTCTGACAGTGTCTTTTCCACATCTCTTAATACCAATTGTTCAAATGCCAGAATCTTAGATGACATTTGGTGGGCTGGGGGGTTGAACTTAGAGGGGGGCCTCAGGCCACTTCCAGAGAAGGTTGGGTTGTGTGGGACCTTGTGAAAGAAATGTTTCAGTCTTATCTTTCTAAAAAAATGGTGTAACTCAACTTTGAGGTTAAATGAATTAGGCATCGAGGTCGGGACAAAAGAGAGGCCCTTCTCCAAGACACTTTGTTCATCTTGATGTAATTGATAGTCAGAGAGGCTGATTACCGGATTCTCGGGGTTATACACTACCAACGGTAGTGTTGTCTCCTGGTTTGTATCTCTCCGTGGGATGTCTGTTGGAACTGTGTCTGTCCTCTGCCTCTCCCCCTGCCTCTGTTCCAATTCTGTGTTCGTGGCCCCCTGGGTCTCCCCCAGGGGCGTCCTCGGCCTCGTTGGTCCCACTGACGTAAATAATTAATTTACTCTCTTAATTTCTATGCAGGTAAGTACTTAATCAATGATAACTCAATCAGAATGAAAAAAAACAGAGTCCGTGGTGTTAGAGTTTCTAAGGGTTTTATTCCTCATAAAGGAATCAGGATATCATGTTCTGACCACCACAGGGGTGTCAGAAGGGATAGAGCGCTCCCGTTTATTAACAATACATAGCTTATATACTTGATTTATACCATAAGAATCAATGTAAGAGGCGTAACAGCTGAGAGAAGACAAGATAACAGTATACACGTGGTACTAGTACATCATCAAGAGGCGTAAACTAGGCGTGAACTAGAGGTGTGTGCTAGAAACGTCACTGATAGGTGACGCAAGTGGGTGGCACCAAGGGGTGGTGCTAACAGAATGTTGCAATGTCAGCAGAAATCGGAAGCTTGGATGCGCGCGCAGCTGCATGACGTGTGATTGACGGGATGCAGGGGACTTGACATTTACACTGACGGAAAGAGACAGAAGTCTGGCATGTCAGATCAACTTGTACTTCTATCATATCTGATATCTGGTGTTTTAGGAACTATACTATCTGGGCGGAAAGGTCTCTAGGGCAGAAGCTATTCTATGCTAACTGTGGATGCGTGTATAAGCGCCTGAGTGTCTACATGTGAAGCGTGGGGCACGGGGCCTTCCATGGAAGCATGGCAACAGAGGCTATGATTTACTTGCGTTAAGACAGGTCGGCCCTTTGGCTCTGCAGCTCTGCAGCTGGAGAGGATGTTTACAGGATCTAGTAGGCAGGAATGTATTCTCGGGGAGCGGAACAGATAACTCGAAGGTTGTAGTCAGTCTTGGCAGAAAGCAGGCTTGAGCTGAGCGCGAGGGGCCGCTGAAAGTAGGACAGAGTTCACGGGTACAGAGGTAGCCTGGGCAGAGTCAGGAGCCACAAAAGAGGTTCAGATGGCAGGAATTCAGGGCCTACTCTTGCTAGAGCAGGAAAAATACGAAAAGTGCACTACAAAAAGACGGTGGCATAGCATACTTAGGAACGGACTATATAATCCATTCATGGTGGATCTGAAAGAGGACATGTTAACGTTGGACGCAAATGTATTTGCGTCTTCATAGCTGGCACAGGAGGGAAGTTACATGCACTTTAAGCTGGTACATGGAGTCGGTGGGGTACGCGCTAGGGAACACAACATGGCCAAAATTTAATTTTCCTCATTCCCTCCTTGTTCCCTACGGACCCTTCATGAAATATCGATCCTCATGAATCGATCAGTCTGTTCTTGTAACATCATTTGTTCTTCTTTCTTTCGATTACGTTTTGAGTGAAAACTGGAATGTTCAATACAAGAGGTGGCACACAGTCCACAAATCGCTGGCCCACACTGCAGGCACAGGCAGCAACTGAATACTAGGACTAGGCCAATGCCTAGGAAGGATAGGATCTTCCATCCCCAAGCTGTTAACGTTGTCCAGAACCAACCGGACCAAGTCCAGGTGCCTGGAGTCTGATGGATCTGATTTGCAATTTTATGAAGACGGGTGATAGCTTGATATACAGATGGTGCATTTTGTGGAATGAAAACACAGCAGCTTGACCCGATGACCTTACAGGCTCCACCTCTATCTGCCAAGATGACGTCAATTACAAGACGATTCTGAAGGACAACAACCCGCATAGCGGACTGCTCTTCTGTTAAGTTACCTAAGGCGGAGGTAGTTTCATTTACTACGGCTTCAAGTGTTCTAGTTAATCTGCGTATTAATTTACTATTCTGGACAGGTCCCAAAAAGAAAAAGAATCCTTTATTAAAGTCAGTGTACTGTTCCCATGCCGTTTCTGTGTAGTCGACAAGTGGGACATCTCTTCTGGGTCTATTCTTTACTAGATTGCTATTTCTATGGTAATCAGGAGGAGCTAGAAAAACAGGTGGCAGAAGGAATGCAATGGTCCTGTTCTAAAATATTGTTGGTCTGATCTAGGTAATTGTTGCCTGAATTGGTTGTGTCAGTGCTAGTACCAGCTTGTTCAGAATCACTGTCTGTGTTACTGCCAAAAGAGGATCCCGAGAAGGTGGTAAATTTTCAGTATTCTCGTCTACCCCTACTGGAGTATGTCCCTGGTTGTTCTCTTATATAATACCCTTCCTGTAGATACGGGTATACCGCCTTTTTATCGTAAAATTTGATGTCCTTTGCTACCTTATCCAACTTGGTGGCTTGGGCATAAAGATCAAATTCACGTATTGTCTTTTCCACACGTTCTAAGGCCTCTTTGGCGTTAGTTAGGGCTTTGTCTTCAATGATCTCTTTTTTTAGATCCGCTATTTCCTTTATCAACCTCTCAGCTTCTACCACAGCACTCGCTATCCCCAACACCATCCAATGGCGCGAACATGTGTTGGAGACAAAGCTGAAGTGTTCTTTAAATTTTGGGTTGTCAACAAATATCGCTGGCTCGTTTCTCACTCTCAAGCCTACTGGGATCACATTTGATTTAAGATATTCTGCTAATGTGTGTCCATGAAGTCTCGTTCTGATTAGTTTTTTCTCTAAACGTTCTAGTTTAGCAACTTTTTCATTTAATGTGATATCAATATTCCTGGTTTCATTACCCAGAATGCCACTGGCTCCTTGATCACTCAGTAGCTGGTCAATATAATCTTCACTGTAAGACAGTGTTTCTCTTTCAGACATGTTATACAAATGGCACACTCTATAGTAAGTCACCACACTGGGAAACCAATCTTTAAATCATGCAATTTGGTACACTAAGAACAATTTTTTAAAGAACAGAAGACCTCAAAGCGGAGGATTTGACATATATAACATACAACAGTTAACATTTAGACAATTTTCACAAAACCCTCGCAGGAATCCCTGCACAAGGTAACCATTATAGAAATGGGGTAACCCAATACGGTTTTTTGGACCTGGGTAATCGATACTGTCAAAGAAAACAATGGTCCAAACCGAAATTGATCATTTGATCAATGAATAATACACTCACAGTTGTTCTTTTTTCACTATTTAAACGAGTATCTGAGTAAATCTACTCTGAAGAGTCAAACAATGAGGGTTATTTAAGAAAAAAGAAAAAAGAGCAATTACCTGAAAAGAACTAAATTTATTCCAAAAAAGGGAGTTTTCAAAATTACTCCATCACAGTACAGTTAATTATATACATTTATACATCTTCAAAAAACAAACGGTAAAAAGGGGAGCAATCTGCTTCTAATAAGAGGGGTGCCAGAAAAGGAAAAAAGAGAGTGATTTAAAGAAAAAGCGGGTGTAAGCCTCAACGAAAAAGTGACATAGAATTTTAAATAAATGGAAAACACAAGACTATAAAAATTCAAGCTAATAGTGCAGTTAGGCCACTGTTGTTTGTTGGACTTTTCACATTTATACAGTGTAAACTGGCATGTATAATGAAACTTTCAATAAGTAGTGGTCCTATTTGCTTATTAAAAGAGCGTCGACGTTTCGACCTGTCTTGGGGTACAGGGGTGACTGGGAACCTCGACCTGCGGGTCTTCCTCAGGATGTATATGACACAAGCTCTTTTACCGTCGATAATCAATATGGACCTAGGGTAGATTAAGATAGTGTTCAGGGAGTTGCATGAATTATTAGTTGTAAAAAGGTTAGAATATTAACCTATTTTCTCGCTTACCTAAGAGTTTCTTTTAATAGGATGATCGCAGTCTTCCTACACCTGGATGGATGATCAAGTTGCTTGACCGTTGTTCCACACCTATAATTAATAAGGTGTAATCGGTCTGTCAAATTCAATTTTTTCTTGCATTCTTAATTGTAGTGTTAACTAAAAGTCAAACAACTTACCAACCGAATTGGTGGTCATATGCGTAACCAGAAGGGTTAAAGAATTGAAGAATTGAGGGCAGCAGACACAGCTCACAACAGGGAACTGTCTATCACTACAAGGGGACATATTAATGATGTGTTACCACAAGACCATTCTAAATGTGGTTCGCGATATGCAAGACCAGCATGCTGTTGCCTACCTTGGATATTCTTATTCAGCCGTCACTCGCTGAGATATTCGTGGGGTTACACTACCCAAACCAGGACGTCGGTGTAAACTGTAATGGGACACATTATGTGCGTATTAGCAGAATACCGGTCAGTTGTCTGTATTCCGTGTATTATCCAAATAACGTGGTGTCGCCTACCTTGTCATATCTTATGTGGCCATTCCTCGCTGAGTTAGTGGTTTAAATATGCCGCAGTACTAGACGACACCTTAGTGTTTTTTGTGTGTGGGAACCAGAGCAACAAGCACGCCGGCATGTCAAACTCCACCTCCCTGTCGGTCACTGCATTGAGGAGTTCTCCAACCTCCGCCCAGTAATCCTCCAGTTTCGGGCAGCCCCATAACAGATCCAGATCCGCCTCCAACGCCAAGCATCTCGGACACCGCGCCTCCTGTACCTGAAAATACCGTTTGATCTTCTCCGGGGTCAGGTAGGCCCTATGCAACACATAAAAATGCACCTGCTGGAAGCGTGCGTTCCTCGTGCCCTTCCATGTACGCTTAAGGATATGACCCCACACCGTGTCCGGAATGGGCCTGCCTATGCTCACCTCCCATTTCGCTTTCATGCCCAGGAGTGGTTCTATCCCCTCATGCAACATCCTATTATGGAGGCAGGTCACCGCTTTAAAGGTGCCGGCGGCCATCACTACATACTGGCAAGCCATAGTCGTTTCCGGTTCAATGAGCCCCCCTTTCCAATGCTTTTGCATGGCCGCCACCACGGCCGCATGTAAGAGGAAGCTCCCCTCCGGCAGCCCAAACTGTTCTTGTAGCGTTTGGAAGGGCACCTGCGTCCCATCAATATACAAATCCCCCACCACTTGCAGTCCCAGCTCCTCCCACTCCAGTAATGGAGACCAGTCGCCCCCATGCAGCAGCGCAGTTAGCATACCTATCGGTATCTCCGGGGCATACGGTCGGGACGCCTTCGCTCTCCTCAGACTCCTCTGCCAGCATAACCTGAGCGTCCTCTCCTCCATGGTAAGGCCTCGAAACTCCAGTTTCTGCTGCATGATTATGTAGGCCAGGACATGGCGTTGTATCCCCTGCTCTCGGTCGTGTTCCGGCCCTCTAAACACCCTAGCCACATGCTGTGTGAGAACCTGAAGTTGCGCGGCCAAGTAGTACAACTCAAAGTCAGGGACCGCCATCCCCCCCTCAAGCTTGGGAAGAAGCAACGTGTTCAGTGCCACTCTACGGCAGCCATGCCCCCCAAGGAAGTCGATGACCATCCTCCGCAAGTCCCTAAAGATCCTCTGAGGAATCCAAATGGGCAGCGTGCGAAAATAGTACAAGAGCAGCGGGAGCGCCACCATCTTCAGCAGAGCAACCCTACCCAACACCGACAGAGGGAGGGAGGCCCAAAAAGACATGCAACCTCTCAGCGCCCGTATGCACCGCCCAATATTACCCTCTAATACATCCGCAACCTCGTGGTAGATACGGACTCCCAGATAAGTAAAACAAGATGGCTCCCAGACCACCCCTACATCACGGGCGGGGCAGGGCGCGTCCGCCCTAAGCGGAAAGACACAAGTCTTCGTCCAGTTAACCCTGAGGCCCGACAACCGACCAAACTCAGACAGCATTTCCATCGCCCCTTCCAGAGCCCGTTCCGTATCCTCCATGTACAGTAGCAGATCGTCCGCATACAATGATATGTAGTGCAACTGCCCGCCTCTAGCGATCCCTGCGTACATGTCTCCCGACCTGGCACGCACCGCCAGTGGTTCCAATCGCCAGTGCAAACAGAAGAGGGGAGAGGGAGCACCCCTGTCTCGTCCCCCTACCAACTGGATAAGCCGCAGACACCAGAGTGCCCAGACGTACTCGCGCCGTTGCCGAGGAATACAACACCTTCGTCCATCTGCGAAACCCTTCACCAATGCCGAACTTCACTAGGACTTCATCCAGATAAACCCATTCCAAACTATCAAAAGCTTTCTCAATGTCTACAGATAACACCGCCTGGGCATCGTCCATGTCCGCTGTACCATCCAATATCCCAATCAGACGGCGAATATTAAGCACTGTGCTCCTCGTGGGGACAAACCCCGCTTGGTCCCTGTAAACCAGTCTGGTCATATGTGGGGCCAACCTGGTGGCTAAGATACGGCTTAAAATCTTATAGTCCACCGTCAGCATGGACAGTGGCCTGTAAGACCTCACATCAGTTGCTTCCCTACCGGGTTTCAGCAACGGTACTATCAGTGCCTCCCTCATTGATCCGGGCAGACCCCCCAACCTATGAGCCTCCTCATACACCACCAGTAGTCTGGGTGCCAAGCTATCAACATACTTCTGGTAAAATTCTATCGGCAGGCCATCCACCCGGGTGTTTTATTCCTCGCCATATGTTTAATGGCCGCCCTAATCTTGGCCAGCGTGACAGGTCCACCTAAGTCCTTTGCATCGTCATCGTCAAGCACCGGAAGCTGCATCGACTCCAAATATTCCGCGATTTCCCAAGCCTCCACTCCTAACTGACTCTCGTACAACTCAGCATAGTAGGCCCTAAAGCACTCCAGCACCGCCGTTTGTGAATAGACCATCTCCCCCAGTTCATTTTTATTGCTCAAGATCGGGCAGCCTCTGAGTTCAGGATTAGCGAGCCTGGCCAGTAACGTGCCTACCTTATCCCTTTCAGCATGCGCTCTAATGGCATATTGTCTGTAGTCATAGCTCCGCAGCCGTTCCGTTTCAGTAGCCACCACCTCTTTGGCTTCCAGTAACCGGGCCTGTAAATCCGGTCAGTCCGGCCTACGCCGCTCCAGATCCCTCAATTTCTCCTCCGCACTGGCAAGCGCATTCAACACCGACATTCGAGCATTCGAAAACCTACCCATGCATACCCCTCTCACCACCACTTTCATCGCGTCCCATTCAGTGGACCTACAAGTAGCTGTCCCCTCATTCTCATCAAAATACTGATCTATGCCCCGTTGGACTGCGTCACTAAACACCGAGTCCTCCAGGGTGTCGGGCCGGAGCCGCCATGTTGGAATCGCGGAGCGCGCCTGCTGCCATTGGACGTGCACCAGCAGAGGATTATGATCCGAGATGGTCCTGGCCAGGTACTCCGTATGGGAGACCAATGGGGCTAGGGACCCGCTGCACAAAACCGAGTCGATCCTAACATGTAGAGCGTGGAGGGCTGAGAAAAAGGAGTAATCCCTACTACCCCGGTGTTGTTCCCGCCACACATCCAGCAGTCCCCATCTTTCCTGCCAATCCTTCCTGTGTGCAGCTAACTTACGTACAGGTGAATCGACCAGTGGTGGGTGAGATCTATCCAAGGCCACATCTGTGATTGAGTTGAAGTCCCCCCCCCCAGTATCACAGGTCCCTCTAAGAAAGAGGCCAAGGAGCCGGATAAACCATCAAAGAAGCGGGCCTGATCAACATTTGGAGCGTATACACAGCTGAAAACCACATCCCGACCATACAACCTCCCCTCCAACGCCACATATCTGCCCTCAGGATCCACCAATTGATTCAACACCTGGAACGGTATCCCCGCTCGCACCCATATCAGTACCCCCCTAGCAAACGCGGAGTAAGTGGTGCCGAAGACCTGACCCCTCCATCTCTTCTGTAATGCGATGCATTCCTGTTTCGTTAAATGAGTCTCCTGCAACATGGCAACCTGAACCCCCCGCCTCACCAAATAAGCATGCACTTTGTGGGGTTTGACCATAGTTCGCAGACCTCGGACATTCCATGTCAGGCATTTCAAGTTAGGTAATGTCCCCATACCAACATAGAGTGATCCAGTTCAAGTATAGCCATTCAATGCCCACACCATAGCAGTTGCCCCCCCTAAACGAACCATAGAAAAAACTCCCCAAACCCCACTCCCCAGGACAGAGCCTACAAACCCAGTTTCAGCCCCGATCCAAACCTTAAACAAAACACACATCCGACTAACCTGTGGTCGCCACCACAGAAGGCCTTAAGGGCCCTGAGGGGGTGAGTTATCCCGCAATGCTGATGCTTCACCCTACCTGGCGACCCATCTAGTGCCAACAGGATACCTCCCTACAAGAGACAGTGTCCCAAGTCCCATATAAGAGTCAGCCATGAAAAATCTCATCAGACGTCTGGGCCTTTCGGCATCCTCCGCTCGTCGCTCCAACGTGTCCAGCCGGGTCAGGATGTCCGTTATCTTATGTTCCGCGGTCACCACCGCCGGTTTCAGGTCTAATAGCAGCTGCTCATGGTCCTTAACCTTATCCGCCAACTTGGCATGATCCGCTCTCAGGAGCCACAGCCCCGTAGCGACCTGCGCAATGTCCTGCTGCAATGCCTCCTTGGTCGAGGTGATGGCATCCAGAATAGCATCCAGGCGCCGGTTCAGTCTCTGCTCCTGGTCCATCATCGGCGGGGAGGCCTCGCCGACCTGGGATAGCGCGGATGAATCCTCCCGGCCCTGCTCCGTGATGGCCGCTCCTCTTGCAGCCGCCATCTTAGGTGTCGCCGTCGCCGCCACACGGGCAGGCCCGGACCTCGCCAGGGCCCGATATCCTCTGCCCAGGGGACGTGCGCATCAGCAACGATCGTGGTAGAGTGCCTCCGCTGTGCCTGCAACTCTAAGAATCAAAAGTTCTAGCGCCGTCCGCCCCACTGTCGCCAGAACCGGGGGGAGGGGGAGGGGGGGAAGTAGAGACGAGTGCGTGCCCCCAGTACACCAATCCAATGTTGGTCACCAATCTCCCCGCTCCTCAGGTCCGTGCCAGCAGTTCCCGCAACTCCGATCTCGCATAGGCGGGCCACCCCGCAAGCCGATGCCAACTCTGCTCAGTTTCGGTTCAGAGACCATCGACCCTCGCCGCCGCCATTTTCTTCGCACTCCGGGCAACACCTCGGGCATCGTCTTACTAGGTCTCCATGGGACTAGCCGTCCCCAAAGAGTTCTCAGCCACTCTCCAGTGGGTCCCCAACACCTCGCAGGCCAGTTGCGCCGATCAGGGGTCGCCTCAGGTGTAGTTTTCAGGAGAAATAGCGGGACCCTGCGCGGAGCTGCAAGCTCACGCCGCCATCCCGATCGGCGTCCAAGCCACGCCCCCCATACCAGAACAAATGATGTTTTTAAATGACACAATTCACCAAACATCTTGTCTTGGCCTAGGTAAGATCAAAGAACTTAACAAACCGTCTATTCCGAAGCCAATACCTGATAATGCAACAACAAAAAATTGAGATAGACGTAAGTAAAATTTTACATTTAAACAGAACACATCCTGATTGGAAAAAGTGGTTAATCTGGCCTACTGACACAAACAACTGTCAAGATAGATTCCTGAACAAAACACAGGGGTTAAAAATGACCAGACAAGACCCTAGATACTCCCAGAGACAACATCCAGGGATAGTAACAACATACAGTGTAGGGAAACTCTGCCTCGAATGGCTAGGAACATCCACACTGGCTGAAATTAAGCAACACTTGTCTTTACTAAAAGATGGTGCTGATTTGCGCGATTTACAGCGTCAAAAACGTTTCATAGCGGCCAGCATCTATGCTGCAGACAACGAGGCTTGGAAAGTCACACAAATTGAAACAGCAGAGAAAATACGAGAAATTGATCATATTAATTTGGAAAAATCACTTTCTGTAGTAAACAATGGGTTAATGACTCTGTCCTCCAGAATATATTCGTTGGACATTATTGTATCTTCTGCCTTTGACATAATAGACAGAGACTTGCTAATGTTACAGCATGGCCAATCTCAATTACGTTCTATTGTACAATTAGGCTGGACGCTGCAAAATCTTCGTTCAGGCTATGTGCCTTGGCGTTTAATCAACACATCGTCATTATTTTCCATTTTTAACCTTACTGATAAACAAATCAGTTTGGCACAGAAAGGAGCAGACTATACAATCCTGAGCATCGAAAAACTTGAGAGATTACCATTGACAATGTCAGAAAGTCCTGTCATTGAATGGATAATACACGGAATTATCACTATTCCGATAACAACTTTCCGATTTAAAAAGTGCCTTGAATACATACCTACTGGCCAGTATGAACAATTGGGTAAAGGATATGTAAAATCTGAATGGAAATTCCCATACACACATTCTTGCTATAGTGACAGCGACAAAAATGTATTTCTTAGTGGTGACAATTGTAAACATTCACTAAGCGGTATACTTTTGTGTCAGGGTATTAATTTACACAGAGCCTGTGAAGGTAATTCTAGAAACCTTTCATGCCACCAGCTTGTCACACCTGCAACGCAGATAGAGCCCTTCTTTATGCAACTTTCGAATGGGAGTTAAATTTTAAGAACGGATCACAGATGTTGTGGCCTTGTTCCAGGGAAAAGTTATCTCGTAAGCGTAACATCCATGGTCAAATGCTGTATGCAAGCATTGTTCCCTAGCGGGCCTGGAGGCACAGAGACTCCCATATGGCCTCGTCTGCATTTCTCTTCTATACGAGTTGATACTTTAAGCAAAATGAAATCTGTGCTTTTACAGACAACAGTGCCCATAACGTCACCAAAAGAGACGTATGATCTTCTAGTTGCAAGGACAGCTACGGAGGTTCATGACCTTTTATCAACAAATTGCCCCGTGCATTTCGTAGAAATGCTTAGCCAACTCCTTAACATGTCTAGTGCCACAGGCATCCCAGGCATATTTAAGACGATTTTTACGGGACTGCTAACACCATTTCAAGCAATTCTGGGAATCGTTCCATATTTTGTCCACTCGGGTGGCATACCCCTATTTTTGGGACTTGTAGCAGGGATTTTATTTTTGACCCTCCTTCTTCGTTATGGCAAGCCAAAGCTCAGACATGACTCCTATGGGAATGGAAGAGACAATCCTAGCAATCCGCTACCGGGACAGAATAACTAGAGTCCTTGGATTGGCCAGGCTGAGAGATCTAAACATGACCTGGTTCCTCTCATTCAGACCGATATGGCAATCCTGCATCTTACCTGTACTTCGATGTATGCTATGCGGAGATGAGTGCGTGGTGGACATCTGTCTTTCACTTCCATCAGCAGTATCAATGGATATCGATACTTTGCTCAGTCCGATAACAGCTCACGCATTGTGTTGTCCCCAGCGGCTACCAATCCTGATGACGGCATTCGTTGAGACTCCTGTGCTACAACTAGGTGGTAACAGTGGAGCGAGTGACAAAAGCAACATCACCCAGGTACGACCTTCTGTGAGCATTGCTGATCCCGACTTTGATGACAGCAATCATTCTCACACCTGCCAAGTTACAGCACTATCGAATTTGGTCGAACTGTCACCTGATTTTGTAGACCAATTCTTTGAGAGCCTGTCTGATATGATGTTCTCACCCAAACAGAAACAATAACTTTAGAGAAGCATTCCGACACACAGCGTTCCCATGAACTCTGAATTCGGCCTTCAGTTTTGAACAACAAAAACTGCTAAAAGCGTTGGAACTCTATTTTCCCCGTTCAAGCAATAATTCTTTTGAATTGAACATTTTTTAATATTCACCCTTTTTCTGGCGCGAAAAATTCTTTGCTTAAAGTAAAACTATTCATAGAGAACAGAAGCTTCAACTTCTATTTCTAAGCACATCTAGAGACATAATAACTTTACACCAGCCTCTAGCACATTTTATTGCAATGCATTTATATGTGATGAAATTATCTCGCCCTTCTTCTGTTTCAGAGATATTTCATGTGTAATTCTTTTTGCATAATCGTTCATTGATTTCATATGCTATAATTTTTGAATGATTTCTATGCTTCAAAACGTACAGTACCTAAATTTTCACGTATTACAAATACGCCTATTTCAAATGCATATATGTATTTTGGGGTGGGCAATGTTACACATGCGTCTTATTGCTCTAGTTTTAGTAATTTGATGGACATGAATTCGTGGAGTGGGTGTGGCGTTCTAATCTAGGATCCTGATCGATACTGTGACCCTATGCCCCTATTCGGCTATAAATCCATTTATTCCCTATATTGGCATAACCGTTCAAGTGCAATATTCAGAAACTCATCTCTGGCCTCACACGAACAGAGCCACATTCCAGAATAGCTTTCTCTGCCACTTCCTTTGCAACCAATTAGTGCAATGACAGAGCAGAAGTTACTATCTTAGATTCCTAGATTAACACTCCGAGTTCTTCAACAAGATAAAAACTCAGCAAACCTGGAAATCCCCGCTTGCTGTGTTTTGATTAGTAATAGAACTCTAATGAGCACTGATAGACGATCACTTCCTAGTGACATCTTTATTGACGTCTTATGTCCAAAAACTTACGTCATACAAGGCACCTTTCAGGTATAAATATTACCAACGTTGCCTTAAGCAAACGCTAGCTGTCTCAATGCCATCGCTGCTATCTTTGCTGCTGCTGAAGAAGCTGTCATGCTGATGATACCATAGCTGCTATCGCTACTGCTATCGCTGCTAACTAGCGAACGATGGTGTGGTGAACCTAGGAGCTGAACAGCGGTCCCCTGCAAAGAGCCCAGCAGATGCAAGCTGCCCGCGGACGCTGCCCCTCCTCCTCCTCGACGCGCTGAAGAAGAGACGCTGCTTTTCTCCTGCAGAGAAATCCAGCTCCGGCGTTTCTGGTCTACCCTTGCGGGTGACTGGGATATCGAGCCCTGAGGGAGATACCAGACCTCCATCATTCTATTCCAGAGGTATGGTGTTGACTAAACCCTTGAGAGAGAATTCTTGAAGCAAACCTTGGCAAAACCAACTTAACTTAAAGGCACTTACTTACTCCCCTCCCAAGTATCAGGCTTAGGTCAGGTACACTGGGGTAGGCGTAGTTAGAAGCACCAGTTGAGTATTTTAGCCTAATGTATATATGAATGTATATATGTTTTATTCCTTTTAAAACCATTGTATGGCTAAGAAACCATATCAATGCTTTTACAGTATTATTTCGCATACTTATCTTACTGTACGTACTTTTTATAATAACAAGTCTTGCAATTGTGGCAATTCATTTCTCTTGTACAAGAAGAAAGACTGTTCAATAAATGTTAACCTTTATGGACAAACGCCCGTCTCTCTATTCTCTACATATTGTGAAAGTAATCTGCACCAACCTGACTGAGTAAAATAACTGTCTATTGTTTCACACGACCCTAGAGATTGACTCTTGATCTGAGGAGCAAAGTTGTCACGTTGCACAGTTGTTGGAAAACTGAATCCCTTCTTGTCTGTGCCAGGGAAGCTGATCACTTCCTATTCAGTCAGGAAAGTTTCCAGTGACCTCTGAGCTAGTTGGTAACAAACCCAATTAAGTTTAGCATAGTCAGTGGAGGCCTGGAAGATCCGCACTTCTACGTCGATACTACTGTTTATGTTATTCCAATGCGCAGGGCCTATTGGGAAAATAGGAACTACGCTACAGGAGCAGCCTCCCAAGCCAGGCTCAACCAACAACTGCCTTGGCTAGAATCCAGACACGCAGACACCCATCATGTCACAGGAGCAGCCTCCCAAGCCAGGCTCAACCACCAACTGCCTTGGCTAGTATCCAGCCGCCCAGAAACCCTTTATGTCACAGGAGCAGCCTCCCAAGCCAGGATCAACTAACAAGTGCCTTGGCTAGAATCCAACCACCCAGAACCCCATCATGTCACAGGAGCAGCCTCACATGCCAGGCTCAACCAACAACTACCTTGACTAGAATCCAGCCACCCAGAACCCCTTAATGTCACAGGAGCAGCCTCCCAAGCAAGGCTCAACCAACAACTGCCTTGGCTAGAATCCAGCAACCCAGAACCCCTTAATGTCACAGGAGCAGCCTCCCAAGCAAGGCTCAACCAACTACCTTGGCTAGAATCCAACCACCCAGAGCCCCATCATGTCTCAGATGCAGCATCCCAAGCCAGGCGCAACCAACAACCGGCTTGGCGAGAATCCAACCACCCAGAACCCCATCATGTCACAGGACCAGCATCCCAAGCCAGGCTCAACCAACAACTGCCTTGGAAAGAATCCAACCACCCAGAACCCCTTCATGTAAGTGGAGCAGCCTCCCAAGCAAGGCTAAACCAACAACCGCCTTGGCTAGAATCCAGCCACCCAGAACCCCTTCATGCCATGCTCAAGCAACAACTGCCTTGGCTAGAATCCAGGCACCCATAACCCCTTCATGTCACAGGAGCAGCCTCCGAAGCCAGGCTCAACCAACAACTGCCTTGGCTACAAACCAGCCACCCAGACCCCCATCATGTCTCAGGAGCAGCATCCCAAGCCAGGCTCAACCAACAACTGCCTTGGCTAGAATCCAACCACCTAGAACCCCATCATGTCACAGGAGCAGCATTTCAAGCCAGGCTCAACTAACTACTGCCTTGGCTAGAATCCAGCCACCTAGAACCCCTTCATGTCACAGGAACAGACTCACAAGCCATGCTCAACCAACAACTGCGTTGGCTAGAATCCAGCCCCCCAGAACCCCTTCATGTCACAGGAGCAGCCTCACAAGCCATGATCAACCAACAACTGCCTTGGCTAGAATCCAGGCACCCAGAACCCCTTCATGTCACAGGAGCAGCCTCACAAGCCATGCTCAACCAACAACTGCCTTGGCTAGAATCCAGACACCCAGAACCCCTTAAAGTCACAGGAGCAGCCTCACAAGCCATGCTCAACCAACAACTGCCTTCGCTAGAATCCAGACACCCAGAACCCCTTCATGTCACAGGAGCAGCCTCACAAGCCATGCTCAACCAACAACTGCCTTGGCTAGAATGATAGAATCCAGACACCCAGAACCCCTTAAAGTCACAGGAGCAGCCTCACAAGCCATGCTCAACCAACAACTGCCTTGGCTAGAATCCAACCACCCAGAGCCCCATCATGTCTCATATGCAGCATCCCAAGCCAGGCGCAACCAACAACTGCCTTGGGTAAAAAACAACCACCCAGAACCCCATCATGTCACAGGAGCAGCATTCCAAGCCAGGCTCAACTAACTACTGCCTTGGTGAGAATCCAACCACCCAGAACCCCTTCATGTCACAGGAGCAGCATCCCGAGGCAGGCTCAACCAACAACCGCCTTGGCGAGCATCCAACCACCCAGAACACCATCATGTATCAGGAGCAGTATTCCAAGCCAGGCTCAACCAACAACTGCCTTACTTAGAATCTAACCACACAGAACCCTATCATGTAACAGGAGCAGCATCCCAACACAATTTCCAATTTCCAATTTAAAACATTTATAAAGCGCAACGTTCACCGTACGGCAGATGTCTTCAATCTGTGGGGCGCGACCCCCAGGGGGGTCGTGGAGTCCTTGGAAGGGGGTCGCAGATTCTGTCAGGGGCATGCAATTCCTGGCGTTGGGCTGATCGAGGGTGCTCATGGCAGAGGCCTAATTCACACCGAGGTGTGAAAAACATCAAAGGCTCATTAACAAGTAGAAGGTATTTTAAATATCTGTCAAGTACTCGGGTGTGGCTGTGTGTGTGTCCCTGAAGCGGTTTCAGCCGGGCTCACACACACGAGCTAGGGGAGGAGGGAAAGTGGGTGGGGGTGGGGTCTGGGGGAGCAGGCTGTAGTGTATCCCTTTGAGTATAATGGATGTTGCGCGCCTGGAGCTGTGGTTCCCGTGACACGTCCCCCCCTACCGCCCCCAGCAGGGAGGCACAGAGATGCCCTCCCATGAGCGGGAAAGAAGGAAGAAGACGCAGAGATACTGACCAACCACCCCTCCCCCCATGAGAGAGGCACAGAAAAGGTGGGTGGATGATTGATGGGTGGATGTAAGGATGAAGGATGGATGGATATGTGAAAAGGTGGGTGGATGAATGATGAGTGGATGGATGAAAGGGTGGGTGGATGGATGGATGAAAGGGTGGATGGATGGATGAAAGGATGGATGGAAGGATGAATGGAAGGATGAAAGGATGGATGAAAGGGTGGATGGATGGATGAAAGAGTGGATGTGTGGAAGGATGGAAGGGTAGATGGTGAAGGATATATGGATGGATAAAAGGTTGCATGGATGAATGATAGATGGATGGATGTGTAAAAAGATGGGTGGATGAATGATGGGTGAATGGATGGATGAAAGGGTGGATGGATGAAGGATGTATGTATGTATGGGAGGATGAAAGGGTGGATGGATGTATGGATGGATAAAAGGTTGCATGGATGAATGATGGATGGATGTGTGAAAAGGTGGGTGGATGAATGATGGGTGGATGGATGGAAGGGTGGATGGGTAAAGGATGGATGGATGGATGGAAGGATGCAAGGGTGGATGGATGAAGGATTGATGTATGGATGGATGGAAGGATGAAAGGGTGAAGGATAGATGGATGAAGGATAGATGTATGGATGTAAGGATGAAAGGGTGGACGGGTGAAGGATGGATGGATGGATGGATGAATGGATGAAAAGGTAGATGGATGGAAGGATGAAAAGGTGGACAGATGAAGGATGGATGGATGGATGGAAGAAAGGGTGGATGGATGTATGGATGGATAAAAGGTTGCATGGATGAATGATGCATGGATGGATGTGTGAAAAGGTGGGGGGGTGAATGATGGGTGGATGGATGAATGAAAGGGTGGGTGGATGGATGTATGGATGAAAGGGTGGATGGAGGAAGGATGGATGTATGGATGGAAGGATGAAAGGGTGGATTGATGAATGGAAAGATAAAAGGTTGCATGGATGAATGATGGATGGATGTGTGAAAAAGTGGGTGGATGAATGATGGGTGGATGGATGGAAGGGTGGATGGGTAAAGGATGGATGTATGGATGGAAGGATTAAAGGGTGGATGGATGAAGGATGCATGTATGGATGGAAGGATGAAAGGGTGGATGGGTGAAGGATAGATGGATGTAGAATAGATTTATGGATGTAAGGATGAAAGGGTGGATGAATGGATGAAAGGGTGGATGGATGGAAGGATGAAAGAGTGGAGGGATGTAGGATGGATGGATGGATGAAAGGGTGGATGGATGTATGGATGGATAAAAGGTTGCATGGATGAATGTTGGATGGATGAGTGAAAAGGTGGGTGGATGAATAATGGGTGGATGGATGGAAGGGTGGATGGGTAAAGGATGGATGTATGGATGGAAGGATGAAAGGGTGGATGGTTGAATGATGGATGTATGGATGGAAGGATGGATGGAAGGATGAAAGGATGGATGGATGTGTGAAAGTGTGGGTGGATTAGTGATGGATGGATGTGATGAGGTCTTTCAGGCGCATATATGGTTGTCAAAAGTTGATGATGAGGAGTACCAGTTTCTAGAAACTTTTGTCGGAAGGGGGTCCTTACGCCTAAAAAGGTATTACAAGGGGGTCTCGTCATCAAAAAGTTTGAAGACCTCTGCCGTACGGTTTCTTGGCGCTAGTGAAGGGTCCGGCAACTGAGGCAAAATAAACCTGTCGTAGGGCAAGAATGGGCCAGTTACACAGAGAAGGCCTGTTTGAAAAGGAACGTTTTTAGGTCTTTGCGAAAAGAAACATAATGAGTGGCAGAACGAAGGTGGTCGGGGAGGGAGTTCCAGAATGTAGGAGCCAAGGTAGAGAAATTGGCTCCACCCCACTTTTTGCGCTTGAAACATGGGATTTGAAGGAGAGACTTGGAAGAGGAGCGAAGCTCTCTGGTGGGGACGTATTCGTTTATCAGCGAGGAAATGAAGGAGGGGGCAGTGCCTTGGCGGGCCTGGAAAACCATGCAGCCGATTTTAAAAAGGGAACGTTCCTTAACAGGAAGCCAATGGAGCTCCCTGAGGAGGGGTGTGGAGTGGTGGTAACGTGGGAGACCATAGACCAACCGGGCCGCCTGGTTCTGGACCATCTGGAGCCTCCGCAGGCTGTATGCCGGGATGCCGTTGTATAGGGCATTGGCATAATCCAGCCGCAATATCACCAGTGATCAACTTGAGTGCCTGGGGGGAATGAAGCGGGAGACGGTGCGGATGGTTCGGAGGGTGAGGAAGCAGGAGGAGACTACAGAGCTAATTTGTGAATGGAGGGTGAGATGGTTGTTCATTTTGACAGAAAACAAAACAAGTATGTGGAGGGTCCAGGCATGCATATTAATCTAGGTTGGTTTCGAGACTAAAGGAACTACTATACCCATCATATGCTCTTCAATCTGATCAGCATTCTCAGTATATTCGGGTCTCTTTCAACCCTTTCGCACCCGTATTATTAAAGCTTTTACAAATCCCCTTATGGTGCGTTAAATAAACAATAGAAAAAACGAACCACACGTCATCTCTCAGGGGATTGACGTTACAGCGCGTGTACGCAAGAGCAGTGTCTCTCCTCTCACGCTGGCGCCTACAGTATGTTTGAGGCTATTGCGCATGCGCGCATGAGCAGTGTCTCTTTTTTCACGCCGTCGTTTACAGTCGGTTGATTCTCAATGGCCATTACTGCCACTGGATTCAATTACCGGCGGTTACAAAAGTGTGATGGGCGGTCTGACCAACACCTCCACTTCCGCTCGTTTTACCATCGGAGGCACCGACGGACAGGTTAGTCTCCTGTTGGTTTTTTCTCGCTGCAGTTAACCCTTGTTTAGTGGTTTAGTTAAGGCACCTCGTGTTGTCGAGTCTCGGACAGCCCTTTAAGCCCATTAGACTCAAGGTCTTACCGAGGACTTTGTTGCTCTATGTTGTTGGGTATTTGATGAGCCCTTTATTATGGACAGTCCCTACTACTAGTTCTAGGGGCACATATAATTATATACTGTGTTTGTAGACAGGTTCTCATGACCTATTAAGAATACACTAAGAGGTCAACATGAGTATTTTTCCGTGCCCTATTGTTTCGTGCCCTATGATACTAAGGGCACTATAGCATTTGTGTCTTCCAAACGTAACATGGACATTAATGTAGGTTGTGTAAGGTTGAACAGTGGGGGTACTATCACACGTCTGTTGGGTTTGGGTGTAGAGCAATTGGCTTGGATACTATAGAGCTGTGCACTCATGGTTTCCTTTTTTCTACACTATAGAGCGGGGCCTCACACTCCCGAGCGGTTGCCGGGTGAGGTGAGGTCTTCACCCACACAAAGCTGGGTGAGTAGCACCATGAGGAAATGCCTCATGTTGTTTGAGCTATTAAGCTTTTCATATCACGGTGAATGAGAATCATTCATGCAAGTGTGTTCTGTCTGTGCGTTCTATGTGTATCTATATGGATGTATAGTTGATAGATGGTGTTGTTGTAAAACAATTTTTGTTTTTTAGGAAGAAGATGTTCTCCTTTCCTTCCAGTGGGCATTCAAATGTGATGGTTCCTGGTAGATATGTACCTATTTCTTAGTACATTGTCTGTTGTTGATGTAACACTTCACTCATAGTTGCAGTATGTCAGAACCGCAAAATCAGGTGCCAGCATTTGCGGAGTAGATTCATTGACTAAGGGTCAGGAGTTCCCTAGTTATAGCACTTGGACTGGACTAATTCACTGTTGGAGAAGTAAGATGGCCGCCAAGGTAGGACTGGAGGTGTGCAGTCTAGTCACTGAGCACACAGCTGCAGGAGAGTAGAGGTGAAGCGCGAGCGTTCTAGAAACGACGCACTTCACTGAAGATTTTCACCAGGAAGGTTGTTCGTAGCGTTCATGCCCCTAGAGTCTTAGTTCTGAAATAAATAATGTCTTGTCACCTTTTATAATTCGGGAGCAGAAGAAATAGAATTATCGCGTAACATTTTCAAAGTTTAAAGACGAAGCTTTCACGGAAGGAGCAAGAGCTTCATTAGCAGAGAGAGTTCAGCAAAGGTCACGTTCCCGGCAGCTATGGAGAACACCAGAGTCAAAAGCTAAGTGAAAATTGTTATGAACATTTGCGCAATAATTCTTTAATGAACTGAATTGTGTTTATCTGAAGCCTGTGAGAGAGAGTTCAGCAAAGGTCACGTTCCCGGCAGCTGAGGAGAACAGCAGAGTCAAAAGCTAAGGGAAAATTGTCACGAACATTTGCAAAATAATTCTTTACTGAACTGAATTGTGCTTATCTGAAGCCTGTGAGAGAGAGAGAGAGACAATATTAGTTCACTTCATAGAAACCAGGAAATGCAATTGAAAAAACGTCACTTGTAAATTGTAAATACTTACCAGGACTGAAAGTGAATTAATTCAGGAAACCTGTGAGAGGAAAGGACAGAGTTAGATTAGTTATGTTAAAGGACACAGAATGCAAACCAAAGGCTGCATGTAAATTGTAAATAATCACCTGAGCTGGAAAAGTGTAAACTTTGTAACCCTGTAAGAGAAAAAGACAGTGTTCAAAAGAGAAGACACGTTTAAAAGACAGCAGCTAGAAGAAAAAGAGAAAAAACACAGAAACCCAATGAAAGAAGTACTCCTCAGTTTAGTGAAGTAAGTGCACTTACAATATCAATAATATATGGACTAATTAGAATAAAAATAGACTGGTGGAACTAATGCTTGTCTTTTTCTATCAGTAACAACTAGCTGGCGAGGAAGACAGAATCTCGCTTAAATCAGAAGAGGAGCTAAGGTCCAGGAGAACTAGGGTGGGTGAGATATATATAGCTGAGTAATTCTAGAGTAGAGTAGAAGTAAGGATAGTAATGATGTATTAATTTACAGGTTCCACTGAAAACTCAGAAGACGTCTGCTGACAGCTGACGGAAGGAGCCATTCTGGACCAGTCTCTTCTTTGTTATTATTTAATCCAATTCCCCCGTCCCCCAAGGTAATGTTAGAGGGTTCTTAGTAAGACCTACTGGCATTGTCGAGCGGAATTGGGACCTAGCATCTCTGTTCCTGTGCAAGAACTGGTAAGCCATTAAAGTATATAAGCTTGAGTTCTGACAGAGTGAAGTGCCCACGTTGCCTTTGCACCTGAACAGAGATGGCGGAAGGAATTGATGTGCAATCCCTAGGAACGATTCTAGATGCGATACAAAAGGAACTGGGAGCAGTCAGAGAAGAAAATCGAAGCCTTAGACAAGAGATAGTCAGTGCCAGAAAGGAAACTGCCGAATTAGCGCAAAGACTTAGGCCATCTAGTAGTCTAGAGAGGGAAGCCATGAATCCAGTATTAGAAGCCACCAATAGATCAACCACCCAAGTGATTCATTCCCTATCCCCTGTCATTCCATTAGCGGCTCCCGAGAGATTTAACGGGGATCCCCAGAAGGCGCAAATATTTCTTTCACAGTGCTCTTTGCACTTTATGTGTCGCCCATCGATCTTCCCTGATGCGCAGTCCAAGGTAGCTTTCATACTCTCGTATCTAAGTGGAGACGCAGCTTCATGGTCAATGCCCTTAGTCTCCCGGGATGATCCTCTATTAAGAAACTTTGAAGAATTCAAACAAGAATTCCTTCGGATATTTGACAGGCGGCGAATATCCCAGGTGGTAGATAATGAACTACTCGACTTGCGACAAGGGAATCGAGATCTAATAGCATACCTGGCTCAGTTCAACAAGCTGGTGGTCGAGACTGACTGGCCAGAAAGCAAGAGAGCGGCAGTGTTTTATCGTGGGTTGAGAGATGAATTAAAGGATACATTGGCCCAAATTCCAAATCGACCCACGGAGATCTCGGCACTAATAGACTTAGTCTTGGAGATAGACTTCTGTCAGGGAGAAAGAAGAGGAGAAAAGAAGAAAGATTTTAGAGCAATTACTCCCAGATTTGACAGAGCTCGATCCGATGGCACAAGGAGTGCAGAGAATCAACAAGGAACCGAACCAATGCAAATTGGAACAATCAGAGGGCCCCTATCTAAGGAAGAGAAGGATAAAAGGAGAGCTAGCAATTTGTGTATGTACTGTGGATCCAGTGGGCATTTCGTTAGAAATTGTCCGAAGAAGCCCAGAAACACCTACAAGCCGAAGGAAAACTAACGGCACCACCTGTGGGAGGAGGTGAACAGGTGCGTGCGACACAAGAGATAACTCCAAAAGAACATAGAGTTGCGAACACATTACAATCTGCGGCTCCACATTTGAACCTGTCTATGGAAGCGAGATTTAGAGAGACCATCCTGACAGAGGTATGAGTTATGATCGATTCCGGGGCCACCGGGAACTTCTGTGACTTAAGGTTTGCGGCTAAGGTGGGCATCCAAGCTATCAAGAAGAGTAAGAGTGAGCCCGTCCGAGCGGTGGATGGAACCAACCTTTCGTCAGGACCAATCATAAGTCACACGGAGACAATTCAATTGATTTCAGGAGATGGGCATAAGGAAAGGATTCAGTTTAATCTAATAGATGCGCCACAATTTCAATTAATTCTAGGTCTTCCGTGGCTTACTGAACACAATCCTACAATCGACTGGAGTTCCCGAACCATTGTGATGGACTCAAATTATTGCCATGAGAATTGTTTTGGTGCAGTGGAGAAAACCCTGGAAGACAATCCAGCCTTATCTCTGTGTTTCACTGGGCATTCCATGTGCGTAATTAATATCTCAGAAATTCCTGAAGAATATGAAGAGTTCAAAGACGTGTTTAATGAAGTGGAGGCAGAACAGCTACCTCCACATCGAGTGTATGACTGCAAAATAGATCTGGAACCGGGTTCAAACTTACCATGCAGTCGTGTTTACGCACTGACAGAAAAGGAAAACCATCATTTGAAGGAGTACTTGGATAAATATCTTGCAAATGGATTTATTCGACCCTCCCAGTCTCCCGTCTCGTCTCCACTATTTTTCGTGCCAAAGAAGGAAGGAGACTTAAGGTCGTGCATCGACTACAGGGCAATCAACAAAATTACTAAGAAAAATCGGTACCCTCTGCCATTAATCTCCGTACTTTTGGACCAGGTTAAGGGAGCCAAAATTTATACTAAACTAGACCTGAGGGGCGCCTATCATCTAGTCCGAATGCGTGAAGGAGATGAGTGGAAGACGGCATTTCGGACTAGGTTTGGGCTTTTCGAATATCAAGTAATGCCCTATGGTTTGTCCAATGCTCTGGCTGCTTTTCAGCACTTCATCAATGACATCTTGAAGGAATTTTTAGATCAGTGTGCAATAGTGTACATTGATGACATTTTAATATACTCATCCGATGTGTCAAGACACCACGAGCAAGTAAAAGAGGTTTTGAGGAAACTACAAGAACATAAATTGTTTGTGAAATTGGAAAAGTGTGCCTTTGATGTTTCACAAGTGGAGTTCTTGGGTTTTGTTCTTTCACCTTCTGGAATATTGATGGATCGGGGAAAGGTGGAAGCAGTAATGAACTGGGAATCTCCTGGAAGTGTAAAAGAAGTCCAAAGCTTTATTGGCTTTGCCAATTTCTATCGGAGATTTATTAGTGAATTCTCCAGGAAGATTCTCCCTCTTACCAAGTTGCTGAGAAAAGGAATCAAGTTCGAATGGACAAAAGAGGCTGAGGAAGCCTTTCAATCTTTGAAGACGGATTTCACCACCGCGCCAGTCCTGTTGCATGCCGATCCTACTGAACCCTTCTATGTTGAGACGGATGCATCCGATCAAGCTGTGGACGGAGTATTGTCTCAACCACATAAAACCACAGGTCAGTTGCACCCGGTCGCTTATCGCTCCAGAAAATTAACCTCAGCCGAGATTAATTACACCATCACGGAGAAGGAATTACTGGCTATTAAAGACGCCTTTAAGGAGTGGCGACATTACCTGATGGGGGCTCAACATCAAGTGACTGTGTTTACGGATCATCGTAATCTAAAATTCTTAAAAACTGCCCGAACCCTTACACCAAGGCAGTTGAGGTGGTCCTTGTATTTTGCGGACTACGATTTCGTGATCACATATCGTCCTGGGGCCCAAAATGGAAAAGCTGATGCGTTGTCCAGAATAGGCACAGAAGCACAGAAAACCCTTACTGAGAATCAACCAATCATTCCGAGTGCAAGGATTATTGGGGCCACCACCTCGATCAGTCTAGAAAAAGATGTCGCAGAAGCCATGAGTCCGGAAGCCATGCAGAATTGGGCAAAAGAAGATTCAAATAGGGAGATCATCCAGCAGTTGCCCTACCATCGAAAGGCCTTGTATATTCCCACAATTGAATTGCAACAACAAATAATGCGAGAGTGTCATGATGACAAACTAGCTGGTCACAAAGGAGAAGCCAAAACCGAGGAATTGATAAAGAGACACTATTGGTGGCCGAAGATGGCTTCAGATATTGAGAGGTATGTTAAGTCCTGTGAGATCTGCGCTCAGGGGAAGTCGGAACGGCAAGCTCCAAAGGGTCTTTTGCAGCCCTTGCCCACTCCCCCTTACCCATGGCATACAGTCACATTAGACCTCATTACAGACTTACCCAATAGTCAGGGATTTGATACTATCCTAGTAGTGGTAGATGCCTTTTCCAAGATGGCCCATTTTACTGCTCTAAAAGGGGTTCCCTCTGCCAAACAGTTAGCTACCCATTTCAGCTCCCAGATTGTAAGAATACATGGAATACCGAAGATAGTGATTTCAGACAGAGGTTCCCAGTTTGTATCTCACTTCTGGAGGGCCTTTATGGAAGGGTTAGGAACGGAAGTTAGATTCTCCACAAGTTATCATCCAGAAACTGATGGGCAGACAGAGAGGGTGAACCAAGAATTAGAACAGTATCTGCGACTATTCCTTTTAAAAGAGGAGGGAGATTGGTCAGATTATTTGTGGACGGCAGAATTTGCTCAAAATAATGCAAATAACAGCTCGACAGGTTACTCGCCCTTTTACCTAAATTATGGCAGGCATCCAAATGCGACTATCCGGCAAACTGATATCTCAGTTCCTGCAGTTAAAGAAGCAGTATCGCATTTGCACCAAATACAGCTAAGGGCAGTAGACAATCTTGCAATGGCTAAGAAAAAGTATAAAGGCTATGCAGATAGGAAAAGACGAGAAGGGCCAACTCTGAATATAGGAGACCCAGTCTGGTTGAGCACTAGGAATTTAAGATTAAAGGGTAATCGGAAATTTCAGCCCCGATTCATTGGCCCCTATCCGGTGGAAGAGAAAATCAATCAGGTCACCTACCGAGTGAAGTTACCATCTAAGTTAAAGATTCACCCAGTTTTCCACGTTTCCTTGTTAAAGAAAGCTTCCACAGATCTTAGAGCTCAATCGCCCCCAAAACCAATTCAGTTAGAGACAGGAACTGAGTTTGAGGTAAAAGAAATTTTAGACTCCAAAAGGTCCAGAGGGAAATTGTACTACTTAATTGACTGGAAGGGTTATGGTCCAGAGGAGCGGTCTTGGGAACTGGAAGAGGATGTTCATGCTCCTAGGTTAATTAGATCTTTTCATCGACGATTCCCCACAAAACCGAGAGGGAAAGGAACTACCTTGTTGGGGGGTACTGTCAGAACCGCAAAATCAGGTGCCAGCATTTGCGGAGTAGATTCATTGACTAAGGGTCAGGAGTTCCCTAGTTATAGCACTTGGACTGGACTAATTCACTGTTGGAGAAGTAAGATGGCCGCCAAGGTAGGACTGGAGGTGTGCAGTCTAGTCACTGAGCACACAGCTGCAGGAGAGTAGAGGTGAAGCGCGAGCGTTCTAGAAACGACGCACTTCACTGAAGATTTTCACCAGGAAGGTTGTTCGTAGTAGCGTTCATGCCCCTAGAGTCTTAGTTCTGAAATAAATAATGTCTTGTCACCTTTTATAATTCGGGAGCAGAAGAAATAGAATTATCGCGTAACATTTTCAAAGTTTAAAGACGAAGCTTTCACGGAAGGAGCAAGAGCTTCATTAGCAGAGAGAGTTCAGCAAAGGTCACGTTCCCGGCAGCTATGGAGAACACCAGAGTCAAAAGCTAAGTGAAAATTGTTATGAACATTTGCGCAATAATTCTTTAATGAACTGAATTGTGTTTATCTGAAGCCTGTGAGAGAGAGTTCAGCAAAGGTCACGTTCCCGGCAGCTGAGGAGAACAGCAGAGTCAAAAGCTAAGGGAAAATTGTCACGAACATTTGCAAAATAATTCTTTACTGAACTGAATTGTGCTTATCTGAAGCCTGTGAGAGAGAGAGAGAGACAATATTAGTTCACTTCATAGAAACCAGGAAATGCAATTGAAATAACGTCACTTGTAAATTGTAAATACTTACCAGGACTGAAAGTGAATTAATTCAGGAAACCTGTGAGAGGAAAGGACAGAGTTAGATTAGTTATGTTAAAGGACACAGAATGCAAACCAAAGGCTGCATGTAAATTGTAAATAATCACCTGAGCTGGAAAAGTGTAAACTCTGGAACCCTGTAAGAGAAAAAGACAGTGTTCAAAAGAGAAGACACGTTTAAAAGACAGCAGCTAGAAGAAAAAGAGAAAAAACACAGAAACCCAATGAAAGAAGTACTCCTCAGTTTAGTGAAGTAAGTGCACTTACAATATCAATAATATATGGACTAATTAGAATAAAAATAGACTGGTGGAACTAATGCTTGTCTTTTTCTATCAGCAACAACTAGCTGGCGAGGAAGACAGAATCTCACTTAAATCAGAAGAGGAGCTAAGGTCCAGGAGAACTAGGGTGGGTGAGATATATATAGCTGAGTAATTCTAGAGTAGAGTAGAAGTAAGGATAGTAATGATGTATTAATTTACAGGTTCCACTGAAAACTCAGACGACGTCTGCTGACAGCTGACGGAAGTAGCCATTCTGGACCAGTCTCTTCTTTGTTATTATTTAATCCAATTCCCCCGTCCCCCAAGGTAATGTTAGAGGGTTCTTAGTAAGACCTACTGGCATTGTCGAGCGGAATTGGGACCTAGCATCTCTGTTCCTGTGCAAGAACTGGTAAGCCATTAAAGTATATAAGCTTGAGTTCTGACACAGTAGCATTTCTGGTTATGGTCCTGAAGAAAGCCGGGGCAATGCCCCATGGGCTGAAACATGTCGACCGATTTGCACAACGCCATAGGGTAATCTTATTACTCGGCGTGTTTTTAACTCTTGACACATGGATTGCGGTTTGAATATTTTACAACGCCCGTGTAGTCAATTTTATTTCACTACTGTCACATAGGCACTGCACTTTAGTAAATATCACTTCATGATGAATATCACGGCTAGTTTCCTGACATCCATCTCCATATCGGCACTACAAGGTCGGTTGTGTTTTGGAATGATCAGTAATATCCCACGTGACGTAAATTCCACCATAATGGGTGGTCTGATGGGATTCATCTAGTCAGTGATTCTCAGCATCATATGTTCATGCATGCATCCATTTTTTGCACCTTCGCCAGTACAGTTACACACTTTTTCCAGACCTGGTCAGCTCTGTTGTGTGTTGTGTTCATTTTGACACCCAGTGTTTTGACCGTAGTTGAAGGAGTGGGGGCGGGACCAAAAGAGGAGGGCCAAAGAGAGAGTTCCAGGGACTGGAAGAACCACCGGTGAGAACCAACTCGGTTTTATCCGGGTTCAACTTGAGATGGTTGTGGTTCATCCAGTCCCTGATGAAGATCATAGTGGACTGGAAGTTAGAGACAGAGAGGGGAGAAGAGGATAGGTCAAAGATGAGCTGGAGGTCATCCGCATAATTGAACACGGTGACCTCCACTGCTGAAGTGCGAAAATGAGAGGAAAGATATAAAGGTTGAACAGTAAGGGGGAGAGAAAGGAACCCTGGGGAACACCACAGGTGACGGGGAGTGAGGTGGTCGTGAAGTCTCCAAGCCGAACCGCCTGGGTGCGGTCCCTCAGGAAGGAGGAAAGCCAGACCAGGGCTGATCCCTCAATTCCAGCCGCCTTCACACGGGACAGTAAGATGGTGTGGTCCACCGTGTCAAAGGCGGCGGAGAGATCGAAGAGCACCAGCGCCTGGTGTTTGTTTTGATCCATTCCCTTCCTGAGGTTGTCTAGGACCGATACACAACTGATTCGGTCGAGTGCCTGGCGCAAACAACAACTGGCGCAAACAACAACTGCCTTGGCTAGAATGCAATTACCCAGACCCTATCATGTCACAGGAGCAGCATCCCAAGCCAAGCTCAACCAAAAACTGCCTTGGCGAGAATCCAACCACCCAGAACCCCATCATGTGTCAGGAGCAGCATCCCACGCCAGGCTCAAGCAACAACTGCCTTGACCCAGAATCCAACCACCCAGAACCCCATCATGTCATAGGAGCAGAATGCCAAGCCAGGCTCAACCAACAACAGCCTTGGCTAGAATCCAACCACCCAGAACCCCATCATGTCACAGGAGCCGCATCCCAAGCCAGGCTCAACCAACAACTGCAGTGGCTAAAAAACAACCACCCAGAACCCCTTCTTGTCACAGGAGCAGCATTCCGAGCCAGGCTCAACCAACAACTGCCTTGGCGAGAATCCAACCACCCAGAACACCATCATGTGTCAGGAGCAGCATTCCAAGCCAGGCTCAACAAACATCTGTTTTGGCCCAGAAACCAACCACTCAGAACCCCATCATGCCACAGGAGCAGAATCCCAAGCCAGGCTCAACCAACAACTGCCTTGGCCCAGAATCCAACCACCCAGAACCCCATCAGGTCATAGGAGCAGAATGCCAAGCCAGGATCAAACAACAACTGCCTTGGCTAGAATCCAACCATCCAGAACCCCATCATGTCATAGGAGCCGCATCACAAGCCAGGCTCAACCAACAACTGCCTTGGCTAAAAACAACCACCCAGAACCCCATATGTGTTATTATGTTATGTTTTTTCTTATATAGAGCCTGAATCTACCCCCGAAGAGGTATCTCCACGCTTGCCTTGGGAACCCGTCCTGGCTTTTCCCTGTGAGATAGCCCCTACAGGGCATCCCCAAGGTGAAAGCCAGGCATCCCGCCGCGGGGGGGGGGGCGTTGTGGAGATTAAGCAAGCTTAATGCCCAGAGTTGCAGAGCCTGAACCCATGATTAGGTCAGGCACCGAAGCGGGAATTATCGAGTCCATGGACATTTGAGCTCAAGACCCTGCCGCGTCGGGAATTGAACCCTGGTCCCGGGTCTGACCTCTGCTTCAGGGTCTGCCTGCTCTAACCAGCGAGCCACACTTCTCCACCATCATGTCACAGGAGCAGCATCCCAAGCCAGTCTCAACTATCTACTGCCTTGGTGAGAATCCAACCACCCAGAACCCCTTCATGTCACAGGAGCAGCATCCCGAGCCAGGCTCAACCAACAACTGCCTTGGCGAGAATCCAACAACCCAGAACCCCATCATGTGTCAGGAGCAGCATCCCACGCCAGGCTCAAGCAACAACTGCCTTGGCCTAGAATCCAACCACCCAGAACCACATCATGTCATAGGAGCAGAATGCCAAGCCAGGCTCATCCAACAACAGCCTTGGCTAGAATCCAACCACCCAGAACCCCATCATGTCACAGGAGCCCCATCCCAAGCCAGGCTCAACCAACAACTGCCTTGGCTAAAAAACAACCACCCAGATCCCCTTCTTGTCACAGGAGCAGCATTTCGATTCAGGCTCAACCAACAACTGCCTTGGCTAAAAAACAACCACCCAGAACCCCTTCTTGTCACAGGAGCAGCATTCCGAGCCAGGCTCAACAAACAACTGTTTTGGCCCAGAATCCAACCACTCAGAACCCCATCATGTCAAAGGAGCAGTATTCCAAGCCAGGCTCAACTAACTACTGCCTTGGCTAGAATCCAACCACCCAGAACCCCTTCATGTCCCTGGAGCTGCATCTCAAGCCATGCTCAACCAACAACTGCCTTAGCTATAATCCAACCATACAGAACCCCATCATGTCACAGGAGCAGCATTCCAAGCCAGGCTCAACTAACTACTGCCTTGGTGAGAATCTAACCACCCTGAACCCCTTCATGTCACAGGAGCAGCATCCCGAGCCAGGCTCAACCAACAACTGCCTTGGCGAGAATCCAACCACCTTGAACACCATCATGTGTCAGGTGCAGCATTCCAAGCCAGGCTCAACCAACAACTGCCTTACTTAGAATCCAACCACACAGAACCCTATCATGTAACAGGAGCAGCATCCCAACCCAGGCGCAACCAACAACTGCCTTGGCTAGAATCCAATCACCCAGACCCCATCATGTCACAGGAGCAGCCTCCCAAGCCAGGCTCAACCAAACACTGCCTTGGCGAGAATCCAACCACCCAGAACCCCATCATGTGTCAGGAGCAGCATCCCACGCCAGGCACAAGCAACAACTGCCTTGGCCCAGAATCCAACCACCCAGAACCCCATCATGTCATAGGAGCAGAATGCCAAGCCAGGCTCAACCAACAACTGCCTTGGCTAGAATCCAACCACCCAGAACCCCATGATGTCACAGGAGCAGCATCCCAAGCCAGGCTCAACTAACTACTGCCTTGGTGAGAATCTAACCACCCAGAACCCCTTCATGTCGCAGGAGCAGCATTCCGAGCCAGGCTCAACCAACAACTGCCTTGGCGAGAATCCAACCACCCAGAACACCATCATCTGTCAGGATCAGCATTCCAAGCCAGACTCAATCAACAACTGCCTTACTTAGAATCCAACCACACAGAACCCTATCATGTAACAGGAGCAGCATCCCAACCCAGGCGCAACCAACAACTGCCTTGGCGAGGATCCAACCACCCAGAACCCCATCATGTCACAGGAGCAACTACTTAAGCCAGGCTCAACCAACAACTGCCTTGGCAATGATCCACCCACCCAGAACACCATAATGTCACATGAGCATCATCTCAAGCCAGGCTCAACTAACAACTGCCTTGGCTAGAATCCAGCTACCCAGAACCCCTTAATGTCACAGGAGCAACCTCCCAAGCAGGGTCAACCAACGTCTACCTTGGCTAGAATCCAATCACCCAGAGCCCCATCATGTCTCAGGTGCAGCATCCCAAGCCAGGCGCAACCAACAACCGCCTTGGCGAGAATCCAACCACCCAGAACCCCATCATGTGACAGAACCAGCATCCCAAGCCAGGCTCAACCAACAACTGCCTTGGAAAGAATCCAACCACCCAGAACCCCTTCATGTAACAGGAGCAGCAGCCGAAGCCAGGCTGAAACTAACAACTACCTTGGCTAGAATCCAGCCACCCAGAACCCCTTCATGTCACAGGAGCAGCCTCCCAAGCCATGCTCAACCAACAACTGCCTTGGCTAGAATCCAACCACCCAGAACCCCTTCATGTCACAGGAACAGCCTCACAAGCCATGCTCAACCAACAACTGCCTTGGCTACAATCCAGGCACCCAGAACCCCTTCATGTCTCAGGAGCAGCCTCCCAAGCCAGGCTCAACCAACAACTTCCTTGGCTAGAATCCAACTTTATTTTGAAGTGAGTGATGCACACCTGTTTCTTTAAACCACATTATTTGTTCTCCATTCTTGTCATTCCTTCGTTCACAATTGCGTGCAGATTAGCTGCTAGGCATGCCCAACTGCCATAAATTAAGAAACATTACATGAGATGGGACTACATAGCCCAAAAGCCAGTCGCACTGCATCATGCTGCTTTTTAGCGTGCACGTTTTACCACCATAATTTGTCCTTTGTTTTCAATATTCCAACTTTTAACTTTGCTTTAACTCATTTTTTAAACATTTTTTCTCAATTTTATCCAAAACTCCAACAACCGGGGTATGGTGCCAATTTTCAATTTTCTTGTATTCAGTCTGTGCCAATCCAGGCCTCTTGAAAGAATACAAATGATAAAAGAAGTCCATCACAAGCAGTCTTTTATTTCATGCAAAAACCTAATGCATTTCGGGCCACTTCGTGCCCTTCTTCGGGGGTCACTACAATTAAGAACAACATGAGTTAGTAATTAGCACTTCTCATCATGAGTAGATAATATCTCCGCAACATAATTTCATTAATTGTTTCACTTTGTCATTCAAAACATTGCTTCCTGGTACAAAATATCATTCAATCTCCCACTATGTTGTTAACTCACCGCGTGCCGATCCCTCATGCTCTAGATGTAAATACATTTCCCCACCTTCCTAATGCCCGCTCTTAATCATTCAGGTAGTCCCGATGTTCCTCCCTCCCCTTCACTGTAATCATGTTCCAACCTTCTGATCACATTGCGGTACCCACGTTATTCGAAACGAGTTGCTGTTATAATCAAATCTATCAGCTTCAAAACATGTACAATGTTGCATTATTTTCACACTAATATTGTCGTGCTTTGGGAACAAAATACCCCTATGCCTCCCCCACCCTTATTGATCTAAATTAAACCATGTCCTCCCGATCTTTCGCGTACCTGCTTTACTGGTTTTTCAAAACGCCTGACGTCCACGCCATGATTACTCAAACGGTAAAAGACTGCCTTTTCCCTCCCACTCTCTTAAATCACTCCACCCCTACATTCTCGGGAGGGAGAATGTAGGGGTGGAGTGAATACAAGAAAATTGAAAATTGGCACCATACCCCGGTTGTTGGATTTTTGTATACAATTGAGACATTTTTAAAAAAAAATGAGTTAAAGCAAAGTTAAAAGTTGAAATATGGTAAAAAAAAGGACAAATTATTGGCTAGAATCCAGACACCCAGACCCCCATCATGTTACAGGAGCAGCCTCCAAAGCCAGACTCAACCACCAACTGCCTTGGCTAGTATCCAGCCACCCAGAACCCCTTCATGTAACAGGAGGAGCATCCGAAGCCAGGCTCAACCAACACCTGCCTTGGCTAGAATCCAGCCACCCAGAACCCCTTCATGTCACAGGAGCAGCCTCACAAGCCATGCTCAACCAACAACTGTCTTGGCTAGAATCCAGGCACCCAGAACCCCTTCATGTCACAGGAGCAGCCTCCCAAGCAAGGCTCAACCAACAACTACCTTGGCTAGGATCCGGACACCCAGACCCCCATCATGTCACAGGAACAGCCTCCCAAGCCAGGCTCAACCACCAACTGCCTTGGCTAGTATCCAGCCACCCAGAACCCCTTAAATATCACAGGAGCAGCCTACCAAGCCAGGCTCAACTAACAACCACCTTGGCTAGAATCCAGCCACCCATACCCGCATCATGTCACAGGAGCAGCCTCCCAAGCCAGGCTCAACCACCAACTGCCTTGGCTAGTATCCAGCCACCCAGAACCCCTTCATGTTACAGGAGCAGCCTCCCAAGCCAGGCTCAACTAACAACCGCCTTGGCTAGAATCCAGCCACCCAGAACCCCTTCATGTCACAAGAGCAGCATCCCAAGCCAGGCTCAACTAACTACTGCCTTGGCTAGAATCCAACCACCCAGAACTCCTTCATGTCCCAGGAGCTGCATTTCAAGACAGGCTCAACCAACAACTGCCTTAGCTAGAATCCAACCACACAGAACCCCATCATGTCACAGGAGCAGCCTCCCAAACCAGGCTCAACAAACAACTGCCTTGGCCCAGAATCAAACCACTCAGAACCCCATCATGTCACATGAGCAGCCTCCCAAGCCAGGCTCAACCACCAACTGCCTTGGCTAGTATCCAGCCACCCAGAACCCCTTCATGTTACAGGAGCAGCCTCCCAAGCCAGGCTCAACTAACAACCGCCATGGCTAAAATGCAGCCACCCAGAACCCCTTCATGTCACAGGAGCAGCATCCCAAGCCAGGCTCAACTAACTACTGCTAGAATCCAACCACCCAGAACCCCTTCATGTTACAGGAGCAGCATCCCAAGCCAGGCTCAACTAACTACTGCCTTGGCTAGAATCTAACCACCCAGAACCCCTTCATGTCCCAGGAGCTGCCTCCCAAGCCAGGCTCAACCAAAAACTGCCTTGGCGAGAATCCAACCACCCAGAACCCCATCATGTGTCAGGAGCAGCATCCCACGCCAGGCTCAAGCAACAAATGCCTTGGCCCAGAATCTAACCACCCAGAACTCCATCATGTCATAGGAGCAGAATTCCAAGCCAGGCTCAAACAACAACTGCCTTGGTTAGAATCCAACCACCCAGAACCCCATCATGTCACAGGAGCCGCATCCCAAGCCAGGCTCAACCAACAACTGCCTTGGCTAACAAAGCAAACACCCAGAACCCCATCATGTCACAGGAGCAGCATCCCAAGCCAGGCTCAACTAACTACTGCCTTGGTGAGAATCCAACCACCCAGAATCCCTTCATGTCACATGAGCAGCTTCCCGAGCCAGGCTCAACCAACAACTGCCTTGGCGAGAATCCAACCACCCAGAACACCATCATGTGTCAGGAGCAGCATTCCAAGCCAGGCTCAACCAACAACTGCCTTACTTAGAATCCAACCACACAGAAACCTATCATGTAACAAGAGCAGCATCCCAACCCAGGCACAACCATCAACTGCCTTGGAAAGAATCCAACCACCCAGAACGCCTTCAGGTAAGAGGAGCAGCCTCCCAAGTCAGGCTCAACCAACAACTGCCTTGTCTAGAATCCAGACACCCAGAACCCCTTCATGTCACAGGACCAGCATCCCAAGCCAGGCTCAACCAACAACTGCCTTGGAAAGAATCCAACCACCTAGAACCCCTTCATGTAAGAGGAGCGGCATCCCAAGCCATGCTCAACCAACAACTGCCTTGGCTAGAATCCAGCCACCCTGAACCCCTTCATGTCACAGGAGCCGCATCTCAAGCCATGCTCAACCAACAACTACCTTAGCTAGAATCCAACCACACAGAACCTCATCATGTCACAGGAGCAGTCTCCCAAGCCAGGCTCAACCAAAAACTGCCTTGGCGAGAATCCAACAACCCAGAACCCCATCATGTGTCAGGAGCAGCATCCCACGCCAGGCTCAAGCAACAAATGCCTTGGTCCAGAATCCAACCACCCAGAACCCCATCATGTCATATGAGCAGAATGCCAAGCCAGGCTCAATCAACAACTGCCTTGGCTAGAATCCAACCACCCAGAACCCCATCATGTCACAGGAGCAGCATCCCAAGCCAGTCTCAACCAACAACTGCCTTGGCTAAAAACCAACCACCCAGAACCCCATCATGTCACAGGAGCAGCATCCCAAGCAAGGCTCAACTAACTACTGCCTTGGTGAGAATCCAACCACCCAGAACCCCTTCATGTCACAGGAGCAGCATCCCGAGCCAGGCTCAACCAACAACTGCCTTGGCGAGAATCCAACCACCCAGAACACCATCATGTGTCAGGAGCAGCATTCCAAGCCAGGCTCAACCAACAACTGCCTTACTTAGAATCCAATCACACAGAATCCCATCATGTAACAGGAGCAGCATCCCAACCCAGGCACAACCACCAACTGCCTTGGCTAGAATCCAATCAAACAGTGCCCCATCATGTCACAGGAGCAGCATCCCAAGCCAGGCTCATCAAACAAGTGCCTTGGCAAGGATCCAACCACCCAAAACCCTATCATGTCACAGGAGCAGCATCCCAAGCCAGGCTCAACCAACAACTGCCTTGGCGAGAATCCAATCACCCAGTGCCCCATCATGTCACAGGAGTAGCATCCCAAGCCAGGCTCATCAAACAAGTGCCTTGGCAAGGATCCAACCACCCAAAACCCCATCATGTCACAGGAGCAGCTACCTAAGCCAGGCTCAACCAACAACTGCCTTGGCAAGAATCAAGCCACCCAGAACCCCTTCATGTCACAGGAGCTGCATCCCAATCCAGGCTCAACTAACTACTGCCTTGGCTAGAATCCAACCACCCAGAACCCCTTCATGTCACAGGAGCTGCATCTCAAGCCATGCTCAACCAACTGCCTAAGCTATAATCCAACCACACAGAACCCCATCATGTCAAAGGAGCAGCATCCCAAGCCAGGCTCAACCAAAAACTGCCTTGGCGAGAATCCAACCATCCAGAACCCCATCATGTGTCAGGAGCAGCATCCCACGCCAGGCTCAAGCAACAACTGCCTTGGCCCAGAATCCAACCACTCAGAACCCCATCATGTCATAGGAGCAGAATGCCAAGCCAGGCTCAACCAACAACTGCCTTGGCTAGAAGCCAACCACCCAGAACCCCATCATGTCACAGGAGCCGCATCCCAAGCCAGGCTCAACCAACAACTGCCTTGGCTAAAAAACATCCACCCAGAACCCCATCATGTCACAGGAGCAGCATCCCAAGCCAGGCTCAACTAACTACTGCCTTGGTGAGAATCCAACCACCCAGAACCCCTTCATGTCACAGGAGCAGCATCCTGAGCCAGGCTCAACCAACAACTGCCTTGGCGAGAATCCAACCATCCAGAACACCATCATGTGTCAGGAGCAGCATTCCAAGCCAGGCTCAACCAACAACTGCCTTGGCTAGAATCCAACCACCCAGAATTCCTTCATGTCCCAGGAGCTGCATTTCAAGACAGGCTCAACCAACAACTGCCTTAGCTAGAATCCAACCACACAGAACCCCATCATGTCACAGGAGCAGCCTCCCAAACCAGGCTCAACAAACAACTGCCTTGGCCCAGAATCAAACCACTCAGAACCCCATCATGTCACATGAGCAGCCTCCCAAGCCAGGCTCAACCACTAACTGCCTAGGCTAGTATCCATCCACCCAGAACCCCTTCATGTTACAGGAGCAGCCTCCCAAGCCAGGCTCAACTAACAACCGCCATGGCTAAAATCCAGCCACCCAGAACCACTTCATGTCACAGGAGCAGCATCCCAAGGTAGGCTCAACTAACTACTGCTAGAATCCAACCACCCAGAACCCCTTCATGTCCCAGGAGCTGCATTTCAAGACAGGCTCAACCAACAACTGCCTTAGCTAGTATCCAGCCACCCAGAACCCCTTCATGTTACAGGAGCAGCATCCCAAGCCAGGCTCAACTAACTACTGCCTTGGCTAGAATCTAACCACCCAGAACCCCTTCATGTCCCAGGAGCTGCCTCCCAAGCCAGGCTCAACCAAAAACTGCCTTGGCGAGAATCCAACCACCCAGAACCCCATCATGTGTCAGGAGCAGCATCCCACGCCAGGCTCAAGCAACAACTGCCTTGGCCCAGAATCTAACCACCCAGAACTCCATCATGTCATAGGAGCAGAATGCCAAGCCAGGCTCAAACAACAACTGCCTTGGCTAGAATCCAACCACCCAGAACCCCATCATGTCACAGGAGCCGCATCCCAAGCCAGGCTCAACCAACAACTGCCTTGGCTAACAAAGCAAACACCCAGAACCCCATCATGTCACAGGAGCAGCATCCCAAGCCAGTCTCAACTAACTACTGCCTTGGTGAGAATCCAATCACCCAGTGCCCCATCATGTGTCAGGAGCAGCATTCCAAGCCAGGCTCAACCAACAACTGCCTTACTTAGAATCCAACCACACAGAAACCTATCATGTAACAAGAGCAGCATCCCAACCCAGGCGCAACCAACAACTGCCTTGGAAAGAATCCAACCACCCAGAATCCCTTCATGTCACAGGAGCAGCTTCCCGAGCCAGGCTCAACCAACAACTGCCTTGGCGAGAATCCAACCACCCAGAACACCATCATGTGTCAGGAGCAGCATTCCAAGCCAGGCTCAACCAACAACTGCCTTACTTAGAATCCAACCACACAGAAACCTATCATGTAACAAGAGCAGCATCCCAACCCAGGCGCAACCAACAACTGCCTTGGAAAGAATCCAACCACCCAGAACGCCTTCAGGTAAGAGGAGCAGCCTCCCAAGTCAGGCTCAACCAACAACTGCCTTGTCTAGAATCCAGACACCCAGAACCCCTTCATGTCACAGGACCAGCATCCCAAGCCAGGCTCAACCAACAACTGCCTTGGAAAGAATCCAACCACCTAGAACCCCTTCATGTAAGATGAGCGGCATCCCAAGCCATGCTCAACCAACAACTGCCTTGGCTAGAATCCATCCACCCTGAACCCCTTCATGTCACAGGAGCCGCATCTCAAGCCATGCTCAACCAACAACTACCTTAGCTAGAATCCAACTACACAGAACCTCATCATGTCACAGGAGCAGCCTCCCAAGGCAGGCTCAACCAAAAACTGCCTTGGCGAGAATCCAACAACCCAGAACCCCATCATGTGTCAGGAGCAGCATTCCACGCCAGGCTCAAGCAACAAATGCCTTGGTCCAGAATCCAACCACCCAGAACCCCATCATGTCATATGAGCAGAATGCCAAGCCAGGCTCAATCAACAACTGCCTTGGCTAGAATCCAACCACCCAGAACCCCATCATGTCACAGGAGCAGCATCCCAAGCCAGTCTCAACCAACAACTGCCTTGGCTAAAAACCAACCACCCAGAACCCCATCATGTCACAGGAGCAGCATCCCAAGCAAGGCTCAACTAACTACTGCCTTGGTGAGAATCCAACCACCCAGAACCCCTTCATGTCAAAGGAGCAGCATCCCGAGCCAGGCTCAACCAACAACTGCCTTGGCGAGAATCCAACCACCCAGAACACCATCATGTGTCAGGAGCAGCATTCCAAGCCAGGCTCAACCAACAACTGCCTTACTTAGAATCCAATCACACAGAATCCCATCATGTAACAGGAGCAGCATCCACCAACTGCCTTGGCTAGAATCCAATCACCCAGTGCCCCATCATGTCACAGGAGCAGCATCCCAACCCAGGCTCATCAAACAAGTGCCTTGGCAAGGATCCAACCACCCAAAACCCCATCATGTCACAGGAGCAGCATTCCAAGCCAGGCTCAACCAACAACTGCCTTGGCGAGAATCCAATCACCCAGTGCCCTATCATGTCACAGGAGTAGAATCCCAAGCCAGGCTCATCAAACAAGTGCCTTGGCAAGGATCCAACCACCCAAAACCCCATCATGTCACAGGAGCAGCTACCTACGCCAGGCTCAACCAACAACTGCCTTGGCAAGAATCTAGCCACCCAGAACCCCTTCATGTCACAGGAGCTGCATCCCAATCCAGGCTCAACTAACTACTGCCTTGGCTAGAATCCAACCACCCAGAACCCCTTCATGTCACAGGAGCTGCATCTCAAGCCATGCTCAACCAACAACTGCCTAAGCTATAATCCAACCACACAGAACCCCATCATGTCACAGGAGCAGCATCCCAAGCCAGGCTCAACCAAAAACTGCCTTGGCGAGAATCCAACCATCCAGAACCCCATCATGTGTCAGGAGCAGCATCCCACGCCAGGCTCAAGCAACAACTGCCTTGGCCCAGAATCCAACCACTCAGAACCCCATCATGTCATAGGAGCAGAATGCCAAGCCAGGCTCAACCAACAACTGCCTTGGCTAGAAGCCAACCACCCAGAACCCCATCATGTCACAGGAGCCGCATCCCAAGCCAGGCTCAACCAACAACTGCCTTGGCTAAAAAACATCCACCCAGAACCCCATCATGTCACAGGAGCAGCATCCCAAGCCAGGCTCAACTAACTACTGCCTTGGTGAGAATCCAACCACCCAGAACCCCTTCATGTCACAGGAGAAGCATCCTGAGCCAGGCTCAACCAACAACTGCCTTGGCGAGAATCCAACCATCCAGAACACCATCATGTGTCAGGAGCAGCATTCCAAGCCAGGCTCAACCAACAACTGCCTTACTTAGAATGAAACCACACAGAACCCTATCATGTAACAGGAGCAGCATCCCAACCCAGGCGCAACCGACAACTGCCTTGGCTAGAATCCAATCACCCAGACCCCATCATGTCACAGGAGCCGCATCCCAAGCCAGGCTCAACCAACATCTGCCTTGGCGAGAATCCAATCACCCATTGCCCCATCATGTCACAGGAGCAACATCCCAAGCCGGACTCAACCACCAACTGCCTTGATTAGATCCAGCCACCCAGAACCCCTTCATGTAACAGGAGCAGCATCCGAAGCCAGGCTCAACCAACAACTGTCTTGGCTAGAATCCAGGCACCTAGAACCCCTTCATGTCACAGGAGCAGCCTCCCAAGCCAGGCTCAACGAACAACTGCCTTGGCTAGAATCCAGACACCCAGACCCCCATTATATCACAGGAGCAGCCTCCCACGCCAGGCTCAACCACCGACTGCCTTGGCTAGTATCCAGCCACCCAGAAACCCATCATGTCACAGGAGCAGCCTCCCAAGCCAGGCTCAACTAACAACTGCCTTGGCTAGAAACCAACCACCCAGAACCCCATCATGTGACAGGACCAGCATCCCAAGCCAAGCTCAACCAACAACTGCCTTGGAAAGAATCCAGCCACCCAGAACCCCTTAATGTCACAGGAGCAGCCTCCCAAGCAAGGCTCAACCAACAACTGCCTTGGCTAGAATCCAACTTTATTTTGAAGTGAGGGATGCACACCTGTTTCTTTAAACCACGTTATTTGTTCTCCATTCTTGTCATTCCTTCGTTCACAATTGCGTGCAGATTAGCTGCTAGGCATGCCCAACTGCCATAAGTTAAGAAACATTACATGAGATGGGACCACATAGCCCCAAAGCCAGTCGCACTGAATTATACCGCTTTTTAGCGTGCACGTTTTACCACAATAATTTGTCCTTTGTTTTCAATATTCCAACTTTTAACTTTGCTTTAACTCATTTTTTAAACATTTTTTCTCAATTTTATCCAAAACTCCAACAACCGGGGTATGGTGCCAATTTTCAATTTTCTTGTATTCAGTATGTGCCAATCCAGGCCTCTTGAAAGAATACGAATGATAAAAGAAGTCCATCACAAGCAGTCTTTTATTTCATGTAAAAACCCAATGCATTTCGGGCCACTTCGTGCCCTTCTTTGGGGGTCACTACAATTAATAACAACATGAGTTAGTTACTAGCACTTCTCATCATGAGTAGATAATATCTCCGCAACATAATTTCATTAATTGTTTCACTTCGTCATTCAAAACATTGCTTCCTGGTACAAAATATCATTCAATCTCCCACTATGTTGTTAACTCACCGCGCGCCGATCCCTCATGCTCTAGATGTAAATCCATTTCCCCACCTTCCTAATGCCCGCTCTTAACCATTCAGGGAGTCCCGATGTTCCTCCCTCCCCTTCACTGTAATCATGTTCCAACCTTCTGATCACATTGCCGAACCCACGTTATTCAAAACGAGTTGCTGTTATAATCAAATCTATCAGCTTCAAAACATGTACAATGCTGCATTATTTTCACACTTATATTGTCGTGCTTTGAGAACAAAATACCCCTATGCCTCCCCCACGCTTATTGATCTAAATTAAACCATGTCCTCCCGCTCTTTCGCGTACCTGCTTTACTGGTTTTTCAAAACGCCTGACGTCCACGCCATGATTACTCAAACGGTAAAAGACTGCCTTTTCCCTCCCACTCTCTTAAATCACTCCACCCCTACATTCTCAGGAGGGAGAATGTAAGGGTGGAGTGAATACAAGACAATTGAAAATTGGCACCATACCCCAGTTGTTGGTTTTTTGAATAGAATTGAGAATTTATTTTTTAAAAAATGAGTTAAAGCAAAGTTAAAAGTTGGAATATTGAAAACAAAGGACAAATTATTGGCTAGAATCCAGACATCCAGACCCCCATCATGTCACAGGAGCAGACTCCCAAGCCAGACTCAACCACCAACTGCCTTGGCTAGAATCCAGCCACCCAGAACCCCTTCATGTAACAGGAGCAGCAGCCGAAGCCAGGCTCAACCAACAACTGCCTTGGCTAGAATCCAGCCACCCAGAACCCCTTCATGTCACAGGAGCAGCCTCCCAAGCCAGGCTCAACCAACAACTGCCTTGGCTAGAATCCAGCCACCCAGAACCCCTTTATGTCACAGGAGCAGCCTCACAAGCCATGCTCAACCAACAACTGTCTTGGCTATAATCCGGGCACCCAGAACCCCTTCATGTCACAGGAGCAGCCTCCCAAGCCAGGCTCAACCAACAACTGCCTTGGCTAGAATCCAGCCACCCAGAACCCCTTTATGTCACAGGAGCAGCCTCACAAGCCATGCTCAACTAACAACTGTCTTGGCTATAATCCGGGCACCCAGAACCCCTTCATGTCACAGGAACAGCCTCCCACGCCAGGCTCAACCAACAACTGCCTTGGCTAGAATCCAGACACGCAGACCCCCATCATGTCACAGGAGCAGCCTCCCAAGCCAGGCTCAACCACCAACTGCCTTGGCTAGTATCCAGCCGCCCAGAAACCCTTCATGTCACAGGAGCAGCCTCCCAAGCCAGGATCAACTAACAAGTGCCTTGGCTAGAATCCAACCACCCAGAACCCCATCATGTCACAGGAGTAGCCTCCCAAGCCAGGCTCAACCAACAACTGCCTTGGCTAGAATCCAGCCACCCAGAACCCCTTAATGTCACAGGAGCAGCCTCCCAAGCAAGGCTCAACCAACAACTGCCTTGGCTAGAATCCAGCAACCCAGAACCCCATCATGTCACAGGAGCAGCATCCCAAGCAAGGCTCAACCAACTACCTTGGCTAGAATCCAACCACCCAGAGCCCCATCATGTCTCAGGTGCAGCATCCCAAGCCAGGCGCAACCAACAACCTGCTTGGCGAGAATACAACCACCCAGAACCCCATCATGTCACAGGAGCAGCCTCCAAAGCCAGGCTCAACCAACAACTGCCTTGGAAAGAATCCAACCACCCAGAACCCCTTCATGTAAGTGGAGCAGCCTCCCAAGCCAGGCTCAACCAACAACTGCCTTGGAAAGAATCCAGCCACCTAGAACCCCTTCATGTCACAGGAGCAGCCGCACAAGCCATGCTCAACCAAAAACTGCCTTGGCTAGAATACAGCCATCCAGAACCCCTTCATGGCACAGGAGCTGCATCCCAAGCCATGCTCAAGCAACAACTGCCTTGGCTAGATTCCAGTCACCCATAACCCCTTCATGTCACAGGAGCAGCCTCCCAAGCCAGGCTCAACCAACAACTGCCTTGGCTAGAATCCAACCACCTAGAATCCCATCATGTCACAGGAGCAGCCTCCCAAGCCAGGCTCAACCAACAACTGCCTTGGCTAGAATCCAGCTACCTAGAACCCCTTCATGTCACAGGAGCAGCCTCCCAAGCCAGGCTCAACTAACTACTGCCTTGGCTAGAATGCAGCCACCTAGAACCCCTTCATGCCACAGGAGCAGACTCACAAGCCATGCTCAACCAACAACTGCCTTGGCTAGAATCCATCACCCCAGAACCCCTTCATGTCACAGGAGCAGCCTCCCAAGCCAGGCTCAACCAACAACTGCCTTGGCTACAATCCAGCCACCCAGACCCCCATCATGTCACAGGAGCAGCATCCAAAGCCAGGCTCAACCAACAACTGCCTTGGCTAGAATCCAACCACCTAGAACCCCATCATGTCACAGGAGCAGCATCCGAAGCCAGGCTCAACCAACAACTGCCTTGGCTTGAATCCAGCCACCTAGAACCCCTTCATGTCACAGGAGCAGCCTCCCAAGCCAGGCTCAACTAACTACTGCCTTGGCTAGAATCCAGCCACCTAGAACCCCTTCATGTCACAGGAGCAGACTCACAAGCCATGCTCAACCAACAACTGCCTTGGCTAGAATCCATCACCCCAGAACCCCTTCATGTCACAGGAGCAGCCTCCCAAGCCAGGCTCAACCAACAACTGCCTTGGCTAGAATCCAACCACCTAGAACCCCATCATGTCACAGGAGCAGCATCCGAAGCCAGGCTCAACCAACAACTGCCTTGGCTAGAATCCAGCCACCCAGACCCCCATCATGTCACAGGAGCAGCATCCCAAGCCAGGCTCAACCAACAACTGCCTTGGCTAGAATCCAGCCACCTAGAACCCCATCATGTCACAGGAGCAGCATCCGAAGCCAGGCTCAACCAACAACTGCCTTGGCTAGAATCCAGCCACCCAGAACCCCTTAATGTCACAGGAGCAGACTCACAAGCCATGCTCAACCAACAACTGCCTTGGCTAGAATCCATCACCCCAGAACCCCTTCATGTCACAGGAGCAGCCTCACAAGCCATGATCAAGCAACAACTGCCTTGGCTAGAATCCAGGCACCCAGAACCCCTTCATGTCACAGGAGCAGCCTCCAAGCAAGGCTCAACCAACAACTACCTTGGCTAGAATCCAACCACCCAGAGCCCCTTCATGTCTCAGGTGCAGCATCCCAAGCCAGTCGCAACCAACAACCGCCTTGGCGAGAATCCAACCACCCAGAACCCCATCATGCCACAGGACCAGCTTCCCAAGCCAGGCTCAACCAACAACTGCCTTGGAAAGAATCCAACCACCCAGGACCCCTTCATGTAACAGGAGCAGCCTCCCAAGCCAGGCTCAACTAACAACTGCCTTGGCTAGAATCTAGCCACCCAGAACCCCTCATGTCACAGGAGCAGCCTCACAAGCCATGCTCAACCAACAACTGCCTTGGCTAGAATCCAGCCACCCAGAACCCCTTCATGTCTCAGGAGCAGCCTCAAGCCATGCTCAAGCAACAAATTCCTTGGCTAGAATCCAGGCACCCAGAACCCCTTCATGTCAGAGGAGCAGCCTCCCAAGCCAGGCTCAACCAACAACTGCCTTGGCTAGAATCCAGCCACCCAGACCCCCATCATGTCACAGGAGGAGGATCCCAGGCCAGGCTTAACCAACAACTGCCTTGGCTAGAATCCAACCACCCAGAACCCCATCATGTCACAGGAGCAGCATCCCAAGCCAAACTCAACCAACACCTACCTTCACAAGAATCCAACCACCTAGAATGCCATCATGTCATAGGAGCAGCCTTCCATCAGCCAGGTACTGAGGTGCGTAGAGCTCACAATATCAAACAACTACACATTATAACACATCCCCTCTCTTCGCACAATTCTTCAACGCATAACCTATATCCCTTTGTCTTCTCAACATTAAGCTTTGACACCCACCCCCACCCAGAAAGACACAACATAGACTAAACCCAACAATACACTGATGAAAGACATACCAGCACACACCCCTAGAAGTACACAATATAACACACATTGACTTTGGAAGGTCCTGGTAGAGGAGAAATTGACCTATAATTACAGAGAATACGAGGGTCAGCGTTGGACCTTTTATTCCAGGGGGTGATCCATGGCCGGATTCCATAGCATTGAAACAGGCAATCTTGAGGGTATGTTATATAGTTGTGTAAGAGTTGAAGCAAGCGTAGATGGATAAAGCCCAATATAATGTGGAGGACATAGGTCTAAGGGAGACCCATCCTCAATACTGTTAAGTTTGGAGCTAACAAGATCTTCTTTGATGGGGGGTGTCATTATTTAGGATGGATACATCTTCAACACATTAGAGGGAATAGATATTGATTCACCTAATGGGCACCTTCTAGCATAAGATAGTGTTGAAGGACTGAAGGATTTCATGACCCTACCTTGGAAGTAAATAGATAGTGCCTCACAGAAAGTCTGGAAGAATTCCCAACAGGGTTGTTGAGCTTCTTGATTATGTCTCTTTAGGTTTATTCTGTGCCGCCACACTCTGTAGAATGCAATGTTAATCCAGTAAACATTTTGTTTATATTCACAAAGAGCAGAAATACAGGAGGTTTAATCCTGAGGAGAGTAAGAAGTTCTCCATTTCCATTCCAGGCATTTACAAGACTATTTTCCTTCTCTAAGTGACTGGGTGAACCAGGAGGAGGAAGGTTTGATACAAGTATGGATTTCTTCTGGGGAATTGAGGCATTGCGTGCTTTCTGGATCCAAGTACTAAAAGGGGTGTTGTTACCTCCAAGTCCTTAGTCAGGGAGGACAAAAAAAGAAGCAACAGAAGAAAATCATACAAGACCAAAGTCGAACTAATAATTCAGAAAACATCAGGAGCAGCTACAAGGAAAGCCAAAATCACATGGATCAGCTACAGAATGTACAATAAAGAGCATTTGATCCTATGTCACACTCTTGGATACTGTAATGTCTACAATCGTACAACATTTACACAACTGTGGAGCAGTTCTTGAAAAGCAGGGATCCCACAGCTCTCCGTTCTCCAACGAGAAGGGGGTGAATAGCACCTGCAAGTGAAGATTTAACGAGGTATATTCTAGGGCAGAGGTCTTCAAACTTTTTTAGGTTGAGCCCCCCAGCTGAATTTTTTAGATGTTGGCCCCCCCCACCACCTGACAGACATTTCTGGAATCTGGTACACTACATGATCGACTGCCACGCGCATATTACGGGCCATATCCGGCAAATAATGTTCAACACAATAAGAGTGTTTATTAAACTGCAGGTTTGTGAGTGGGTGTGGTGAAATGACAGAGGCGTATTACACAGCTCAAAACATAATTTTCCAAGATAAAAAGTGCGCAAATTCTTTTTACTAGGATGCTTTGTTTTACACAGGACATAGATTAATAGTAACACCACCAACATGAATGTGACGGGTGTGCCGGTGTTTAGCCACATTTAGACTATCAATCTGTGGGTGGATTTTTGCTACTGTCATCCTCAGGTTGTGCTCCACATCCAGTCTTAAACGGTACTAAGGGCTAGATGTAGGTAAATCAGATTTACTGATTCATAAATACCGAATTTTACCGATTCGGTATTCATAAAACAGTAAATCTTATGTAGGTAATTATTTGGTAACAAATACTGAATCGGTAGGATTCGGTATTTACCGATTCGGTAATTACCGAATCGGGATTTGCCATTGATTCCTATGGGCCTTGAAGCCCATAGGAATCAATGGCAAATACCAATTTGGCAATTACCGAATCGGTAAAAATACCGAATTGCCAAGGGGGACAGGGTGTCACTTTGACACCCTGTTGCACCCCTGTTCCTGGCTTGTGTGCCATGTGACACACATACATGCCCTTAGGGCATGTCTGTGTGCCACATGCAACAGGTGTACATGCACAGATGTGCATGTACACAGGAATTCGTTATTTACCATGCAATAAAATTATATGGTAAATAACAAATTTTTTGTGGCTTGTGGCACTGTTTGCAGTGCCACTTACATATAGATTTACCGATTCAGTATTTTACAGAATCGGTAAATTTACCGAATCGGTAAATTTACTGATTCTGTAAAATTTAGGCACCCTACATCTCAATCACCAAATACCAGTCGGTAACGGCCGAAATCGGCCGTTACCGACTGGTATTTGGTGACCTACATCTGGCCCTTAGTCTTTAATACCGCAAGTGCTGAGAACCCAATCTCACAAACTCCTTAATAAATAAATAAATACATTGTAAGATGTAAAGCACCATGCATAAGTGAACTAAATGGAGGATTGCTGTGATGAACCCACCATAGGGAACACATTATGGGTGTTTCATTAAGTGGAACTTAAAATATGGAACCTGACTTTGCTTATGGGGGCTTTGCATTCAAGTAGCAGTTGGTTGTCACGCAAAATGTCATATGCATGATGTATAGATCCCACACATGAGCACACATAGAATACAGAATAGCAACACATAGGCAAGGGAGTAGCCAGACAATTTAAATATCTCCCACTCTGAACCACAGCTCTTATGTCTCCAAGAAAGCTAAGTAAGTCATCACAACCCTCCCCATTTATCATGTACATGTTGTCATCTATTAATTCTTTCACCATTCATTCTGTCCTTCCATCTGTGTCCCATCCATATCCAAACGGTTCCAACCGTTTGCAAACCTCTCCATCATCTATCCTTCCATCCATCATTTCACTCATCATCTCTCCATCCACCCTTTCACTCATCCATCCATCCTTTCACTCAATGCATCCTTTCAATAATCCATCTACTCTTCCACCCATCCATCCATTCACTCATCCATCCAACCATTTACCCTTTCACCCAAGCTATACTTTCACTCATCCATCCACTCTTCCACCCATCCATCCATTCACTCATCCATCCAACCATTTACCCTTTCACCCATCCAGCCATCCTTTCACTTACTGATCCATCCACCCAGTCACTCATCCGTCCACCCATTCAACTTTTCATTAATCCTCCATCCATCCTTTCTTCCTGCTCTCCACCCTCCCTTTCACTCATGTATGCATTCTTTGACTCATCCATCTTTATGTTCTTCTTTTCACTCATCCATGTACACATTTGCCCATCCATTCTGCCCATCATTCATCCATGTTTTCACTCATCCATCTATCCATCCTCCCCTTCCCTCTCTCCATTCCCCTTTCACTTAGCCACCCATCCTTCTATCCACCCTTCACCCATCCACCCACTCATCCACTCATAAATCCATCCATTGACCACTCATCCACCCTTTCACTCTTCTATCCATCCTTTTGTCCATCTACCCGCCTCACTCACTCATCCATCCTTACATCCACCCTTTCACTCATCCATCCATCTATCTATTCATTCATTCACCCTTTCACTTATCAATACATAAATCCATCCATCATTTCTCTCATCCATCCACCCATTGACTCGTCCACCATCCACCCTTTCATTGATCCATCCACTATTTCACTGATCCATCCACCCTTTTACCCCTCCATCTACCCTTTCACCCATACATACATCTATTTACTCTCATCCATCCTTTCACTCATCCATCCTTTTACCCATACATCTATTTATTTACCCTTTCTCCAATCCATCCTTCCACTCATTCAAATGTCTATAATACACATTAAATATGAATGATAAAAAAACTCTATTTACAACATTGTGTTTAAAAATTACTCAAGGTCATGAGGGCAAGACTCTGTAGAACAGAGCTGGCTCTTTCACCCCCCCCCGCCCCACCTTCACTCCCACCCCCTTTGAAAGGCTGGGGCCCTGGGCCAGAGCCCACTTTGCCCATGCCTTAAAACTTCTCTGGAAACTTTTTCTCCTTTCTGGGAAGAGCTAACTCTCCCAGGAGAGGGTTAATTCACGGAGTTGACAGCTTCAACTGCAATGGGAAGCAAGGGGTCTCCTCTGCTAAAACCGAAAGTGTGTCTGTTTGTTTGCTTTTGTTTTTAGCAGAGGAGAGTCCTTGCCTCGCACTGCAGCTGAAGCTGTCAACTCTGTGAATTAACCCCCTCCTGGGAGAATTACCCAGACAAAAGAACGGGCACGTAGTGCCTCATCGATTTCCCCTTGCACCCCCCCTTCAGCCACACCAGAGTTCTCCAAACAAAGGTAAGATTCGAGTGTAGTGCGCGCGCCCCCCTGGGATGGTGGCGTGCCCCCCTAGGGGGGCTTGCCCCACAAATTGAAGAACTCTGCTCTAGGGAAATTCTTCATCGCCGCTGCTATAGCACCTGGACCGTACCTGGTCGGATAACCTCCTCAATGAACGCGGATATGGTTTTAAGATCTATACAATGCAGAGGGTGAAAATGTGACAAACAGATATATTTATATACTTAGTTAATCACCTCCCCAGTGAAATCGGCACAAACCGTTGGGATTTGGCAAGTGTGCAAAAGCAACAACTGGAAAGAGGAGTCGGAGCCTGAGCCCACATTAAAGAACTTGAACAGGTGGAAGAAGGTGCGGTGAGTACACTTGAGGATCACAAAGCATCCGGTGTACAACAGAAGAAACAAACTGAAGTCTGGAGAGTTCTTTGACAGCATGCAACAACACACAAGCGTTATATCAACTCCCCTTTCTTTCTACATGAACATCAACTATTCATTGTATTGCTGGATTCCACCTCCCAAGAGCAAAGGAAGGCATTGAAAGTGAATATACCCACATGTCCCACAATCAATCAATCAATCAATTAGGGATTTTTAGAGCATACTACTCACCCGAAAGGATCTCAAGGTGCTGGTGGGGGAAGGGGGAGGTTTCAGGAAGCTCCAGTCATCCAAAGAGTCATGTCTTGAGGCTCTTCCTGAACGCTTGCAGTGTGGGGCTTCGTCTGATGCTGAGGGGGAGTTCGTTCCAGGTCTTGTCCGCGATGTAGAAGAAGGATCTGCCTCCCATTCTGGCTCTGTTGATGTGGGGGATTTCGGCCAAGGCTAGTTCAGCGGAGCAGAGTTTTCTCTTGGGGGCGTAGAAGGAGATTCTTTCATTGAGGTATTGGGGTCCGGTGTTATGGAGGGCTTTGTAGGCGTGTGGGTGTAGCTTGAAGTTCAGTATTTATTTCAACAGGGAGCCAGTGGAGGTGCTGGGTGATGTGGTCTTGTCATGGGATTGTGGTAAATAAAGTTTACCTATGCAGAATTTCTATGCGGTAAAGTTCAATAAGAATAACTCAATCAAAAATGAGAGGCAGAGTCCGTGGCATCTGAGTTTATAAGGGTTTTATTCCATAAAATGGAATTGGTTCGAACCAGGCATCATGTTCCATCACCACGAAGGTTCAGGAAGGGATAGACAATGTTTTATTAACAGAGTACAATATATATAGTAAATGCATATAATGGTGATGGATACAGAAGGCGTAACAGCTGAGAGAAAAGAGATAAGAACACATGTACGTAACAGAAGGCGTGCACGAGGGCGTACACGGAGGTGTGTGCTAGAAACGTCACATGAAAGTGTCACAGGTGGGTGGATCCATAGAGGAATCTTGCAGTGTCAGCAGAAATATATGGCAGAGATGCGCGCGCAGCAGCATGACGTGTGATTGACGTGAAACTGGAGGGTGAAGGGGACTTGACATTTAGCACTATACGTGGAGACAGAAGTCTGGCGTGTCAGAACAACCTAAACCCAAATCATATCTAGTATGTTGTGTTTGAGGAACTGTATTATCTAGAAGGAAAGGTCTCTCGGGCAGAGGCTATTCTATACTGACTGCTAGTGCGTGCATATGTGACTACGTGTCTACGTGTAATGCAAGGGGCCATGGGCCTACCATGGTAACAGGAGCAATGAATTACTTGCACGGAGACAGAAAGGCCGGGCCCTTTGCTCTGCAGCTGGGGAGATGTTTTCCTAAATCACTAGACAGGAATGTATTTTCGAGGAGCGGAGCAGATAACTTGAAGGCTGAATTGTCTTGGCAGGCAAGCAGGTCGAGCCGGGCACCGCTCGCCGCACAGGGAGTAGGGTAAGGGTCATGGATGCAGATCCAGGCTGCAGCATTCAGAGGCAGAAGGCAGAAAGGGCTCGATGGCAGAAATCAGGGCCTAGCTCGCCAGAGCCAGGAAAACGTGAAAGTGCACCATGTAAAGACGGTGGCACGGCATACTTAGGACCGGAATTTTCGACCCATTCATGGTGGATCTGAAAGAGGACATGTTAACGTTGGACGCAAATGTATTTGCGTCTTCATAGCTGGTCATGGAGGGAAATTACATGTACTTGAAGCACGTACATGGAGCCGTTGGGGTCTACGTTAGGGGACACAATTGACCATAAAAATTCATATTACCTCATTCCCTCCTTGTCCCTTACGGACCCTTCATGATATATCAATCTTCATCAGTCTATCAATCTGTTCATATAACATCATTTGCTCTTCCTTTTTCTGGCGGGATTTAGAACGTGGACTTGGATGGGGAATACATGATGTGGCGCACAAGCCGCATATCGCTGGCCCACACTGTAAACATAGACAACAACTGAATACGATGAGAAGGGCTATTCCGAGGAAGGATAGGACTTTCCATCCCCAGGCTGATAACACGCTCCAGAACCAACCGGACCAAGTCCAGGTGCCTGGATTCTGGTGTATCTGACTTGCAATCTTGTGGAGACGGGTTATGGCTCTATATACTGAGGGTGCGTTTTCTGGAATGAAAACATAGCAACTCGATCCGATGACTCTACAAGCTCCGCCCCTATCGGCCAGGATGACGTCAAGAACGAGACGATTTTGAAGAACAACAATCCGCATAGCAGACTGCTCTTCTGTTAAGTTACCTAGGGCGGAAGTCGTTTCATTCACTACTGCCTCGAGGGTTCTGGTTAATTTACGTATCAGTTTACTATTCGAGACAGTGCCTAAATAGGGAAAGAAACCTTTATTGAAGTCTGTATACTGCTCCCATGCCGTTTCAGTGTAGTCGACAATCGGGAGATCTCTCTTGGGTCTAATGTGTACTAGATGGGAGTCCCTATGATAATCAGGAGGGGCTAGGAAAACAGGTGGCAGAAGGAATGCAATGTAACAAGTACCATCCCAATCTAGAGGTAAGCGTATGTATGCTGTATGACCACAAACAAAATAGGAATGACGGGAAGCTCTGAATGTAGACTTGCCTTTATCACTGAATTCGATCACAGTAGTACATTTACTATGACCTAGGTGTACTGAACCATTCTTTCTGACACATAATTCACCTTTGACTGGTAATACTGACATAGCGGGCAAGACTGGTTCGGCTTCGGACTGGACATTCAGAATCATGAGGTTGAGTGTAAAATTACCTAATCCATATACTTCGTTTTCTAGATCGGTCCCTGTCCTTTGGGGAAGACCCTCCTTGTCAGGGAAACATACTTTATGCAAAACTGTGTTCAGATCTCCCCATACCCAATTGCCCTGGTAAACTACGGAATCAGAATCTAAAGAATTCATTAAACTAAACCATGCGCCACAGGAACCATTATGTGTGAACGGGTACGGAAAGAGGGGCAGAACTCCCTTGTACTTCTGATAGGGAGGGAGTCGGCCACATATCCAACAATTGGTAGCATTGCTGGTCTGATGGGAATGATGTAACATACTGATGAATGTATTGTTGCGCAGCGCAAGTCGGTAAGATAACTCGTGCGGGGGCAATTCACTGAAAGTATGCTCGGCAGTGTCATTTGAAGAAGAATGTGCACGTGTGAAAATAGGAAAGTACATGTGTAGCAATATGCTTGCAGCAATAATCATAAGACTCAGAAAAAACATAATCAATAATGTCACAATACAGTGACTGCGGAGAGATTTACAATATTCATGTTTCTTGATCTGTTTCTGTCTATCTCTCTCTCTATTGGGGTCTAGCGGGTACATGTCAGGAACTTGTCTAACCGATTCACCTAGGGGAGGACTTAAACAATTAAACTGTCTGACTTGCTAGACCTCAACTTCATACGAAATTCTTGGGAAGGAGTTTTCTCTACCCAAGGGAGTTTAGTATCAGTCTCTAGAAGGGGGCAGGGCTGGGAGTCTGGTTTTGGCGGCAGTCCATAGTGTCTTTTTACATGACTCGAGTGGAGCCAGCCCTTGCGGCCCTCCACCTTTACTGCCGTCCTTGTTGTTAATAACACAAGCTTCGGCTCCTGCCAACGGGGCTCCAGCGGACTTCTCCTGTCGAAATTCCGTACAAGGACCAGATCTCCAGGGACGATCTCGTGTGGCTTCACCTCGGTGTTGTCGGGAAAGGCTGCAGCTACCTGTGAATGACATGATTGTAGTGCAGACATCAAGGAGGCAAGGTAATCTGTCAGCATATTACAGTCAACATATGTGATCTTACGAGGCAGAGGCGTCCCCCACATATTCGGTGGCCTGCCAAAGACCACCTCATACGGGGATAGCCCTGTTCTTGAATGTGCTATCATTCTCATGTAAAAGAGTGCAACTGGTAATGCGATAATCCAATCTACGCCCTTCTCTCTACATATTTTTGCAAGACGTATTTTCAGGGTCTGATTATGTCGCTCCACAAGACCTGCTGCCTCGGGATGTCGGACACAGTGGAACTTCCACTGATAACCTAGCAGGAGTGATACCTGCTTCATAAGCTCGGACGAGAATGGCTGACCATTATCTGAGTATACGACACGGGGCAAACCATACCTGGGGAAAAATTCACGTACCAGCTGCTTGGCAGTGGTCGGAGCAGTGTAATCTGGGACTGGATATGCTTCTGTCCAATGGGAAAGTGCACATACAACTACGAGGACATATTTGAATCCTCGACAACGTTCCATCTGGATATAATCCATCTGGAGGACTTCAAAAGGGTGATCGGGAGGATGAAATCCACCTTGCTCTACGGGAATGCCTTTACCCGGGTTGAACTGACAACAGATCATGCAAGTACGCACTTTCTGTTTTGCTGCTGCTCGTAAATGTTTATTGAACCAAAGGTTTTGAATACTGTCTAACATGGCTTTTTCTCCTAAATGTGCAGGACTATGTACTGTGTTAATGATAACTTGAACCATCGAATCGGGGAGAAACCATGTGGCTTTCTCCTTTGTCATCCATCCCTGTTCTGTCTGGATCCCTCCTAGTTCAATCCATTTCTTGATTTCGTCTGGTGTAGCATGTGTCTGTATATCAATTACATCTAGGGCGGGATCCCTAACTGTCATGCAATGTGTCGGTGTCGGAACTATTGTCTTTGTCAGGTCAGTTGCGTAAGTCTGAGTCTGAGCTGTATGTTTGGCTGTTCGATCTGCCAGGTCGTTACCCTGGGAAATGGTATCTGTAACTTTCGTATGTGCCTTGCACTTCATGATGGATATCGCTGTAGGCAGATGTATTGCGTCTAACAGAGCTTGAATGAGGGGACCGTGCTGGATCTTGGCTCCATGAGAGGTCAAGAAACCTCTCTCTCGCCAGAGGACACCGAAGTCGTGTACGACTCCAAATGCATAACGGGAATCTGTGTATATGTTAACCTTTTTATTCCTTGCTTGTATACAGGCTTGAGTCAGAGCGATGAGCTCTGCTGCTTGGGCTGACAGGGTGTCAATGCGATTTGTTTCTATGACTTCAGATTCTGTCGTTACTGCATATGCGGCCACTAACTCTCCTGTACTTGTTCTCATACATAAACCATCCACATAAAGTGTCAGGTCCGGATCTGGTAATGCAGTGTCTGTCAAGTCTTGTCTGGGTTTCGTCGTAATGGTAATGACTTCAACACAATCATGTGCCAAAGGGTCTGTCTCACTTAGTGGCAAAAGTGTAGCTGGATTCAATGTATTGCAACGTCTGATTTCTATGTGTGGCTGAAACAATGTCAATTCATAACCTGTCAGTCGTGCTATAGTCAAGCGTTGAGTCTGTGTCCTGTTTAAAAGAACTTCCACGGAATGTGGAACTTGTACTGTCAATTGGTGTCCTAACACTATGGAATCACTTTGTCTGATTGCTAGAGCTGTTGCTGCTACAGATTTCAAGCACGCAGGCAGAGCCTGGGCTACAGGATCTAATGTACTAGAAAAATAAGCACACGATTTGTGTGAACCTGCTTGATCCTGGGTGAGTACTGACAATGCAGTACCTTCGCGCTCTGTGACAAAAAGTGTAAAAGGTTTACTGTAACATGGTGTCGCTAAAACAGGTGCTTGACATATGGCTTTCTTCAGATCATCAAAAGCATGTGTATGTTCCTGAGTCCAAGGGAGGACAGTCGATGTCGCTGCCTCCTGGGTTGTCAACTGTATGAGTGGCTTTGCTAGAAATACATACTGAGGAATCCATTGTCTACAGTAAGAAGTGAGGCCTATAAAGGCCCGTACCTCCTTTTGTGTCTTGGGCTGTGACATGTTTACAATTAACTGGATACGGTCAGGTGTTAGCTGTCTCCCCCCTTTGGACAGCAAGTGCCCAAGGTATACCACTTGCTGAACACAGAATTGCAGCTTCGAAGAAGACACCTTGTGTCCCTTGTCAGCCAGGAAATACAAAACTGTCAGTGATGCTTGTTCACATTCTGGTTCACTACGGGCGGTGATCAATAGATCATCGACGTACTGAAGTAGGGCAGTGTTGTCAGGCATGTGAATACTGTCAAGTTGTCTTTTCAATGCTTGGCTATAGATGCTGAGGCTTTCTGTGAATCCTTGAGGTGCGCGTGCAAATTTGAAGCTTCTGCCATTTAAACAGAATCCGAAAAGATATTGGCTTTCCGGATCAATAGGTACACTAAAGAAGGCGTTCTTCAGATCAATTACAGTAAAGAACGTCGCCTCTGAATCAATAGCTGTCAATAATGGAGAGATGTCTGGAACCACAGGGTACTGCGGTACAATGCATTTATTCAATTCTCCTAAATCGATCACTAATCGAGAAACTGGAGGTGCATTCGGATCAGTGCGTTTAAGAATCGGAATGATAGGGGAGTTACATAGATTCGAGTCGGTTTCTACAACCACTCCTTGTGCAATGAGCTCGTCAATGATTTTCAGTAAAGCCACTACAGCATCTGGGGGTAACTTGTATTGTCGGATTCGTGGTAAAACAACACCTTGTTTCAGTGTAACTCGGTATGGTGTAATGTGCATACAACCTACATCAGTGGGGCCTTGTGCCCATAAATGTGCAGGAACATTCTGTAATCTGGAATCAATATCTCTCAACACATAGTGACTCTTAAAGTCACGCAAAAACAATCTCACTCCTTCCGGAGAACAACAAATTACAGCTCCTAGAGCTTTCAGTGTCTTGATACCTAATAAGTTTTCTGGACATGATTTCGTGAGCAATAAATCTGTAGTGTGAGACAACGGACCAACTGAAAGAGGAACTGGTTTCGATACTTCATTTACAATAGGCTTTCCTGAAAATCCAAGGGAAACATTCTGTGAGCCTGAGAGGGGTGCCCCTGGAACCTCGTCGTGACTGATTGTTGTCCTGCTTGCCCCTGTGTCAATCAAAAACTTTCTATCCTTTCCTAGTACCTGACTATGTACATAAGGACCCTACAGGAACCTCAATAAGAGGAAAGCCAACCTCCCTCTCTAGGCTGTTTCATGTGTATCGCTGGTAATCGGGATAATCAGTTTGAGCATACTGGTACATCTTCTGTGTTGCATGTTGGGTTGCGGCAATCGGTTGTGGCTGTGGTACCGCTACGGTCTGTACTGTCTGTTGTGGAGCATGCATAGGCTGTACATTCTGTGTAACGTGTTGTTGGGCCTGATCCTGTCTAGGAGGACGTGGTCTCTCTTTAGTTTTACCTGTAGATATATTGTGTTTCAGAACTGCACAATCGTTTACATAGTGACCTGGCTGTTTACAATAGTTGCATGTCCCTTTAACAGGAGCTGCCGAATTATTGGACTGTGTCATGCCCTTTTTCTGACCGTCAGCTGGAACTGACTGAGCAACGAGCATTTTCATTTTCGTGTCTTTCATACGTCTTTGTTCGTGATCATGTTCTTCCCTTATTCTGTTCTGGTGGTACTGTAACATCTGTAACATTTGGGAAGGCGTGTTTGCTTGCCATGTGCTCTCGACTTTCAATACGCGATTCTTAACGTGGGGCAGTGAATTCTCGACTAATTTGGATACAAAAAGGTGTGGGTATGACTCGCTACTTGCTTTCAGGCCACTATTAATAATGAAACATTTCTCAAATCGGGAATAAAAATCACTAGTATCCTCGTCGGGTTTCTGTTTGCAGGCTGAGATTGCATCCCAGTCCTCCATTTTAGTTGCCAACAAACGTGGCAGAACCTGTACTAACAATCCTGGTAATGCTTTAGTTTTATCCCCAAGACCCAGACCTGGGGTTCGACCTGTCTCTTCAGTTTCTAATGCAGCCCAATCGATCTTTTGGTCTCCCACCTCCCATTCTTTTTCTTTGAGTTTCTCGTAAATACCGGCAGGCAATAGTACTTTCAATATCTTCATAATGTCGGGATAGGTGTAATCACCCATGAGTAACATGTCTTTTATTTCACAGTGAAAACCTGCAGGGTCTTTATCATGACTAGGCACTATTTTCTTCATTTCTAACAATTCCATTTTAGTTATAGGCGTGTATACATACACACGTGTAAGGGTATCATCAGCATTCCTGACTGGATGTACTTCTCGTAAGGGATTTTGTCTGTCTATGTAAAACATTTTTCTTTCTGGGGGTGGAGCTGAAACAAACTGTGGATTCAGGAAGGCACTATATCTGTGTCGATGTTCTAGAATTACTTTAATTAAATCGGTACCTAGGCCTCTCCATTTATTCATGAGTAACTCTATTAATACATCAGGTAGGGGACCTGGATCAGAATGTTGGCTCTTATACAACGTAAGGAGGTGCTGTATCATGTACATACCAGCTAGTCGCTGTTCGTCTGGGGAAAGATTCAAAAATGTTTGCGCTAATGCGTCATCATTATACCTATCGGAATTGTCAGCCCATTGTACTGCTGACCTGGCTAATTCTTGTTCATCCATGGAATTGAGTACATGGTACCCCATTCGTTCTTGAAGTATTTAATCGGTAGCCTGAAATAGATGTTCAGGAGTCTTCGGATTCGACATAGCAGAGTGAAAAAGTCTCTTGCTTTCTGGACGTAACGTTTTATTAAAAGGTTTACCCTTTCCTACATATGCTATTGTTTCTGTATGTTCTGGCTCCTCCTCCTCTGAGGATTCATTCTTGTCATTATCTGCTTCATTTTCAGCTTTCTGTCTTTCATGAAATACTGTTATTTCTTTACGGATTTTTCTGTACATGGCCTCTATACTTTTCTGTCTATCATGTTTTCCGTCTGCAATATTCTGACCCCATGTAGTTAGTACCTCCATCTCATCTTTATTTACACCAGGCTGGTCTCGTTCTCTTATGAAACAGTTTATGAGGAATCTTAATATTAAACCTTGAGTGTCTACTTTCTGGTGTGCCATGGCCTCGTGAATACATTCCTGACCCTCCCCAGTCTGAACAAAATGATATATCCTGTCTAGATAATCTGCCATTCCTGGAAATAGAACTAAAAAGTTTGCAGCACGTCTTATACGTATTGAGGCTAATATCATGCAACCGTCTTGGCCTGGTATTGGATCATATCTACAGTCTGTAAGATATTCTTTAAGCTTTTCAATTGTGGCTGGTTTCGGAGTACGTTGCATTGCTAGTTCTCTGACAGTTAATCGCTGTACTGGTGGCGGGGTACGGTAACCTCCTGTAGCACCTCCTGTAGCGGAGGTGTGAGCATGAACTGGCTGTAGGGTCGGTACCTGCTGTAACTGGGTTGGGACCTGGACCGTGCCAGGCCCAAAAGGATTACCGGGAATAACAGGTAAGGGTGGAGGAAGCAGACCGGGAGGGGTAAGCTGTTGCGGACCTGGGGGCAGATGATCAGCGGGTGGTACAGATATATGTGGAACGTTGGTATATTCGGGAGCTACATCGTCTAAATAGGAAGAAAGAAAAATATCTGCTGCGGTCTTGTGACGTAATTTAGTCGGAACCAATGGAGGGGGCAGATCTTTCGGTATTTCCAGGGTCGCTTTAGGCAGGCCCTTGGCCAGGACTGGATACAATCCTGTCATAATGGCATTACTCCGTCTATCGTGTTGCTCTATTCTAACTCATTCCCCTTCTTCTAGTAGTTCTTTTTCTTTGGCTTTTTCAGAATCCTCTCTACTTTTCTCTGCTTTTCTAAGTGCTTTCTCTGTCCGTCTGTGTGATTCTTTACGCCATAGTTCAATGGCATCTTTCTGTGACTGTCTGGCTTTCTTTTTCCATAACGCTTCTTCTACTCTCATGATGCACTCGGCATCCCATGTCCCTGTAACGGGCCATTTCTGATTCTCTGCTAAATCCTTAGTGTAGTCCACCCACAAGTCGAGATATAATACGGCATCTAAGCCGTGCTTGTGGTACATAAAATATCCGGGAGTGTCCCTGGATGGGATGGGAACAGCTTCCTCTAGTATCCCTTTCCTAGTTCCTATCTGACGTAGCTTAGAAAACAGTGGCATTCTGAACCTCGATACTTAATACTTGATACTTACTCGGATTTGGACACAACTAATACAATAAACACAGTAATGAAGATCAAACAATCACTCATACCACGACATTAAAACACATTAAAACATTTCGGAACGAACAATAGCTTGATAACTTGATACTTGATATACTGCTAAACAGTACAGATACACTGCTAAAACAGTGCAGACCGGGTCTGTGTACCCAAACCCGTCTTGAACGGACACAAATTAATGCACCCGTCTAGATGCGTCCCCAGCAACGGTACTCACCGGGAAGCACGGAACGGAAGGCCTCGGAAACTCGACACTGGACTGGACCGGACTGGACTGGACTCGACTCGTGACGTAGGTACTTCGGAACTGGTGGGCCTCTGAACACCTCGGACCTTGCTCTCTCGGCTGGGCTCTGGTCGGGATCCTCCGCACTCCTCACCGCCTCGTCTGGGTGTCGATCGCAGCCTCAGTCACCTCCGTTGGCCTGAGGGAGATACAGGAAATCCTGCGGGTACGCATAGTTGTCCGTCACGGCTGTGGCAGGGGACTAGGCCTGCAACGCACCGCCGGCGCGTAAGGTGGGGGAGGGGTCCCTGTTCGGGCGCCAAATTATGTGGTATATATAAAGTTTACCTATGCGGAATTTCTATGCGGTAAAGTTCAATAAGAATAACTCAATCAAAAATGAGAGGCAGAGTCCGTGGCATCTGAGTTTATAAGGGTTTTATTTCATAAAATGGAATTGGTTCGAACCAGGCATCATGTTCCATCACCACGAAGGTTCAGGAAGGGATAGACAATGCTTTATTAACAGAGTACAATATATATAGTAAATGCATATAATGGTGATGGATACAGAAGGCGTAACAGCTGAGAGAAAAGAGATAAGAACACATGTACGTAACAGAAGGCGTGCATGAGGGCGTACACGGAGGTGTGTGCTAGAAACGTCACATGAAAGTGTCACAGGTGGGTGGATCCATAGAGGAATCTTGCAGTGTCAGCAGAAATATATGGCAGAGATGCGCGCGCAGCAGCATGACGTGTGATTGACGTGAAACTGGAGGGTGAAGGGGACTTGACATTTAGCACTATACGTGGAGACAGAAGTCTGGCGTGTCAGAACAACCTAAACCCAAATCATATCTAGTATCTTGTGTTTGAGGAACTGTATTATCTAGAAGGAAAGGTCTCTCGGGCAGAGGCTATTCTATACTGACTGCTAGTGCGTGCATATGTGACTACGTGTCTACGTGTAATGCAAGGGGCCATGGGCCTTCCATGGTAACAGGAGCAATGAATTACTTGCACGGATACAGAAAGGCCAGGCCCTTTGCTCTGCAGCTGGGGAGATGTTTTCCTAAATCACTAGACAGGAATGTATTTTCGAGGAGCGGAGCAGATAACTTGAAGGCTGAATTGTCTTGGCAGGCAAGCAGGCCGAGCCGGGCACCGCTCGCCGCACAGGGAGTAGGGTAAGGGTCATGGATGCAGATCCAGGCTGCAGCATTCAGAGGCAGAAGGCAGAAAGGGCTCGATGGCAGAAATCAGGGCCTAGCTCGCCAGAGCCAGGAAAACGTGAAAGTGCACCATGTAAAGACGGTGGCACGGCATACTTAGGACCGGAATTTTCGACCCATTCATGGTGGATCTGAAAGAGGACATGTTAACGTTGGACGCAAATGTATTTGCGTCTTCATAGCTGGTCATGGAGGGAAATTACATGTACTTGAAGCACGTACATGGAGCCGTTGGGGTCTACGTTAGGGGACACAATTGACCATAAAAAAATTCATATTACCTCAGGATGCTGAGGACAAGTCTGGCTGCGGCGTTCTGAATGGTCTGGAGTTTGTGAAGTATAGCTGTGTTGATTCTGGTGTAGAGGGTGTTCCCATAGTCCAGCCTGCTAGTCATGAGTGCGTGGGCGACCAGCTTCCTTGATTCGGGGGGATCTATTTGAATGTCTTGCGGAGTATGCGGAGGGTGTTGACGCATGTGGAAGATACAGCATTGATCTCTTGGTTCATGGTGAGGGAGGACACAGGAGTTAAGTATGATGCATAGGTTGTGGGCATGGTCTGTTGGCGTGGGAGGGTTTCTGTGGGCCAGGTATCGTCCCACATGGAGGGGGTGGATCTGAGTTTGAGGACTTCCGTTTTCTCTGAGTTGAGCTTCAGGCAGCTGCTGCTCCTCCAGGATGTGATGTCCTTCATTCCTTCCTCGAAATTTTGCCTGATGATGTCTGGTCCTTGATGAGGGAGAGGTTGAGCTTGGTGTCGTTGGCGTAGGATAATATACTGAGTCCGTATTTTCTGACGATGGTTGCGAGGGGGGCCATGTAGACATTGAAGAGTGAGGGGCTGAGTGAGGATTCTTGGGGTACTCAGCCTCTGATCTCAGTGGGTTCGGAGAGGAAGGGCAGAAGTCTTATTCTTTGAACTCGGCCAGCGAGGAAGAAGCGGATCCAGTATAAGTCAGTTCCCTGTATGCCGGCGTAGTGGAGTCTGGAGGCTATTGTGCGATGGAAGACGGTGTCGAAGGGTGCTGAGAAGTCAAGTAGGATGAGGGCTGAAGTATGGCCAATAATACATATAGCTGATGACACATCTCTTTAAAGACTACTTCTTCATGATGCAGTAGTCCGCTTCCGCTCCTATCCATGTATCATGTACATGTTCTGCTGCACTCTGACTAGGTTTGCACTGTACAAACACCACACATGTAGACATCCCTCAAATAATAAACCCTCAGACATTCCCAATAAAGAGAAAAGGTCCAAATCCACACAATACATTGTAATATACATACCACGCTGAACTCCATTTCCATCACCAAACCTGCAGACATTCTTCAAAGTGTGGCAGAAGGAAGTCAGTGAGGAAAGGGTGAACTCTGGCAGAAAGGCTGACAGAGAAACAGTGGCAAACCAGAAAACAAACATCAAATGGAGTACATACAATTCAAGTGAAAAATGCAAGAACTATTCAGAGCAAGCTGTGCAAACCAGCAACTGAAGGATGATTGACAAGGCTAAGGAAAACTGCAGCCCTCCATGGAGAGACCAATAATGGCTGCCATGAACAGTGCCTTGTTCAGAAATAGTTAATTGCCCTTTTAAACTAACAGGTACATCTGCTGCATGCGGGCTTCGCCATACAGGATCAGAGACAGACCCACCACTGGTTTCTGAATAACCCTGGGTTCTTGATGTCAAGTGTTTATGGCAGAAGATTATTATACAAGAAGACACCACCTGCTGACCCTGGCATTATGGGCAAAACTAGTGGATTCAGGTTAAAGTCACATGAGACATTCCAACCAAATAAATGTGTGTTCCAAAACAAAAAGATGTAGTGAAACAAACTCCCTCACAGAGCTCTGATTATAGAGGTTTAAGCTTGAAGTAACTACTCTGTCCTGTGCATATAAACTTACAAGACGATGGAATGCCTGCTGTTGAATGCAACAGACGTGGGTAAAAATGCAGCAGACGTAGGTGAAAAGAGATTATCCAGAAAAACCTGCATGACACCTTGGATGGTCTGATGATCAATTTCAGAGCCTTCCAATGTCAGAGGAAACTATATTTAGCACAGAACAAACATGAAGACTATTTGCTTTCTATTTGTATCAGGAAACAGTTAAAAAAAAACACCTGTTGAGGTAGTTTCTGGTATAAACAGGCTCTTGAACTGAAGTAGCACCCACCCACCTCATACCTGTCTAACTACAAGTGCTCAGCTATTCGCCACACCTATCCTTGACACACACATGCAAGATATATGCACCTGCCTCCCAGCTCTCCTCGTCTGTTTGACAGGCCCCAAGGGCCACAGCAGGGAGCATTAGTTTTGGGGCCATGGCTCCCAAAATTCCCATCAACAGAAGGTTCAGGCTATGGGAGCCTCTGTATTCACTTAGAATTATTTTGAAAATCCTGCAATATTAATGCGTTTTTGAAGCTGACTGTTAGAAACTGGGTCTCCAGTTAGCAGAGGTTTGCACCCAGTCCAAACAGAGACCAGAATCCTAATAAGGGTAAGCTAGATACACACTTTAAATTAACCTGTGCTCACCCTCTGGTAGCTTGGCGCACATGATGCAGGCTTAACTTAAGAGGCAATGTGTAAAGTATTTGTGCAACACACACACACTGCTCCACAGTCATCATGCCCTGTGCACCCCCTTTTTTTGTTTTTGCTGACTGGTACTGGTGGTAACTGAATTTGACTGACCCTGGGCTGTGCCTAATCAGGCCCAGGGACAGTGCTATGGTGAAAACACAGTGAAAACACGCACACACATTAGGGTACATGGTGTGTTAGGGTACACCTATGATTGGCATCACCTAACCTATAAGTCCCTATTGCATAATAGGACAGTGGGATTAAAACTACCTTTAACCCCTTGCGTGCTGATGAAGGTTCCCGTCCGTCATGTGTCACGGTGGGCGTGTGCTGATGACGGCCGGGAGCCCTCATGACCACGCCCGTGATCGGAATGTCCAGCACCGCAGCCGAATTCCGGCCGCGGGCAAGGGGTTAAGTCCCGAGTACATAATAGGGCTTGGCAATTTAGAGGCCAGCAGCCCTTTCTGTGCGTGCATGTGTGCACTTCTGAAGCCTGAAGTTATTTTAAGAGCAGCCCTGTGATGCCAAACTACTTTTAAATGTAAATTGTGCCCAAACAACTTTATGTATTTATTTGAAAAGTTTTATATAGCGCTTATTAGATCTGGAGGTCTCAGAGCGCTTTATATGAGGAAGAACATTGTTTCAAAACATAGTTACACAGTTAGTTGCTGGAGCGTAGTTACGTGAGTTACATGAGTTGCAAAAGCATAGCATAGGCATAAGGATAAACAAAGCAGGCAGGGGGAGAGAAATTCAGAGGAGAGAGGAAAGGAATAGGGGAGGTAGACAAAGGATGACGGAGGGAAGAGGTGTGGGAGGGGGTAGGAGACACAGCGTGGAGACGAAGAAGTAAAAGTGTCTGACATCCGGCTGGGTAGGGGATAGCTCCCAGCGGAAAAGGGATGTGTTATAACCTGTACCTTTAAGTAGTGATTCCATCAATAGAATGTCAACCATGTCACCACTCGGAACGCGTTAACTTTCAGTGTAATGAGTCGGATGAAGCGTCCAGCAGTGAACGTGGATTATCTGATAGGTGTACATTAAAGTTAACGTGAAGTTCCATGCAGTTTCCTCATTTTATTACTGGCGACAAGGCCATTTCAGGTTTTAGCTATGGGGTTTACCCTTTCTGGTCCGCACTGATCATGTAAAGCTCTTGGTACATATGTTTGCGTGCAGGAATGGCAACAGCAGTACTCCCAGAAATAAAAGGTGGATTGAAGGTCTCTGGGAGTATAATTTTACAATACAATATTTGCCTGGGCTCAGGAATGTTCCTGCAGATTTACTTTCCAGGATGCCACTTGAAAAAGACACACCATTTTTTCCTGACCATGCTGTGTCATGGGTAGGGGTGGGTGGAATTTGCATAATCGAGTTACGCAAATCTCTGCGAAATGGTAAAAAATCTCCACGAACACTCAGAAATTCTGCGAACACGTGGAATTGCTTGTACGCGTGCTTTTTTCCTGTCCGTAATTGCTGTTTGCATGCTCGGGGGGAAATATCTTGCGAACACGCATTTTGAGAACGCAAACAAGCAAATAATTTTGCGAAGTTGAGGAATGCAGAATTTGGGGCAATTTCACATTCTCCGCAGAACGCAAAATTACCCAAATTCCGCAAATTCCGTGAGCGGAACGGAATTTACCGGCCAGGCCTAGTCATGGTTTAGGGAATGTGCTCTCAACAGACAGGAATGGGAGGTTGGATTTGCTAGTGATGCCTCCAGGGAGGCACTTATGGAGTTAGTCGTTAAAGGTTGGCCTTCTCTTTCTGAAGTTCCAGTATTTCCAAACTTTTTTGGAATGTTTGTGAGGAACTTAACATTATTGATGGTGAGCTTTTCAGAGGTGACAGATTACTTTCTCCCAGCTCTCTCAGGGAAAAAAATCATTATTCTTGCACATGAGGGCTATTTGGGACATAGTTTGACTAAAAATACGGCCAGAGAATCCTACTGGTGGCCTGAAGTTGACAGGCAGGTTGAAGAGGTTGTTAGAGAGTGTACCATTTGTGCCGCTAATGATAAGACTAGAAAGTATAGCGCTTCCCCGCTTTCTCCAGTGACCATTCCTGAACGGCCTTGGTCTAAATTTGCCATTGACATTGTTGGACCCTTTGAGGTGCTTGCCCCCTCTGAAAGATTTGTTGTGGTCCTTGTTGACTATACCTCCAAGTGGACTTCTGCTGCTTGTTTGAGTTCTGTTGTTAGCAGAAACATTATTGAATTTTTGAAGGATAGTCTCACTTCTGAAGGTATACCTGATATTTTGATTTCTGACAACGTCTACATGGCTCCACTTGCCCCCATCATCAGAACCTACGGACTCAACATCGTGTCATACGCAGACGACACCCAGCTCATTCTCTCCCTATCCAACGAGCCCAACACCGCCAGACGCAACTTTCGAGAAGGCATGGAAGCCGTCCCCAAATGGATGAAAAACAGCTGCCTCCAACTAAACACCAACAAAACAGAAGTACTCATCATGGGCCCAAACCCCGACGCCTGGAGCGACACCTGGTGGCCCACCGCCCTCCGAAACCCGCCAACCCCCACAGACCACGCACGCAACCTGGGAATCATCCTGGACTCTGAGCTCAAAATGGACGCCAGATCAACTCTGTCTCATCTTCCTGCTTCCACACCCTCCACCTCCTTCGTAAGACCTTCAAATGGATCCCCCTCGAACACCGAAAGACAGTCACTCACGCCCTGGTCACCAGCAGACTCGACTACGGCAACGCACTCTACGCCGGAATAAACAAAAACCTCATTCGCAAGCTACAGAACATCCAGAACGCCGCCGCAAGACTGGTCCTCAACCTGCCAAAACACTGCCACATCTCCCAGCACCTGCGCACACTCCACTGGCTCCCCGTCGAGGCGAGAATCACCTTTAAGATGCTCACCCACGCACACAAGGCCCTCCATGGCACCGGACCAGCATACCTGAACAGCCGACTCAAATTCCACGCACCCCAAAGGACCCTACGATCAGCCCAGCTTTCCTACGCCGTGGTCCCTCGCACCAGAAAGACCAGATCGGGAGGCTGCTCCTTCTCCTTCCTCGCGGCCAAAGCATGGAACGCCCTTCCGCTCCACCTCAGACAGACAACATCGCTCCCCATCTTCGCAAGAAACCTCAAAACCTGGCTCTTCGACAGACCCCCTCCTTGATGGAATGGCGTAGCTGAGTCTGAAGAGTGTTGCCGCAGTCACTCCGCAGGTACGGGGGATCGTTGGGGAGTTGTAAGCAGAGAGGGCCACTTGCAGCTGGTCAGGCATCCCCGACTGGGTATGCCTACAGCAGAGGTCCAGTGGGGGAGGGCCCGCAGCCCGGAGCCTGAGCCTTCGCTGTTCCGACTCGCTTCCTTGTAGTTGCTGTTATCTCCAAAGGGTTCATATTGTTCGCAGTACACCCGGGGGTGTCCAGCAATGATTTTGTGGGACACTGGCAGTTTTTCGGCAGCCAGATGCAGGATATTTGACGGTCGTGGCGGAGCGCTCTGGAGATGCGTCCGCTCACGCCGCCATCTTGCGCAAAAAAAAAGATGTAAGGGGCACATGATAAACTACAATATTGTTGCATATTAGTTACCCCCAAGGACTCCCTCTATGTGTCCCAGGGGTCGGGGTCAGGTACTTATAAGGAAAACCCTAATAAAAAGGAGTTTTACATGCCCTGGGGATAGAAACATTGCACATTTCACTTCCCATGTTGTAGTAAAGTGCTTCTCACAATCGACCTTTGTGCTAGGAGCACTGTGGAGTGAGAATCTACATTATTTTTATATATTCAGTACCCCTAAAGTTTCCCTGAGGTGTTCCAGGGGTGGGGGTCCTGTAGATATAAGCAGGTGTTTAGAAAAGTAGTTTTATATGCCCTGGCGCTGGATAAATTAGATGTTTCATTTTCCCCATTTTAGATCCTAAGCCATATAGGTTAACAGTTCAGTAGTTTGTCAATCCATAACTACTACTTGGGACAAAAATATAATTCAAGTAGTTCCGAGAATGGTATTGATAAATCCAAATATATGATGCTGTTGAGTTATAAAACGTTCTTGTCTCTAAGCTGAAATTCAGCTTTCTAGTGGCCTTCCCTAATTGGTCAGAGTTGAGTGGATTAGCCAGGCTGCTTTGATGAAGGGATAAGTGGCACAGAGGGAGAAATGGCTATCTCTTGTAAGAGGACCCTGCTCCACAGGAATGCCAGTGCAGGGGGGAAGGGACGTAAAGCTTCAGCTTCAAAGGTAGAAGGGGACAGGCAGAGACAGCTAGGTTCATCTACCCCCTTTCCACTCTGGACACAGCCAGATGCCAGGCTTAAGGGAGGAATTTGCAGATGAAGGAGGGAGGAGAGTTAATGAAATGAGCCATCCTGGAGGTTGGTTTAGCTATTTTGAATGTTGGAGAAATAGTGCTGTCTGGGAGACCATTGCGCCACACTTTGGATGAGGTGGTCATGCTCTGGGGTGTTGACCTGCATCTCATTGGTCAGGAGTGCCCCCGTGACTGAACCCAGAGAACACTGAATATGTGTCTGAGAGAGGCAGAGCCTCTCAGCTCTGATGCTTGAAGCTGAGAGAAGAAGAAGGATTGCCGAGCTGGAAACTTGATTTGCACCATCAGACCCTGCATTCTAACTGACTGCGCCTGCTGCAGTAACTACAGCCCTTTGGATGTACCTTCTTTCAAGAGGAATGAAGAGTGGGCTTCCTGCAAGCTACAGGATAACAGAGCTCACCTGCTTCAACTTCACCAAGAGTCCCCTGCCTGCAGAGCATCCAGTGGACTTTTAAGGGTGTTTGCAGGTGCATTATGGGAAATGTGGTCCCAAACTTTCCAGGACAATCTTGGAGCTTCCAGACCCTTGGGTTGTGTTTTGAACCCTTTCGACCCTCAAGAAGAAGTTCCAGAAGCTTGATAAAGTTTAGAGCAACTTTGGGGGAAAAAACTCAATTAGGTGACTAAGGGCCAGATGTAGCTAAATGGCATTTACCGATTTGTAAATACCGAATTTTACAGATTCGCATTCACAAATCGGTAAATGCTATGTAGGTATTTTTACCGATTAATTTACTGAATCTGTAGAATTCGGTAATAACCGAATCGGTATTTACCGATTCGGTAATTGCCATTGATTCCTTGAGGCCCATAGGAACCAATGGCAATTACCGAACGGTAAATACCGATTCGGTAAAATTACCGAATTGACCAGGGGGACAGGGTGTCACTTTGACACCCTGTTGCACCCCTGATTCAGGCTTGTGTGCCATGTGACACACAGGGCATGTCTGTGTGTCACATGGCACAGGTGTACATGCACAGATGTGCATGTACACAGGAATTCGTTATTTACCATGCAATAGTATTACATGGTAAATAACGAATTCTTAGGGGCCTGTGGCACTGTTTGCAGTGCCACCTACATATAGATTTACCAATTCGGTAAATTTACTGAATCGGTATTTTACAGAAACTGTAAAATTTAGGCCCCCTACATCTCAATCACCAAATACCGGTCGGTAACGGCCAAAATCGGCCGTTACGACCGGTATTTGTTGACCTACATCTGGCCCTAAGTGCTAGAAAGTGGTTATTCTGTTAAAATTAATTTCTCAGGTTCCCTACATTGGATTTGTTTTTTGTTTTGGTGTCATTTTAAAGATAAAGATATTTTTATGTTTATAAATTGGTGCTGGATTTTTATAGTGTGTTGTGTCTTAATTATTTACTGAATTGTTTTTTTAAATGCCAAGCTACCCAGGGTTGAGCATAAGAATAATTTACTGAGACCTATTCTGAGCCCTAGACTGTGTTAGGGTCCTTATCGCAAGTGGTAGATTTATATTTCCACTACTAATAACCCACTTTTCAACACACCCATACACACATGTGCAAACACACACATAGTAACACAGCGAATACACCACAAAAAGACACCAAACAGGTTTAGAAAAATAGGGAATATTTATCTGAGTAACACAATACCAAACCAACAAACATGCAATCAGTAGATGTTGAGATATGAATATTTAAAGAATAAATGCAAAAACTGTGCTTAGAAGTCAATATCGCTAAAAGGTTACTGCGATCAAGGGCAGTCCGGCTACGAGACTCACGCAAGTCCCGCTGAAACAGTACCTTGGATAGAGCCAAGTGTCAACGCTAAGGGCATGATGCGTCAATCTTTTCCACGCAGTCGGGTCACTGTGTCATCATCGAGCTCCACTCAAATGCATGCAATGTGCTGCCGTTGAGCTGTGCAGAGCACCATCGTCAGTCTGCACAGGCTGTAGAACGGCTGTCAAACAGTGGAGGCATCAGAGGAAAATTAGTTACAGAACACACTCCTGATGCCCAGGACTGGATGGGTACCCCAGGCGAGGGTGGAACTCACAGATGTCAGAGCTCCGAGTCCAACAGCACCAGAAGAATTGTAGGTAGTGTGTTGTAGTGTAGTGAGGTCATGGGATTAACTGCTTAGCATTAGTTAGTATATGCTTGGCAGCCATTTTGCCGCTTTTACACGCATTACTACATGGCTTTATTCTCGTGGATAGTCTGCTGGTGCACTTTTGCATGAGAACGGTCTGCCTTTTACACATTTAGCTGTACACTGTGCTCCTCGTCCAATCAGCGTGTTCAAGGGAAAAAAACAATGTATGCTGCTGATTCACTTTGGTCAGTCCCACGCCCATAGACACAACATAGAACACAGCTGCACTACTGAAAGTCGGGTGCTTTTAATATGGCATTGCATGCATGAAAAGGCACTTGAAGAAATTCATTCCAACGAAGAAGAACTGTGCATGTCCTGAGATGTAATTCCTTGCATCTAAACTTGGAGGTATGGGGTGCCCTGGACAAAGCCCAGAGGTCTTCTATCATTATAATAAACTAGCCTATAGCACAGGAGGGTGGTAAGGCGCTGTAGTCCTGTTTACACTGTCATTATAATATGGTTTCCCCTTTTGTGTTTCATGGAATTGTAACCATGCTGATTATATATTATATATGCTGATTATATTGTTCTTGTATTTTGCTGCTAGTATTTGCACGTGTACTGCATTAGAGAGCACGTTAGTTAAAATAAACATTTTAAACTATACCGTGTCTCTGCTTACTCACATTGTGGACAAGTATGAGTGTTTGAACGAAAGAGTGTTCTAGCTTCCGCGATTCCTGAGAGGGACAGAGTGAAATGTTCTAGGATGTCTAATCATTGGTAGCCTCGCTGTAGTATGGAGAACGAATGGGAAACTATAGCTAGTCGGATTGGGGTTCTGGGCACCGAGGTGGGTTTTCTGGTACACCACTACACACCGAGGTCCTGGTTTCCTACGATAGTTCTGTGTATGTGCAGAATCCATGCAACATGGCGCACCTAACGTTTGGTCTGGTTCTTATTTACGAGGCACTCGAGTAGTACTGGTACTTGTCCACAATACCCTTGCTTCTGTTTTCCGGTAAACGGTTGTGATGTTTTTATAGGTTTTTTCAAGCTTGATATAATTAAAAGGTTTTCTTTTGGATTACTACCTTATATTGTGCTGCCACACATTAAGTTGTAGTCCTTATGGCTGTTGTCAATATTACGGCACATAGCCACGCACCGCTCCGTTGTCATAAGCACGCGTATGGAGTGCCAAAAGCATGTATCAAACCTATTTTTGTGGTTGGAGCTGATCCACCTTTCTACTTTGAGGTGTTTTATTCTTGGGTAACCTTTCCAGCAGTGAATGGAGATGATAACTTGTTCCATGTCTACACTCCCACTGCAACACCTAATGTATATCGGCCTTATAGAACTCTTGAACTTCCGATTTCAGTATGGCAACACCGTATTTGGTTTAATGGTGCCCTACCCCACACAGTGACTCCGGTCCATTTAGGCCCTTTATCAATTCCTGGGGCCACTTGGCCAGTTTTGGCTGGGTACACCCCACATACACGTTATTTGGCAGTAACAGTAGCAGAACTGCGTGTCTTGCATGCCTCCTTAATTGAGGTGCACAGGGCTCCAGTACAATACGTCTCGCGTAATCTCCAGGTGGGAGCACCTGGGATTGCTGTGCAACCAGCTGGACCTTGCCGACTGACTATTAGTCCTGTCATGGTTAATTCAGTTGTGGGCAAGCGTCCACAGATTAAGGATGATTTACCTTACTGGCTTGCTGAGAAATTTGACCAGCTGGAAGCTGTATTTCCGAATACCACCCCTGTGGCAAAACAAAGGATTTTAACTATTAGTTTACAGAAAGAATTAATACCCGAAGTAACTGATTGTGAAAATTGGGATAACGTGTTCGTGGCGATGTGTGCGAAATGTTTTGGCTCACCTTCTATGACAGTGATTAAGCGTGTTCAAGATGAGCCCAGACCGGAGGTGGCTGTGGAGTTGGGGATGAAGTTGGTTGTAGTGTTCGACGTATATGCTGATCTGATCCTTGCTAATGTCAAGGGGGATGCAGTTAACTTTCAAGTGTCTAATGCCTTGCACCTTGTCCCGGAAGATGAGAAACCCCGCGAATTACCAAAAATCATTGCATTTATAAGAACATTGGCCGCAATAGTTTGGGTGTTGAACCTTTTGCTAGAATACCAGCACAACAGTAAACACAGACGGCGCAGTCTGCTAAAGACGACCGTCCAATCTTTCCTGAGAAGAATTTGAAAAATAAAAAGCTGGGGAAGCAACAACAGAAAGAAGGGTCGCGTGCATCGTCACCAGTACCCGAGCCTTCTGAGTTCACTTATGATTTGCGCGACCGCGCGAGAATTAGGTCTCCTGACAGATTTCAAGTTCCTGATCAGCATTCTCCTCGTTCTTCACAGGAAACATCAGGCTCACAGGCTGGTGCCAGGGAATGCCAGGAGCGCAGAAGGGGTCGCGGTGCCCCGCAAGGACGTGAGCAACCTCATCAGACTGACGAAAAGGGGAAACAGGACGATTTTCCTCGTCAGTGCTCACAGTTTCAGAAAAAGAAAGTTGCTGCTTTAACAGCGATATATGCCACAGACGGTGAGGACACGGCCCTGGAACCTAACACGGACAGCAATGCTGCTAGACAGTGCAGCGGAGGTTACCATAGTGCAGCAAGCACTGCGTCCATTTCTGGAGGCGACAGCAACTGAAACGTTCCTCGCAGTTGAAATGGCTAACACCCGAGTGGCTCTTCCTGAAAGATTATATGATATAGTCCTTATGATTGAAGGTGACATACAGCGTGTAATTAAAGGGATTTTTTGGGAAAATCTGACTTCTTCTTATGACATTTTGTTGGCAGAGGCATATTGACCCCTGCCTTTTGTTCTTGCTGCTCCAAGGGGGAGGAAGTAATACTCCAGAGTTTTTCACATAGCGTCTCCAAGGAACATGCAAAGGCTTTTGAAGAACAGTGGGCTTTGGTGCTTGCATCAGCACTGTACAGTACTCAGGTTGGCTGGGATAAATATTTCATTACAAGACCGGAGGCTACCATTATGCAAATACTTTTATTTGCTGCCCAAACATGCAGCCCTTTAAAGAATACTATTACATCACAATAAATAGAACTTTAACACATAACATCTAGGAGGAGCAGGCTCCTATCTTCCTCTTTTGTTCGCTGCTCTGACACAGATAAGTACTACCTTCTAGCATACCATTTTAACTTATTTATTAATATTTTGATATATTTTAAATGTATTTTATGACTCTATGACTACTAAATATCTCTTTACCTATTTATTAACAATTACTCACAGAATCTACATTAATATTGTTTATTTAAAAGGTTTTTCTTATTAGATGTTAACATTAATATTTCCCAGTCCAATTTATGGTCGGGATTAGCCTTCTTTATTCCAGTTAACTAGGATCTCTAGAGATTAGTTCATGGTAAGTGTTCGACTATTCTGTGTCAATGTCGGAATATCTATAATATTCCCTTAAACTCTGTATGCCACAAATGAGGACCCCTAAATGATTTTCAAAGCGTACCTTCTGTTTTTAACAAAAAAAAAAAGAAATTGAGAAGAAACGCAAACGCCGACATTTATTTTTAATCCCCCGTGTCTCTTGGCAACGTAGAGACACGGGTACGCGGTACCTTAAAGTCCTGCGCATGCCCATTATGCTTCTTGAATGCCTCACGCGTCTCCTAGCAACTAGCTGGGAGACGCGGAGACGCGGTAACGAAGATCAGCCTTGCGCTTCAATGCGCGGCTGAGATTTGTTGATTGTCCTCCTGGTCTCCATGGCTACATCCCTCTAGCGAGACTGTAATGGAGACGGAGGACACGGAGCCTTTACAAAGTGCAATTTGAACGATAATAATATCTACAAAATGAATGCAACAAAAGATTTACTTCTGACAAAGGATCGCCATCTACTGGCCTTTATTAGAATCGACGCAAGAGTTTCTTTAAGATAAGTGATTAACTCACACTTATAAAGAGTCTTTTCCTGATTATTCCGAGCATACCAAGCATACTACCTTATAATTAACCCTTGAGGGGATTAGTGCGACCTTATAATTAACCCTTAAAGGGATTATTTAGACCTATAAGGGGATTATTTAGACCTATAACCTATCTGGTGTACCTTTTATTACAATAATCGTCATGGAAGACAACACCAGTGATGTTAATGTGTCCCCTAAAGAACCTTTGCCTGACAACATTAAAGACCTCTTTAGAGAAGAATTTAGATCTTCTATTAAAGAGGCTGTTGAGGCTGCTCTCGCAAAGAGAAAGAGAGTTTCGCCTACGGAGGAGAATTATTTCTCCCTATCAGATGGGGAATCCCCTTCTATATCTGCAAGGCAAAAAAAGGGAAAAGTACTCCAAAAGAAGAATCATTCTATTGAAGCATCCAAAAATGCATGCGAGTTTGGTGGCCCTCGCGCCACAAGAGTCATTGGTGCTCCTTGCAGCACAATAGATAGACCTCAATTACTTGAGGCAACGAGAAGAGGTGTCCCTAGCAGCACAATCGAAGGTGGTACCCTCTACGGGACAAATGATTTTAACGACTGTTTGGAAAGTCAATCAACAGACTATGATAACTGTGACAAATTTATTTTTGACCCTCAAGACTCTTTTGAAGATATTGACGAGGATTTAGAACAACCTTCTCTTCTACCTCAGTCAAAGGCCCATTTGGTGGGGAAATGTTTAACCCCACTACAATCCATCATACTCGTAGCACTGAATGGTGGCCTATGAATCATGTTGGGAAATACCTATCACAATGGGTTAGAAAACCCCTTGATATCAATACCCGTAATCTTTTAAGGAATGAATGCCCTCGTCCCTCTTTCGAGGACAAGATTTGTAATACACCTAAGCTTGATCCTGACCTAATCACCTTCCTGTTCAAATCTGGAAGGGATCCTAGAAAAGGAATCGCAAGATGCCTTAAACAAGCTCAGGATAAACTGCTTGATGTAATGGGACCACTTTCCAAAATTCTGGATATGACGGAAGAAGCTAAAGCTAATGACTCACCTATAGACATCGAAGTACTTCGAGGATGGTCACAACGCGCTGTTTGCCTTATCGGCAATGCTAACGCGAATCTAATTACCGAACGTAGAAAAGCTTTCTCTTGAGGATGAACCCGAAACTAGCTGATCTCTCAGCTAGTGAAGATATGTCCAACACCAAAGGGCTCTTATTTGGAGACAACTTTGTTAAAACACTCGGGAAGTATGTCTCCACCTTCAACTCTTTTGGTAGGGCACAATCAAATATGCGTAGAGTCTTTGGCACTCGACCACTTTTTGGAAGGGCTGACAGAAGTGGACAACCTGTCAGCCGCACCTCATCCCGGTCCCAGTTTTATCAAGACAACAGAGGCTATCGTCCCTATAGAGGTTTCCGTGGAAGCTCAAACTTCTATTCACCAAGAGGAAGGCGCCCAAGATCCCGTGGTGGCAGACCTCGATCATCCAATCAAGGAAACTATGGTAAGGATAACCCTTTCTATCCCCTTAAAGGTGGCAGGAAGATTGAGACAATTCGAAAAGAATTGGCTTCGAGTTACCCAAGATCCATGGGTTTTGGAAACTGTTGTGGGATTCAAAATAGAATTTTGGGAAGAACCCTTTCAGGAAAGAGCTCCCAGAGAACTCATTTTAGATGAGGAAAATTCGAAATTAATAGAGACAGAGATCTCCCAAATGTTAGAGAAAGGGGCTATTATAAAAATTCCACTTTCAGAGTTAACGAAAAGAGTTCTATCTTTCTAGTCAAAAAGAAAGAGAAGGGTTGGCGACCTGTTATAAATTTAAAAAATCTGAACAATTTTCTAATCTACAGACATTTCAAGATGGAGGGTATCCATCTTTTGAGGGACATCCTTCAGACCAAAGACGGGCTAGTGAAATTGGATCTGAAAGATGCCTATTTCACTATTCCCATGCACAAGGATTCTCACAAATATCTCCGATTTACTTGGAAAGGAACTCTCTATCTGTTCCAATGTCTTCCCTTCGGTTTATCTTCAGCCCCATGGTGCTTCACCAAGGTTCTTCGTCCGGTGGTCAGTTACCTAAGGGAAAGGGGGATTCGTCTTATAATTTATTTAGACGATATCCTCATCATGTCTCAGGACAAGACAGAAATTCTGGAACACTTAGATATCACTATGAATCTCCTTCGAGACTTGGGTTTTATCATAAATTTGGAAAAATCTATTTCAACCCCAACTCAAGAAATAGAATTCTTGGCTTTCAAAGTCAATACTATTCTATCCAACCTGATTCTTCCCACCAAAAGGTTGTCAAGATCAGGAAGCACGTCTCCTATGTCCTTTCAAAAGATATTATCCGTCTGAAAGACCTAGACAGGGTTTTGGGTCTCCTTTCATCTTCAATTCAAGCATCTCTCCGGGCCCACTTCATTACAGGGGCGTGCAGAAATTGAGAGCTCTAGGCCTGAGGAAAGGTCTCTGGTACGAAGATTCTCTTCCCCTTTCAGAAGACGCTCAAGAAGACCTGACTTGGTGGTTAAACAACCTCCAAGCTTGGAATGGAAAAGCTATATTTGGAAATGTACCAGATTTTATCCTAGAATCAGATGCGAGCAACCGTGGTTGGGGTGCTCGTCTGAACGACCTAGAAACCGGTGGGAGATGGTCCTTTTCAGAACAATCCCTGCACATAAACTCTTTAGAAATGTTGGCAGCCTTAAATGCCCTTATGAGTTTCAAAGAAGTTCTGAAGAACTCAAACACTTTAATCCGTTTGGACAATTTTTCAGCCGTCTCTTACATAAATCGTTTGGGTGGCGCGAAATCCAAAAGTCTCTCGGTTATCGCAAAGAAAATATGGTATTTCTGTTGGGAACACAAAATCACCCTCAGAGCAGATTACATTCCCGGTTCGTTAAATCTGAGAGCAGACTGGAATTCACGTTTTCTCCACGATTCCAGCGATTGGATGCTGAATCCAAGATTTTTTCATCTAATTCAGGAAGTTTGGGGCCCAATCCTGTTAGATCTATTTGCCAGCCGATTGACGAATCAAGTTCAGAAATACTTCAGCTGGAGACCAGACCTAAACGCGTCGGGAGTAGATGCCTTTCTCCAACCTTGGGAAGGGATGAAGGGCTGCTACGCCTTCCCTCCTTTCTCAATGATTCAGAGATTGTTGTGGAAAGTGAGACTCGAATCATGCAACAGAATTCTGGTGACTCCTTTTTGGAAATCCCAAGTATGGTTCCCCGGTGTAATGGAATTGGCGGTAGACTTCCTATGGTTAATCCCTTCTTGTCTGGGTCTTCTAATAGGCCCAGACGGAGAAGAATATCCTTTAGTCTTGGAGGAGAAAATGAACCTTCTTGTTTGGAGGATATCAGGGATTCAGGGAGATATTCTGAACTTTCGGGAGAAGCTAAAAGCTTACTGGAAGATTCATGGGCCCCTGGGACCAGAAAGAGATAAAGAGGAATTTGGAACAAATGGTCTGGTTGGTGCCTTGAAAGGGATTTGGATCCCGTTCAATGTCCTTTACAATATGTAGCTAATTACCTCGCTCATCTTTTTGAGTCAGGTCTTTCTTTTAGAACCATCAACTGTTACAGGTCAGCCATCTCTTCAGGTCATTGTTTGATTAATAACCTTGCTATCGGAAGTAATCCACTAATCAAAAGGGTCATGAAGAGTATTAGACTTAGGAGACCTCCTAGAGCTCGCTATGAATCTCTTTGGGATGTTAATCTTATTTTTAACATTTTCATGTCCTAGCCTGTTAATCAGTTACTTTCCCTTAAAAGAATTTCAATGAAATTAGCAACCCTATTGTGTTTAATATCCTTCAGGAGGGTGTCTGATATTAAAGCTCTTGATCTTTCCTACAGATTTTATTCTTCTGAAGGTGTTCATTTCGATATTTGGAAAAGAACGAAAACGATGTCAGAATCTATCTTCTATCCCTTCTTTCATGAATGTGAAAAATGATGTGTTGTTAATTGCATGAAGTGTTATGAAAATAAGATTTCAGTTTCTAGACCTCCTGGATGTGATCAACTCCTTTTATCTTCTGTTATACCTTTTAAGCCAGTGTCATCAGCAACTTTAGCGAGATGGATACGCCTGATTATGCATGAAGCAGGTGTAGATCTATCTAGGTTTGGTGCTTATTCTTCTAGAGGTGCAATGGCTACCAAAGTCTTTTGGGCTGGAGGTTCTCTACCCGAAATACTTAAAGCTGCAGATTGGTCTAATGCAAGTACCTTCTTGAAGTTCTACTTGAGACCGATAGAACATGTTAGCGGTGCAGCTTTGCATGGCTTTAAACATGCATAATGGTAGCCTCCGGTCTTGTAATGAAATGTCGATTCTCCAATTAACATGAAGAGAGAATCTTGATTTCATTAAAGACATACGGAGGCTAACATTATCCCACCCTCCTCTCCCTGAGAGGTTTGGGTTGATTGATGTCAAATGTTTTCTTATTATATCTGAAAATATAATTATTGTCTCTTGCCTTTTTCACTATATGGTATTTTTTTATTCCTTCTCAGATAACAATCTTAAGGAATAGTTATTTCGATGAAATTTCTTCACTGTACTCCTGTGTCATCGCAGCCCACGAGGAAGATAGGAGCCTGCTCATCCTAGTTGTTATGTGTTAAAGTTCTATTTATTGTGATGTAATAGTATACTTTAAAGGGCTGCATGTTTGGGCAGCAAATAAAAGTATTTGCATAATGTTAGCCTCCGTATGTCTTTAATGAAATCAAGATTCTCTCTTCATGTTAATTGGAGAATCGACATTCTCCCCCACATGAAATACCATTACGGTCTATGCCACAGCCACAATCCCATTATCCCCTCAGGCGGGAAGTAAAATCTCCAGTTTCTGAGATTCTAGATCAATTAGAGTATCAAGGAGTAATTGAGACATTTGTGTCACCGATGAATAACCCTCTGTTTACCGTAACCAAAAACCCGATGGGTCGTACCGCTTAGTTTTGTATTACTGACATTTGAATTCTCAATGTAGCACCTGTGCAGTTCGAATACCCATAGTTTTGCTTTACTGGACAGTATTGTTCATAAAAAATATAAAACTACCCTTGACATTTCCAATGGCTTTTTCAGTCAAAACCTGTCACCTGAAAGCAGTCAATGGACTGCTTTTACCGCCCGCGGAAAACAGAAACAATCTCGGCGTTTGGCCATGGGCTATAAGACCACCCCAGGTGTATTCGCCGCTCATGTTGTCTCTTTGTTAGATGGCATAGACCCTGATGTGTACTCGTACGTTGATGATATTTATCTCACAGACGACGAATTATGGCTGCATCTTTGTCGAGTTGACCGCAACATCATTTTGTTTGCAGACTACGGCTATAAGTTAAACTTTGCAAAATCACACATTGCAGAGTACACAGTGTTGTTCTTGGGATATGAGCTCAATAATAAAGGAGGAGGCTTGGCGCCTCACTTCTAGGAGAAATGCTCACATTTATGACCTCCTACATCCCTTAAAAACCTACAGTCTTTGCTGGGATTTTTTTTGTATTAAAGTCATTTTTATTGAGAAAACACAAGAATAAAGGAAAATACATACATAAAATAAAGGAAGATAGGAAAGAAAAGAAATTAAATACAATAATAATCGAACTGAATCAAATAATACAGACATCTTAATCATAGCATAAGTGCGAACATGCTCAAGTGCCTATTGATTGCAGCCAACAGCATTCACCGCATATAAATACCATGAGTGACCATATAAATAAGCAGTGTGGTGTCATACAAAAGAATCAGATAAACATTATAGCCTATACCTTCATATTGATGGGAGTACAGAGTAGTTACAAATATTATACAATATGTTAAATTCATGGAGGATCGAATGAGAATGATGAGGCATCTAGGGATTTCCAGAGTTTCCAGTGAGACTTGCGCCATGGAGAGGTATGAAGCGCCAGATTGTCCGCACCTCTTAGGAAGGACAGCCATTCTTGCCAAATTCTAAAGGACACATCTTTAGCATTTTTTCATTTGCACAATATAACCTTAAATGCTAGGGTGAGCAAGAGGTCCATCAAGTGTGGATCATTAGCATTGACCAGTGCTGGGATTTTAAACTTCGGTCAAAACTATATTCCCAAGTATGCCCAGCGTATCAAACCATTGTATGCTTTGAAACAACCTACACTTTCTAAAGCCTGCTGGCTTCAGGAACATTCAGCTATACTGCAATCTTTACAGTCTGATCTTCTTGAATCTAAATACTTGTTGACACGTGATAACCACACTAACCTGGTGATATGTATTGTGCCAGGCGCAGTGAGTTTCACATACTTGATGTTTAATGAAGGCGACACAGTGCCTATTGCTTACAAGTCACATTTGTACACTTCAGCTGAACTGTGGTTTTCCACTGTTGAGAAGATCTTGACAGCTGTCCAGATGGCGATCCTGAAGCAACTCCCACTGGCACAGGGGAAGCGCATTTTGGTTGTGACACCATATCCTGCTCTAGAAGCAGTGACAAAGGCAATGTCACCTTCATCTTTGACTCATCCCTGCAAACACAGGCGTTTTTACAGTACGAATTTGTTCATCCTTCTCCTCTGTCAATGAGTCCATTGGAGGAGTACTATTGTATTATTTACACTGACAATTCAGCGCAACCGGCAACAAGGTCAAAGCATTCCTATTCAGCAGCAGGAACAATTGTGGCAGGTCTCATATTGAACGGAGAGTTCAAGTCAAGTGTTGTACACAATCAGGCACTAGGAGACTGTAGTGCCCAATTAGCTGAGCTGCGCGCCCTGGTGCTCGCACTGGAGTCTGAGGTCCGATTGTGACTACTCTCATTGTAAGTGGTTCTTACTACGGTGCTCAGTCTTTCAATGACAACTTACTCTTTTGGTCTCAAAATGGCTACAGTTATTCTAAAGGCAGAGCAATTAAGCATAAGATGCTTTGGGTTTGAGTCAGAGATCGTAAAGAACATCTGCATCTCACACATCTAATTCATAATCTTGGCCACCAGCGCGTCGGAGTGCACGCGGTTGGCAATAGATTGGCTGATGAAGCAGCTAAATTGTCAGTAGCCACGTTTTCAGTTGCAGTGGTTACAAGATCCATGAATAAGATTGATAAGGAAATCTTGGCAGCAATTGCTGCTACATAGAAGGCTAGCAATTACTCGCAGGGCTTCCCTTCAAGATACTCTTATCACTTAAGTCCCGATAAAGTTCCTTATGTGAGGATTCATGACATTGGTGACAGGTTGATTCCAAACGCTGACGTCAGACTTTCACTGATAACAGCCGCACACGAAGGCTTGGCTTCCGCCCATGCTGTAGTGTCTGCGACTGTTTCTATCTTACAACAGCGTTATTGGTGGTGTGGTTTATATAAACAAACCTGTAATTATATGCTTTCGTGTGACATTTGCCAACAGATTAAACCATCTATGTTAACACGTCCACCACAATCAACGTTGTGTATACATAATGGACCTTTTGGATGTGTTTATTTGGATCACTGCTGTCCATTGTCTTCAGATACTACCTATAAGTTAATCTCAGTTGCAGTTGATTCATGCACACATTTTTTATGAGTGTGGCCACAACGTAGTGCTGACGCTCGAACTGTTATTTTTGCATGTGGCACTTTCCATTCAGACCAGGGTCCAGCATTCGCCTCTAAGGTGCATAAGGAGGCCATGAGGTTTTGGGAGTGCAGGTCAAATTTTCATCTCCTTACAGGCCTGAGGGTAATTCAGTTGTGGATCAAATGAACCGTGACTTACAGCAACCCTTGACAACTAGGGTCTTAGGCAGGAACTGGTTTGCCCATTTGTATAGCGTACAGCGCGCACTAAATAATCCCCCTAGAAGATCTCTGGGTAGGGGGACCAGTATGAAATGCTCTTTGGCATGAAAATGTTTGTACCACACCTTGATGGTCTAGACATGGCGGCGGCTGTCTCAACCTTTGATGTAGATAATCATTCTGCTATATTACGGAAACTACAAAAGACCGCGGCAGTCTTGCAAAGGAACATTTACCATCTGCCACAGATGCAGCAGTGCAGATTCCGGTAGTTGGCTGGCTACCCAGTCGGAGACCTGGTCTGAGAGAAGGTGAAGAACAAAAAAGAGTTTGGCCCCTCTTATCATGCACCTGTCCCAGTGCTTGGCGTAAAGGGAACTCGTACAGTCATCTTACCACCACTTCCTGGTTGGAAAGACAACAGAAACGTCTCTGTGGACAATGTCAAGTTACAACATCTGGCCGATCCTGAATAGTATAACACCAGCGGCTTCTTGTCCAGCAATTTCCAGGAATCCAGTGTTGGGCGCTTCTGACGCCACTCAGCGTAACACTGCCATAGAGATGGACTTTGTCATTAACCCTTTGCTAAACCTCCCTACTTCCAGTCCTAATGAAGAAACAGAGTATGCTTATCCCACTACCGAGTCATTGCCTGGTTTGCAACCGGATACCCTTATCCAGTCACGTTTCTCTTTTGACTCTAACTCTACATTATCATTGACCCCTACCAAATTCTCTATTTTTTTTGTCCTGGTTTAACCCCTTTAGTGCTGCGTCGGCCGTTGGACATTGCAAGCACTACCTCCGTAGTGCTGCGCACGTCCAACGGCCGAGACGGCCCCACCCGTTTCTTAGAACGTTCAGCGTTCGACGCAAGAAACGGATTAAACAGACTTATTTGGTTCTGCCTTGGACATACATCAGGATGGTCCTCTTTGTAATTTTTCTATTTATGTCAATTGGATTTGTGACATTATTTTTCCTTCTTATTAATGGTCACTCCATACCTGAACGCTCTGCTGTGAAACTGGTCGATGGAACTTTGGCCCCGCATTCGTCTTCTCACATCATGAAAAGGAACCTGACTTTTGTCAACATCTCCGCCTGGCCAGCTGCGGGTGGCATAGTTTGGGATGCAGTGGAGTTCCAAATTCATGGCCCTGCAGTGATAATTAACGTACCAAATGTACTTCGTGTTTCCATGGGTGATGTAGTGAAACACAATATACGGTCTTATGATTGGGATTTACAAGCCATACAATTTTTGTTTTCAGATTTGACATATTATGCTGCATTTGATGCTGAAGATTTGTATTTGAGTACTGCAAATTATGCTGATTTGTTTTGCTACCAGCATTATGGCCATCATTACCTGCATAAAGCACAAGAAATGTTTTTAATTACACACAGAGGGAACATTGCCCGGCTCCATTGGAAGGTAGCTCAAAAATGTTTTTGAACAAATTTACATATTTTACAGATTTTGATAAATCCAAACAGGAATCATTTTATTTTAGATTAACTGTTTTGTCCAATCCTAAAGTGATGCTGACCCACACCAAATTAGTGTATTCCCAATCCTTTATTAATGAATTGTCAGTGGGTGGCTATGATCTGTGGTAGGCCACAGTAGATCTTAAATCTGTGTGGGGTTCTAGGGCCCGATGTAGGTGCCCTAATACCGGTCGGAAACGGCCGAATTCGGCCGTTTCCGACCGGTATTACGGTTTTCAGATGTAGGGCATGCATTTACAGAATCGGTATTTTACCGATTCTGTATTTACCGATTCTGTAAAATTACCGAATCGGTAAATACAGACTCAGTAAAATACCGATTCTGTAAATGCAGATGTAGCTGGCACATGTCAGAGTGCCACAGGGCTTTAAGAATCGGTATTTTACCACCCAATCCAATTGGGTGGTAAAATACTGAATACAGGTGTGCATGCACATCTGTGCATTCTCAACTGTGCAATGTGACACACAGACATGCCCTTAGGGCATGTTTGTGTGCCACATGGCACACAAGTCTGGAATTGGGGTGCAAGAGGGTGTCAAAGTGACACCCCCTGCACCCTTGCAAAAATCGGTATTTACCGAATCGGTAAATACCAATTAGGTAATGACCATTGATTCCTATGGGCTGCAATGCCCATAGGAATCAATGGGCTTTACCGATTTGGTATTTACAGAATCGGTAAATACCGAATCTTAACGATTTGGTATTTACCGAATCTGAAATACCTACATTTCCCCCCTTCTAATTTACCACTTCTTAAATAGCGAATCGGTATGATGCGGTATTTTAGAAGTGGTAAATTAGAATTACCTACATCGGGCCCCTAGATCCTGGCAGATGCGGAGCACTGAAGCTTTACATCGGTCGTGCCTCATCCTGACTCAAATTTTATTTTTGAATGATTTAGTCTATCAGTCTACATGTTTTGCATCGGCTACTTCAAAGCAAATGAATACCCCTGCCATTCCTGCTCTTGCTAGATATCTGAACTGGGCCAATCATACCGAATTTTCCATTGACAACTTGCAATCTTTGTTTCAAAATGTTACTTTTACTATTTCTGCTTTAGACCCCCTAGGTTAGTTGGTTTGATAGACCAGCTCAGTTGCTTGCCAACTCCGTTTCCATGACAAGGCCCCTGCCACTTCTCAACCTTGGAGCAAAAACTGCTAAAACTAGCGTAAGAGACAAGTCTTGCGCCCCTTCACACATATGCACTATGGTTGTGAATATCGTGTTTTAGCCACTCCACCCCCGAACTACAAGTGCGAATCTCACCCTAATGGTACCACCAATACCATTACACTGTAGCCGCCTATAGCCTGTACCCTCTCCGCTATAGTGTCGGCAATCAGATGTATATAATGCAATACATTTAAGTGACTCTCTTCTTCCCTTGTATGTTTTGTCCTTGTCTATATATGTTACATGTACAGGTGTTTTGAGAAGGGAATCCCCCTCTCACACATAGAAAAACACCTTAGGGCGTGTATACACATAGTCTGAATTACACACCCACTAGTTTAATCACATACACATTTTTTAATATGGGTCCTGAAGAAAGCCAGCATATTCATAAGGCACTGGCTGAAACATGTTGCCCCACCACTGGATGTGGGAGGTCGTAACTCACCTCTAACATCCAACAGCCTTATTTTTAACCGCTGACGGTGGCCCAGGTATTAAAGTTTAATTTACCTTTGGGTACTGGGACCCCCGCCAAGCCGTATTAAATCACCTTCATAACACTCTTCACTGCACACTCAGCGACATACCTGTTCCGCTGTAATCAGGCGTCGAAGCACACCCGGGACACGCTAGGTGTCACTGGGTGGGCCCGATGATGAAGCATGCCACCAACTAGGTTGGTGGGTGAGGGCTTCATGAGCACACTTACCAGGTGTTCCGACCCCCTGACGAAAACATACTTGAGTCCTTTACTTTTGTTAACTTTGTAATACATAAGCTAGTCTCCTTTTGATTAAACCAATGTGACACACAGACATGCCCTTAGGGCATGTCTGTGTGCCACATGGCACACAAGTCCGGAATTGGGGTGCAAGAGGGTGTCAAAGTGACACCCCCTGCACCCTTGCAAAATTCGGTATTTACCGAATTGGTAAATACCGATTCGGTAATGACGATTGATTCCTATGGGCTGCAATGCCCATAGGAATCAATGGGCTTTACCGATTCGGTATTTACAGAATCGGTAAATACCGAATCTTAACAATTTGGTATTTACCGAATCTGAAATACCTACATTTCCCCCCTTCTAATTTACCACTTCTTAAATAGCGAATCGGTATGATGCGGTATTTTAGAAGTGGTAAATTAGAATTACCTACATCGGGCCCCTAGATCCTGGCAGATGCGGAGCACTGAAGCTTTACATCGGTCGTGCCTCATTCCGACTCAAATTTTATTTTTGAATGATTTAGTCTATCAGTCTACATGTTTTGCATCGGCTACTTCAAAGCAAATGAATACCCCTGCCATTCCTGCTCTTGCTAGATATCTGAACTGGGCCAATCATACTGATTATTCCATTGACAACTTGCAATCTTTGTTTCAAAATGTTACTTTTACTATTTCTGCTTTAGACCCCCTAGGTTAGTTGGTTTGATAGACCAGCTCAGTTGCTTGCCAACTCCGTTTCCATGACAAGGCCTCTGGATATACACAGGATAGGCCTGACACACTTTTTTCTCACTCCCATTCGGTTACCAACTACTCTGTTGGAAAATGATGTCAAAAATGGTTAAAACACTCAACACTGTTGTCAGTAAAACAATATTTGTCATTATTATCAGGTGGCGTTGATTTGACAGATTTTATAGAAGGGCCTGCTGGTGCTAGATCAAAACAATTTATTTATGCAGCCTAAAATGAAATATGGAAGCTGTCTCAAATTGAGGTTGCTTCCCGTTTAAGGGCGATAGACCTGGCTAATTTAGAAAAAGTCCGTGCTGTCATTGATAATAGTATTAACACACTTTCTTCCCGCATTTACACTTTGAACAGTATTGTTTCATCTGTTGTTGGTATTGTACAAGATGATGTGTCTGTTTTGTATCATGGACAGAATCAATTGCGTTCAGTAATGCAGTTTGCATGGACATTACAAACTCTTAGGATGGGGAAAGTTCCTTGGGATTATTTGAACACGTCATCTTTATTTTTGCCGTTTAACTTAACAGACGAACAGCGTTTTATGTCCATGAAAGATGCTACATACATGCTTTTACATATTGAAAAACTAGAACCTTTGCCTTTTTCTGTGGCCAAAACGGACGTTGCTGTCTGGCTCATCCATGGGGTAATAACCTTACCATTTCCTTTGTTTAAATTTAGCTCCTGCATGAAGCATTACCCCCTAGTTTACCTAACTGGGGAATCATGCGATTCAACCATAGGTCATTCTCTGGTTTACAAAAATATACAGTTGCAAGGAGCCAATAACCTTACAGGCCCGAATCTCGCATGCATACTGAAAGGTATTCCAGTGCCAGTTATTACACCGACTTTCACTCTTCTTGCAAACGGTAGTTATCTGCTGTTGAATGATGAGAAATGCTGCGGTATGCTTACCAGCATCCGTTACATTGTGACAGTCTCGCAACATGTGAAAAAACAACAATGCCCCTGAGTTATACACATGCAGTAATAGATTGGTATCAATGTAAGTATTGGTAGGACAAAAGTGGAAGTAATATAGGACAAATCTAAACAGTTCGTGGTTCTCCGAGAATAAGTATTGAGAAGCGAAAACACATCGATGGATAAACAGTCTGTTCTTAGTGTAGTCACTTCTGTTTATTGTTCCAGATTAACAGCCAACACGTGTTTCATCGCAGGGAACATACTGTGAATCTTCAGGGCTTGATTCGAAAACCTTTCGGATTAAAGACATTCCATCCGGACGTCTAATCCTAAATCCTTTAGTGCTTAGTGAGTTAAGAGGAAAGAGCCGGTCAGTGTGTAGATTCTGTTGCGTCACCTTGTTAAGCAACACGATAGGGGTGAAAATTCAGTGTCGAAGGAAAACCCAGTCCGGGCGTTGTAAGGAATCTTGCGTTCGGTATACCAAAGTTCAATGTTAGGTCTGTACCGGATCTCGATTGAGCACGAGTAGTGTGACAACCGGGAGGGGAAGAAACAGTTCGCTGTTGGCTTGTGCGCCGTGTGGAGCGAAGAGGCAGTTCACCTAGTCTGTGGAGTTCCCCCTCTTGAGTTTTCCCGGCGCCGCGTATCTGTGGCGGCCACAGATGTTGCTTAACAAGGTGACGCAACAGAATCTACACACTGACCGGCTCTTTCCTCTTAACTCACTAAGCACTAAGGGCCAGATGTAGGAGCCTTAATACCGGTCGGAAACGGCCGATTTTGGCCATTTCCGACCGGTATTTGGCTTTTGAGATGTAGGGGGCATTTTATTTACAGAATCGGTATATTTACCGATTCGGTAAATATACAGAATCGGTAAAATACCGAATCGGTAAATTTACCGATTCTGCAAACCAAGATGGAGGTGGCACTGTAATCAGTGCCACAGCCCCTTACCGATTCGTTATTTACCATGGAATACTATTCCATGGTAAATAACGAATTCCAGTGTACATGCACATCTGTGCATGTACACCTGTGCCATGTGGCACACAGACATGCCCTAAGGGCATGTCTGTGTGTCAAATGGCACACAAGCCAGAAACAGGGGTGCAACAGGGTGTCAAAGTGACACCCTGTCACCCTTGCAAAATCTGTAATTTTACCGATTCTGTAATGACAGAATCGGTATTTGCCATTGATTCCTATGGGCTTCAAGGCCCAATGGAATCAATGGCAAATACTGATTCTGTCATTACAGAATCGGTAATTACCGAATCATACAGATTCGGTATTTTTACCGATTATTTTACCTACATAGCAATTACTGAATAGTGAATACCGAATCTGTAAAATTCGGTATTTACCATTCGGTAAATTGCTATTACATACATCTAGGCCTAAAGGATTTAGGATTAGACGTCCGGATGGAATGTCTTTAATCCAAAAGGTTTTCGAATCAAGCCCTGAAGATTCGCAGTATGTTCCCTGCGATGAAACACGTGTTGGCTGTTAATCTGGAACAATAAACAGAAGTGACTACACTAAGAACAGACTGTTTATCCATCGATGTGTTTTCGCTTCTCAATACTTATTCTCGGAGAACCACGAACTGTTTAGATTTGTCCTATATTACTTCCACTTTTGTCTTACCAATACTTACATTGATACCAATCTATTACTGCATGTGTTTAGCGCAGGGGCATTGTTGGTTTTTCTAAAGTGTGTGGACCAGCTTGCTAGTCCACTTTGGAGCGGTTGCGAGGTATTACCGCTCGCCTCATTGCCTACACTGACTACTTTTCTAGATATATCACTTCACGGCCACCCAGGTAGTGCGCCTAGCAATTCTGGAATGCTAAAAGACCTCCCAGTCTCGCAACATGTGGTTTGCTGTAACAATGTACTGTTTCTGCCCCCACATGGGAGACTCGATAACTCGGTCTGGCCTTCCATTCCAACCTTGAGGGCAGACTTCGATAATTTGAGCAGAATTAAAGCATTGTTATCCCAAAAAGAAGTTTCTCTCACATCTGCACGTGAAACATTCATGCTTCATGTGGCCAATACCCGATCAGAGGTGCAAGCCCTTCTTAATAATTACCTCCCACTGTATTTCGGTGCTTTAATTCATACAATTTTCAATGCCGCTCTTACTACCAGCTTGGCCCATTTTTTTTTCAAGTTGTGGGCTCTGGCCTTGTGACTTCTTTCCAAACTATATTTGGTGTGATAGCAGCATTTATTCATTCTATTGTTTCCAGCGTAATTTGCCTGCTGCACAATGGCTGCTCTTCCTATGGCCCTACACACACAGCCAAGACCGGCTGAAGATGCTTTGTAAAAGTATGCTTGAATGCTATGGTACTCTGCCCCTGGCCACACTCAGCGTGGCTTACGGATTGTCCTTTCGTTTTACATACTACACTTGCGTGCAACCTGTCTTGGAATATCAATTTGAATGGGAATTGGAGCTTTCCCTCTTCAATACGGTGTCTCCTGCACTACATTTTGATCTGCTGATGAGCCCCTTAGTGTCCCATGAGCAAGAGTGTTCCGGTGTTGGGATTATGGCCTGCGCAGCTGCGCTTGGAGTTTTGGCACAGTGGGATATCTGTGCAGCGGTACAGGATTTCCTACAACAAAATTACATCAAGTATCACACAAGTTGTCCTCAGATTATGCAGGAGGCACCACTTATTGAGGAACATGTTTGTTCTTTTGTTTTGCTTGAGTGGATGGCGTCTCTTTTCCTGACGATAACAATACCTTTCTCTTGGAGGCTGTTGCATCTTACTGCTCATACGCTTTGATGGATTAACCTGGCTGGCACCGATCATCTGCATGATTTTCTTGTTTCTTTTCTCTCTTTCCTCTTTTGTTGATATTTTGTATATATCAACCTAGTTGAAAGACAGAAGCTTTATTTCTCCCAAAATTGCTATGCTGGATTTTAAATTAACTTTCTCTGCAGGAGTCTCCAATCACTTAAAGATCGATGCTCTAACTTCTTGCTCAAACTTCTTGAACTCTGGGTCCGATTCACAGAATGAATTTAAGATTCAATCCTAAACTTACTACTATTTTGGTATTCACAGAATGCACTTACTACTTTTGGTATTCACAGAATGCACTTACTTCTTTTGGCATTCACAGAATGAACTTACTACTTTTGGTATTCACAGAAGTTAGGATTTTATCTTAAGGTTGTATTAAGTCTGTCTTAAGTTTGTCTTAAGACAAACTTAAGACAAAATCCTAACTTCTGTGAATACCAAAAGTAGTAAGTTCATTCTGTGAATGCCAAAAGTAGTAAGTGCATTCTGTGAATACCAAAATAGTAGTAAGTTTAGGATTGAGTCTTAAATTCATTCTGTGAATAGGGCCCTCTGTGTTCACCATAAACCTCTGTCTGATGGCCTGACCAGGGGAGGGTGTAGTGAGGTCATGGGATTAACTGCAGACTTTTCTAAGTTAGCATTAGTTAGTTAGTTTTGCCGCTTTTGAACGCGTAACTATATGGCTTTATTCTTCTGGATAGTATGCTGGTTCAAATCAAATCAAATCAAAATATCTTTATTCGGGTTCCATATGTGAAAACCATAAAAGTACATAAAAACACAATAAATATTAAAAATCATTATTCATTCATTGTAGAAAAATTATTTAAAACTATTACACATCATTACAGGTTCGTACGGTGCCTAATGCATAATTTTAGATATTGTGCCACAGATTTTGTCATCAAAGAATTTTCCAGAAGTTGCAGGGCTAAATAGGCAGGGCGACATCTACGGATGTTCATAACTTTTAGTAGTGGTAATATCCACCTCCTGCGTAGTTCCATATAAAATTTACAAAAAAATGTGACATGTATTGTAGACTGTGGGGACATAGAGTCACACGGACACACTGCAGTGTTATGAGTCCAAACATTCTGAATGGGAAATAGAACCAAAAAATGATATATGTTAAGCCTGAAACGAGTGAGGAGTAACTTTTCATATTGCGACAAATGGTACTGTAAATAAGGTTGGATAGTTGGGACCAGCTGTATCATTAAGCATTGTTGTACTGAGGGTTTACCTATTTCACACAGCATTCGGAGTTCAGATAAATGTGACAGACAAAGTGTTTTTAGATCTTTTTTTGAAATGTCTGTTACAGATGGTGGGTCTTCAAAGAAACTCGGACGGCCGATGTCAGTGAAAAAAGATTTTACATATGCCAACCATTTTATCTTATTCATATGGTCTAGTTTCATGCAGTCCTCTATTATTGTTCTTGTAAGGTGGCATTCTTCTCTGGCCCAAATTCTACGCCATAGCATGATAGGCTGAATCTTAATGATGTCCGATATATAGTGTACTCCGAGTTCAAGGTGACAACCAAATGTGGTGGTGCTTTTGGGAACAGCCAATAAAAACTTTAGGAAGGAGTTTTCGATTTTTTGGAGTTGCTCTACATTAGTTGTACCCCAGACTCCTGCTCCAAAAGTGGCTGTGCTGATAGATTTTGCATTGTATATCTTAATCATTTTGTTGGGTGGTCTTTTTCCCAAACGAAGTGAAAATGCTTTTAAAGCGCCGACTGTTCTTATGAGAGCTAACTTTCTGGAATTAATTGCCTCTCTCCAATTAAACGCCTCATCAATAGTTATACCAAGATAAGGATAGATGTTAGTTCTTTCAAGAGGCAGGTTGTCCACAAAGATTTTTTTCTCTTTGTTCCCTCTGTTGCCAATGTGCATTACATAAGTTTTCCTTATGTTCACTTTTAGATCGAGACTGGTCATAAAGGTACAGTAATTATTTAGGGCCCTCTGAAGCTGGACAGGTGTTCTTGCCAGTATTACCGCGTCGTCGGCGTATAGTAACGCTGGAATCTGTCGACGACCGGCTTCCGGCAGATCTTTAACGCCCTTAAGCAGTGCAGCCTCTAAACCATTCGTATAAAGTGTAAATAGGAAAGGGGCCAGCACGCACCCTTGTCTGACCCCTTTCTGAATTGGAAAGCTGTTAGTTAGTTGTCCTGCTATTCCATATCTGACCTTTCCCGTAGCGCCAGAGTATAGCTCACGGAGGATATCTACTATAGGTGGTTCTATCCCCATTTGTAGCATTATTGTCCAGAGCTTCGAGTGTCCCACACAGTCGAAGGCTGCTGTAAGATCGACATACACCATGTGTAGGCACGATTTCTTCGCTGTTACATATTTTCCTACAAGTAATGTTAAATTTAGGACTTGATCCACGGTGCTTAGCCCGGCTCTGAAGCCGTATTGGAGGTCTGAGAGTACCCCTTGCTCTTTTGACCACTCCTGAAGTCGATTTAGAAGTATACGCCCTAGCATCTTTCCAGTTGAATCCAAGAGGGATATGGGGCGGTAGCAGGTTGGACTGTCTCTGTTGCCTTTTTTAAAAATGGGGACCAGGATCGAGGTTGACCAAGAGTCAGGAAGGCCAGTGTCTTTTGCTGCGTTTAACACTTTAGTCAGAAGGGGAGCCCATAGTTCAGGTAGAATTTTGTAGAGGTCCATAGGAATAGAGTCTGGTCCCGGTGCTTTGCCATTTTTTGCAGATTTTATAGCATTAGTTGTTTCTTTGAGTGTGAATTGTATCTCTATCGGGTATTGCACCAACGGGAGAGGATCTTGAGAAGTTAAGTCTTCGGGCTCAATCTCCCCAAAAACCCCTGAGAAGTGCTGTACCCAGTCTTCTGCAGTTATAGCAACATCCAAAGAGGGGCCAGCATTATTATCAGTTAAAAAAGGAGTTTTAACTGTTTCCCAGAAGGATGTGCTGTCTTTTAGGGTACTGCTTTTTAGGAGTTGTTTCCAGAGGTTTACTTGTAACTCCTTTTTCCTTTGTTTAATTGCCTGTGCGTAAGTTTTCCTTAATTCGGTTACCTCTGCTCTGTTTCTTGGTTGTTTTGTTAAGGCTTTCTTTAAATTTGAGTATGCTTTTGTGCATTTTGTGTTAAACCACCCATTTTTCGAAGTATTATTTTTTTTGATGGGTCTGGTTAATTCTTGACTTATTGTATTTGCTATTGCATAGTAGCTACTCATGATCTCTGCTGAGTTTGAGGAAGGGTCTAGACATTTGTCAATTTCATTCTTACATGTTTTAATTATTTTCACCTTATTAAGTTCTTGATCTAAATTGCCCCATCTGAGGGTATACCCGTTTTTTCTGTTCAGTGTTAGTACTTCTTGGTGTAGCAAGCCGGGCTGAGTCTTTCCTGAGTTCTTTTGAGAATCTAGTTCTTGAAATATTATTCTGAGTGGAAAATGGTCGCTAAGTGCATTACTCTCCACTTCAAATGATTTTATGCGATTAGCTTTACTGCTAGATATCAGAATATAGTCAATTACCGATTCACAGCCTCTGCCATGAAAGGTAGGAGAAAACCGAGAAATGGGCGTTTTTAACATATTTGCAAACCCTATGTCTAGTTCAGCCATTGTGGCCTGCATATTGGTGCCTTCGGGGGTGTGAGAGAAGTGAGGTGTCGGGTTTTCATATTCGTCTGTAATCCCGCAAATGTGGGCGTCACTATTTTTACATAAGTGAAGATTGAAATCACCTCCCCAAATTATTGTATGTGGAGTTCTGGCATATTTTATCTTTAATTCATTAATCTCCTCTATAATTTCTTTTAAAGCTTTGGACTGCTCGATTATAGTCATGTTGTTATAGAAGTTTATCAGAATATAAACCTCTTGATTAGATCCTTTAATGCTAATAATCTGGTAATTCTGGTGGAGTGTAACAGGAGTTACTTCACGATGGTTGATTTTCGCATGAGAACTGCCTGTCTTTGACACATTTAGCTGAACACTGTGCTCCTCGCTGCACAGGGTGTTCAAGGTTGAAAAACAATGTATGCTGTTGATTGACTTTGGTCAGTTCCACGGCCATAGACACAACTTAGAACACAGCTGCACTACTGAAAGTCGGGTGTTTTTAAAATGGCATTGCATGCATGAAAAGGCACTTGGAGAAATTCATTCCAACGAAGAAGAGCTGTGCTTGTCCTGAGATGTAATTCCTTGCATCTAAACTTGGAGCTAATAGTACGGGGAGGGTGTTAAGGCGCTGTAGTCCTGTTTCCACTGCCATTATAATAAGGTTACCTCTTTTGTGCTTTAAGGAATTGTAACCATGCAGATTATATTGTTTTTATGCATTTTGCTGCTAGTATTGGCACATGTACTGCACTATAGAGCACGTTAGTTAAAATAAACATTTTAAACTACACTGAGTCTTTGCTTACTCATGTTGTGGACAAGTATGAGTGTTAGAACGAAAGAGTGATCTCACTCACGCGATTCCTGATAGGGACGGAGTGACATGTTCTAGGATGTCTAACCCTTGGTAGCTTTGCTGTAGTACAGAGAATGAATGAGACACTATAGCTAGTCGGATTGGGGTTCTGGGCACCGAGGTGGGTTTTCTGGTACACCACTACACACCGAGGTCGTGGTTTCCTGCTCATAGTTCTGTGTATGTGCAAAATCCCTGCAACAGTAGACTGTTGTGTCCCTGAGACTTCAGAATTCAGAATGTAAGCCCTTGGAGTCACTCTGGGTTCATCTGAGATGGATCAATCCTTGTCCTCAGGAGGGCAGCTTAGCAAAGCAGTGAAGCAGTTCCTCAGAACAGTCAGTCCAGGCAAAGGGGCATTCCTTACAGCACTGCAGCCTTTACTTCAGCAGAGCTCCCTCCAGTTCAGTAGTGTACTGATTTGGTAGAGTCTGAGCTCAGTACTTATAGCCAAACGTGCCTTTGAAGTGAGGGGTGACTTCAAACCAGCTGCTTTTAGTCCCCTTTCATCTCAGCCCTGTCTGCTAGGCTATCCGTAGGTGCTAATCAGTCCTTTGTGTGGGGACAGGACACAGCCTGTTCAGATGTAAGTGTGAGCTCATTTTACCCCTTCCTGCCCAAGAAGACTATCAGAATGCAGATGAGTCCTCTGTCACACCCACCAGCCCAGACGTGTATTGGAGACAAGCTGTAGGCACATGGAGCAAAGTTAAAAGCAGAAAAAATGTCCACTTTCTAAGTTGGCAGGGTATGTCCAGACGTGGCTCCATTGCTCACTTACAAACAAAATAGGTGATGGACAGAATGTGGATCTGATTTGCATATCGCCATTGTCTAACCCAGGGTGGTGTGGAGTGCAAAAAAACGATGGATTTGGACCCAGATCTTTGGACTGGGGTGAATGTGTGACATTGATCCACATTCGGTCCATCACCTGTTTTGTTTGCAAATCCCTTGCTCGCTTAGCTACTGGATTCAAGGTAGCCTGGCTGAAAGAGGGGTGTTACCCTGAAACTGGTCCCAGGAAGCTTGGCAGTTCAGGCTGGACTGTTCCCATGAGGCACAGGGTCAAGGCTGATTTACATGTAGCTTTGTCTGAACTGAGGTGGCAAAGTGAGCTAAAGAAGGATGATGGATTCAACCCAGATCTGTGACTGGGGATGAGTGTCTGAAAAGTTTCAGCGCTCCGTCTATTATCTCCTTGTGTTTGCTTTGTTCGCCCTAATTTGGCAGGGTATGGCCATACGTGGGTCCCTTGCTCACTTTGCCACTGGATTCAAAGGAGCCTGGCTGAAGAGGGGTTTTACCCCGAAACTGGTCCCAGGATGTTTATTTCCAGTCCAGGGAAGACATGGCTTGGAAGTTCGAGCTGGACTGAGGCACAGTGTCAAGGGTGGTTTGCATATAGCTTTGTCCGAACTGGGGTGGCGAGTGAGCTAAAGAACGATGATGATTCAACTAAGATCTGTGGGGTGAGTGTCTGAAAAGTTTCAGTGCTCTGTCCATTATCTCCTTGTGTTCACTTTCTAAAAGTGGCATTTCAAACTAAGTAATGTCAAATCTAACTTTTCCACTAAATAGGATTAATCATTACTGTTCCAAAAATAAGAAACATGATTTAGCTACTCCTTTCTAATTAGGAATAAAAGCTTAAAAGTGATGAATGAATTTCCAATGCAAGCTTGAATGCATGATTTTTGCTGTTCGTCACTTCCTGGACATGTAAAATTTAAAAGTACATGTCCTGACTTTTAATTACACAGTACCCTGCTCTTAGGGCTACCTACGGCCTTCCTTAGGGGTGACCTATGTGTAATAATAAATGGAGAGTTTAAGGTTTGCCAAGTGGTTTTAAATGTCAAGTCGAAGTGGCAGTAATTTACACACACAGGTCCTCCAATGGCAGATCTGAGACAGGTTTGAAAGTCTGCTTGTGTTGATAACACAACCAGGGCTGCAGGCTCATTAGCTGCATTTAGATTACAGGCTGTGGGTATATGGTATACCACTTTACAAGGGACTTATATGTAAACTAAATATGCCAATCAGGTATATAGCAATGTCACCATGTTTAGGGGATAAGCACATGCACTTTAGCACTGTTTAGCAGTGGTAAAACTCTCAGAGTCCTAAGGCCAACAAAAAGATGAAACAAAAATTGGAGGTAAGCAGGCAAAAGGAGGAGTGAAGACCACCGTAAGATTGACTGGTCTAAAACAGATAATGTATTTTGATGTGCATTTTCTTATTATAGCCAGGGCCACTGGAGCTTTGCAGTTGGGGAGGACTAAATTATGGAAAAGACTAAATTATACAGCATAGTGGGACACGTTGTGAGACATAATTGCTTCATTATGTTGGGTATTTTACACATAGTAACACTGTCTGGGCAAATGTTTGACCTGATTAGTACCAGTTTAACAACCACATACATAATAAACAATTGAAAGAGGGAAAATCAACCTCTACGAAGGGCCTTCAAATGCACAGGAACACTTGTCACCAAATACACCCTGTGCAACCTAAGATGCACTCAAAGCAACCTAACATGCACCCTATGCAACCTAATACGCTCCAACAGGCACCCTGTGCAACTTAACATACACTCTATGCACCCTAACATACATCTCAAGCAACCTAAGATACACTCTGAGCAACCTAACATACAACCTGAGCAACCTAACATACACCAACATGCACCCTGTGCAGTGTAACATACACCCTGTGCAACTTAAAGTGCTATCTGTGCAACTTAACATAAACCAACATACACCCTGTGCAACTTGACATACACCCTGTGCAACCTAACTTACACCAGCATACACTCTGTTCAATTTAACATATACCCTGCACAACCTAACATAAACCCTGCACAACCTAACATACACCCTGCACAACCTGACACACCGTGCGCGACCTAACATACACCAACATACACCCTGTGCAGTTTAATACACCTTGTGCAACATAACATACACCAACATACAACCTGTGCAGTATAACATGCACCATGGTCTACATAACATACACCAACATACACCCTCTGAAACTTAACATACACCCTGCACAACCTAAAAGACACCCTGTGCAACCTAACAGTCACCCTATGCAACCTAACATACAGCAGCATAGCCTACACCCTGTGATAATTAACATACACCCTGTGTAACTTAACACACACCCTGTGGTGCTTAACACACACCAAAATACACCCTGTGAAACCTAACATACTTCCTGTACAATGTAACATGCACCCTATGCTACCTAACATTCACTGATATACACCTTGTGCAACCTAACATACACCCTGTGCAAACTAACATACACCCTGTGCAACCTAACATGCACAGTGTGCAACCTAACATAGACCATGTGCAACTTAATATACACCCTGTGCAACAAATGACTAACTACAGCATACAAACACAAAACACACATTTGTGGAAGTCATGGTCTTTATTACATGGAAAATATGCAGAATCCTACGTAAAGGTGTATCTATCAGCACCACCATCCTCACCAAATCTATTTTCAATTCTATTTATTATTATTTTTTGCTGCAGGCAAAAAGAAGCACGAAAGAAGAGAACTGAGGAATCTGGTCCATTTGTCTCTTGTATGGACACTTGGTGACCCTGGAGAAGCCTCTACACAGTTTCTACCTTCGGATGGTTCTCAGGACTCTGCAGGGGATTGGAGGCGAGCAACTGTTCCTTGTCGTTGACAACTTTGACCACATCTTCTTCCTAAAACAAGAGGGATTAGAAGAAGACTCCATTAGATAAGTTTTGTAATTGCAGATTTTTGTTAGGCACTGGAGGGACTGAAGTGGAAGCTCAGAAGATGTTGGAGGTCCACAAGACGCATCAATCGATGGCCACAGTGCCCGAACCAAAAGCGATAAGCTCGCCACATATCAGCTTAGGACACAAAGGCTTTAAGAGACCACGTAGAGTTTATAGAAGGCGAGGTTAATAAGATCGTTCGTAGGGCAATACACTACGGATGAGGGTGCCCCTCCGAAGACATATCGTGGGCAGAGTTGAGTAAGAGCATTTGGGAGAAGGGGAAGACACAGGGGATTATTATCAAGAACTGCGTTAAAATTATCGCCGCTGTAGCTGCAGGAAACTGCCGCTAAAGCGGCGATAAGGGACTTAATAATATGCCCTTGTAAATTCCCATAGAAGGCCAGGTTCTGGGGTGAACCTGGGCTTCTATGGGAATTCACAAGGGCATAATATTAAGCCCCTTATCGCCGCTTTAGCGGCAGTTGCCTGCAGCTACAGCAGCGATAATTTTAACACAGTTCTTGATAATATGCCCCCATAGTAACTTGGTGCAGTGTGTTGTGTTGAGTGTGGGGCATCTATGGTGTAAAAAGCCTGAATCATCTATAGGATGAGCTAGTCAAAGCTGCAGCCAGGCTTGGACTCAATGGCTGACTCCGACCCTTGGCACATGTCCCATGAGACTGGTACTCACAAACGGTGCCAAGCCCAAGACTCTAGGAAAGGCACTTCCCTCAGGCGTGCTGGTTCAGAAAGAGAAAAACTGATAAATGAAGGACAGCTGGCAGTTACGTATATACGGCCATGCAGTAACCTGAAAGGCAGCTTTTCTGCTACAGCCTTTTCCATTGAAAGTGGAGTTTGAACATAGAACACGTGAGTGAAACCATGTCTACCACCCGCAGCCCACATGAACTTCTCCTGTGGTCCACTGAAGCCTTGTAACCAGAGAGGAAACTGTGGGGATGCCCATGAGCTCTGTTTCATGGCAAATGTTTCTATGGGTGAAGGCCCATCCTTAAATTGTGAAATCAGGAAAAGCCAATAATTTGAATATAAAAACCACTCTTCCTTTACACTTCACTTTGTAGTAGGAACCAGTGGCGGCTCCTCCGCTAGGGCGGAGGCGTGTCGCCCCACTGCTTTTCAGGAGTGTAAAAAAAGGAAAAATAAAATGATAACACAATGTTATCATCATTTTATTTTTACCTGCCGAGGCAGTTTTGTGGGGCACGGCTGGGCTGGGCTGGGCGGGGCTGGGCGGGGCTGGGCTGGGCTGGGCTGGGCAGGGCTGGGCGGGGCTGGGCTGGGCAGGGCTGGGCAGGGCTGGGCAGGGCTGGGCTGGGCAGGGCTGGGCTGGGCTGGGCTGGGCAGGGCTGGGCTGGGCTGGGCTGGGCTGGGCTGGGCTGGGCTGGGCAGGGCTGGGCTGGGCGGGGCTGGGCTGGGCTGGGCTGGGCGGGGCTGGGCTGGGCGGGGCTGGGCTGGGCTGGGCTGGGCGGGGCTGGGCTGGGCTGGGCTGGGCGGGGCTGGGCTGGGCTGGGCGGGGCTGGGCTAAACTGGGCTGGGCGGGGCTGGGCTGGGCTGGGCTGGGCTGGGCGGGGCTGGGCTGGGCGGGGCTGGGCGGGGCTGGGCGGGGCTGGGCTAGACTGGGCTGGGCGGGGCTGGGCTGGGCTGGGCTGGGCTGGGCTGCTCACAGAACAGGCGGAGAAGTGGTGGGTACTCTCTAGGTGCACATGACAGTTTGGCCGGCGATCTTGGGCCAACCAAGCAGTCATGCGCACTTAGCATCTTCTCCACTCAGCTGTAATGTACAGCCTGGGTGGAGAACATGCACAGACTCGCAGTCCCTGTCTGTTTGCCAAACCACTGCACTCGGATCAATCACAACGCTGCTGTCAGTGTGACAGCAGCGTCGTGATTGGATTACGGGAGGCTATGTGCTTCCTGATTACTTTCCAGGAAAGTGTATTTATTTTCCTTCCCATCCTCCCCCTCTACCCCCTTCCCTGTGCTACTAGTACGAACACCAATTTAGATGCATCTTTAAACCCATGCTGTTTGCTGGATTACCTTGTGTGGACCAACATATGCACTGTTTTTGATTTTGCCTCTTTTAAAACAAAACTCATATGAACTTTTTGAATGAAAGACTTCTAATGATTTAACAGGATTTATATGTTTTAGAAGCAAACGCAGAGTACTAATTTATTCAGCTCATGAAACAAACACAAACTATTGGTCCATCTAAGTGATAGACGCAAAATGTGGCACCAGGAATCCTATCTCAAATCCCACCTCTTTGTGTGATTCAGAGTCAATCAATCAATTAGAGTTTGTAAAGCGTGGCTACTTCTCCGTGCAGGTCTCAAGGCGCTGTGGGGGAAGGGGTGCAGCCGATCAGACTAAGTGCTGAGTTTATCTGAAGAGCCAGGTCTTAAGGTCCTTCCAGAATTGGGTCAGTAGGGGTGATTTCCTGAGGTCGATGGGCAGGGTGTTCCATGTCTTTGTGGTGAGCTAGGAGAAGGACCTTTCTCTGGTTCAGGTTTTGCAGGTTTGTTGGTCGGTAGCCAGGGAAAGGCTGGGCAGAGCGGAGGGGTCTGTTGGGTACGTGGAATGTGAGACAGTGATTCAGGTATGCAGGTCTGGGGAGGGTGAGGAGTTTAAGGTTATTCTTCTGTCGACTGGGAGCCAAGGGGGATTGCGGATGTGTCGAGTGATCTTGCTGCGGGGAGGGGGATGTTGAGGACAAGTCACTAGTCTTGCTGTGGCATTCTGGACAATCTGAAGTCTTTGGAGGAGTTACTGGGTGGAGTTGGCATTGAGTGTGTTGCCGTAGTCGAGTCTGCTGCTGATGAGGGCATGGGTGACTGTCTCCCTGGATTTGATGGGGATCCATCTGAAGGTCTTTTGAAGCAGGCGGAGTGTGTTGAATCTGGCCGAGAAGACAGTGTTTATTTGGCGGTCCAGCATGAGCAAGGAGTCCAGTATGATGCCGAGGTTTCATGCGTGGTTCATGGGGATAGGGAAACTTCCTAGAACAGAGGCCACCAAGAGTCGTTCCAAGCAGAGGGGGAAGCTCCCAGGATGAAGTCTTCTGTCTTGTCCAAGTTGAGCTTTAGGCAGCTGTCCTCCATCCAGGTGGCAACAGCTTTCGATCATTTGAGAAAGTTGTTCCTGGCAACAGTAGATCCTTTGGTGAGGGAGAGGATCAGCTGGGTGTCGTCAGCATAGGAAACGATGTTGAGCCAGTGGTTCCTGACGATGGCTGCGAGGGGGGCCATGTAGATGTTGCAGAGGGTGGGGCTGATTGAGGAACCCTGGAGTACTCCCCAGAGGATCTCTGTCAGTCTCAAGAGGTACGGTGGGAGTCTACCCCATTGTGTTTTGCCAGTGAGGAAGAAGAAGATCCAGTTGAGGGCCTTGTCTTGGATGCCAACGTCGTGGAGTCTTATGGCTAGGGTACGGTGGGAGACTGTGTGGAAGGCTGCTGACCGGCCAAGTAGGACGAGAGCCACGGTTTTGCCCTGGTCAAGGAGGGAGCAGATGTCGTCGTAACGGTGCAGAGGGCATTGTCGGTGCTGTGATTGCTTCAGAATCCAGATTGGGAGATTTCCAGGACTTGGTTGTTTTCGATAAAGTCGACAAGCTCAGGGTTGATGGCTTTTTCGATGACTTTGGCTTGAAAGGGGAGGAGGGAGATGGGCCGGAAGTTCTTGAGGTCCGTCGAGTCAGTGGAGGGTTTCTTCAGGAGGGGGTTGATCTCAGCATCTTTTCAGTCATCGGAGAAGGTGGCTGTCTTGAGGGAGCAGCTGATGGTTCGGCATAGCTCGGGTGCTAGGGCGGAGGTGGCTCTGTGGAAGCAGCGGTGTAGGCAGAGATTCGGAGGTACTCCGGAGTGGATGCTTTTCATGGTCTTTATGGTGTCATCCATGGTGAGTGGGACCCAGCTGTGCAGAGTCGGTCAGGGGGGTCGGCATCGGCTGTGGTGCTTACTGGCATGGTGGGGTGGTCCTGGGTGTCGAAGTTGTTTTAGATAGTCCTAATATTGTGGTAGAAGAAGGTGCAGAGTCCGTCACTTCACTGCACTGCATCTCATTTCCTCTCAGTGTCGAGTTCATTTGAGAACAGCTTCAAGCAATTTAGTTTGAATGTAATACCAAAAGCTCACTTGTATAAGGTTTAAAAGATGATGTCGCTACGCATAATAACAATTTGTGCCATTCACACAGCAAGTGGCAGACTGCTTTGTCTCTTTGTCAGTATGTGCTGCAAGATTCTTGACTATTTCAGGTTTTGAAACTATTACTTTTAATAATGGTCATTCAATGCGTTGATGTACTAAACTTAAAGACGAAGGTGAAGGAAACCGTTTTGGAATTATAAAGTGTTTGATATTGTTATGTGACATTTGCTGCACAATTTAGATGCTAAATAATCGATGGCTTGGCTTCTACTTTGCCTGCGAGAGGCCAAACAAGACATTTGACTTGGCTCCCCTAGGAGTCTGGTGGCTTTCCCAACGCTATTATTATCAGATTGATGGAAACACTGAAATACAGAGGGCCCTCACATAGTAAGTGTTAGATTCTCAAAAGTTTTGATTGCAAAACAGGTTTTCTAAACATCCTGGAAAATCTGGAACAACAATAACATAATATTCATGTTGTCCAACAGACGCAGTTCCTACTCGAAAATGGAAACCACACAACAATGCCATTTGGTGTTGGCTAGCGGAAACATATTTAGAGGAAGGGAGACACCTGTGGTCATATACCTGGAGTTCATCCCAACAACAGCTGCGGGTCTCAGTGCGATTATTCACAACACCACAGAACACATCCTCACATACCCCGCCACCTCATTCAGAAGAAGCAGTCAGGACAGGCAGGCACCACAAGCCCTGGTATGTACCTGTTGTGAGACCAGGTTACAGCAGAGGGTCTTACAGCTGTAGCCCATGGACCACAGGGCAATGCAGATGGCCAGGGAGGTGACCACCAGCAGCAAGATCCTGATGGCAGTGAGCACACTCTGCAGAGGAGAGAAGAAACAACACTGAGATGCATCCTCACTCATCGACACCCTCCTTTCCAAGAACCAGGGCCCTGAAAGTAAACAAGAGCCCATTTCAAATCAAGTTATGGGGCTATCTGAAGCCAGCACATGTGAGGTTTGTCTGCATGGTTGTTTTGCTGTCCGATACTCTAGGGTGTAGGTTCTTTACCCCCAACAATAACCCTCCCACTGGGGATGAGCTGTCCTGCCTGGTCCTGAAGTGTTCCTTTCTGAGTCTTCATATTAAATGAACTGTTTTACAATTTACTGGTACGGTTGAAGATAAACCCCTCAACCTAAGATTTGGTCTCCCAACAATACAATTTCTTTGATGTCAGAAACACCTCTTGTTCCTGTCGCTTTCACCCTTTCAATCGCAATATCTGTCCCAGTCGTCTTTACTGTCTGCCACCATCTCCTCCACTCGGCCACCTTTTCTGCCAACAAATCTCTTGTCTTTCTTTGTCATTTCCCTGTCCCCACACGGTCCTGCTCAATCTCTGCCATTCTCTTTTCATCTACTATGCCCTGGTCACTTTGTTTTCTCCTATATCGGTCTATATAGTTATGTATGCATGCATGTATGTATATGGTATTTTTATAGCACAAACCTATCCAAACGTCAGAGGAGCTTTAAGGTGTATTTACAATGCCACATAGAAGCAGAGGAGGACTTCCTGAGTGAAAGAGAAGGGACGTGAGTGAGTAAGTAGGAAATGATGTCTGTATAGTTCAGACATGGATAGGTACAGCAGTTCCCTGAATATCCCGTGCGTTGATACTGGAGCGGCATAGGCAGCGGAGGAGGGCAGACTCATGTCGATGAGCATTGATAGTTATGGCTCAGTCTCCAGGAATGAATAAGTGGTGTGCAGCCCTTTTCCCAGTGTCAATGGCATGCATATTTGTTCTTCAAGGGTGCAAGTGCTCCTCACATGCCAGTCACTATGTGGGTGTGTGTAGGCAGACCGGTGGGTTCCTAGTCCCAGCCAATCAGGGTGAGTCTCTACTTACCAATAATTTGGAAAAGGCAGCCATGCATTCCTCCATCTTCTGGTCTCCGGATGGTGGGCGAGTGGAACCGTAGTAGCCATTATAACCATTATAACTATCATTACCATAATAAGGATAGTAACGATTATAACCATTAAAACCATTATAACCATTATAACCATTGTAACCATTGCTCGCTCGATCACAAAGGTAAGAGGGGGTCCAAAAGTACTGGGTCCGCCTGAAGTCATTGGCGATGATCACAATCCCTGCAATGGCCACAGCGAGGCTCGCCAGGTTCATCAGCCACGCGACAGACACCTGTAGGACAAATATACCAAATCATCATAAGCACCACATGCAAGGGGCTCGCACCCCAAGGTGGACTCACAAACACACATAACAGGTGGGTTTAAACCCGCATTCTCAGCATCCGGTTCTGTACTTTGATCAGGGCTTCGCCTTACGGGCCAATGAGCATAGGAAAGACTTCACTTGTATCAACAAAAAGGCAAACACCTTTTGAGGAACTCCTGATTAATCAAAAACAGTTTCTATGTAAGACTTTCAGGGATATTGATTTCTAAAAGGAGAAACAAGTCATCACTGATTATACAGTGGCCTCGGAATGCTGCACCAAGGGAAGGACAGATCTCCTAGTGTCAGAAACTCTTGCAGAGGGACTGCACAGCATGATCGGGAGAGGGATGGTGGATCACACCATGGAGCCTGGCCAATCACCTATGACATGAAGGATGGGTTATGAGATGCTATGAAGCTCTCAATGGCTGTTGAAGCAGAGGACTTGGGGTGAGGAACACAATAGAGTAGCGGCGGGTCATCAGACCTAAAGAGCGACGTGAGCCGAGGTGGCCGGGGGTGGGTTCAATCAAACCTCAAGAAAGGAGGTCTGCGGGATCGAACAGGCGAGTGCAGTGCTACCAAATAACAAGCTTGGAATTAGAAGGTTGTAGAAATCAGAAGCAGCTGGTTCTAAGGTGGGACGAGAAAGACTGTGCCCAAGAATGAAACTGCCAGCACCACATCTCCATGCCATGCCAGCACCACGTCTCCATGCCATTCCAGCACCATGCCTTAGTGCCATGCCAGCACCATGTCTCCATGCCATTCCTGCACCATGTCTTCATGCCATGCCAGTACCACATCTTCATGCCATGCCAGCACCATGTCTCCATGCCATTCCAGCAGCACGTCTCCATGCCATGACAGTACCACCTCCCCATACCATGCAAGCACCATGTCTCCATGCCATGCCAGCAGCACGTCTCCATGCAATGCCAGTACCATGTCTTCATGCCATGCCAGTACCATGTCTCCATACCATGCCAGTACCATGTCTCCATGCCAGTACCATGTCTCTATGCCATTCCAGCACCACATCTCCATGCCATGCCAGCACCACGTCTTCATACCATGCCAGCAACATGTCTTCATGCCAAGGGCAAGCACCACATCGTCATGCCTTGCCAGCACCATGTCTCCATGCCACACCAGCACCACCTCTCAATGCCATGACAGAACCACCTCCCCATGCCATGCAAGCACCACGTCTCCATGCCACACCAGCACCACATCTCCATGCCATGCCAGCACCACATCTCCATGCCATAACAGCACCATGACTTTATGGCATGCCAGCACCACGTCTCCATGCCACCGCAGCACCATGTCTCCATGCCATACCAGCACCACATCTCCATGCCATGCCAGCACCACATCTCCATGCCATAACAGCACCATGACTTTATGGCATGCCAGCACCACGTCTCCATGCCACCCCAGCACCACGTCTCCATGCCATGCCAGCACCACATCTCCATGCAAGCAACACGTCATGCCAGCACCATGTCTCCAACACATGCCAGCATGCCATCTCCACGCCATGCCAGCACCACATCTCCATGCCATGCCAGCACCACATCTCCATGCCATAACAGCACCATGACTTTATGGCATGCCAGCACCACGTCTCCATGCCACCGCAGCACCATGTCTCCATGCCATGCCAGCACCACATCTCCATGTCATGCCAGCACCACATCTCTATGCCATGCAAGCAACAAGTCATGCCAGCACCATGTCTCCAACACATGCCATCTCCACACCATGCCAGCACCACATCTCCATGCCATGCCAGCACCATGACTTCATGCCATGCCAGCACCATGTCTCCATGCCATGACAGTACCATGAATCCATGCCATGCCATCACCGTCTCCATGCCATGACAGTACCACCTCCCCATACCATGCAAGCACCATGTCTCCATACCATGCCAGCACCACGTCTCCATGCCATGACAGCACCATGACTTCATGGCATGCCAGCATCACGTCTCCATGCCACCGCAGCACCACATCTCCATGCCAGCACCACATCTCCATGCCATGCCAGCAACACGTCATGCCAGCACCATGTCTCCATCTCATGCCAGCATGCCATCTCCACGCCAAGCCAGCACCACATCTCCATGCCATGCAAGCACCTCATCTCCATGCCACACCAGCACCATGTCTCCATGCCACGTAAGCACCACGTCTCCATGCCATGCCAGCACCGTCTTCATGCCATGACAGTGCCGTGACTTCATGCCATGCCAGCACCGTCTCCATGCCACACCAGCACCATGACTTCATGCCATGCCTGCACCATGTCTCAATGCAGTGTGTCCATTGCAAGACCACTCACTTAAGATAGTTCACAAGTGCAACTGGTTGGTGGAAGTGCTGAAACACTTACCCAGCTGGGGCTGCCACGCTTTTCTGCAATGATGGAGACTGCTCCAGCCAGGATGAACTGGGGAAGGAAAAGATAACGAACTCAGGCATGATCAAAGAGATACTTCTGGCGAAGATAGGAATTCCACATATCAGGAAATGCAGTTATGTCATATGTTTTACTACATTGCATAAATGTGAGTATATAACTAAATTCCTTAATAAATAAGAAGTAGTTCAAAAAACAATAAGGCGATACGCTTCCTGTACTAGACCGGTACCATGGAAAATCTTCCAGACTTTGTCGAAGACATGAGCTGGTGCTGCTGGCAGAGAGTTAAACTAGGACTGTCAGTCATGTTTAAAGATAAAGTTTTACCTTAAAAGGCTCTCTACAGTTACAATCCAAAACTAAAAAATTTTAGGTAATTGATCCGCCAAAAACATTTAACATTATTTAGGTCTAACACAGAAGACTCACGAGAGCCCTAGGGTCTTCATTAATGTTAATAGGAACAGGGGTTTGATTAAGATGCGGTTCACTCAGTCCACCAATATTCACTCCATATATATATCCATTTGGTTCAAACCGGGCCAGCCCCAAAGATTGCAACCCCGCATTCCACACATCCTTTAAGGGTTACACCCTCAGTCTGTATCAATGACCAACAAGTGTTCGGCTAGGAGGTGTCAGTGGTGCGAGTGTCCTATGCTAAACCTGCTGTGCCTTTCTGGACAGCAGAAGTGTGTGTGCACCCCCTTGTTCCTGTGTATACAGCACGGTGACCATGTGGTCTGTGTAGATTAGGACCATCTGGCGGAGAAGGTTCCTTCTGATCGACTTCTGTGAGCTCAAAGGGTCTGATGTTCTCTCCGACTAGCCTTGTGGTTTTTCCGCCACTGAACTGGACAGTTATGTGATGAGACTACAGAAGGTGTTCAACCTTATCCAGTACAGTTCATCATCAGAGCATTTACTTGCTTGATAAGGGAAGCAGGCCGCCCTTGCCCCTCAACCTATGCTATCCAGTGACTGGTGGCAGTTAATACAGTAGGGACACGGGCCTCTTTTGTTGTAACCCTGATGCTTACTGCCTAAAGAGCCCTGTAAGAGCCATGTCTGGGGTTCCGTGTCTGCGTCTTACTTTTATGAAAGTTGTGTGTGTGGTGTACTGGTGACAGTACCTGGTGGGGTCCATGTGGAAGCCAGGTGCATGCTACCTTTAGAGATGGTGACCCTGGAGGGTGTGGCTAGCCACCTAAGATGGCGGACATGGTTTGGTGAGGCTCCGGACCCTAGGAGAAATAATCCTGTGTCATCACCAGCACGGACTGCTCTTGCGGCTTCAAACGCTGTCCTGCGGCCATTGGGTATACATGATGCCAGCCTGCTGAATTTGACCGGATCGAAACGGCGGCTCGGTCGATGAGCCATGACTGCCAGAGCAGCGGACCTGCGGCCTACCTATATCAGCACTGGTGATGTGATGCATCGTGTCTCCCGCTAGCTCTGGCGGCCCTGACCCCCGCGTCCCATGCTGTGCCTGGAGGAGGTCCTCGGCTGGCAGCTGGGGTTCTTCGGGCCTGATGACTCGGCTGGCAGCTGGGGTTCTTCGGGCCTGATGACTTGGAGCGGAGGTGCCTGACTACCGCGAGGGACATCCGGCGGCTCCAGCGGTGAGGGCTGCGGACTTCTGCTGACGTGGGCACCTGGGCCAGCCCCTGAGCTTCAATAGCGCCCTCGGCCTGTGCCGCTGTGTGACACACTGAGGGGTGCACACCGCTGCAGCTTTCTGACGCTACTGCCCCACGCCTGGCGGGTGGGGCTGCTGAGGCCTGCCACGGAGCCACCGCAGCGATATTTCAAGACCTGGGCCGACGGTCCCTCCCCCCGGCCTAGAGCGGTGCTCTGGACGGCTGCCTAGACTCATACAGTGGAGGCCTACCTATTCCCGAGACCAGTGGTGCCGCAGCGGAGTGGCCCCTGCCTGCCTCCAATGGCGCAGTCCACCAGGCGGCCATGGCTGGGCCCTGAGCCTTAAAAGCTGAGGCTTGTGGACCCTGGAGTGCCAGCGCATCATGAAGGGGTTGTGACAGAAGATCGCAGGAGTCAGAGAGAGACCCACAGATGCAGACCCCTGTGGTGTTTGGATGGCGCTAGGCCCACATACTCTGATGGAGGAATATAGAATACACGGACACAGTTGGTTAGGGTAGATAACTGGCCCAGGGTACGTGCGCTCGGCCCCTTTTATTGTCAGGGTCATCTGACTGATGATGCCTGTGGTGGGGGGGGTGTTCAGTGTGTGTTACAACATGCTGAACTCTAGAAAGTATCAAGCCGGATACTACATCCCTCCCAAACTTTAATGAAGGTCCAAACCAATGGAGTCCGAACCTGTGGGAGAGAATGCAATTTGCAAACAAAACCATAACACAATAATGACGACTCCAACGTAGTCTCTTTCGCTGATGGTCAACCACTGACGATGGTGTCCTTGCCTCCAGGGCCACTAGTTCTCCTTGGCACGATGTCAGGGTGCTCTGTGGATGCAGTCTTTTCTAGGATTTTCAGACATGCAACCTGGAGGTGGGATCTACAGTCTCTCTCTTTCTGTTCCACATCCAGTGAAAGTGCAGATGGAATGATGGTGGAGCCGTTATGTGTTATTTCCACTGTACAGTCCTGGGTGAAGTACTTTCTCCAACTGGTGATAACTTCCAACAGAATTTGCAGTTCCAAGTTATCCCTCTCACGGATATCCCTCTCTCGTGGGTATCTCCTCTCACTGGACGACCGGGAGGCCCTTTGCTGCCAGGCTTTGACTGGACCAGTGGGCTGCCGCCTTGTCGCTCCAAACGCATTGGAGGAGTCGCTATGGGTCCCTTCTCCGTGTCTAAAGCTCCACCTGAAAAGGGTGTCGTTGGCACTTGTTCCTTTGCATGCCACCTTTGTTCTCCCAGGATTTCCAGAGCGAGCTTCAACAGTCCATCTCTTGTGTTGGGAACCGCTGCCACCAGTATCCCAGAGGCCTCTGCCCATTTGATTTCCGCGGTCATGTGTCCATTCCATTCCAGAGGTGGTTGTTGCCAATGGACCGGCTTACTCGCCTCTGTCGTCACCTGGTGATCTTGGGATTCGCAAGTAGAGGTGCACTTCCAGTGATACTGATGTCTTCCAGGCACCGTGTTCCGATGTTCTTGCACATTTGCACTTTCTTCTTCAGGTGTTCCCCTTCTGGTGTGTGTATGTGTTGATCTGTCACGCACACCTCTTTACTTTTCTCCTCACCTTTTCATCTTTCGCCATGGCATCTTGCCACTCAAGTTCTGTCTTCGCTTTCTTTCATTCGCGATGCGGTCTGATCTACTCTCATGCCTGTTCGCTCTAACCAGGCTTCTCTGTGTAGCGTGCACTCCGCACGTTTCCCCCTGTTCTTATCCAAAGATTAGGACACTGTTTTCACTTCGCTCGTGACTGGACCTGTCGTCGCGACCTTCTCTTGCTTGATTACTTCTGACTTTTAGTTGATGCTGCAGACTTCGTTTCAGTCTCTTCCTGGTCCTCTTCGTGGACATCTCCTCTGTCGTTCTCTTCACAGTTGTCTTCTCAGTTCTTCTTGTCGGACATCGTTGTCAGATCTTTTCGCTCGCTGACTTCTTGCAGGTCAGCTTCCTCCTTGCGACCAAACTGGCAGGGCGGCTTCTTCCTCCTTGAGACCAAACTGGCAGGTCGGCTTCTTCCTCCTTGCAACCAACTGGGTGGTCGGCTTCTTCTTCCTTGCGACCAAGTGGGTGGTCAGCTTCTTCTTCCTTGCAACCAACTGGGTGGTTGGCGTCTTCCTCCTTGCGACCAGTGGGGTGGTCGGCTTCTGGTGGTCTGCGCAACCACTCCTCCTTCTCATCGCAGTCCATTGCTTTGGTGCGCTTCTGACTGCGCTCTGCTGCCCCTTCAGTGACTTGCTGCTTTGTGCGGTTATCTTGTGGTCTTGTCAGTCTCTCTTCAGCTGTGCTGAGTTCCTGTACTCCTGGCACGTTCCTGCACATTGTCTTTTCAACTTAGACGCTCGTCAGGGTTCTCTTGACACCATGAGCTTGCTCTCTTTCTCTTTTCCTCTCCTGGAGGGAGTTAGTTGGGTCTCCTCTGGCACTAGCCTCAGGCAGGCTGCAGTAGACTGTTTCCTTGTTGTAGACCTGAGCTTTCACTCCACTGTTACCTTGTGCTGCTCCTCTTTCCCCTGGCACTTTGGCTGCAGCAGCTACCCCAGTGCTGCACTACAACACACAGGCGGAACTGCTGAAAACCAAGACAGACTTTTACCAAATGGCACAGTACCCGCATGTCATAGGGTATATTGATGGGACACACATTCCAATCTGCCCACCTGCAGCCACTGAGTATATCTATAGAAACCAAAAATCCACCCACTCCATAAATGTGCAGGTAATCTGCGACACAGCCAACATAATCACCAACATTGTTGCCAAATTTCCAGGGAGCAACCACGACTCATACACTTTCCAGAACAGTGGGATCTACACACGCCTGTCTGCAGGAGATTTTGGAGAAGGTTACCTGCTAAGTAAATCACTGTGACACATCCTGATGAAAACTACAGATGAATGTGTTGGTGTTTGTGAAAAAAAAAAAGACTGGAGTGGTACGCGCGCGCGCGCAACAGCAAAAGCAGGCTGGCGAGTGGTGTGCGATGTGCGCGCACCATGAAGAGAGAGGAAAGCCATATGGCACCTCTCCTCATCATTGTGTGCGTAACCACACGCAGTATGCCAGCCAAAAGCGTGCAGTCGAACTTTTAAAAGCCTGTTTACTAAATGTCTCGCCGAGCAGCGCATGTGCTGGCCCAGGCAAGACCTAAAAAACTACGGGCGGTTTGGCTCAAATATGCATTACTATTCCCAGCCCGATTAAAAATGATACAATGCCGAAAAACCTACTTTTTTGACAGCCCAAAGGATGCGAAGGAATGGCAGAAAGTGTTGAACCTTGAATCGAGCCAAGGTGGGTCGTCCGGCTCTGTGCGTCACAGCCCTGCCAGATCTCAGGGCTGTGGCCCTCACCGTGCCACCAAGGGCCCGCACACGTCCGCCACCAATGGTCATACACATGAACAGATGATGAGTAGCAGGACTAGGGCACTTGCAATAGCTAATTCCTTTCGCAATGACAACCTTCAGATCGTGTCCGACTCGTCACAGGACAGCACCATTCAATCGGACTCCGAACATAGTACCACTCTGTTCCCCGTTCGGTGACACCTCAGACTGTCGGTGATCTGGCGGATGCATAACAAGGCGAGCCTGTTCACTTTCCTCACCGATGCAACTGGGCCACACAAGCTATGTGGCGGAACTACCGAACCTACCTGTACCCTTTCCTTTTCCCTACCTAATTTGCGTTAAACTGAACTTACCATGTACCACTAGTTACATCATTTATATGCCATATGTGTATCTAATGCCCAAACTGCCTGAGTGTCTCCCAGTTCAGACTTTCTGGACTTGTCAATATCATGTTTTATGCAGTGGGTATGCCTAAGGCGACCAGTCATACTAGACGAAAATGCTCAAATGTATCCCCCCCCCCCACGGGTCCTGTTGAGCTACCAGAACCTTGGTAACCACACAAGCAGCATTATGAACGGTGGCGGCGACCCCCCACCCCACGAAGCGACCGCACTGTTCCATGTTGTTTGTACGTTTTTGTTATTTGTTTGGCCCAGCACTGTTTTTAATAGCTGAGCCTAGTATTATTAGTTTGAAGGGGAAGGGGACTCCTGGCCTGCAATAGTTAATGGGCTCCGAGTTAGGGGGAGCACAGCTTTCATTCTTGAATCATGCCTGACCACTCCACCATTTTAGGTTCATATATCTTGCTGACCTGGAACGTGCGGGGCTTGGTGCGTGCATAAACGACACCGAGTTCATGCCCACCTCCTTAAGCGCAAAAAGTTTTTCTTCAGGAGTTGCACCTTACTGAATCGGAAGCCTTGAAGGTTCGAAAGAAATGGAGAGGCGAAATCTTCCCTACTAACTACTCGGTTTTTGCACGAGGGGCGGCCATATGGGTTTGCCACGTGTCGCCTTTACAGAATTGGATCTACGCATAGACGGACAGGGTAGGTTTAAATTGCTGAGGGGAACCCTCGATGGCCTACCAGTGGTTTTGGGTACCATTTATGCCCCGAACGTGGATCAGGACAAGTTTTTTACTCTCCTAGGCATTGCCCTGACTGGGTGGGATACATATCCCTGGATATTGGGAAGGGACTGTAACACTGTTTTGGACGTGGACTTAGATAGGTCCCATCTCCTACTGCATGGCACTGGCGACAATGGTCCGAGACAACTGTAGCTGCACTGACTGATAAAGCATGGGAGAGTATTCTAGAACACCCCAAGTGTGTATCCCGCAATGCCACATTTAAGTTTATACAATGCATGGTGTTACACAGATCCTACTTAACCCCAGACGCACATCACTTGCCACGATGCAGGTCCGAAGAGGCAGGCTTTACCCCCATGCTATGGGCTTGCTCTGATCAGCCTGACTACTGGGGGGATCTGAACTGCACTTTGGGAGGTCACATTTATCACTCACGGACAATATACTGGAGTGTTTGCTGTGTCTCCGCAGGCGCACAAGAGCTTTGAAAGTTCAACTGCACTCCCTCGACATTGCCCTTATGTTAGCCATACGAGAGATCACAATGAGATGGAAATCCCCTAGATGCCGTACTCTATTTGCATGGCAGGAGGAGGTGGTACGGTGCCAATGGTGCGGCACTTAGACACAAAGAGGCTCGCGGACCACGTAAACACCCCATCTCAATGGAGTGGTACCTTATGCTGGAACGTTTTAAAACACTAGATCTTCACCCCACGCAAATCACTCCTCCCCCATAATGTATCCAGTTGTATGCGGTCCTCGATCCCAAGGGCTGGTGTAGGTCATATTCCCATTTCAACTGCTCACTAGGAGTGACCCGCAGCTAGTGGTATATACACACACAGGGCTCGATTCATAAAATGAACTTAAGACTCTATCCTAGACTTACTACTATTTTGGTATTCACAGAATGCACTTACTACTTTTGGCATTCACAGAATTAACTTACTACTTTTGGTATTCACAGAAGTTAGGATTTTGTCTTACGTCTGTCTTAAGTCTGTCTGTCTAGATACTTATTTAATCATAAATGGCGCTGTGCAGGATGCCGTTTGCAATTATTTCACAGTGCAGCCAAGTACACAGTGCCATCAGCTACGCTACGCTACTACGTGTAGTTCAAAGTATACTACGTGAAGCTACGTGTAGTGCTGCTTCGCAAACTACGCCCAGGGTTCATTTACACCGCCTTCCTAATCAGTCCCTACAGACACTCCAGCTCTCAGTTGTCTCTCTGCATATGAGATTCTCGCCTCCCTGCTCTCTTGTTCTGCAAGTTTTTCTGACCTTACCAAGACGCCTGTGTCCACTTTTCTCTCTGAGCTCTAGTTCAGGGTGAGGCTGACCTCTCTCAGTGAGGGGGTGCTCTAGCTCAGAGTGAAAACAGGGGGAAGGATGCTTTAACCTATAAACTGCCAGCTAGATCCCATGGCCATGTAAAGCAGACTCTTAGGTTCCCTTGAAGTGTTTGATAACGTCCACTCCAAGTTCCTCCTCTTCAATAATCTTGTTTCACAAGTCTTGTCCACCCCCTTTTATAGCCCCGCCCTCAGCATCTACTCACCGGGACCCCAGTCCAGAACCCGCTCCCGGTGGAGAACACAGGCCCATATTGAATGAAGCAGGACATCACTGCATAGAAGACGCAAAACAGGCCAATCATAATCTGTACAGCCTGCAAGCAAAGACAAAAAGAGGTCAAAACCCCTCCACGCCCTCTGTACAGCCTGTAAACAAAGACACTGAGGGGTTAATGATAGCACCCACTCCTTACTAACACCCCTCCACACCCTCTTTACAGCCTGTAAACAAAGACACTGAGCGGTTAATGATAGCACCCACTCCTTACTAACACCCCTCCACACCCTCTGTACAGCCTGTAAACAAAGACACTAAGAGGTTAATGATAGCACCCACTCCTTACTAACACCCCGCCATACCCTCTGTACAGCCAGTAAACAAAGACACTGAGAGGTTAATGATAGCACCCACTCCTTACTAACACCCCTCCATACCCTCTGTACAGCCAGTAAACAAAGACACTGAGAGGTTAATGATAGCACCCACTCCTTACTAACACCCCTCCACTCCCTCTGTGCAGCCTGCAGACAAAGACACAGAGAGGTAATGATAGCATCCGCTCCTTACTAACACCCCTCCACCCCTCTGTGCAGCCTGCAGACAAAGACACAGAGAGGTAATGATAGCACCCACTCCTTACTAACACCCCTCCACTCCCTCTGTGCAGCCTGCAGACAAAGACACAGAGAGGTAATGATAGCACCCACTCCTTACTAACACCCTTCCACGCCCTCTGTACAGCCTGCAAACAAAGACACTGATGTTAACCATAGCATTCACTCCTTACTAACACCCCTCCACTCCCTCTGTGCAGCCTGCAGACAAAGACACAGAGAGGTAATGATAGCATCCGCTCCTTACTAACACCCCTCCACGCCCTCTGTACAGCCTGCAAACAAAGACACTGATGTTAACCATAGCATTCACTCCTTACTAACACCTCTGTTAGTCCTCTATACAGCCTGCAGACAAATACACACATTTTAATCACAGCACCCTTCTCCTTACACCCTTCTCGTCTCATACCCAGCACAGCCTTTAAACAAAGATACTGAGTTAACCATAGTATCTGTTCCTTACAAACACCCCTCCACACCCTGTGTAGGGGCTGCAAACACAGATACTGAAGTTAACCATATCATCCTTTCCTTACTAACACCCCTCCACTCCCTCTGTACAGCCTGCGAACAAGGACACTGAGGTTAACTATAGCATCCACTCATTACTAACACCCCTCCACACCCTCCGTACAGCCAGTAAACAAAGACACTGAGAGGTTAACGATGGCATCAACTCCTTACAAAGACGCCTCCATGTCCTCTGTGTCCTCTGTACAGTCTTTAAACAAAGACACAGAGGTTAACCATGGCATTCGTTCCTTACAATCACCCCTCCACGCCCTCTGTGCGGCCTGTAAACAAAGACACTGAGAGGTTAACTATGGAATCCACTCCTTACAATCACCCCTCCATGCCCTCTGTGTGGCCTGTAAATAAAGACACTGAGAGGTTAACTATGGAGTCCACTCCTTACAATCACACCTCCAAGCACTCCGTACAGCCTGTAAACAAAGACACTGAGAGGTTAACTATAGCATCCACTCCTTACAAAGACACCTCCACGTCCTCTGTACAGCCTTTAAACAAAGACACAGAGGCAAACCATAGCATTCGTTCCTTACAATCACCCCTCCACGCCCTCTGTGCGGCCTGTAAACAAAGACACTGAGAGGTTAATGATAGCATCTACTCCTTACTAACACCCCTCCACACCCTCTGTACAGCCTGTAAACAAAGACACCGAGAGGTTAACTATAGCATCCAGTCCTCACTAACACCCCTCAACGCCCTCTGTACGGCCTGCAGACAAAGACACAGCAACCGCTACTTATACTGTTTCCTCTCCGTAACCTGTACCCTGTATTTCAGCTTGAGAGCATTTATACCAGATCTGGAAAGGGGCGATGGGCGGGTGTCGCTGGTGGCAATGGGTGTCGTTGTCATGTTGGAGGCTGTTGCCAGTTGGAAGGTTATAGGTTTGACCTAGGCAACCATTGCTAGGGTAAGGTTGGTCAGGTGGCCGTCCACAGCCATGCGAAGTGCAGTGTGTTTTCAACTTTCGAAGGAGACCTCCTGTAATAGTCTTCGGAAGAGCGGTAGATGGAACTGGGACTGGGATCCCGGAGTCATCGATATGATGAGGCAGTGCGATTACGCAGTCATCCGAGGAAGGTTGGCTTGAGTTGTTTGAGTTCTGGTGCGTATCTGTGGTATCATTACAGAAACTTGAACAAGGCGTAGCAGTCTTCCATAAGGGGGGGTAGCTGAGATGTACGTAGAGGGGAGGGAGGTTTGCATCTCATTTGAGGAAAAACGCTGTATTGCAGGTTCATTTTTCTTGAGCGGTCTCAAGTGGGTGCCATCTTGGAGAGAGGCAGGCCGGTGTTGAGATCCCTGCGCTAGAGACAGTTGATCACAGGCAAAAAGGGGGCCACTCACTGGTGTCCGAGTAAGAGGCTCACGGCAAGAGAGAGGTCCCAAGCAGCAATAAAAGACCTGTTGGTTGGACATGTTATGTCGAGGTCTTTTCCTGGACGTGTCTCCCCGACGGCCATAATGGAGTCAGGTAGGCCGATGTTGTGGGAAGTGCGCTTCCAGGAGATTCCAGCCTGAAAACCGAGAACTTCTGAGTTTTCCTTCTGTGGTTTGAGACCGGCTAGTGGCTGGTCCACTCAAACCTGCAATTGAGGTCCGGGTCTTTCAAGTGGCGCCTTGAAGCGCCATAATAACGGGGCATCATCCCACCCAATGGCAACGCTCTCACCTTGGCATGCTGCGCACTTCCAGCACAGGGGGCCATATGGGTAGGCGTTGAAGCAAGGTTCAGAGCAGCACTGTCTCGCTTAGTTATGTGCCTCTTGTGAGGACTGTATTGTGAAGTGAGGGGAAGCCACTCTGAAATTCAGGTTCAGTGATGGGGGGGGGGGCATGGGGCGCTGATCTAAAGAGTAATGTACGGCAGCTTGTCTAGATGGACCACCATTGTCGAGTCAGGCGGGAGAGCCATAGATCCTGTATTAGGCATCAGATTGTCCTCATGGGCCACCATTTTGTGGTCAGACATAGGACCACAAGTCCTCCAGTACTCTGCTACCATCACCGAAGTTATATGCTTGAAAGGAAGGTGGGGGGGGGGGGCAAACACCAGCTTAGGCCGTCCATTGGTGAGGCACGTCTTCCGCAGGCCTGAACACCTGAGTGGGATAAGCACAGACCACACTTCACTCACTGGAGTGTCAGCTGCTTTATCTCCTTCCAGCTACATGGGCCCCTGGGGCCAGAAGTCGGCGGCCGCAGCCCCTCAGTCCAGAGGTGTCTGGCCGTCCAGCGGATGCTGCTCTCAGCCTTGGTGCCACGGTCCTTACCTCCCGACTCGGGAGCACATCTCCTCTGTCTCTCATCAGTGGAGTATTGGGGGGCCACCTGAAGCACCCACCAGCCACTGGAAAAGATAGGCAGAGATTACAATCAGGAGTCTTTCCTCATTTTAGGGCCCCTGCTACTTCCCAGATCAGCCATCTTGGAGTTCCAATGCAACGCGGCCATCTTCCTGTCAGACCTCTGCAGCTGACATTACCAGAGCTCCTGTAAAACTCGGTATTTGTAAAACGCAAACTAATCACCCATAAGGGTCACAAGACCCTGGGGTTCATCAGCGAGATTAAGTGGCCATTGCCTTGAGTGAAATGAAATGAAATGAAATTTAATTTGTAAAGCGCATGGCTGCCCTAGAGCGTCCCAGCGCTAACCCAACAGAAAACAGAGAGAAACTCAGAGAGGAGCCGTTACTTAGAGGATCTTGGGAAAAAGAAAAGTTTTAAGAGACTTTCGGAATTTAAGGTAGCAGGGTTCGGTCCGAATGTGCCTAGGGAGAGTGTTCCAATTTTTTGCCGCATTTACAGTGAAACGGCGTCCCGCCGTGCGAGTCTTCCTCACTCTTGGGACTATGGCAAGATTAACCCAATCCGACCAGAGGGCCCGGGGGGATTTATAAGGGCGGATCAGGCTCCTAAGAGCCGGGGGGCCTTTGCCCTGGAGCGTCTTGTGGGCGATGCATAATGATTTGAAGACAATTCTTTCGCAAACTGGCAGCCAGTGGAGAGCTCTCAACGCTGGTTTGGCCGACGATCGTCTTGGAGCCCCAAAGAGCATCCTTGCTGCTGCGTTCTGCACCCGTTGCAGGATATTAATGGTGGCTTCCGGAGCCGCCAAGAATAGGGCGTTGCTATAGTCCAGTCTGGATAAGATTAATCCCTGGATCAGTAGTTTCCAGGACTGGAAAGGCAGGAGGGGAAGAACTTTCCACACAGCCCGAAGCAGGCCAAAGCAGACGCCAGCGACTTTCTGAGCATGCGTCCTGAAGGCTAGTTCGGGCTCAAACCACACCCCCAAGCTTTTGATTTTTTCTTTAGGCGAGGGCGGCTCACCCATACAGGGAGGCCAAGAAGCTTTAGGGAGAGATGTTAATTGGTGGCCCAGGAGCATGATCTCAGTTTTTGCTCCATTAAGTTTGAGCTTCGAGCCAGTCATCCAGGAGAATATTCCGGAAAGGCAGGCTGAAAGATTATCCAGACATCCATCTTGTTGAGTTAGCGAGACGACTAATTCTGTGTCGTCTGCGTAGGTGACTGATTTAATCCTGAAGGGGGCCACCACCTCCTCCAGTGGGGCCATATAAACGTTAAACAAGGTAGGGCTCAAAGAGAAGCCCTGAGGAACTCCAAACTGGAGGGGGGTTGATTTGGACATAACACCATTTTCCCAGATCTTAAACGATCGCTGATTCAGAAAAGATTCAAGCCATCTCAGGGCCAATCATGTTATGCCCAATCTGGCGAGACAGTGGACTAATATTTCATGGTTCACCGTATCGAACGCTGCACTCAGATCCAGGAGGATCATGACTGCGGATCCTCCTGAATCTAAGATGCACCTTGCCTTCTCTGCCACCACTATAAGGGCTGTGTCAGTGCCCTGTCCCGGGCGGAAACCTGTTTGGGAGTCGCTCAGCAGCCCATTGCATTCTAAGAACCCTGAGAGCTGCTGATTGACAATTTTTTCTGCAATTTTGCCCAGACCAGGTAACAAAGAGATCGGGCGAAAATTGGTCAGGTCAGAGGTATCAAGCCCCGTTTTTTTAGGAGCGTTTTAACTCTGGCCTGTTTCCAGCTGGGTGGCACCACCCCGCAGGTGAATGAGGAGTTTAGCAGCTCTGTGGCTAGGGGGGCAATAGTGTCTGCAATCTGTTTAAGGATGTACACATGAGTCACATGATACTGAGCTGATCTGCCTCCTGCGCTAGGGATTGAACCATGAGCTCTGCGCTCCGAAGTCAGCGGCCTTGGCCGCTGCGCCACACCTCTATAAAAGAAGGGAAAAACAGCTACATACATCTCTATCAAGCTTAAAATAGGGTTCCCCTCTGGTCCAAAGGAAAACCAGGCTTTGCTGATGTACATTTTTCACTCAGTTCCTGCAATGACAGATATGTCGATAAAAAAAAAACAAAGGGGATGATGGACGGAGCGTTGACAATACAAACACTCACCCCCAGTCAACTGATCTGGGTTAAATCCATCAACGTTCTTTAGCTCACTCCGCCACCTCAGTTCAGACATGGCCATATGAAAATCAGTATGACCCTGTGCCTCATGGGAACAGTCCAGCCCGAACTGCCAAACCATGTCTTCCCTGGACCGGAATCAATCTTCCCAGGACCGGTTTCTGGCATTACAGCCGTCTTCCGGGGTTGCTTGAATCCAGTGGCAAAGTGAGCAAGGGACTCACGTCTGAGCACACCCTGCCAACTTAGGGCGAACAAAGAAAAAACAAAGGGGATGATGGACTGAGCGTTGACAATACAAACACTCACCCCCAGTCAACTGATCTGGGTTTAATCCATCACCGTTCTTTAGCTCACTCCGCCACCCCAGTTCAGACATGGCCATATGCAAATCAGTCTGACTCTGTGCCTCATGGGAACAGTCCAGCCCGAACTGCCAAGCCATGTCTTCCCTGGACCTGAATCAAGCTTCCCAGGACCGGTTTCTGGCATTACAGCCGTCTTCAGCCGGGCTTGCTTGAATCCAGTGGCAAAGTGAGCAAGGGACGCACGTCTGAGCATACCCTGCCAACTTAGGGCGAACAAAGAAAAACCAAAGGGGATGATGGACGGAGCGTTGACAATACAAGCACTCACCCCCAGTCAACTGATCTGGGTTTAATCCATATATGTCGATTAGCCCAAACGAATCAATCCAGTCAGATGCCTGCCCAGTTCCAACAAGCCATGCCTCTGTTAGACTGAACACCTTCATCTTGGACTGACAATGCTTTTTACACTTCTTGACCACCTGGTATTTCATGTACCAGGTTGTAAGTTCAAAATGCTGCAGGTGATACACACTGCAAGACCTATCTTTCAAAGAATTCCTGAACTTCTTCTGGTCACCAATGGAGAACAACACATGGAATTTGTTGCTCGTGTTTAGACCCAAAATTTAATTTTCTGAATATCTTGAAGCAGCACAACTATGGTTTTCCATCTCCTTTGACATTGTTTAATTGACCAAATAGATAATTTGGCTGTCAAGCGTGCTTCAGACCTTTGCTAGGGAGGGAAGGCAAGATTCAGCGAAGCCAGCCAGAAACAAAATGTGTAACTGTGACATCTTCAGCTGTTTCCTAAGATTAAGATAGTTAGTGAGGTTTCAAGGGAAAGGATGCCATGATCTACAGTGTTTAGCAGCTGAGAATGAAAGGGAGTGGCCACAAGGCATTTTTTTTTATCTCTGGTGCATGCAAGAGTTTAGCTGTAACTTCGCTCCATGGTGCATCTCATAAATTACTTTGGTACCTCTTATCTTTTGAGTTCCACCACACGTGCACTCCACAGTTCAGGGTACCAGATCTTTAGGCTGCTTCCTGGGCCAAACCCAGATGCTCTTGTGTGGACTCCATTTGGCTGCTATAGGTGATGCTTTTGTGCCTTCCTTGGGTTGGAACTTCTATAGCTCTTGGGTAGAACCCATAATCTCAAAACTCTTTGCTGCATCCTGGTCTTCACCGCTCCGCTCTTGTATTTACTCCACAGGCTCCTACATTTCTGTGTTTGGCATCACCAGTGGTTCTCTTGCTTCTCGCCACTCTTGGGTGGACCCGTTAGATGACCGCACTTGTCGCTATGCATTCTTTGACAGCATCCAACAGTCAGTGAGGGTCACCCGTTTTCTCACTTTTACCCCAATCCTTTTGAGTACTTTCCATTACAGCACTAAACTTGCTTAGCTGCCGCCTTATATTTCACATGTGCTCTGACAAGTGGACTTTAGACTTTTATTGCTGCATTTTGGGGTCACATCGTGCTCCTTCCGGTTACACAACTGAAACAGAGTGAATTCCTTCCATCAGTTTGTCCAATGGTTTTCTGCTTCTTGGATTGCAAACCTGAGCTGCACATACTTATTCTGGGAAAATCCTGTAATTATAATACTGAATTAGATTGTATTCCCACCAGACTAGGGCTGACCACAGTGATAATTTACGCAGCTTTACTTCAGTTATTAATTCCAGAACTGACATAATAACCGTTTCTCAATAGTCTCAAAGTAGTCTTAATATTTGCTTCGGAGGGCTGCCTCATTTTTATGGTCAAACTGCTCTTTTTTAGAAGGGTTTAATTCAATCTTCATTCAGTTATTTGTCACTGCCATTGATGACTTTAACCCTTCAGGTAGTTGCAAACTATTATTACACCTTTGTGTTGATCTTGTCCTTGAGTGATACCCTCAACACCATAGGTGGGTCCTAATATTATCATACTATCCTGGTCAGGTCTCTTAGCAACAGACCTGAGCGAGTGTTACCTGCCACCTCCTGCCCACCTTGAACAAGAAGCAAATGAAGACTATTATGTAGCTGCACCCCTCTTAAACTGGCCATAAATGGACACCCACTACTTTTTTCCACTAACCTGGTTTCACACTCAACCAACACTCCCCCATAGACAAGCTCTTCCTTCCCTCATTCCATAACCATAAGAACCACTCTTTCTCACAATGACCCTACTATTGGGATGGCCACCTTCGCCCAAGTCTGCAATGGTCCTTGGACCTCGCAAATACACCCAACCTTTAGAAAACAAAGGAACCCACAAACTGTTCCTCAGGTCACTTTCTTCATTCACCCCACTCTCTGGCCATGTACATGTAACACAATGCAATCAATCGTATCCTTTCTCAACTCTCTGAACCACTCTGTTCCCATTTTCTCTACCACAAGCCAAAACAATTGCTTTTCAACCCTCTGATCCTCCTTATACACCTTATCTTCTGAATCCGTCTTCCATGCCCATAGTCTCACCTTTAAAACAACTCCCCCACATCCACATCTCTTTCATCAAAGCCCTCCTTGTACCCTGTTGCTTTTTCCAGAGCATCCCAGTGCTACTCGTTCCCTCCACCCCCTATGAGAGGAAAGACTTACGCCAGCCAACTATTTGTTCCAGCACGGATAAGCATCAAGTCTACGACTTATCTTCGCAGACAATCTAAGCATGCCAGTTTACATCCCACCCTGTATCATGCCAGTCAGCAGTTGAGAGCACATGCCCGACATAATTTACTCACGCACCCCCAAGACCTTCTGCTCCCCTCTGATGGAGGTGGCAGGGGTCTTGCCAGCATCCTGAGAGTGGGTCTTATGCCCCTTCCATGATCCCTTGGCAGACTGCAGCAGGGTAGCCAGGACCGAGGGCTGGTTAATATTGATGTTAATGACAGTCGACTTGGAGGAATCGCTCGCCACTTCGATTCCATTGACGTGGAGGATATTGGAAGACATGGTGCCTGTCTGGAAGGAGAAGAGAGAAATCAGGGAAGCCTGCAGTGCGTACCCTAAAATACAAACCAAACAATGGGCACATTCTCCATCTGATCAGAAGACCAAGCCAACATCCCCCATTTGGCTGGAGAATGTCACTTGACACGTCTTCTGCTTAAAATTGCCTCCACTACAACAACATTAAATGTGGACATTGTAATTTCTCACGTTTTTCTTTTAAATCTATCCAAACTTTTTCCTCAAACACTGTCATATATGAGTTGGTTAATATCCAAAATGTACTTTCAATTTGTAAAAGCCATCAACTTTAAGAGACTTCTCTACACAAGATGTGTGTTGAATGACAATGCTAGTTTACGTTCCCATCAACTCCACTGCATGTAATACAAATCTTCATAGCCACTGTTCATTTACTATCTAAGACGGTGCTCCAGCTCTTAGTGCTTCCTCATTAAAAAAAAAAAAACAACAAATGATATATAGGCAGGCAGGTCGTGACTTCACGAGGTGGCTGGGTTCATTGTAGTCAGCCGATGACCTTGCCGGGCTGTGCCACGGAGGTTGGAATGTATGCGGGGACTCGAGGAGGCCGGAGGAAATAATTTACACAGAAGACAGTGCGCCCTGTTCTCCAACACACCATTTCCACAAGGATTTCATTTTTTCAAGTATCCCCTCATACCATCAGCCTAGAAAAGATGCATTCTGGGAGCTGTAGGACTTACTGGAATGCAGCCGGTAAATGAGCACATGATAAGGGAGGTGTGTCCTTAACAAGGGAGGGCTGCAAACTGATTTTAAAATGGAGGCGTGGGGCTGTTTTCAGTGTGGCGGCGGCATCTGAGGAAGACGTGACTGTTGAAATGCATTATGCCCTATTCCGATTTTCCAATTAAAGGCCTTCTCTTGTGAAAACCCTGTGAGGCCCCTCCCTTCTGCTTTGCTGGAGGTTCCTATATATATATATATATATATATATATATATATATATATATATATATATATATATATATATATATATATGTCCGAAAGGGTTCCCCCACTGATAACTCCAGGGAAAACACAAAAGACTCGCACTCCAGGGTCCGTGTAAGAAACGTTTATTGGCGACGCGTTTCGACCAGGCGGTCTTCTTCGTTAGCCAACCAAGTAAACATAACAATCACCTATATATATATCGTTGCTCAGTTCCACGCCAATACAGGTACAAGAAAAGCACTCACGGGGCTAACTGCAAATCTTCTGGGTTTATTTCATTTCATATGCGAAGAGCATGAAAAAAAGACGCGTTTCGGCGATGCCTTAGTCTTGTGTTTCTCAAATTATGCACCAGCAAAAGCAGACATTTTAAGGCTTACGGTGTTAAAGGTCACATGATTAACATTGTCATTGTAATCATAAGAGGACTGACCAAATATTGTTACCGCGGCCATCTTAGAATCATACAATTGTAACTTTATCAATTCACCACGATAATAACAAATAGTTTTCATTATGCAGTGCCCCTTCCCTGTATAATATCAAAGAGGGGATCTGCATCTTAACCATCAGCCCAACTAGCATTAAACCCCTTTGGACTGGTTATACGACATTTTGATTATGAAAACAAACAATTTCTTTGTCTTGTTACTACGCCATGTATCGGCTTAATCAACTAACATTCGCTATTTGAGGTTCATTGGGCCGTGTATCGGCAAGTCCTCCCTTATTTATACATTCAAATTTAATCTGTGAAAGCCCCAATTATATACTGTTAACAGATGTCAATAATCATAAATCAATAATCCAGCTAAAGAATAATACAGTTAACAAATAAACACTAGGACTCTAGTCTCCCAAATGAACTGTCATTTCTTCGATCATATTCAATCCATGAGGGGTCTTTGTTCCTAGGTCTATAATGTATCAGGACTCTAGTCTATGGAGTTTCCTGACTTTTTCTCCTCCCCTTATGCTTAGTGAGACATGATCCAAACCCTACTAACGCAATAGCTACCTATTGCTAATATGTTTCTCAACAAAATGCCCAGCCATGGGGTAATTCACATCCCCCTTTGCAATAGCCCTCCTATGTTCTAAAATTCTAATTTTTACAGAATGGATGGTTCTGCCTATGTAGTGCAGGCCACATGGGCATTGAAGGCAATATACCACATAACTGGTATGGCAAGTTGTTATTTTCTTCGGTTTGGATGCACCGCTGCGTTTAAATGGCACCTGTCTTTCAAGTGCTCTGTCGAAAAAGGTGCGGTTGGAGCAAGGATCAACTGAGAACTTTGGCATCTGAGTGCATGGCCAAACCTCATCCAGGGCAGGAGATCCATTTTTTATGCCAGGAACGTATGAACTCATTGCGGCCCGTGTTCAAAGGAATTACGGAGGAAATATGCAAACTACAGGCGCAGGCGGAGGTACAAGGCGAGGAGGAGGCGCATCCTCCAAAATAAGAGGCAGGGGACAGTGGAAAGCCAAGAACCAGTAGTTACGACAACTGATGAAACTACTATCATCAATCTGACCCCTACTATACTTACCAAGGAGGAGGAAAATATCTTGAAACTCGGTCTCTCCTATGCCCCGCAAACCAATATGAACTATACTGACACAAGAATGGATGTGTATAAAGCCGTACGCAAACTAAATCTCCGGAAATTTCATCTAATGAAAAGAAAAAATTTGACAGAGGCAACAGCACCGGTGATCACAGACAATATTACTGCATAAGGAAGGCCTACGCCCAGTGGCATCGTTGAATTATGGACAACCGCAGGAATGGACTCTCAGGTTGTGGCAGTTGGAAATGAAAGTGACAGGAGGAGTCAGGATATTCCGAAGCAAATTTCACCAACTACTCCCTTCAAACCAACATCTACCTTCAGTCCCACAATGCTAAGGGATTCCATCGATATCTTTAATGAAAATGTCATCTCTCAGATCAAAGAACTACACAAGCGAAACAGCCAAAGAAAACCCAGGTTTAACATGAGGAACAAGCAATACGAGTCACTCATCCACAAATTGAGTAAAGACATGAAAACCATAGTACGGGGCAGTGACAAAGGTGGAAACATCGTTTTGATGACAAGGTCAATGTATGACAAAGAAGCCTATTCCCAACTCAACAATAGGGACCACTATGAACGATGTACTATGGCAACGATAAAAGAAATGCAAGCAGAATACCACAAAAAACTGTCCACAAGGATATGGAGAAACGCATTTTGCAGCACCTGAGGGCAATTTTTAATCAGGACAATACCTACCCGGTGGCTCGCCACTTTAAGGAGGCCCATCAGAGCAATAACAAGGAACTAACATTCTTTGTTATTGATGCTGTTCCAGCAAGTAGGCGAGGAGGCAACAGGGAGGTTGCGCTCCGTGGATTGGAAACAAAGTACATATTCTGCCTAGATTCGAAGGCCCCGGGTGGTCTTAATGTCACCGAGGATTTGTACACTGTATTAGGATAAATATCTGATCCAATGCCCATATCCACATTATAATTCCTGTTGGATAACTGATAGTTACTGTGAATTCCTGTACATATATGAAGTTGTTTTTTTCTATGATTTTTAGATGGTTTTATCATTTGGAAGTTATGGTTTTAATCATCTTATGTACTATTTATTATCTTAGGATGTTTTAAGCAACAATATCAAGCTTTTATAATTGTGGAATACAAGTATTTGCATTTTTAGGTCGATTAGGATGTGCAAAAAACAGTGGTGTGGAGGGTCGAGGGGAATGTTTAACGACCTGTCTACTCGCTCCCCATATTCAGTACAAAATACACAGGAGAGTAGATCAAGTCTGGAAGTAGTGTGTGTCTGGACATGCGACTGTGAAACAAAAGGATATAGTTGCAGATGAAACAAAAGACTGATGAGTCACAGAGGTTTGAATAAATCCCATCAGACCACCCAGTTGGTGGAATATCATCATATGGGAGTTGATAATTATTCAAAACCTCTCCCGACCATATTAGTGTCAGGATAACATAGAAAGTCTATGTGAATCGTTCCTCAACTTAATAGTATTAATAAAGTGCAGTGCTCAAATTATCGTGGTGACTAAAATTGATTACTTAGACTCAGAAAATTTTCAAATAGAGATCTAGGTATCAAAAGTTTAAAAACACGCCGAGTAGTTGCAAAGGGATACTACCCTAATGGCGCTAAGTAAGATGGTCGACATGTTTCAGCCTGTAGGGGAACTACCTCGGCTTTCTTCAGGACCTTTCATACAAAGATGCTACTACAACTGACATTGCTTGAATGTGAGGAACAGTAAGGAAATTGCGCTCATGAGAAGTCACATATCTACCAGGAACTTTGCTCTCCAATGTTCGCTGGAGGAAGGGAGACAAGACTTCTTCCTATCAAGAGATAAAAGACAATACAACAAAATAGGATAAAGTCACCTGCATGTATCCAAATGAATACACAAACACAGCACAGAACAACACACCTGCGTGAACAGTTTATATTCCGCATTACTGAAACAAAAAGCATAATAGCTACATCAGACAGAGGCATTTCCTCATAGTGATACTCACCCAGCTTTGTGTGGGTGATGACCTCACCTCACCCGGCAACCGCTCGGGAGAATGAGGCCCCGCTCTGTAGCGTAGAAAAAGGGCATAATAAGTGCACATCATCTTTTATGCCCAGCCAAAAGTGCTCTACACAAAAAAAACCAACAATCGTGTGATAGAAACCCAAGTATCAGACCACAAAGTTATCTACACAGAGGTTAGCGATGTAACAATTAGAAGCTCCAAATACCAAAAGGTTTAGAGATATAACAGGTTCGCCACACGGGCACTACTAGATGCCTCTAGATTGTCACCTATCAAGCACAGTGAAGATACTCTACACATAACACAAGGTTTCAGATGTAATTGTGATATTAGTTTCAGACCAATAGTCTTTAGACATGTTATAGGCAATATTGGTGGAGAGCCCTATTGGTCTAGATTAGCCCATCATTTGCAATATACGTCAAATGCCCCTTGATAGGAAGCATGGTTATAAGAGTGTGAAGGCAATATGTGCCGGTACCAATTGCAATAACTGCCAAGTGAGGACACAGTTGGTGCAGCAAGCAAGTGCTGCTTCTTACCTGTCCGTCGGTACCTCTTGTGTTGACCGAGCGGAAGTGGAGGTGTTTCACACTCCGCCCGCCCTCCTTATGTAGGAGGACAATGACGGGTTGATTAGTCACATGGGGACTAATTACGCGCCCAAACACCCACATGGCGGGACGCAGTTCTACAGGATCTGTTAGACAATCCCCCAAAGCAAGACGTGTCTCGCGGAGGGCACCGGAAAAGCACCGCTGCGACGAGTCCAGGGACCGATGAGTACTGCTGCGCATGAGCAAAGCGGGAGCCGCTATTCTCCAGAGAATGCGCACTAGACGTAGGGACGCAGTACCATGACTGCCTACAAAGCCCCCGTCCTTCTAAGAGCCCGCACTGTCCCGAGGGTGACAGAACTCGAGCGCCAAACGGGGCAGTGTTGGTACATACATAACAAAAGAGACCTATCTGTAGGTCTCCAAAAGGCATACACAATGTATACGCATGCCTAACTCAGAAACACTGTGGAATTTTAGTTTGCGATCTGAACATCATCTGCGCCAGCTTGTCACCTATGTACTACACGCACGGCAGCCATTTTAGATATCATGGTCTCCCTGTCCACGATCGATCGCCAGCGCGCCCCTCTGACCCAGCAAGCATCCTCCGCGCACCCTGGCTCCCCCTCCCTCCTCCTTATGAGCATGACCCTTCTGCATGACCCTGTCCTTGGGAGTCACGCCAGCGCCTGACCAACACCTCCTCTCCTCCCATGAATGCCCCTCTGTTGATAAACCTCCCCTCTGCGCTGGATTGTCCACGCAGCATGAATACCACTCCATTGATGGCCCCTCACCCCGTGTCCGACTGTCCACACAGGTCCGAGGCCATTGCCTAAGCCGAGAGATATCATTTACTGCCCTTATTGTATGAGGTCGCTCTCCTTCAAAGGACCCTCTATTGATCCAGGCCTCCCCACCCCCTGTGACATGATCAGGCGCACACATCCTAAGACTCGACGAAACACTCAGCTGCGCGATGACCCTCTCTCTTATCAGCAGGTTGAGGACCTCCATTGTGAAGGTATATGGGGGTGGGATTAACACGAGGATTACGGGGATGTCTTTTTTCTTGCCTTACAAAGTTGTGATTGTAATAAAGGAAGGTCACATGCCATAAACCAGTGTATAAGAGGCCAGGCCTCCGAGAGGCTGTTAGAGCACCTCGAGACGATACCTTGTTGTCTGATCTGATGTGTTCTGCTCCGTCGGAATAAACTTCTGTTTCCTGCCTTCTGGTCTCCGGCGCCTGCCTCATTGCTTGGTAAATTTGAATGGTACAAGGGCGGTTAGCGCCGGGCAAAACTTGAGAAAGGTCCTAGCCCTACCTTTTTCTACAATTGGCGTCCCAAAGCGTGGGGCCCATCAGCGACACGTGGATCCAGTGGGAGAGGTCCCGATGACAGAGTGAACGACTGCAACGATCGGGAAGAGCTCATGTCCGATAGACCCTCGTCTGACAGCCGATCATCCGACCTTCACTAGTTCTGAACAGACCTCTCTCGAGTGATCTACGGTCCTGACTGGGAACCATCAGGAGTGCCGCGAACATCACGAAGGAGAGAGGACGATCGGGCGCTGGATCCAGAGGACAGGAAACCGTCCATGCGGTCCGGGTAAGGTCGTGTAAACACGACGAATTGAGGAAAATTGTTTGTTTGGATAATACTAGTATTACGCTTTGTTGAAACCTCTGGAGATTCGCTGTCTGCAAACGGGGAAAAACAAACAGGCTCTCTCTTTGCAAACAGTGAAGGATAGGTAACGCAGACTTTTGTCCCCATTGTAATCCGTCGTACCTATCTTCCTCCCCCACTGTTTCCCGAACTGTCGTTCGTGGATTATTGTCTGGAGATTCTTTTTCTGCAAACAGGGAAGAACAAGGTCTCTCTTTGCAGGTAGAGAAAGAGTGGGTAACGATAACTTTTCGTGCCCACTTATTCTCCCCACTGAATTGTTTGATTGGCCGATTATTCGGTATTGGTTCGGTTGAGGTATTCACCGCCGGCAAACAACGGAGAATAGAAATATTCTGTCTAGTCTTTGCCCGCCGTGATAAGATAGGTAGTGCAGACTTTTTGTCCCCGGTGTAAACCGTCATGCCTATCTTCTCCCCACTGGTTGGTAGCCTGTTTAGCCCGGACCGCTTATTAGAGATGAACCATCCAGCTCCACTGGAGGGCACCCCTAATAAGGACATGTTCACTAAGTATGGACTAGTCGCTATAGCTTACACTAGACTATGGCATAAATACACGAAAAAGAACCCTGAAAGTCAGTGGCCACTGATAGGTTCCTTTAGTGAAAATAAAATAAAAACATTAGAAATAGCGCTCCAGAAGAATAAGACCACGCCCACTATGCTCGACAGTATCGGCATGTGGCGCAAAGAAACGGAACAACGAAAGAAAAGAGAAGAAGCAAAAATAGGGAAAGAATTACGAAAGGCAGCCCACCTAGCCGCAAAGCAACTAGAAGAGGAAATAAAAGAAAGAAAAGAAGCTACACAAAACCAAGAATCAGGGTCGACAGGCCAATGTCCTGTTAGGACCCCCTCTGCGCTCTACCCTGAACTACCCTCCAAACAACGGGCAAACGATGAGCTATTGCTAGGTCCACCGATCATCTACATGCCCCCTCCATATGCTCCCAGCCAACAAAACCTGCAAGCCCCGAGTGTGAGTGAAAGTGACCCTAGTGCTAGTGCACCGGCCCTCACGGCCTCCGCACCAGCCACATTAACAACTTCGTCAGACGACCCCGAGGCTAGCAAACAATCATCAGCCAGGTTAAGTAGGTTAAGCAAAGATGAGCGGGATGGGATCAACGAAATAGCAAAGACATTGGTAGAATGAAGGGAGAGCGAAGAATACACAATGAGCGTATATAATTCACATGCCGACAGCCATAGACGGCATTTTATTTTGCGGTTCAGCTACCACACCCTGAACGCGTATGAAGATAGGTATCAGAGTAAGGGTCCCGCTAAACTAACAACACTGTATAGGAAGATTGATGTTGGAGATTGGACTGAACGTGAGGCGACGGAGCTCTTCATGCAAATGCTTGAGGTCTTCCGCCACCTCGCGGAACAGAAACCAGAAGCCAAGGTTACGGTCCCTGAAACAACCTCGGCAGAGGTAGCCAATACTATGATGCCTATCAGAGAAGCGGCTCCTTACTGGATCCCGCCACGGGGCCAGGGAACGAGCGATGATGTTAATAGTGAAAATGCAAAGGGGAGGGTTGTGTACAATTGGGTTTACCAACCATGGGACCGACAAGACATCCTAACCTTTAAGCAAACCTTGCCCGACTTAAGAAAGAACCCGACGGCATTTTATACCGAATTAGGCACAGCCTTGGGTTCGACAATAATGACTTTAGCAGATATTGACTTGTTCTTTGGGTTATGCCTGCCAGCTGATGTGTGGAAGCAAATCCGGAAGGTCGACCACACGGATCTGTTTGGACATACCTGGGACCAACTCGGTAAACTAGATAGACAGCGAGAGCCGGGGAGTAAACCAGTGAAGGACATACTGGAACTCCCAGACAAACTGGTCCAGAAGTTAAAAACCCTGGTCCCGGAAAGAAAAGTAGACTGGTCGATAGTCACGGCCTGTCGACAGAAACCCCAGGAGGATGTGTCAGAATACTTCTCCCGATTCGAGACCGTGTTCTCCGACTACAGTGGCCAAGACATGACCACCGCAACCGGACAGCACCTGTTTGTGCAAAATTACGTAAAGGGACTAACACAGGAGGTCTCCCAAAAACTGCAGACGAGTGAGAGTAGTTGGGGGGCCTCCAAACCCGCAGCTATCCTTCAGATGGCTCAGTATTACGAGCACCAAAAGAATGAGAATGATAGGGCGTCCGAGAAAAAGAAGAAAGATTTAAAGGAAAGGGTAATGATAGCCCAGATACAAGGTATAGCGTTAGGACGGGAACACCAAAGGGGGAACGACCAATCAACCACCCCCAGAGATCTACCCCCTAAAGATCACACCCCAGCACCCCACACTGGACGTAGAGACGTTAGCAATGACCAATGCGCCTTCTGCAAAGGGCTCGGCCATTGGAAATTCCAGTGTCCAGTTCTGCTAGAAATGAATAGAAATAGGGATTCCAGGGATGTGGCGGGTGGTCCGAGGAATAGAGTACAGGGACGAGGGAGCCCCAACGACACCAATAATGACAGATCAGGAAGACTGAACACATTTGACCGTCCCCGACAGAACCAATATCAGCTATCTGAAGGTGAACATGCCCCCGACTTTGCATAGGACTGCCAGGGGCAAGGGAGGGATCCAGTCGAGCTCTGTGTTGACCAGCAAGGTCCTTATGTCACCGCTAAGGTCTTGGGTACAGAGTCTCCATTCTTGGTAGACACTGGGGCGACACGTAGTGTGTTATCAAAATGACTGATTCCAAGGGCACCCTTGTCTGGCTCACACATAACGTCGATAGGTTTCGATGGGACGCCCTCCACTAACCCCCTGTCCGTACCTGTTACCTTTGACCTAGAAAACAACACTACTGACGCGACATTTCTACTCTCCTCCAACTCCCCTGACGCCATTATGGGCATTGACTTACTGAAACATTTTCGAGCTACCATTAGGTGTTCCCCAGATGGAATACGAGTCATCCTGTACGACAACCCAGACATGCCCAGATCCCGTCCCCCACGACACATGTGCTCCATAACTGACGCTGACCTGTCCCTGCTTGACACCCTGCCTTCGTACCTGTGGGCCAAAAATGACTCTGATGTGGGGCGAATGATGATTGATCCTATTCACATAACTGTACGACAGGACGCTATGCTCCCGAAACTCCCGCAGTATCGGATATCGCCAGAGGGTGAGAAGGCACTGGTAGCGATCATTCAGTCTCTAGTAGATGCAGGAGTGGTTGAAGAGGTGGTTAGCAACGTCTGCAACAGCCCAATCCTACCTATTGTTAAGAAGCAAGGTGAAGGAGATGAGAAAGCGTACCGCTTCATCATCGACTTGCGAGAGATTAACAAAGTGGTTGTACCCCAATATCCTGTGGTCTCTGATATCACCACCATTCTGACCCTCATCCCGTCCACTGCCACCACCTTTACTGTTATCGACCTTAAGAACGCGTTTTTCTCTATCCCCATCCATCCAGACAGCCGTTACCTCTTCGGCTTCACTTTAAAATCCCGTTCGTACCGATTTTGTAGAGCTCCCCAGGGGTACACTGAAAGTCCCAGCATTTATAGCCAGGCCCTCAAAAGACAGCTGGATGCCTTCCAGCTACCAGAGGGAGTGGTGTTGATCCAATATGTCGATGATATCCTTTTGGCGGCTGACACCACCCCGCTTGCAACGACAGCCACCGTCCAACTCCTACACTTTCTTGCAGAGAATGGCCATAAAGTCTCCAAAAAGAAGTTACAGTTCTGTCAGCCACAGGTGACTTACCTAGGCCATCTTCTGTCCAAAGAAGGGAGGAAACTTACACCCGACCGAATCCAAACCATCCTAGATACCCCCATCCCGAAAACGCAAAAGCAGGTCCGCTCTTTGGTTGGCCTAACCTCTTTTTGCAGACAGTGGTTGCCTAATTACAGCCCCATTGTGAAACCATTACTCGCCCTACTGACCAAAGATGTCCCCTCCCCGCTTCCTTGGACCGCTGAGTGTCAAGCCTCCTTTAAAGAATTACGGGATGCACTCTGCTCAGCGCCCGTCCTCGGAACGCCGGATTACTCCAAACCCTTCTCCCTCTTCACCCACGAAAGGGAGGGATGCGCATTGTCTGTCCTGACTCAATCAATTGGTCCTAAGCAGCGCCCTTGTGCCTACTTCTCCGCCACTCTTGATCCTGTAGCCAGAGCTTTGCCTGCCTGCCTTCGAGCAGTAGCCGCCGCTGCTGTCTCTATCCGTCAGAGCGAGGGAATTGTACTTTCCAACACTCTCACAGTGCTAGTACCCCATGCAGTTGACACCCTCTTGAACCAGACCAAAACCCAGCACCTGACTAGCGCACGACTGACAGGGTATGAACTGACGCTACTTGCACCCCACATCACACTAAAGAGATGCACGACTTTGAATCCTGCCACATTGTTACCCCTGCCTGAAAATGACCCCGGCATTCCTCCCATCCACGACTGTGTGACCCTCACGGACGAACAAACTAGGAGTAGGGTTGACCTCCGAGACACTGCTTTCCCTGACCCCGATGGAGAGCTATGGGTAGACGGCTCTTGCATCAAACTCCCAGATGGCACCACCTCAGCTGCCTATGCAGTAACGACAGCCCGAACAGTAGTTGAGACAGCTTGCATCACACAACGATCTGCCCAAGCAGCAGAGCTGATAGCCCTCACCCGAGCATGCATCATAGCCGCAGGGACCACCACGAACGTATACACGGACAGCCAGTATGCCTTCGGAGTGGTCCACCATTTTGGGCTCCTGTGGAGAGAGAGGGGATTCCTGACGTCCCACGGCACCCCGATCCTCCACGGAGATCTAGTCTCCGCTCTGATTGAAGCAGTCCTCCTCCCCAAACGATTAGCGGTGATCAAATGTCAGGCACACAAAAAGGTGACAGACTTAGTTGGACAAGGGAATGCATTGGCCGACATCACTGCACGAACCACAGCCGAGAATAGGACGGTGACACGCATGTACGTGACCAGGTCACAAGCAGAAACATGGAGTGACACAAGGATAATGATCAGAGACATACAATCGGCCAGCACCCCTCACGAGCTGACTAAGTGGGCAGGGGTGGGTTTGAAGGATGAGGAAGGCTGTTGGCGAACGAAGGATGCAAGCAAATGGATGCTGCCCGACTCATATCTGATTCCCATACTGACCATGGCTCACTCCCCCGCACACATAGGATCTGCACCCATGATCGAACTCATTTCCAAAGTCTGGCATAACGACAAAATCCCTGACTCAGCCAGACGCCTAGTTCAGCAGTGCCTTATCTGTCTGCAACACAACCCCGGGAAAGGAACTGTAGTGCCCCGGGGAGGGTTTGGGACCCCCAATCACCCCTTTGAGGTCCTTCAGATGGATTACATCCAACTAGAGAGATGCCAAAACCTGAAGTATGTACTAGTCATCGTATGTGCCTTCAGCAAATGGGTAGAAGCCTATCCAACCCGTGACAACACTGCCATGACTACTGCCAAAGTACTACTGAAGGAATTCTTCCCTCGCTATGGCCTTTGCCGAATTTTATGGAGCGACAATGGCCCCCACTTCATAGCTGAGGTTATCCAACTAATCCTGAAGGGGTTGGGGGTGAAGCAACGATTCCATGCGGTCTTCCACCCCCAATCCGCTGGTCTAGTGGAACGCCACAATGCCACACTAAAGCTGAAACTGGCAAAAATAGTGGCCACCACTGGACTTAACTGGCCGGATGCCCTCCCACTGGCTTTGTTATCAATGCGCTCCACTCCCACCAAGCACCATTTGACCCCCTACGAGGTCGTGTTCGGGCGGCCAATGAATCTCTGGACTGCTCCCAAACCGACCTCCATTCATGACGTCCCAGACGTCCTACTATCTGATTATTTGTGCAAGTTAACTAAAACGTTGTCTGTCATTCATCAACAGGTGCAGCAGGCCATCCCCGATGCTTCCAGGGGCCCCGGTCACGACATCCAACCGGGAGATTTCGTATTGATACGAAATTTCCAGCGAACCAAGAGTCTGGAACCTCGGTGGACGGGCCCCTGGCAAGTGCTGATCACCACCCGAACGGCACTCCGAGTGGAGGGGAAGAAGCACTGGCTGCACGCGCATCATTGCCGGAAGGTCTCTGCAAACCTGGCCACGACAGAAAACGTCAGCACCCAAGAAGAGCTCCTGAGCAAAGACCGACCGATATTGGACTGTTATCCAGATACTGAGGCACTCGAACTTGCAAAATTCTCTGATCCTACTGTGCCATCCAGAGAAGGGTATTTCCTGCGTCGAAAGGAGGGAGTCTCGGCTAAGTAGGCCACGGACTAAGTTAAAATCTCAGAACGGTGACCTACACACAATCAAGGGTTGCCGGGAGAGAAGCTAAACGAAGTCTGTGGTTCTGCCCACTACCGAGCCCCTTGAAGGTGATGGAAGCGCCAAATAAGAAGATGATGGAAGCACCAGATAAGAAGATGATGGAAGCAACGGGAAATACCCAGTATAGAAATCCAAAGACTGACAACCTGCACAAATCAAAGACAATTGCACTCTTCATTGCCTTCCTCTTCTGCCTCCTCCTCATGACCTCCTTCTGGATTCTGGAGGAGAGCACACCGGCTCATGAGACATTGCTACCTACTGCACAGCCAACACCCCTGAAAGAGCATCACCTAATCTCTCTGTCGCCTCAGCTCCGAGAAAGGCGCAGGGAATTCTGGAACAATTCCTTCGTGCAACTGCTGCACCAACACAACCTTGCTGCAAATGCTACGAACTGTTGGATCTGCGGGTTGCTCCCGCATGCCACTGGACACTCCATCCCCTTCATCCCTTCACCCTTCTCAGTTCACGGCTCTTGCCTCGCCTGGTTGATCCTCATGCAAGAAAGCCACAGGGACAACGCCACCTCCAGCCGGACAGTGTCACACTTCTACTCTGGGTTCTGGCTGAACAAAACAGGAAAGACCCCAGCTGCCCTGTGTCCTGCGCTCGCAGGCGCCACCTTCATCAAAGACATTCCAGCCAAAGAACGAGTCGAAGTACAGGTGCTCCACAATCCAGCCAGGACCACCTTCACTCATCTGCAAAAACAAACTACCGCCACTCTAACTGTGGCCCTGTCTGTCATCAATGTCACAGGTCTCGTGTGTCTCGAAGGCCAGGGAACGCAACTGGTGGGTTACAGCGCCTGCCGAATCACCAGAACATTGGACTCAGCTGAACCCCCTTCTTTTGTTGCTTCTCCAAACATGTACTTTGTGTGTGGCACCAAGGCTTACACCTGGCTCCCGAGAGGTTGGAAGGGCACCTGTTACATTGCCTTCGTTCTTCCACCCACATATGTAGCCCCTGCCAACCACCACCGGCAGAGGCGTGCGGACGACCTTGGGCAAGCCGACTCCACTGGAGCACAGTTCCTGGATGCAGCAAAGGGACTTGTTCCTCTGTGGGGCCCAATGGCAAACAGCCGTGCTATCCGACACCTGACCCAGGCAGTAGAAACAACGATCAACATCACGGCTGGTATCCTCGCCAACAACACTGCGGAACTTCAGGCGGTCCGCCTTGTGACCCTTCAAAATCGACTCGTCCTAGACGTGGTCCTAGCTGACCGAGGAGGAGCATGCCGCATCATCGGATCCAGCTGCTGCACCTACGTGCCTGACAACTCGCCTTCAGTCTACAAAGCCATTGAACACCTCCACAGACTGTCCTCAGAGGTTCACCAAGAACAGGAAGGATGGTCGCTTGGGAGCTGGTTTTGGGACACTTTGAAAAATTGGGGTTGGAAGTTGTTTTCCTTCGTGCTGGTACCTGTTGTGATATTATGTGGGTGTTGCTTAGGTATCCAATGTCTGCCACCTTTGCTCGGCCTTGCTTCTAACTGTATGTGCCCAAAGACTTTGGACTTCCGAAATGAGCACATGAGCCCCCTCTATGAAGTAGAAATACGTGGCCTTATGGGGATAAATTCAAACTGACAAGTTGGCGAGACATGTTAAAAGGGAGGACAGTGGAATTTTAGTTTGCGATCTGAACATCATCTGCGCCAGCTTGTCACCTATGTACTACACGCACGGCAGCCATTTTAGATATCATGGTCTCCCTGTCCACGATCGATCGCCAGCGCGCCCCTCTGACCCAGCAAGCATCCTCCGCGCACCCTGGCTCCCCCTCCCTCCTCCTTATGAGCATGACCCTTCTGCATGACCCTGTCCTTGGGAGTCACGCCAGCGCCTGACCAACACCTCCTCTCCTCCCATGAATGCCCCTCTGTTGATAAACCTCCCCTCTGCGCTGGATTGTCCACGCAGCATGAATACCACTCCATTGATGGCCCCTCACCCCGTGTCCGACTGTCCACACAGGTCCGAGGCCATTGCCTAAGCCGAGAGATATAATTTACTGCCCTTATTGTATGAGGTCGCTCTCCTTCAAAGGACCCTCTATTGATCCAGGCCTCCCCACCCCCTGTGACATGATCAGGCGCACACATCCTAAGACTCGACGAAACACTCAGCTGCGCGATGACCCTCTCTCTTATCAGCAGGTTGAGGACCTCCATTGTGAAGGTATATGGGGGTGGGATTAACACGAGGATTACGGGGATGTCTTTTTTCTTGCCTTACAAAGTTGTGATTGTAATAAAGGAAGGTCACATGCCATAAACCAGTGTATAAGAGGCCAGGCCTCCGAGAGGCTGTTAGAGCACCTCGAGACGATACCTTGTTGTCTGATCTGATGTGTTCTGCTCTGTCGGAATAAACTTCTGTTTCCTGCCTTCTGGTCTCCGGCGCCTGCCTCATTGCTTGGTAAATTTGAATGGTACAAGGGCGGTTAGCGCCGGGCAAAACTTGAGAAAGGTCCTAGCCCTACCTTTTTCTACAACACTGCCCCTTAGATGCAAATGCATCAGAAGGCAAACACACTGCTAGTGGGAAAGAAAACATCAGCATGACCATGCCTTTTCCCAAAGCTGTAAGTATCGCAATTGATGTTTGTAAAAACACTCGGTGAGGCTTGTATAGTTTACGGTGTGTTAGAATTAGGTTCACAAGAGGATTAGAGGGTATAATTTACGGTGTGTTAGAATTAGGTTCACAAGAGGATTAGAGGGCCAAGAAAGGTTGGAACAGGTCAGTATAGGGTAACTATCACAATAGAGTTGGGTGAGCTGCAAGTGTATACAAAGGTGCGTATAAATAACAAAATAACCCGCAGCAAGAAGCTGCTCAGAATACTCAAAAAACAGTGGTGTGGAGGGTCGAGGGGAATGTTTAACGACCTGTCTACTCGCTCCCCATATTCAGTACAAAATACACAAGAGAGTAGATCAAGTCTGGAAGTAGTGTGTGTCTGGACATGCGACTGTGAAACAAAAGGATATAGTTGCAGATGAAACAAAAGACTGATGAGTCACAGAGGTTTGAATAAATCCCATCAGACCACCCAGTTGGTGGAATATCATCATATGGGAGTTGATATTTATTCAAAACCTCTCCCGACCATATTAGTGTCAGGATAACATAGAAAGTCTATGTGAATCGTTCCTCAACTTAATAGTATTAATAAAGTGCAGTGCTCAAATTATCGTGGTGACTAAAATTGATTACTTAGACTCAGAAAATTTTCAAATAGAGATTTAGGTATCAAAAGTTTAAAAACACGCCGAGTAGTTGCAAATGGATACTACCCTAATGGCGCTAAGTAAGATGATCGGCATGTTTCAGCCTGTAGGGGAACTACCCCGGCTTTCTTCAGGACCTTTCATACAAAGATGCTACTACAACTGACATTGCTTGAATGTGAGGAACAGTAAGGATATTGCGCTCATGAGAAGTCACATATCTACCAGGAACTTTGCTCTCCAATGTTCGCTGGAGGAAGGGAGACAAGACTTCTTCCTATCAAGAGATAAAAGACAATACAACAAAACAGGATAAAGTCACCTGCATGTATCCAAATGAATACACAAACACAGCACAGAACAACACACCTGCGTGAACAGTTTATATTCCGCATTACTGAAACAAAAAGCATAATAGCTACATCACACAGAGGCATTTCCTCATAGTGATACTCACCCAGCTTTGTGTGGGTGATGACCTCACCTCACCCGGCATCCGCTCGGGAGAATGAGGCCCCGCTCTGTAGTGTAGAAAAAGGGCATAATAAGTGCACATCATCTTTTATGCCCAGCCAAAAGTGCTCTACACAAAAATACCCAACAATCGTGTGATAGAAACCCAAGTATCAGACCACAAAGTTATCTACACAGAGGTTAGCGATGAAACAATTAGAAGCTCCAAATACCAAACGGTTTAGAGATATAACAGGTTCGCCACTATGGTACTACTAGATGCCTCAAGATTGTCACCTATCAAGCACAGTGAAGATACTCTACACATAACACAAGGTTTAAGATGTAATTGTGATATTAGTTCCAGACCAATAGTCTTTAGACATGTTATAGGCAATATTGGTGGAGAGCCCTATTGGTCTAGATTAGCCCATCATTTGCAATATACGTCAAATGCCCCTTGATAGGAAGCATGGTTATAAGAGTGTGAAGGCAATATGTGCCGGTACCAATTGCAATAACTGCCAAGTGAGGACACGGGTGGTGCAGCAAGCGAGTGCTGCTTCTTACCTGTCCGTCGGTACCTCTTGTGTTGACCGAGCGGAAGTGGAGGTGTTTCACACTCCGCCCGCCCTCCTTATGTAGGAGGACAATGACGGGTTGATTAGTCACATGGGGACTAATTAGGCGCCCAAACACCCACATGGCGGGACGCAGTTCTACAGGATCTGTTACACAATCCCCCAAAGCAAGACGTGTCTCGCGGAGGGCACCGGAAAAGCACCGCTGCGACGAGTCCAGGGACCGATGAGTACTGCTGCGATGGGTAGGATGTGACCCAGAATATCTTGATACCTCTGGAACTTTGGCACGTTTGCACTTTATTTACATTATACTTGAATCTGATATATTCTAATGAATATATTTTCTAAGTGGACCCCACCAATATAATGAACTCTGTCGAAAATCTTACATTTGGCAATAACAAGTGATTACCGGCTCAGCCCTCAACTGGCTTGCGAGCTTCCTTTCAGACCATACTTTGCAAGTTTTCTCCTCCTCATCAACCTCTCAAATTTATAAATCTGTTTACGGTGTCCCCCAGGGCTCCATTCTGAGCCCCCTACTTTTTAATTTATATGATAGATCTTCGGCGACTATTGCGGAGAAAGGTGGGCTCACCATTTATTCATATGCCGATGATACTCAGATCATCTACTCTCTCTCGATAGGGCTTAGTAACATCGCCGCGTGGATGCACGAAAACAAACTAAAATTGAACGGGGGGAAAACAGAGCTCCTTTTGTTTGGCCATAATACTACCTTATGGGGGCCTCACCATTGGCCAACGCAAATGGGCACCATCCCTGTTCCTTCTAGAACAGCACGAAATCTTGGCATCATTTTGATGACCAGTTATCCATGAAGCATCACATGGTTAACACCTCCTCTACCTGCATCACTATCATCAAGTGGTTTAGGAAGATAATTTGGATGCTTCCGCAGGAGACACGGAAAACCGTAGTGCAGGCCTTAATTACCTCTAGACTGGACTACGGCAACATTCTTCTCCTGGGGGCATGCAAAGAGGTTACTCGCAAATTACAGACAGTCCAGAATATGGCGGTCCAGCTGCTCTGTAAACTTCCTAACAAATCCTCGACTTCTAATTCTCTATGTAACCTGCACTGGCTCCGTATTGAGAACCGCACGAAATTGAAGGCCCTCTGTTTTATGCACCGAATTAATGCTGGTCGGGCCCCACCTTATCTTAGCACCTTAGTTCACCAGTACTGTCCACCTCGCACTCTTTGTTCATCCAATCAACATAGGTTCCAGGTTCCCAGGGTCAAAAGATCGAGAATGGGTGGCCGCTTATTCTCTTGCCTGGCCCCCTCCCTTTGGAACTCTCTTCCCTTATCTTTGCGCACTGAATCTTGTTATCTTAAGTTTCGCAGAGAGGTTAAAACCTGGCTATTTAACCAATAACTGTCTCCCCGTACTCTTTTAGCTGGCTCTCTCCCCTAATCTGGTCCCTACCGCCGGGAAACCTTCGAGTAGCTGTGCGCTCTATAAACTTAAATGTAATAATAATAATAATAATTGATATACAGACTAAGCTTATGGACGTGACTGGGCTCAGTCCGTCCACCCTATGTAGATATGTATCAATTCCTGCTGTTTACTAGATCTATTTTAAACATTTTCAATGTTATTTGCACTATTCAATCACTTAGCACATTTGGGCACTTTTTGCACTCCCTTTTGTATGCACAGCTGCAGGGATCTGCAGCGGGTATTTGATATTGTATGAAGAAATTATGATTTTTGGGGATTCATCCCGATATTTTGCAACTGAGCAGACACATACCCATATATTCCAAGTAAACTATATATATAGATAGCACTGGACATTTGATTACATGGTACATAACGAAATTCATGCTGGTTATGTATGCAGTGGCGGTTTTTGCACATTAATGTGAATGATTTTAACATACATAATTAGCCACTTTCAAGTATCTAAATTTTCCACGGGCTCGTTGGAACTACTGATGGATACAAAGTCATGCAACACATATACATGAAGTGATCAACCAATAATGCAAGGCAAACAAATGTGATTATGTTCTGTACCACTGAGAAATGTAACTAAACACCTACGTTGAAACTCAAATGTTATAATATTAATCGATGTTATGCCAGTGCCATGTTGTCTGCTTTCTATGCCTATGTGAGTACAACTAACTATAACGGGGGAATTTCAATGGTTTTGTAAGAGTAAAATGTCCAGCTAACTATAACTGGTGTGAAACCTATGTTTTTTTCAGTGAATTTCAAAGGTTTTTTAAATGCTAATTTTAAAATGTATCAATTATTATATGTATTTGTTATTATACAAATGTTCTATATTTTTTACAATATTCAAATTTTAAATTTAATTTATGTATTATTAATTACAATTTTTTTATTTTTTTTAATAATTCTGGCCTTTTTTTGGTGGTTTTTAAAGGTGCACGCACGTTGCTCGCACACATGCGCGCACGCTGCACGCACTCAGCAAAAATTTGTTCATTCCAAAAAGTAATTTCTGTAAATGTAATGTACATAATAACCCAAGACATTCTGTGACATAACTATAAAAATAGTATTTTTGACTTTAAAGAACCGTATATTAGCTTTAAAAGCATTTACGCAAACCGGGTAAAACGTCATTCATAAGCGACTTGTGCGCGCCCGGTCGCGCTGCGTGCGAGCTCCGTCTTTTCTCCGTGCGTGCGTAAAGTCATGTGACTTGAAAACAACACTTTTGATTGGTTCATAGTAGTTTCTTTTCTAAATCTTCAAACACCCCACCCACTTCCCTCACAAGCTGTTTCCCTTTCCAGGGAGGAACATCTACACGGAATTGTTTGTGCTTTTCACCTTCTGAAAATAGCAGAACAGCAGCAGCCACTGCACTCTTCCTCTGATTCAAATGTGGAGTTTGTTCCTGAACAGCCACCTCCAAAGAAAACCAAGGAATCTTTCATTTGGAAGTTTTTCACATATCCAGAGGGGCAGAAGAAGGTTAATGCCTCTAAGATAACTTGCAAAATATGTGATACCACCCTTTCCAGAGGTGATGCAAGCAAACATTATTCCTTTGGAATAGCGAGCATGACTTGCCACGTGCAAAAACGTCATCCTAATAATTATGCACCAGAATCTACCCAACATATGAGGGACAACCCTGCAGCTGCTCCCCCCAGCACCTCTTCATCTGGACCAGGCGCAACATCATCATCAGCTGGCCCTGACATCCGGCCAGAATTTGGAGACCTGAAGATAAATTGTAAATATTGCAATGAACTATTGTGCTATGGGGAACAAAGCATCGATTTGATTGTTCAATAGCAGAGGCAACATAGATGCTCCCGTCACTAATTGAGGTAAAAGAGTAAGGGAAGGGCAGTAAAGAAACTTGAGTGAGGGAGGGGGAGTGAGAGAAGGGGAGCGGGGGAGGGAGACAGGGAAGGGTAGTAAGGGACGGAGAGGGGGGTAGAGTAGGGTAAGGGGAGTGAAGGTAAAGGAAGTGGAGTGACGGTGAGGGAAGGGGTATGAGGATGAGAAAAAGGGGGTAAGGGAAAGTGAGGGACTGGGAGTGAGGGTGAGAGTAGGGGAGTGAGGGGAAGAAGGGAGTTAGGGAAGGGACGTAAGGGACGGAGAGGGGGAGGTAGAGCAGGGTAAGGGGAGTGAAGGTAAGGGAAGTTGAGTGATGGTGAGGGTAGGGGTATGAGTATGAGAAAAAGGGGGTAAGGGAAAGTGCGGGAATGGAAGTGAGGGTGAGAGAAGGGGAGTGAGGGGAAGGAGGGAGTTAGGAAAAGGGAGTAAGGGAAGGGGAGTAAGGTATGGAGTGAGGGAAGGTGAGGTAGGGGTATGAGTATAAGAAAAAGGGGGTAAGGGAAAGTGAGGGAATGGAAGTGAGGGTGAGAGAAGGGGAGTGAGGGGAAGGAGGGAGTTAGGAAAAGGGAGTAAGGGAAGGGGAGTAAGGGATGGAGGGAGGAAAGGAGAGCGAGGGGTAGTGAGGGAAAGGGAGTGAGAAAGGGAAAGGGAGTGAGACACACACAGGAGGAGGTGGAGTGGGGAAAAAGGAGTGAGGATGAGTGAAGGGCAGTGACAGTTCGCAAAGGAGTATGAGGGTGAGGGAAAGGGAATGAGGGAGAAGGAAGACAATTAAAAGAGAGGGAAGGTGAGTGAGGGAGAGAGGAGGAGTGGTAGAAAGAGAGAGGAAAACAGATTAAGGGTGAGAGAGAGAGGGAGAGAGTGAAAGAGAGGGAGAGTGAGGGGCTGAGAGGGAGGGAGGCAGTTAGAGTGAGACAGAGGGAGACAGGGAGAGAGAGGAAATGGGACTAAGATAAAGGAGGAGTGATAGAAACAGAAAGGGAAAGACAGGAAGTGTGAGGGAGAGAGAGGAAAAGACTAAGAGAGAAAAAGAGAGGGAGAGCGAGGAACTGAGAGGGAATGTGGCGGTTAGACTGAGTGAGACAGAGGAAGAGATGGAGGGAGAAATGGAGTGAAGGGGAGTGAGGGAGTAAAGGAAGAGGAGTAAGCAAAACAGAGTGAGGGAAGGGGACTGACGGATGGAGTGAGGGAAAGAGAGTGAGGGGGAGTGAGGGAATGGGAGCAGGAGAAAGGGAATGGAAGTGAGGCACAGAGAGGAGAACATGAAGTGGGAGATGAGGAGTAAGATTGAGTGAAGGGCAGTGACAATGAGGGAAGGGATATGAGGGTGAGGGTAAGGGAGTGAGGGAAAGAGAAGCATATTAAGAGAGAGGAAAAAGGAGTGAGTGAGAGAGAAGGATTTATGGAAAGAGAGAGGAAAGAAAAGGAAGAGTGGTGGAGAGAGAAGGAGACAGTGAGAGAGAGAAAGAGAGGGAGTGTGAGGGACTGTGGGGGAGTGAGGCAGTTATAGTGACTGAGACAGAGGAGGAGACTTAGAGACGGATGGAGAAAGGGGAGTGAGGGAGGGAATAAAGGAAGGGTAGTGAGCAAAAGGAGTGAGGGAGTGAGAGAAGGGGAGTGAGTGAAGGTGAGTGAGGGATGGTGTGAAGGAAAGAGAGTGAGGGGGGAGTGAGAAGACAGTGAGGGATAGAGCAAGACAAGGGTAGTGATGGAGGAAGAAAGGAAAGAGAAGTGAGGGACAGAGAGAGGGAAAGAGGGAGCAGGAGAAGGTGAGTGAGGGTGAGGGAAGGGTACTGATGGTGAGAGAAGGAGTGTAAATGTGAATGAAGGGGAGTAAGGAGAGTGAGGGAAGTGGAGTAAGATGAGAAAAGGAAGGGGAGTAAGGGAGAGAGTAAAGAAAGGGAAAGAGGGAAAGAGAAGTAAGAGAGTGATGAAGAAGTATTTTTTGTCATACTTACCTTATAAGTAATGACAAGTTAATAATACATTTTTTATAAATATCGTATCTGTGGAAGAGAAAAAAAAATTGAGTTACAATATATATTTCACAATACAAAATAATTTATACAATATGTTATGTATCTTATTTTGCTGTTCTCAGAATATATTGAATTTCACTGAAAACAGTGAGTTCAATAGTACTCATCATATAACAGCGGGCAAAAAAAAAGACAATCAATAAGATTGTCTTTAAAAAACCCATTCAACATTTTCATTAATAATGTAAAAATTGAGGAAGAGCCAAGCTATCGACCGAGATGGCCGCATAGACGCTCGGCTCCGTGAGCCCTCTCACCCCGCGCATACATCCTGGCAACTATCCTGAGCCGTAACGGCATATTTAAGTAGGCGAAGGAAAACTTTCACTGACCGTTTGCTCCTGAGGCTTCTACGTGTGGCAGACCCTAAGAAATGTCCCCGACTGTTTTGCGGCCCTCACGGAGCTGGGACCGGGGTGTCGAGTGAGAAGAGGGCGACCACTGCGCCCTTGGCCTGGTCGCCCCCACACCCCCCGCCTGCTCCTCCTACCTGCTGCCTGTGCCACGATCTGCACGACGCCCCAGCTGCCGCAGGACCGCCGCTGAGCCGCCCCAGCCGCCGCAGGGCCGTCGCAGAGCCGCCCCAGCCACCGCAGGGCCGCCGCCGAGCCCCCAGGTTTTTCCCGCCGGATTACTGCGAGACCCCGCCCCCCCACCCGCCGATTGGTTCCCGCGCTCCCCGCCTCCCCACACACCCTCCCTTCCGGCTCCCCTCTTATGACGCCCCCAGAGCGACCGCGCAGCGGAGGCGCGCAGCGGGAGCACCGATTGAGCGCCGAAGGTGCGCCAAAGGTAAGCCCGTCTACGCCCATCCGCGCCTAGACCGCGCCCAGCGCCAGGACCGCCGGCCCCCGCAGACCCCAGCCCACCAGCGGGACCTACGACGCCGCCACCCTCAACGCACTCAACTCCGGCCGAATCCCGGGTTGCTACCGAGCCACCCCGAGACGCACCCACGGACCCTTCTGCTGCCGCGCCTGCAAGTTCACCTGCATCAGGACCTGCACTACACCAGCACCCACCAAGCCGAACAACAACAGCAACCACCTGAAGTGCATCCTCCTCAACACCCGCTCCGTCCACAGACACACCATCGAACTCTGGAACCTCCTCGACACCACAGCTCCTGACGTCGCCTTCCTCACGGAAACCTGGATGAACGACTCCTCAGCGCCCGACATCGCCATCGCCATCCCAGAGGGCTACAAGATCACCCGAAGAGACCGCGACAACCACACTGGAGGAGGCATCGCCATCATCTACAGGGACACCATCCGCATCAAGACCAACACCGACGACACCCTGACAACCGCCGAACACCTGCACTTCCAGATCCACACGGACCCCAAAACCACCCTCAGAGGCACCCTGATCTACCGACCCCCGGGACCACGCACACAATTCAGCGAGGACATCGCCGACTTCATCATCCCGCATGCCCTCCCCTCCGCCGCCTACATCCTCCTGGGGGACATCAACTTCCACCTGGAGAACAACAACGACCGCAACACCATCACCCTGCTCGACAACCTCGCCACCCTCGGTCTCAAGCAGCTGGTGTCCACCCCCACCCACCTCACCGGTCACACACTCGACGCAGTCTTCTCATCCTGCAAAGACATCGTCTTCAGTCACGCCACCGGACTCCACTGGACGGACCACTGCTGCGTCCACTTCACCTTCAAAAGAACGACGATCCACCACCACCAGCAACAGGTTGCTCGAAGAAGCTGGAACAAGATCACAGCCGACCAGCTCGCCGCTTCCCTGAGCCAGCACCCTCCCGCCAGCTCAGCGAACCCCAGCCAGGCCGCCGACAACCTCACGAAGTGGATCAGCAACTGCGCGGACGAACTCGCCCCACTGAGGACCCCGCCCAGCAGACCCGGCAGCAAGAAGGCCCCATGGTTCACCGACGAACTCAAGAGCTCCAAGAAGAACTGCCGAGCCCTCGAGAAAGCCTGGAGAAAGGAACCAACACCGGACAACATAACCACCCTCAAGCTTGCCACCCGGAAGCACCACAAACTGATCCGCGCCACCAAGAAAACTGCATTCAAGGACAGGCTGGACAACAACGCACACAACTGCAAGGAACTCTTCAACATCGTGAAAGAGCTCTCCAACCCCAACGCCGGCAACAACGACATCACCCCATCGCAAGACCTCTGCAACTCCCTCGCCTCCTACTTCCACAACAAGATCGCGGACATACACAACAGCTTCAGCACTCAACTGACGCACGCCACAACCGAACCACCGCCCCCCACCACCACCCTCCGCGCCTGGACTCCGATCAGCACCGAAGACACCGTCCGCATGATGAACTCCATCCACTCCGGATCTCCAACTGACCCCTGCCCTCACCACGTCTTCAACAAGGCCGACGCTGTCATCGCACCCCACCTGCGGGACATCATCAACACCTCCTTCGACACCTCCACCTTCCCGGAGAGCTGGAAGCATGCCGAACTCAGCGCCCTACTCAAGGAACCTACAGCGGACCCCACCGAACTCAAGAATTACCGCCCCATCTCGCTCCTCCCGTTTCCAGCCAAAGTCATCGAGAAGACCGTCAACAAGCAGCTGGCCGCCTTCCTTGAGACGAACGGATCCCTCGACCCCTCACAGTCTGGCTTCCGAGCCAACCACAGCACCGAGACCGCCCTCATCGCGGCCACCGATGACATCCGAGCCCTGATGGACAAAGGAGAAACAGCGGCCCTCATCCTCCTAGACCTCTCCGCGGCCTTCGACACTGTCTGCCACCGCACCCTAGTGCAGCGCCTCAGCAACGTCAGAATCCAGGAGAGGGCACTGGAGTGGATCATCTCCTTCCTCAACGGAAGAACACAGAGAGTCCGACTACCACGGTACAAGTCAGGGGCCACCGAAGTCATCTGCGGCGTCCCTCAAGGATCCTCGCTGAGCCCCACCCTCTTCAACGTTTACATGACCCCCCTCGCGGCCATCGCACGCCAGCACAACCTCAACATCATCTCCTACGCTGACGACACCCAGCTGATCTTCTCCCTGACCAACGACCCCGCCGCCGCCAGAGCCAACCTTCACGAAGGGATGAAACACGTAGCGGAGTGGATGACGACCAGCCGCCTGAAACTGAACTCAGACAAGACGGAGGTCCTCATCCTGGGCTCCTCACCCTCCGCCTGGGACGACTCCTGGTGGCCCCCCGCCCTGGGCACCGCACCCAAACTGACAGACCACGCACGGAGCCTGGGCGTCATCCTGGACTCCTCCCTTTCCATGACCAGACAAGTCAACGCCGTCTCCTCGTCGTGCTTCAACATCCTGCGCATGTTACGGAAGATCTTCCGGTGGATCCCCACCGAGACCAGGAAGACGGTCACCCAGGCCCTCGTCACCAGCCGACTGGACTACGGCAACGCCCTCTACGCCGGAACCACCGCCAAGCTCCAGAAGAGACTCCAGCGGATCTAGAACACCTCAGCCAGACTCATCCTCGACATCCCACGACAAAGCCACATTTCCGGACATCTGAGAGACCTGCACTGGCTCCCCGTCAACAGAAGAATCACCTTCCGTCTCCTCACCCACGCACACAAAGCCCTACACGATCAAGGCCCGAGCTACCTCAACAACCGCATCAACTTCTACGCTCCCAAACGCCATCTCCGATCAGCCAGTCACGCCCTCGCCGCTGTCCCCCGCATCCAAAGAACGACAACAGGAGGAAGGTCCTTCTCCTACCTGGCCGCCAAGACCTGGAACTCCCTCCCGACCAGACCTGCGCCTGACCCAAGACCACCTCTCCTTCAGGAAGAAGCTCAAGACCTGGCTGTTCGAGCAGCAGCAGCACCCCCTCCCCCCCCCCCCAAGCGCCTTGAGACCCTCCGGGTAAGTAGTGCGCTCTATAAATGTCTTGATTGATTGATTGAAGAGCAGCCGGCCGCGACTGCGACAACAGCGTCTATTGGTGGAGGTGAAGAGTCGGCCGGAGGGCGCCGGAGATTTGATGGGCTGATGGCGACAGTGACGACCCAGTCCTTCTAGCGGAGTGCCTCGTGGGGATGCGTGGCAAAGCAGGGTCCAGGGGAGTGCATGATACTTGGCCCCCTTTCCAGTTTTGTGTCCGGGCATAACTAATGACTTCCCCCGGAATCGGCAGGCGGCTCCCGGGGAGCGGCAGAGATTTTGTTTAGCCCTTTGGTGACTCTTCTCTGGGAAGCCTGCCTTGACTTTCTGGGTCCTCGCTGTGAATCCTGTTGCGCCCTGGTGTGGGGCCCGGTCCCGAGGTGAGGTGAAAAAGGAAAAGCCGGATCAGCTAAGACGGCGGCTGGCACCCTCTTACACAGACCACATCCGGATAGAAAAGCTGCCGTGCGGGAGAGTTCAGGGGACCGGCGGCACGAGAAAGAGCCCACGTCCAAAGATATATTGGCTGCTCTAACGACCCTGCATGCGACCCTGATCCGTAATGCCCGGGACCTGGGAAGAAGGATGGTCGCCATTGTTGTCCCGCCGTTCCACACGGGCACAGTTAGATCTCAAGGAAGTGCCGACGTGTCCGCCTCCATGTCAGTGAAGAGTGCTCCAGCTAGGCCTAGGTTCGTGGAGACGCTGGAAGACCTGGCTCATGAGATCGCCTTGGACAGATCTGTAGTACATGTGAGTGACTCGTCGGGGCACATATCTAATCGGCGGCTGGGGAAACAACGCCGATCTATGTCTTGGGCTGCCCCGGCGATGTCTCAGTGCTTGCCGGATGGTGTGACTCTCTCTCCTTGGATGGTGAGACTGTGCTCGGACTTGAGGATGTTTTCGGGGTCGATACCGACACTGACGGATTTCCGCCATACATATTCGGCTGGGTTTTGGTTGCTGAAGTCCCATGGAGTAATAACACGGCCTGGTCCGCCCGGATCACTTGGACCCTCCACGCCGCTCTGTATGCCGATTGATAAGTGGACGTATGTTGGTACTACTGCTAGAGAAGGCCAAGGGTGATACCGTCTATGATCCAGTGGACTTATTGTTGGCTGACGGTGATTTGGGGTACACTCGGCGGGGATTTTATTGACGGTGCAGTCGGTGATTAATGTTTTCCGTGGCTATTCTGATCTTGCTTTTAGGATGTTTACTGGGCATGGGGGTGGGGGGGCGGGTGGCAAGATCGAGGCCCCTTCTCCACTTTTTTCTTCTTTTTTTCTTCTTTTCTTCTTTCTCCTCTTTTTCTATATTTCGGGTCTCTTATTTAGGGCGACAGGCACGCTGCTGGGGGGGGGGGGTAGGCAGTGGCCTTCTGCAGGGGTGAAGGGTGGGGGGTAGGGGGATGGGGTTTGTTAATTTGTCCATTATTTGTTTCTATGGCCCTTTTGTCTTTCTTCCTTTTTAGTGTTGTCGTTTTTCATGTTTCCTACAGTATGTTTCGTTTTGAGGGGTGGGGTGCAGCGTTGCTACGGAACGGGTTTGTGTTTACATTTATCCTGACTCGTATACCTTACCCCCCATACTTCAATTGTATTTGCACTATTTGCGGATTTCCTGATTCATGCTTGTTATTGTAGGACCATGTATGACTGTATGGCATTGATTCTTAGTTTTTTCTTTATTGCAAAATGAACCTTCATGAATCCTGAATTTCGGCCAGTACGCTTGAATACAAGTCATATCCTGGACACTTGTTCGACCCTGGTTTTCGAGCTGCTATAATTTCCCACATTGATTTGCCGTACTTGCGACTTGACTAGCGGCCGGCCGGGGTGGTTGTAGGCCCATGCTTGTATTTGCTTGAAGTAATAATAAAGGTTCCCCAAAAATTTTATAAAAAAAAAACATGTAAAAATTTGAAAAAAACATATCTTAAATGTTTTCTTTGAACAGCAATTTCTTACGTAAATATGGGACATCTCCAACAATCACAAAGTAACAAAACATTATTACTACTTTTTATACACTCTAAATAAAGTTATGTACAAACATATGCTAGCAACATTTGCCCGAAATAGTCATTTTTTGTTTCAGATACTTTTACTCATGGCCAAATAGTATGTGTGAAATCCTTAGTTTGGAAGTTACTTAATAGTACTCTTAAGCATCCGTTTCCCAACCTTCTGAATCAAAAGCACCAACATCTTTTGTACTGTCTAACAATGGTTATACCTCCACCCAATGCTATTTATCATGTACATGGAACCTTAAACAACTAGCATGCTATCAGAATCTCAACATCATCTGGTAAGCCGATGACACTCTGCTCATCCTTTATCGTAGCAAGGAGCTGTATACCATTAAAAGAAACCTCTACAAGGGAATACAAAATGTCACCAACTTTTACAACAACTACAACAAATCTAAAACACCTCTGCCTCACTGATGATCAACATCTCCTGTGATAGCCACATCACCCACTATCTGATACACTTACACTACCTCTACGTCAACTACAAGAACTTTTTGAACCTGATCACCCTCACTCACCAAGTACGTTTCAACACCAGACTACCCTTTCTTAACAGCAGTAATTTTCCTAGGCCAATTATTTCTCCTAAAATTTAGGTTATAAAAACACTAGGTAAGAATTTGGTAAGTCATAAGGCAAATGTTGTTTAAAAATCAATTGAGTATCATTACAATGTGTCCAGCCTTTTGTACATTTTAAATAAGCTGTGTGATGTTCTGATGTTGTAGAAGGACCATCATGGAAAATAATTGCTACAGTTACAAAAGTTCTTCCTGATATTGATAGTTGGGAAACCACAATTTTTTTTATTAAAGTTGTCAGTTTTCTTCCATCAGGTCTGCATCGTTGCAGCATTAAAATTACATACTGTCCATATCTTTGTATACATAATGTTGATAACATTTGTGAGTTACATTGGGAACAGACCATGTTTTGATTTGCTTCTCTAACTAGATTATTAAAAGACACTGATTTGCAGTCTGGTAAAGTCAAATATATAAATCTTTCAGTGTCTATTTTAGTACTGCTTGAAAACAAACAATTGTCACAGTCATGTTGTCATTTATAACAAAGGCCAAAAAGACTTTCAATATCTATATCTTCATCTTGCAATACAACAAGCATATACATTTGAAATTCCTGACCATCTTGCTGAATATTCTGTGAAAATTGATTTAAATCAGAACATATGTCTAAAACATTTCGAATATCAGAAACACTTTCTATTTTAGTGTTATCACTACTACATTTCTCAAACACAGAATTCAACAAACAACAAAAAATTTTGTCCCGATTTTCAACAATTTGTTGTTGTAAAGTATAAAGAAAAAAAACAACACTAACCACTACATTAGCATAGCAGTTGACACCAGAACTGTTTTCAAACTGAAAACCAACAACCTCTTCAATAGTATCCTTTTTCTTTTAGCTTGCTATCACTGGTTCATCTAGTTTATTTCCTTTCTCTACAACCTTGCTACAATTTTTCTCATATCTTCTTTATCGAACTACCACATGCTTTTCAAATAAAGGATATTGAGGTAAATTGGGAGCATGTTCTCTTTTTAACCTATTATACTCTTTTACACAATTTACATCTGCACTAATCTTTGTCTCATCAAAATCAATCAAGTATAATCCAGATAAAGTTCTGACTCAAGATAAAGCAACATATGCCATACCCTCTGTAAACACAGTACTTCCAATATTCACCAAAGCACTATCTACACTTAAACGTTGAGATTTATGAATAGTCACCGCATATGCCAAACAAACAGGAAACTTTTCGGCTGACATATAAATATTTTACAAGCAAAAATTGAGCTGAACAATGACTCAATTGTTGTACTTCTTCAATTTCATCAAATTTGATTTTTAAAAATTCAATGTCATCTCTATTTGGGTAATTCACAAAATCAACAAAATTACCCATTGCTCCATTTACTAAACCTCTTTCCACATGTAAATTACGTCGTTAAATTATCCGACAATTTATACATGCATATAGATTCTTTTCTAAACCAGCAGTTTTAGATATTGATTTCTCTAAAGAATCCAATTGGACTTCAACTTTTCTGACAAAATAATAGTAGCTCCTTCATGCTCTATTCTCTCAATAGCTTCCAGTTTTATAATTTCTTGATTTTCTAACTTTGAAATGTTTTCATTGAATATTGAACATTCTTGCAGGGTTGGCATCAAGCATATCACTGATTTCCTTTCTGCAATTTTTCTATATATATTCTCTGGAACAATATTTTTGTTTGGAAACAAATTTGAAAGTTCTCGTGCCTGTAAAGCTTCTTTACCATGTTCACTCACTTTTCCAATTCTTATATCTTGTATGTATGTATGTATTGGCATACTTGTATAGCGCAATGACTGTCACCCAACGGGTATCCTGGCTCTTAGACTTCAGTAATCCATACAACGATGTTTCCAGCTACTGCAATGCTTACACTATCCTACTAAAAAGATGTGTTTTTAAAGCTTTCTTAAAGGAAGGGAGGTCTCCCATACTTCTCAAGGATATCGGTAGAGAGTTCCACAGTCTAGCTGCGGTAAACCTGAAAGAGCGACCTCCCATCCGAGTCCTCACAATCTTGGGAACTACTACCAAGCAAGCTGAGGCCGAGCGGAGAGATCTAGACAGGGTATACCAGGAGAACAAATCCTGCAATGGAGACGGACCTGACCATGTAGGGCCCTGAACACCAAACAGAGGGCTTTAAAGTCAATCCGCTGAAGAACTGGCAACCAGTAAAGATCCGTGAGTGCCAAAGAGGAAGAGTCAGAATGCCGGTGCGAGAGGGCCAATTTGGCAGCAAAATTCTGTACTCGGTGCAATTTTCCCACCAAGGTGACAGGCGCCCCCAAAAGTAGTGCGTTACAGTAGTCCAACCTACTTAAGATGATGCTACGCACCACATCTGGCCTAGCCCGCACGGGAAGAAGAGGTAGAATCTTCCGCAGCGTGCGTAGTAGTGCCATACAGGTGGCCACCGTTTTATTCACGGACACATCCAGCTGAAGGTTGGAACCGAACATCACCCCCAGGTTCCGAACGGAGTCAGCCGGGAGAATAGTGCCCTGAAAAAAGGAAGGCCAAAAATCCTGATGAAGCGGCCCAGGGGTGCGGTCCTTTGAGCAGTGCAACACCTCGGTTTTGGAGCTATTAAATTGCAAGGAATTGTGACTCAACCAATCCGCCGTAGTTGTCATGCAACGGTGAAAGATCTCTTGTGACACAGCCTCTTTTCCCGCAAACGAGAAGATAAGTTGGGTGTCGTCAGCGTAGTTGGTAACTGCTATGCCAAAGGATTTTATCAACTTAACCAGGGGGCGGAGGTAAAGATTAAATAAAATAGGGTTGAAGGCCGACCCCTGGGGCACGCCCTGCCCAACCCTTCTGATGTTGGATTTGAAGGGTGGCAAGGCCACCACCTGGTGTCTGTTACCAAGGTAGGATACTAGCCAATCCAGGGCCAAGCCAGACACCCCCACTTTCTCCAATCTCCTGATCAAGATTGTATGGCTGACCGTGTCGTACGCGGCCGACATGTCGAGCAGCACTAAAAAGGCTGCTCGACCTTGGTCGACACGCGTCCGAAGATCGTCCAAGACAGTCACCAATGCGGACTCCGTCCCATGGGCTGGTCTAAAACCGAATTGAGCCACGTCCAGGCAGGCATTGGTCTCTAAGAAGCTGGATAGATGTTTGTGGCCAATTTCTCCAGAATTTTAATTGGAAACGGAAGTAACGAAATCGGCCTGTAATTTTGCTGGACAGGTGGGATCCAGTGTTTCCTTCTTCAGGAGCGGGGAGACCACCGCCAGCTTCCAGCACTCCGGGACCCTTGCCGAGCTGAAAGACTGACAGCATATGACAAAAAGTGTCGGAAAGAGCTCCTCACTGAACAGTTTCCAGAATTTATGAGGAAGTGGATTGAGGGGGGAGCTTGAGTACACCATTAGCCAGTGTACAGAAATCCTCAAAGGACGGTAGGGGGAAACTGTTCAACCGGGTTAGCCTAGCATCCCTCTCCGTAATAGGTGTTGAAGTGGAGCTAGGCAGAGATTGAAGGTCTGAGCCAGGCGATGTAACAAGATTGCTCAAGATGGTAGCAATCTTGTCCTCAAAGGCCTGTGCCAAAGCGTCGCACAAGAGTTGAGAAGCGGGGATTTAGCTCTTCAAGAATACTTTTATAATCAGCATCCTTTTCCTGTCGCATATTTGTATTAAGTTCTGTATATTCGAAATTTGACCAAATATTAACATTTCCAATGCTTCCCAGGTACTTTCTGGTGTCTTCATGTGTAACTGTTTTAAATACTCGTTGTCCTTTCACAGGAGTTAGTTGTAGTAGATCTCTTAAAACTATGACATGTTTGCCTCCAAATAACACATCATAGTCTGTTTTAAGGATTTGTTGCATTCTTAAGTACACAAAGGCAAGCATTAAATTTGATACCATGCTTACCTCATCAATAATGAGAAGTTTCATTTTTTTCAAGACTCTAGAAACTTCACAACAAGCTTGTGGTATTCTTATTTATTTTCATGCTCTACTGGCAGCATCAATAAACGATGTAAAGTAATCCATTTAATGTTATGTGCTGCCAACCCAGTTGGAGCAGTAACAACACAAGAGAGTGACGACTCAGCTCTTTTCTATAGATAAGTTGCAATTCCTTTAATTAGAAAACTTTTTCCAGTTCCTGCTTCTCCACTCACGTACAGTCGGACAGGTTTAAATTACGTACATCAGAACTCTTTTTTCTCATGATATAAACCATGCTCAATCTGTTCTGTCACTTGATCATATATTTGTTTTTGCTCAACATTTAGTTGTTTTCCCAATTCTTCTAAGTTTATTACATCCTCTTGAGCTTGTTGCATTGCTCTTTCCACCTCATCCATGGCAGTTCCTGCTTCATTTTGGACAATTGGTTCTCCTAGTGGATCATGACTCTACGAAGCAGAACTTTGACTGTCTTGAGAACTGTCTTTAGCAATCTCTGCTGCAATTGTAGATTCTTGCTGTATTTCGTCGTTCAACATTTTCAGATAATTAGTAAAAACAGGACATTCTATAGTATTTTTAGTTGCGTTGAATGAATCTTCATAACTGTGAAAATCTCCAAGTAGTTCCAGTTCCGTACGCCATGGCTTAAAGAGTTGCAAAAGAGCTAAATAGTAAAATTCCCTTTTGTCAGGAGTTTCGCAACTCAGTTTTCGGTGATTAATCAAATGTCCTTTTCTTTATTTCAGTAAACATCCTTCAGATCCAATCACAGCATATACTCCTTTATTGATATCTTCTGTAATATTCCTCTTAAAAGTAAAACTTTGCAGTACTTCATAGAGACAAACGTTCTCAAGATGATTACTTCTATTTGGATAGTATGTATCCAACATATTTGTCTTCAAAATATCTGCACTGTCTGGTTCTCTCTCTGCTAAATACTCAATTTCTAGTACAGATTTCAAAACTTGGTTTGGTGTTCTTGCAAGACCTAAACTCACCCAAATGATTGTTCTAGATTTGGAGTATAGACTGCAGATGATAAGCGATCTGAACATTCATATGCTCTGATTTCTCGATGAGACAACATCTTCAAACTGTAGCTGTACAATTTCTTACTTAGGCTCTTTTCATGAGAAATTTCTTCTCACATTTCCTTTAGTTCCTTCTTTTCAGATTTAGTAATGTAAGACGTTACATATTGAGCCACAGCAATGGAGTTGTCTGCAACATATTGAATATCCAGGTTAGCATTCCACATGCACAAAATGACTGGGTTATAGTCATTTATGTATTTTGACTCTTCATTTCTTCTTAAATTGTAGGTATTTTTCGGTGATTTTCTTGTGACAGTATGTTGCAAAGATGACATAAAATTGTTCACTCTTTCTTGATATTACTGGACGTGGAAATCCAAAACGAAATTTTGTGTAGAACTTATCCTTAGATTTGTACTTTCGACAACAGTATTTTCCACAACGATGGGTTTGAAACCGTAAGACTTGATGTCTTAAATTCTTTTGTTCTGTACTTTTTGGTAAAGCACATGTAGAATATTGTTCAATAAAATGCATCACTGTGTCATCTGAATCTGTTCCAAATTTGGGGGCATCTTTGATCCATAGCAGCATATGTATGTGAGGAGCACCTCTTGCTTGATACTCCTTTCTCCAAAAGAAATCCAGAACCTCTCCAAGAGGAGGATTTTTTTGTTTGTGATAAAAGACATCATAGCTTCAAATATATAATTGAAATACCTGAATACCTTAACTGGACCAAAAGAGCACAGTTCTCCAGGTGTCTTGTATTCTATATTTTCTATGTTTGCATTTGGCTCTCGAAGAAATTGAAGTAAATCTTCCCAAGCGTACTCAGCACAGCTTAGAGTAAGGAACCATGTAGGAGTTCCTAAGTTTCTTAGCATACATTTCAATTCCCCATGACGACGGTACCAATACTCATTAGTACCATGCTGACATGCCATGAGATTAATTAGCTGAGATTTCAAAACAGTATCTTTCTGTTGGACTTTATCCATAAAGTCCTTTGCTGAAACATTTTGCAGATGTACTCCACTTTTTAGTATATGGTTCACTGCATAAGAAAGTCCAGACAAGTCACTCTCAAACAGAAGATGAAACAAATATGGAATACATTGGCGAAACCTTGGACCTTCTGCATATAATCTTGATGTCCGGTATTCAGATGCAGGAATCTGCATAGGTCGTTCATCATATCGCCCACCTTTGCCTGTTAGAAATAACTGAGGGAGCTTTCAAGCTTTCTTCCCATACACTAATGGGACTTCCTTTCGCTTCTTTAATTTGGAATAACTCAATAGTATTCCCCATCACTTCTTTAGAGTGCAGTGGAAGCACACTATAATGTTCATAAATGTCTTCAGTTCTGGACACATCCACTTTTTCAATGTGTCCAGTTGACAAATCACCGTCCTCTTCTACAGTTGTTTCCTCTTCTCCTTCAAATACATTTTTATAGTATTGATTATTTTTTACCAAATACAATGTTGCATTTTTCACTTTCCTAACATCCACTAATTCTTACCAGATTTTCTTACTCTTCGTAGGAACGCCATTAACTAGAATGACTCTTCCACATTTTCTACACCAATTGTTTCAATATTTCTTTAAATCTAGAGGCAAATATACAACTCTTCCATTTAATCCTCTCTGTAAATATGAAGGAGGCAATTTCCCTGTCTTAGGCTCCATACGAACAATAGCCCGAAATGGATGCACACATTGAATAAGAATAGACTCATAAGTATTTAAATCCATCAGTTCAGAAGGAATATTTACCAACTCAAGATTATTATGTACAGCTCTAGCATGCATTTTGTTTTAATTTAATTTATTATAAAAATATTTACAAATACGTTGATCTGAACCCAAATCAAAACAATTCTCTACCAACAAATAGGTTGCAGATTCCTTACACTGATTAATATTCTCCTTTTCACTTTTTAAATATAGATCAACTAACCTGGTCTGATTTTTATAATGAATTCGTCTACAACAAATGCAAGAAAAGTTTGGCCTTTCACCTGAAATGACCTTAAACCTTGTAATTTCTTGCTCAAAATATTCTGTACTAAAATTCTGTACACATTTCCTTCTATTATTTTATCAGTTTCTGCACTGTCTTCTTGAGGACCAAAGTAACTAAACTCATTTTCTTCACAAATGTTGATTACATCTAATACAGATCCATACAAAAGAGCACTATTTAACTTTTTTAACATTAGTGCTGGACTTTTTGCATAATAAAACCTTCTCACTAATTTCCTCATTTCAGTATGATGTACTGCTAAAATCCTGAAATGGTAAAAAACACTCTGACATACTTTTTCAGAAAGACAAGCCAGAGAATGACCTTGCAACCCCATTTTTTTCTCTCACTCTGCAAGTGTCTAATTCTTTCAACATCTTAATCTTTTGTTTAACACTTTTCTTCTTTTCTTAGTATACTTATGTAAGAAATTGCGAGAAAAAAAAATTAATTGAATCCTGTCGTACACTATAAATACTACTACAATTCCAAGTGTACACTGGAGCCTTAGGACGTCTCCCTAAAACTTAATCAGCTAACACCACTTTTTCATTTCTATGGATAATTTTCTCTTTTTCAATCGGACAACCATTTTTAACCTCATAAGCTCGACCACTGGTCTCAACTGCATGGAACAAATCATTACTCTGAAGGTAACTCTCTTCATTAAAAAACGGCTCACAACTTGAACTATGTTTCCATTCTCCAGAAAAAACATTACAAAAATGTGTTCTATTAATTAGTCTTTTCCACTTACTTTTGGCCTTCATAACATTGATTGGCTTATCTAGTGTTCGAATTCTATTGATTAATAAAATAAACAACTTCTTTTTTAATTCAAAAGCCTTCTCAACAATACTTTGAATATGTTTCTTTTTCTTATAAAAAACTGTTTCTCTTTTACAATTCTTTATATTTTTTAATAAATGTAAAACAACTCTGTTATAAAACATTCCTTGCGAATTTCAACAAACTGATTTTTTCGTCTTTTACTATACACAATTTTTCTACCACATAGTTTTCCATCATTTTTCTTTTTTGTCTGGTTTTTCTTTGTAGTTACAGATAATTTATTTTTTTTGCAGATTCTCCACACTTTTTTTAGTTTGTGTTATTTTCCTTATAAAATCCTTTGTTGTATTACCAGGAGCTTTCTTCTTTTTTTCCACACATTGTTGTTTAGATAAATCTGGTACTTGTTTTTTCTTGGAAAAGTAAGCCTGTTTATATGTTTTTCACTCTTTGAAGGCATGATGGTTTTTCTTTCTGTAGATAATTAAAATCTGTTGTGAAGAAAAAAACATGTTACATTTTTTTTTTACAATTACAGACCACTACTAGCATACTACATAGCAATTAAAAGCACTATATGTTGTAAAGTGTGGTTCACTCCATAAGTAAGTTTAAGACACAGCAGCAGTGTTCGGGCAGTGTAGGAGATCTTGCAGGGAGTGATGTTTCAGGGTTTAGGGCAGTGCAGTGGTGTTTCAACATTATATGGGCATTTGCTGATGATGATGTTTCTGGGTTTAGAAAGGTTTGGAATCCCTGACTTTTAGAGTAGCAGATTGAAAATAACTGACTGAGTACTTATGAATGTGGTCTAGCTTGAGGGGGATAGTTATCTATATCATAATGCCAAAAACGAGAATGCACACTAGGTAGGGTAAGTTACTGAACCACGACTTAATTAACTTGAATTAAAAAACACAATTGAATATAACGGGCAGACAATTTTTATGGAGTTAAAAAAATGATCATGGAATTTATTATTTACCTCCCAGATGGGTTACAATCTAACACATTATCACAAATTGAATAAAAAACCACCTGAGGTGGTAATACAATAAAATATCTCAAACATGTCAAAGTTAAAAACAGTCGACGCAGCGTTTCGGTGCTTTATTTCTCTTGACACCTTCTTCAGGACCTTAAGACATTTGACTCCATTATTTCTGTATTTTAAAATTGATGCTTTTCAAATGATTTCCACAAGGATTGCAAGCTGCTCAGGTGTTTCAATTCCCTTGAGCTCTTATTCTAAAAATGCGATCCTATGTATTCACGGAAGAGCCACCGTCAATGAAGGGGGAACTTCTTATGGTTTTAAACCTATTATGAAGTTAGCCGGGTCTTTCGTGAATGTGCTCAGTTTACGCGGTTCTTGAACTTTCTCCAAGTTTTTTCTTTATGAGCGAACAGCGGATCTTGTTTTAAAATTACGGCCTCCCTGCTCCTCCGTGAAATCGTCTTCCAGGAAATTAGGGTTTAGAACAGTGCAGTAGTGTTCAAGCAGTTTACCAGGATTTGCTACAGATGGTATTTTTGGGTTTAGAACAGTGCAGTGGTGTTAGGGCAGTGTAGGGGATCATGCTGGGACTGGTATTTCTGAGTTTTGAGCAGTGTAGTTATGTTTGGGCAGTGTGTAGTATTATGCAAGGTCTAGGAGTATAAAGCACTGCATGTCCTAAAGCCTAACTCACTCCATGAGTACATGTATTCCCATGTCCGAAAACACATGCACTGATCAAGTGATTCTGTCACAATATTCCCAAAAACACACTGACTCACATTGGGATTATAGACAAATAAAAATATCCCTTGCAATGCACTGAAATGATTACTACATGCTACAGAGAGAGTTGCTATGGCATTTCTACAGCACACTCAGGATCTTTATTACACAGCATTGAGACTATTTGGGAATAAAGAGGCGTGACACACATACTGCATAGGACTTTCTAGAACTACATGTCCTAAAGCCTGACATCAGTACTTACTTGTAGGTACAAAAAACACTCAATGAACACAACGGCTCTTTTTAGAGCCAACCAACATCTAAACACTCAAACTTGTTATTTCACTGTATTTTTTGTCTTTTTTGCCGACATACGCGCACCGTGCGCGTACCGGTGCGAGCACCGTGCGCGTACCACGCGATTTTCTTTTTTTTAAATTTTTTGGGGGGCCTTCGGGGTCCTTCAGGGACCCCCTGAGAAGGCCTAGGGGGTCAGGGAGTCTCTACCCTGCCCCCTTTTCACGTTCCCCACTTTTGTTTTTGGCTCTCTTCTGCCTCGGAGACACAAAATGGCGGCCAACACTTCCTGGTTTTGACCGATTGGAATATTGACAGATGTCTAACAGCAATTCAGAATTCCGCTCGTGCACACCCAATACGCGCACTGTACGTGCATGGTGCTCGCACGGTGCCCGCAGGGTGCGCGCAGAGTGCGCGCTCCTAGATATATATATATTTTTCTTTTGATTTTCTCAGGAACTACTTGTTACGACCCACGGAGGTGGAACATAGTGAACACTGCCTAGAAACATGTGTTCTGGAAAAGACTACATTTCCCATGAGCCCCGGGGGAGAGCGACGCGTCTGGCTATGACGTAGGTTCCAGGAAGCCTCAAGACGGAGAGAGCCTCACGTCGACTCGCCGTTTATTCTGGTTCCGGATAGCTGACGGGGTATAATGAGCTTCGCCTGGCTGGCTGTTTTCCATTCTGCCCTCTGTTGAAGCCCCTACCTTAACTCACACTGGTTGTGCTGTTGTATTCTACACTTTGATGGCCAGGCAAAGCCAACCCTATCCTACCCTCCAGCTTCTCCACCCTCCCGTTCCTGCCCTGCTGTTCCTGTTATCCCTCGCTTGATCCCCACTGTGAGTCTGTTATAGTCAGACCCAGAGGTTATCGAGAGGTGGAACCCTTTTGGCATCGTACCATCCTGAGGACACTGGGACCTGACAGAATAAACGGCCCAAGAATTTAGTCCTCCCGGTGGTGCGATATCATGACCACTCTCGAAGACCTAATGGCCGCATTGGCCATAGTGCAGACTGAGTTGCAGGCTTCCAGGACCGAAACTGCAGCATTACAAGCACAGGTGGATAGGTTGAGTAGAAACCCTTTCAATGCAGGCACCCAGCCCACTTCCTCCGTGGTAGTGGAAGTCCCCGCCCCGATACCATTGGCCGCTCCAGAACGGTTCCATGGGGATAGTGATAAGGTGCAGGTTTTTCTCACGCAGGTCCTACTACACTTTTCATGCAAACCTAAGGTCTTTAACACTAACCATGCAAGGGTGGCCTTTCTCATATCTTATTTGGGTGGGGATGCGGCTCAATGGGCAGTACCACTAGTTAAGCGAGACGATCCTTTGTTAAGGGATTGGGAGGCCTTCAAATCAGATTTCGAGAAAACATTTAACCGCAGGTCGGCCACCTTGTCTGCAGATAGGGACCTGTTGGGGTTAAGGCAAGGAAATAGGGATCTGATAACTTATCTTAATGATTTTCGGAGGTTAATTACTGAAACGGACTGGCCAGAAAGTAAGCGCTTAGCCATCTTTTATAATGGATTGACTGGCGAGATGAAAGACGCCTTGGCTCCTATAGACCCCCAACCCAGTACTTGCGAGGATATGATTAGCTTGGTGCTGAGGTTGGATCATCGCATCAGTGATAGAAGGGGAGAATCTCGGCGAAAGGACAAGACTAGGTCTAGTTATGAGTACTCCAGAACAGCGGAAGCAACGTCCACTGCAAAACCCGAGCCCATGGAAATAGGAGCTGTTAGATCCCCTCTGACGGCAGAGGAAAGAGAATATCGAAGAAAAAGGGGATTGTGTTTATACTGTGGCAGGAAGGGGCACTTCATACGAGAATGCCCAACGAGGACAAAAAACCGGTATGAAAGTCGGAAGGTGTCTGTTTTGTCTTCTGACCAGGAGGCGGGAAACGAGAAGGCTTGAAGAGGAGTGAAGGGTGCCCTTCAAGTACGTTGTATATCCCTTCATTGGATAGACACAGCACAAAAGAAGCTATACATTTCTATGTGGATATAGGAGTGGACATACGGGAGAAAAGGATATGGATCAAAGCAATGTTAGACTCGGGGGCGACTGGTTGTTTTATGGACCAGGACACAGCCAGTAGTCTAGGTCTGGAACTGCAAGAGAAAGAAATCCCTGAAGCAGTGTTTGCGGTAGATGGTAGGAAGTTGAATTCCGGACCTATTCGGTTACAAACCAAGGATCTCTGTATGACCATGGGTGTGGAACATCAGGAGAGGTTGTTCTTCAACATTATTCACGCACCGCAGTATGGGGTGATTCTTGGACTCCCATGGCTGAGAAAACACAATCCTGCAGTAGATTGGGAAAATCAGGTTCTGCATTTCTCATCGGAGTTCTGCCAGAGGAATTGTTATCCGATAACACCAAGTCCAGCTATAGGTTTGGCTAGCATCCATCATATAGAGACGGCAGTTGAACAGGATGTGGAACTCCCGGCTGTTTATCAAGATTTGGCAGAGGTCTTTAGTGAGGCAAAAGCGGAAACTCTACCACCCCACAGACCGTATGATTGCCAAATAGATTTGGTTCCTGGAGCTAAAATACCAGCAGGACGTGTGTATGCTCTGACGGAACCAGAGACTCTGCATCTCCGGGCATATTTGGATAAACTGTTAGAGCTCGGATTCATCAGAGAATCTAAGTCTCCGGCCGCCTCTCCGTTATTCTTCATCCCGAAGGCCAACGGTGATCTTAGAGCCTGTGCAGACTACAGAGCATTGAACGCTATTACGGTAAAGAATAAATATCCACTTCCATTAATCACTGTATTATTAGAGCAGGTGAAGGATGCAGTGATATTCACACGGCTAGATCTAAAGGGAGCTTACCACTTAGTCCGAATGAGGACCGGGGATGAGTGGAAGACAGCCATAAAGACACGTTTTGGGCTATACGAATATTTGGTGATGCCCTTTGGGCTGTGTAACGCGCCGGCAGCCTTCCAGTTCTTTTTGGATGACGTTCTGAAGGAGTACTTGGATCGCTTCGTCATTGTATATATAGACGACATCTTGATTTACTCCTCCAACACCAAACAACACACGGGTCATGTGAAGGCTGTCTTACGCACGTTATTGGAGCATCGACTATACTGTAAGCTCAGTAAGTGTGAGTTTAACGCTACCTCAGTGGAATTCTTAGGGGTCATGCTCACACCACAGGGCCAGGAGATGTCCGAAAGGAAGATATTGGCAGTCAAAGAGTGGCCTAGACCCAAAACCGTAAGAGACATCCAGTGCTTCATTGGGTTTGCGAATTTCTATCGCAGGTTCATCGAAAACTTCTCTGCTATGGCCTGCCCTATGACGAGGTTATTGAAGAAGAAGGTGGCCTTTGTTTGGACAGAAGAAACCCAAAGAAGTTTCGATGAGCTGAAGAAAGCCTTTGTTTCGGCACCAGTACTGATGCATGCAGACCCTAGCAATCCTTTTATAGTGGAAGCCGATGCTTCGGATGTAGCTGTAGGAGCGGTGTTATCACAGCGTCATCCTGACACGGGCCAGTTGCATCCAGTGGCATATTTATCTCGTACGCTAAATCAGGCTGAACAAAACTATGTAATAGCCGAGAAGGAACTACTGGCGATAAGAACAGCATTTTTGGAATGGAGGCATCATCTCATGGGTGCGAGACATGCGGTAACTGTTTATACGGACCATCGTAACTTACAGTACATGGCTGCAGCGCGCCACTTGACGCCTAGACAGATGCGGTGGATGATGCATTTCGCAGAATACGATTTCATCGTGACCTACAGGCCGGGAAAAGACAATCGAAAGGCTGATGCATTATCGCGCCAGTATAACAAATTGGATTCTGCAGACAGAAAGGAAGAGGCCATTATCAACCCTGAGAAGGTTATAGGTGTCACTTGTACTCAGATGTTTCTACGCAGTGTAGTCAGAAATGTACAGAGAGAGGAATGGAAGAAATGGTTACAAGCTCATAAAGAGTGGACAATGGTGCAGGGTCTACCCATGCGAAAGAAACAATTGTTAGTACCCATCCAGGCCCTACGGAAGCAAGTGTTTCAGTGGTGTCACAATGCACCTTGTGCAGGACATAATGGCAACAGCAAGACGCTTGAGCGGATACAAAGACAATTCTGGTGGCCAAACATCAAAAAAGATGTGACGAATTGGGTGGCGGAGTGTCCGGTTTGCAGCCAGATGAAAACGTTGCATACAAAACAGTCAGGGTTATTACAGCCGCTCCCCACGCCTGATGTTCCATGGGAATGCATCTCTATGGATTTTGTGGTAGGCATGCCAGTAGATCAGGGGTGTACCGCCATCCTAGTAGTAGAGGATTATTTGACCAAAATGGCGCATTTTATTGCTTGCAAGAAAGTACCGTCTGCTAGTGTGTTGGCGCTTCTAATCCTCCAAAACATAGTGCGGTTACATGGGTTACCTAGAGTGATTATATCTGACAGGGGCAGTCAGTTTACCGCCAGATTCTGGAAGACGTGGTGTAAGGCTCTAGGTATAACATCCAGTACATCCACGAGCTTCCATCCTCAAACAGATGGGCAGACAGAAAGGGCAAATCAGACCTTGAAACAATATTTGAGATGCTATGTGGATGTCACTAATGAGGTTTGGGTGGGACAGTTATGGTTGGCTGAAATTGCTTATAACAGCGCTGTTCATGGGTCCACAAAACATGCCCCTTTCTACTGCACATATGGTTTTCATCCTAATTTCACTCCGTTCCGTCACCCAGCTCCCGCGTCCCCTGTCCCCGAGGTCCAGGAAAGGGTGCAGAATCTCCAGGAGATCTGGCTGAAGGTTAAGGGGCACCTAGCACAAGCCAAGGCAAAATACAAAACCTATGTAGACAAACACAGACAGATCAGTCCAGTGTATAAAAAAGGGGACTATGTATGGTTATCCACAAAGAACATACGATTCAAGAAGTACAGTATATTCAATCCTAAATACATAGGTCCTTACAAGGTTGTCAAACTGGTGAATCCTGTGGTGGTGAAATTGGCTTTGCCTTCATCCTTGCGCATACATCCAGCATTTCATGTATCACTAGTCAAGCCCACGAGGGGGGGTAAGAAGATCAGGCCTTCTCCTGTTGAGGTTAATGGCGAGGAAGAGCATGAAGTGAGGGGTATTGTGGATTCCAAGATTTATCGCACCAGATTGTGGTATTTAGTAGCTTGGAAGGGGTATGGAAATGAAGAGAATTTGTGGGAGCCTGCATCTGGGGTTCACGCTCCCAAGTATGTTAGGATGTTCCACAATCGTTTCCCTCACAAGCCATGTCTCTGTCAGTGTTCTTCTGGGGAGGGATGTACTGTTACGACCCACGGAGGTGGAACATAGTGAACACTGCCTAGAAACATGTGTTCTGGAAAAGACTACATTTCCCATGAGCCCCGGGGGAGAGCGACGCGTCTGGCTATGACGTAGGTTCCAGGAAGCCTCAAGACGGAGAGAGCCTCACATCGACTCGCCGTTTATTCTGGTTCCGGATAGCTGACGGGGTATAATGAGCTTCGCCTGGCTGGCTGTTTTCCATTCTGCCCTCTGTTGAAGCCCCTACCTTAACTCACACTGGTTGTGCTGTTGTATTCTACACTTTGATGGCCAGGCAAAGCCAACCCTATCCTACCCTCCAGCTTCTCCGCCCTCCCGTTCCTGCCCTGCTGTTCCTGTTATCCCTCGCTTGATCCCCACTGTGAGTCTGTTATAGTCAGACCCAGACGTTATCGAGAGGTGGAACCCTTTTGGCATCGTACCATCCTGAGGACACTGGGACCTGACACTACTGGAGGGATTTACACCATTTAAGCAGAAGCGTGATCTGCAAATCAGACTCTACGATTTTGCCAAATTTCTTGTAATTCCGTTCAGCAGTTCGGGCTGTAGCCATATCTAATCGTCCTATGGAAAATAACATGGGGGAAACACGTTTTGGGACCCACTTTTTTCTCAGCCCCCACTTGACAAATCCTCCTTAAACTTTCAGGGAAGGAGCGGAGTAGAGCGGGCCATCTTCTTTGAGAAATTCGCGAAGATTCATCAAACGGCGCCAAATTTATTCCCAATAGAATGTTGCGGATTTCCTATGGAAACTTGGTCCTAACTATAACTACTTACTGGCGACCGCCAGTAGGTAATATGGGCCCGATTCACAGGATGAACTTAAGACTCAATCCTAAACTTACTACTATTTTGGTATTCACAGAATGCACTTACTACTTTTGGTATTCACAGAGTTAGGATTTTGTCTTAAGACAAACTTAAGACAGACTTAAGACAAACTTAAGACAACTTAAGACAAACTTAAGACAAACTTAAGACATACTTAAGACAGACTTAAGACAGACTTAAGACAGACTTAAGACAGACTTAAGACAAACTTAAGACAAAATCCTAACTTCTGTGAATACCAAAAGTAGTAAGTGCATTCTGTGAATACCAAAATAGTAGTAAATTTAGGATTGAGTCTTAAGTTCATTCTGTGAATACCAAAATAGTAGTAAGTTTAGGATTGAGTCTAATGTTCATTCTGTGAATCGGGCCCTATATATATATATATATGTGAATATATATATATATATATTTTATATATTTTATATATATATATATGTCCAAGAAAAACTGCTTTGATAAGCAAAAACACGCACTCGGAAAGGTGCAGCTAGTAAGGGTTTATTCACGAGGTAACGTTACCTCGTGAATAAACCCTTACTAGCTGCACCTTTCCGAGTGCGTGTTTTTGCTTATCAAAGCAGTTTTTCTTGGACATTGTCAATACTCGGCGGTGGGATTGGCCGAGCGCAACACGCCACCTGACCATGGGATATGGAGTCCGGAGTCTACTTGCTGTGCTGTGCGAGCGCGCGAGCTAGGAGACAGACGGTGTACAGGATATATATATATATATACACACACATCAAATCAAAATAGATTACCATTTAGGAGAACCCACGCAGTAGGTAGAAACATTTTGTTTTTAATCAGGAAGCTGCAACACACTGGGTCGAAGTCACTTCCAAAAATCACACAGCCTGACATGTTTCATGCTTCGTCCACCATTTCTTCACAGGTATAGTCCTTTACACGTGACGCACCTCAGCCTTACTGATATATTCACACCAGCTGCCTCAGTTGGCGTTGGCTCTGACTGAGCCTTCTGGTTCTTGTAGTGCCGTCCGTAAAACTAAAGTGAGCTGCTGTACACATGTAACGTTTTTAAGACAATAAAAACCACAGTGGGCCTGAAAAAGAGTCCCGCTCTCACCATGTTGCACATAAATCTTCCCAAAAACGTCCTCACTGCCCTTCGTGTTGCCCTTCATGTGACTGCAGCAAGGTCCCTCTGTTTCTGTGGGCTCCCCTAAATGGGAATCTCCGAGTTTCGACACCAATGACTTTACCCTTGACTTCATCTATGTTTACTTTTGTATTTAACATGCCGGTAATGGCAGAAAGGTAAAAGTGTGATCAAGGCACAATTGGTGTCGAAACGCGTAGCGTGAACTAAGAATAAAGAAATTCTGCAGTAAATTCCTGAGTGCGCGTCATGCATACAAGCAAACTGTGGATTAATTGAAAATTTCGGCTAGGAGGTCCGCCGAAATTGCGCGCCATCTGACGTAGGGAGAAAGGATCCCGGAAGGAACCTTCCTGGTTTACACACATATATATATATATATATATATATATATATATATATATATATATATATATATATATATATATATATATATATATATGAAAAACAAGGGTGTCCCCATGGAGGCATCACACGTGGCACAGTTACCGCACACCACCCCTGGCAGCAGCAATCACAGCGAGCACTCGCTTCCTCCGTCTTGCAATATGCCAAACGCGTTTCAAGCCGTAAGCCCTTTGTCAATGGCATGCAATCAGCACAGTGAGGCACTGAAATAGATTAGGAACATTTATTAGTTGATGAAGTCAACGCCCATGTGGGCGTGTGCAGGCACAGCATTCTGGTAAATGAAGTCCACATGCCTTAAACTCATATTTCCTGTATGACCAAGTGGATTCAGAGGCTCACTGGATGGTTTTGTTATTGTATCCACGTTCGATAAATCTGTCACACATCACTTGTTTCTCTCTTTCAAAGAAAACGGCAGGCAACAGCATACTCAGGGCCAATAGCTCGCACCCCCGCAAGTTGATACACAGTATCCCCTATGGGGAACTGTTGAGGGCCAAGAGGAACTGTAGTACCACAGAATCCCTTGAAAGAGAGAAACAAGTGATGTGTGACAGATTTATCGAACGTGGATACAATAGCAAAACCATCCAGTATGCATGTGAAAGAGTTGAAAAGATTGCTAGGACTTATCTGCTCTATCCTACCAAAGAACCAGAGAGTAGCAAGAACGTCAGGTTCATTACTACTTATTGTGGTCAAGCTAACGAGATAAGAGACATATTCAATAAGCACTGGCATGTCTTGTTGAATGATCAACATCTCAAATCTGACCTGGCTAGTAATCCTCAGATTACATTTAGAAAGAGCAGATCTTTAAAAGATGAACTCAGCCACAATCATGTCACACTTATCAGGAATGTCACTGCCCCAACCAGAACTGGCTACAAGTGTTGTAGAAAGTGCAAAGCTTGCAGGGGAAGTGTTAATTGTGACAAACTGGTGGTTCCTACCACAGGAAAGGAATTCCGTATAAGAAAATACCTGACTTGTGATACCACTTATTGTGTCTACATCTTGATATGTCCATGCAATAAATGGTATGTTGGTAGTAGCAAACATACAGCCAAGAAGAGAATCTTGGAACACCTACGAGCCATCAGAAGCAAAACCAAAACATACCCTGTTGCTCGCCACTTCCAGACACACCACTTTAGTGATGAAACCAAACTCTGCATGGTGGTGATTGACAAGATAGATCTGGGAGTGAGAGGGGGTAACTGTGAACTTTCCCGGAGGAAACTTGAATCGACCTATATCATTGATTTCGATTGTACTATACCCGGTGGCCTCAATGTTAATGAAGAGCTTGCAATACATCTGCAGTAAAATTTTAAGTGGCATTGTAGCTTGTCAGTACTGTCTTTCAGTAATTTTAAATTCTCCTTTTCTTTCAGACATTTAGAACGTGTTTTTCAGAGTAGGTTTATTGTGAAGAACTAACCTTTGAAGAGACACTGGACCTATGGTCAATACCTAGCCCACTGGGGCAAGAACTTTATGTCATTGACTCCTTTTACTATGCCCACTGGGGCAAGGAAAACGTTTTGGGTGTTTGAGGTCCTGATTTGCCCACTGGGGCACTATGTTTTTGTTCTGCAATCCTTTCAGGAAATCACCATTGGTGGATTTTATATTTCTAAAATGTGTGTATTTTTAATCGCCCACTTGGGCGGTATGTTTGGTTTGCATTGAATAGTGAATTAACTTTACTGGGTATGTTTACATATGCTCTTCATAATTCCTCTTTTATGTGCCATAATGCTATTATACAGGCTTTACTGACACACTAAGATGGCCGACACACTTACTATCATGTTGGTTGAACCTGCAAAACAGTCCTTTCTCTATGTTTTTCTCACTTGTTAGTGGATTTAAATGGATTTGTTTGCGGCGAGACGGTAAGCGTGATCAAGGCTTAACCGCCGAAACGCGTTGTTGTTGCCAATAAACCTTATTATTTCTGCACAGAAAAAGTGTCCGGGCTATCAATTCATACAGAACTGATTCTTGAAAATATATATATATATATATATATATATATATATATATATATTCTGCTATTTCAAAATCAATAAGGAAATGTTTTTGCTTTTATGATGACATAACGCTCTGTTGCAGATTTAATGAAATTTTAATGGCCAATTAATTTGGGGTTTTTAATATCTGTGTGTATATATATTAATGTTGAATTTTAGGTATCATGATGAGGTATTTATTGGATTAATTGGTTTTATGAATTTCATCTAACACTGAAAAGTTTTATTAGTTTAACTAGGTTCTTAGTTTTACTAATGTTTTTCTCTGACAGGGGCGTAATGAATTCTCCAATTATAAACCTAATTATCGTGACCTGTATTTTTCAAATATGATTGTTGCATTTCAGATTCTAGAAACATTGCTTAAGATCTGCTCAAATATTTTCAAAAAATCACTTAGAGTTTTGGACAACGTGGTTTGCTGCTTTGCTTTATATTCGCATCCGCCTATTTGATTTTAACTTGAAATTTTGGACAAGTATTGGAATTATTTTCTGTACTTAGTCATCACATTTGGGTGTACCTTACTGTTGGCTCTTTTTCTCCCCCGAAGACATCTAAAAAATATGAGAAAGATACTTGCTGCTATTATTGTCAATATGGGCACTAGCCCCGGATTCGACCACGGTAATAACGAACGCAAATAATATTGTGTGATATTTATTTAGCACTTTATTTGTAAAGTCTGTTCTCTATCTCTATGGATTGTTGGGAGTGATTTTAATATAGCCATGTGGTATTTAAGGGCGTGGGTTCTCTAAGCATGTCATGTGATCAAGGCCGGGGCAACCTGGTTGAAACGCGTCATGTTGGAGGAAAATAAAATTGCACTTTAAGAATTTACGTTTTGTTTCGGTCCGTTCCTGGTTTCAAAGCGTCGGGTGGAGTTTTGCTCTACTTCGTGCTTTCCAAGGACTTGGTTGTCATATATACACACATATATATATATATATATTGCGCTCGTCGATTCCTAGCTGGTCCCCAGGATTGAAAAACAGCACTCGGGAGGTTCCTTGTCACAGAGTTAGTTTATTTTCAGAAGCTACACCACAGACGCGTTTCGGCGATCTGCCTTCTTCAGTGTGTGTGTCCACACGCACAACCCAGGTACATATATATAAACATCTGATTCGTGTAAGGGTGACATCACAATAGTGAGCATAGACAGAGGACTGATCCCTCCCATCAACTGCGTGCTCCATTTTGTAGTGGTTAACATAGGCCATGTATACAAAACTCACAACACTATGCAGTGTAACATTATGCAACCTACAGATAGGTACAGACGCTATAGTGGAAGGTATAATTAATCACCGTGCAAGAAATGCACATAACATACAGCCAATACATATATGTATCAAACGATGTAGGTTCACCTTGGGAATGCCAGTTGTTGTTCTGTCCCAGGAAAAAACCAACGAATCCCAAATTGCTGGCAAGAGGTACTTTATTCAAGTGAAGGTCACAGCAGCGCTAACAGACATATATATATATATATATATATATATATATATATATATATATATATATATATATATATATCCAACAAGGTTGCCTGTTGATAAGAGAGCCCACACGAGTGCTTAAGTTCCAGCAACCATCTTTATTCAAGGAAGGCACAGGAAACAGCATAGTGCTTCGCATCATTAAAAAGTCCAAATTCAGCCCGACGCGTTTCGTGTCAGCAGCACTTCCTCATGGGCTTATGGGCTTTCAGGTAAGGACACAGGCAGTTTACTTCCACACTCCTCAAATATCCTGACACCCCGCCCCACAGGGGGCGTGGCCACCCGCGTGGCCTTCTGGTAGTCAAAGTCTTTTTGTTTTTGGCTCAAGTGAATTGTCGTGTCCTGCTGATAATATGAAAGCAAATTTCCTCCAAGTGGAGTTGCTGAATGCACTTCTGTTGTTTCAGGCGCCTCATTACACCTTCAATAGCTCAGCGCTCGATCCTTCTCTGCTACGTGATTAGCGCGGCAGCAGATCTCCACACAGGTGAAGCGGGGCTCATCCCGCGGCTCCGGCACTGCCGCAATTACATCCAACAAGGTTGCCTGTTGATAAGAGAGCCCACACGAGTGCTTAAGTTCCAGCGACCATCTTTATTCAAGGAAGGCACAGGAAACAGCATAGTGCTTCGCATCATTAAAAAGTCCAAATTCAGCCCGACGCGTTTCGTGTCAGCAGCACTTCCTCATGGGCTTATGGGCTTTCAGGTAAGGACACAGGCAGTTTACTTCCACACTCCTCAAATATCCTGACACCCCGCCCCACAGGGGGCGTGGCCACCCGCGTGGCCTTCTGGTAGTCAAAGTCTTTTTGTTTTTGGCTCAAGTGAATTGTCGTGTCCTGCTGATAATATGAAAACAAATTTCCTCCAAGTGGAGTTGCTGAATGCACTTCTGTTGTTTCAGGCGCCTCATTACACCTTCAATAGCTCAGCGCTCGATCCTTCTCTGCTACGTGATTAGCGCGGCAGCAGGTCTTCACACAGGTGAAGCGGGGCTCATCCCGCGGCTCAGGCACTGCCGCAATTACATCCAACAAGGTTGCCTGTTGATAAGAGAGCCCACACGAGTGCTTAAGTTCCAGCAACCATCTTTATTCAAGGAAGGCACAGGAAACAGCATAGTGCTTCGCATCATTAAAAAGTCCAAATTCAGCCCGACGCGTTTCGTGTCAGCAGCACTTCCTCATGGGCTTATGGGCTTTCAGGTAAGGACACAGGCAGTTTACTTCCACACTCCTCAAATATCCTGACACCCCGCCCCACAGGGGGCGTGGCCACCCGCGTGGCCTTCTGGTAGTCAAAGTCTTTTTGTTTTTGGCTCAAGTGAATTGTCGTGTCCTGCTGATAATATGAAAACAAATTTCCTCCAAGTGGAGTTGCTGAATGCACTGACTTTGACTACCAGAAGGCCACGCGGGTGGCCACGCCCCCTGTGGGGCGGGTGTCAGGATATTTGAGGAGTGTGGAAGTAAACTGCCTGTGTCCTTACCTGAAAGCCCATAAGCCCATGAGGAAGTGCTGCTGACACGAAACGCGTCGGGCTGAATTTGGACTTTTTAATGATGCGAAGCACTATGCTGTTTCCTGTGCCTTCCTTGAATAAAGATGGTCGCTGGAACTTAAGCACTCGTGTGGGCTCTCTTATCAACAGGCAACCTTGTTGGATGTAATTGCGGCAGTGCCTGAGCCGCGGGATGAGCCCCGCTTCACCTGTGTGAAGACCTGCTGCCGCGCTAATCACGTAGCAGAGAAGGATCGAGCGCTGAGCTAATGAAGGTGTAATGAGGCGCCTGAAACAACAGAAGTGCATTCAGCAACTCCACTTGGAGGAAATTTGTTTTCATATTATCAGCAGGACACGACAATTCACTTGAGCCAAAAACAAAAAGACTTTGACTACCAGAAGGCCACGCGGGTGGCCACGCCCCCTGTGGGGCGGGGTGTCAGGATATTTGAGGAGTGTGGAAGTAAACTGCCTGTGTCCTTACCTGAAAGCCCATAAGCCCATGAGGAAGTGCTGCTGACACGAAACGCGTCGGGCTGAATTTGGACTTTTTAATGATGCGAAGCACTATGCTGTTTCCTGTGCCTTCCTTGAATAAAGATGGTCGCTGGAACTTAAGCACTCGTGTGGGCTCTCTTATCAACAGGCAACCTTGTTGGATATATATATATATATATATATATATATATATATATATATATATATATATACCTGCTTGATATTTGCTCTGAATCCCCCTTGTGGCCTCTGACCTTTTCTTGGAAAGGATTCTCGAGTCATAATTCCTGTGCTCGCCAGATGCACAGTACAGATGGCCCTGCAGTGACAAGAGACCCGGGACTAAAATGGCACCCCATTGCTTGCAGCGACCTTTCAAGACCGAGGAATCGGTATTCCCGGAGTCCGCCTGGAACTTCAAGAAAACGTGAATGGACTGAGGTACTTTATGTCCAAGGGGCGCCCAGTCTCGTATTTGACTACCCCCACTCATTGTTTGTCTTGAGGCAACAGGCTACTGCGGATATGCAAGGGGACCCGGGGCAGACACCTTTGTTTCAGCTGGCCCGTAACCCACCAGACTAACCTGCAGATTGCGCCCGTCCTATGATGTTACTCACTCCCCCATGCCATCAACCCGACTTTGCCAACATAGTGCTTGCTGGGACTCGAAGTTCGCTTCACCTTTCACGAACTTCTGCTGATGTGCTGATTGCTTGAGGGAGGGGAAAATCCAGGTGCTTTCAAGTATTTAACACAGGAGGAGCTAATTTGGGTAGTGTTCTTTACAGCGAAGGGCGCCGAAGAAAGCTACCACGCCGAAATGCATCTGCCGCCGCTGGGGTTTGATGGAATAAAGCTGTGATTTGCTCTGAACCCCCCTTGTGGCCTCTGACCTTTTCTTGGAAAGGATTCTCCAGATATATATATATATCTATATACATATACATATACACACACTTACTTTTTTTTTTTAACGGGCCCGACGTGAAATAAATAAAAAATAGAAAAAGGTGTTCAGACTTAGGCTCCTCCAGAACTTGCCAATGAGAACAACCAAGAGGGACAGCAAGGATGCAAGGCTTTTACAAGGAAGAGATGGACTCTGCGCACGAGAGGTCACTGTGGAGTAATCCACCATTCCCCATTCAGTCACTCTCTCATCACATTCCCTTACTCTAGGAGAACATGGCAAGCAGTGTGCTACATGAGGAAGAGTGAGTATTCTGAACGGCAAAGCACCTCTTCCGCTCCAGAGCCTAGTATCCCATTATGAGCCTGCACGCAGTCTTTGGTCCTCGCAGACCGGGCTGTTAAAAGTCCCAAGAATATTCAAAGCTCGTATGGGAGGTAGATCCTTCAGATACCTTGCTCCCAAGCGCTGGAATAATCTTCCGCTGGAACTTCGGCTTGAACCTTCCGAAGTCCAGTTCAGGAAAAAACTTAAAACGCACCTTTTCAGCAGATAGCTTGTGTGGGAGGAGGGGGGACAGCCACTCCACTTGTCATAGAGCGGGGACACGCCAGTGGCGTAACCAGGCGCTTAATAAATGTCCATTAATAATAATAATAATAATAATATTAATAATACACATTTTTATAGTTTGGGTTACAATGGCCGCTTTGTCTAGTTCTTCGGACCACTTTATTTTGCTGGTAATTTTTCCTTCAGTTTGCAATCAGCCTGTGTGGTGAGCAACCACTGCCCGAAAGAGGGGCCTCATTCAGTGCATGCATGAACTAGAAATACAAACATTAAGAAAGTTTCAAAGGGGCAGCTGTTCAGAAAAACACCACCTGCTCTAGGAGTAGTTCTTGCCACTATACAAGTTTGGGCCTGCAACTCCCAAAATGCTTCGGGCTCTTGAGTGAAAGTTGCTTGTGGCAGAGGGGGGGGGAGAGGAAAGAAAAGAGCAGAAAAGTAGCCCTATGCCAACATAGCTGCTGTCAGGTACCCCGAGATGGACCGATACTGGCTACACCCAGTGGACATCAATATAAAGATATGAAACAAGCACACTCACTAGCCAACTTGCAGAGACCAGCAAACACCCAGATCAAGGATAACTTTGGAATCAAAAACCCTATCAAGAAATGTTGCCAGAACCGACCAAGGATGTCACAATATAAGAAACCGCTTGACTGCTACACAACATGCACACATACATGTGAAATTGTCCACTGTATTAAGAAAACTGTCTGAAGCTGAACACCAGCAAGAACAAAATACTGATCTTCAGGAACAGCCCTTCACCATGGGACTCCACCTCTTGGCCAAGACAGCTAGAACACACCCCCATCGCCACGCCAAGACCCTTGGGGGTTGACAGCAAACTCCAAAAGACTGCTCAAGTCAATGCTGTCACTGTCTCATGCTTCCATACCCTGAAGATGCTGAGAAAGATTTCTAACCTCTTAAGCGCTGCCGACGGCCAACGGTCGTCACGAGCGCTACCTCCCCAGTGCTGCGCACGACCATTGGACGTCCATTCAGCACTAGTTCCAATGGACAGCGCAGCACTGGGGAGGGATATTTGCGCCGCAGCTAAGGTGCTAAATGTCTCCCAATCAGCACCCGATAAACGTTGTTCAGGCCTTCATCACAACGAAGCGTTATTATGGAAATACCTTCAACAAAATAAAATGTAAATAAATAAATAAGACTTAGTAGAAAGCTACAGACCATTAAGAACTTTACAGCCACAATCACCCAATCACCGTCAACCTCCCACGCCACGCCACACTCACATCACACCACACCTGAAGAAGCTCCACTGGCTCCCCATTCACAAACAAGCACAATTATTCAAACTCCTCACCCACACTTTCAAGGCACTACATAACATTGGTCCAGCATACCTTAACCCTTTCGCTGCGGCGGCTATTCCGCCGCAGCGCTAACGGGGTGGGGCGGCCGCGCGGCGGCCGCATGCTGGTGATAGAACCGCTCCGTCACCAGCCGCGGTTCAGCTGTGCTGGTGACGGAGCGGTTCCGTCATGATCCGCCCCGCTCAAAACAACTGCCGCGCAGGCGCGAAAATAGGCGCGGCGGCCGGGCCGGGACGGAACCGCTCCGTCATCAACACAGCCCAACCGTAGCTTATGACGGAGCGGTTCCGTCATCAGCAGGGGAGGGGTTAACAATTACATTCATTTTCAAAAACCTTCCCGACACCTCCACTCATCCGGACTCCTCCTTGCACACATACCATGAATACAGAAAGCCAGATGCGGCAGTTCAGCCTTCTCCTGCATCGCTCCTAAAGCTTGGAATGAACTGCTGCTACACACACATACAAGTCTGTTCCTTACTTTTTAAATTCTGAAATAAGTTGAAGACCTGGCTTTTTGAGTAGTCCCACCAGGCCCTAGGTGTGGCTAGACTCACACCTGCTCAGTGCCAGGAGACCCTCCTGGATAATAGTGCACTCTACAAATTGGCATAACAGAGCAGGTGCCCCACAGAGCCATGGAACGCAACACATAGCCAGCCCTCGCTAGGAACCTCAGAATAATCACTGTCAGCAAACTGGACATGTCCACGCAAGTCAACACCATTCTGCATACAGCTTCCAAGCCCAGAAGGAAGATTTTTAAATATCTCCCAGGCAACACTAGTGACCAGTGAAATACATGCAGGGGCCAGGGTGACCCGTGAAATACACGCACGGGCCAGGGTGACCAGTGAAATACATGCACGGGCCAGGGTGACCAGTGAAATACATGCACGGGCCAGGGTGACCAGTGAAATACATGCACGGGCCAGGGTGACCAGTCAATAGCGCGGTCTGTACAACAAGCGAAGGCTTCCAAACCGCATGCACTTCTTAAACAAGCAGGGGAGAACCCAGCAACGAAAATGCTGTCTTTACAGCAAAGCAAATGTGTCAAAGAACATACACATGTAAAGAGAAACATCTGCAGGCTAACAAAAGGCATATTTGATGACCCATCACCCAGCCTCATAGGACAACTTCAATATGCCTCGACCTTGATGGAAGACCACCCGACGACGGGCAAACCGTGAACAACACATACATGCTGACCGCAGAAGGGGCCTGACCCCTTCTCTGTACAGTACTTAATTCTTGAGGAATTGATAACATGAGGTCTACTCACCCAGTCTATAACTAGACCGAAAAACAAAACATTTCCACAAATGTGAGCTATAAATTAAAGGCTCCTATAGATGGCAGTGGGTTCAAGTTCTGAGTTCCAAAACTGGAAAAGCAAAAGGGGGGAGGGGGGATTTGCTTCTTCCCGCCCTCCAGAACTGAACACTTGGACACCTCATTATCAGCGGTTTCTATCCTGTTTGTCATTCAAGTCATTTGTTCTCAAAATGTTGCACTTTAGAAGTATTACAACTTCCAAAGAAGTGTCATGGCTCTTTCACAACCTTAGTTGTGGAATACTAGGACTTCAAACTGGGAAAAGTTACTTGAAGTTGGGACCGCAGCTGAGCGCAGGGGGATAGGGGCGTAAACAAATCAACAAAACTAACTATATATTCATTCAAAGCGAATATATTGACAAAGGAGATGCAAAAAATGCAAAAACGGGTGTGTACTTTGAAAGTGAAAATGTATTTAGAAAATTCTGTTTATGAATAAGGGTACACAATTCAACTCACATAAATATAAAAATGACTGAGATACATTATTTTCACTACAATTATTGTCTCATAAACACTTGTGTGGTCAACCCATTTCAAATATCTTTAGATAAGGAGAACATCATCCATACTAATATATTAAAGAGAGAGCCCAAACCTTTGTGGCGGGTAATCTCAGGAACCACAGCACCAATCACAACACCCAATACAGCGTTGGAAAGGGCAGTTGCAGCAGAAGGACATAGGCTATGCAGACGCCCACCATATACATTTAAAAGGTAAAAGAACCGTGCCAGCAAAGTAGTCCCTTGTGGGCGTGTCTGCGTTGTGCTGTGGGCGTGTGCTGGGGACGTGATAAACGCTGGGGGCGTGTGGTACGTTCCGTCCTTCATGCCATGTCTCATATCGTGTGCTAATCCCACCCTGCTCCCTTTAAATACCCCTGCACCCCATAATCATAACCCACCCTTACTCCTTAAAATACCCCAACACCCTTAAACACTAACCCATCTTAACCCTATAAATATACCCTGTACCCCAAAACCCAAACCTATCCCTAAACCCTAAAATACCCCTGTACCCCAAACCTAGCCTTGAACCCTATGAATACCCCTGTACCTCAAAACCCAAACCTAGTGCTGAACCCTATAAATACCCCTGTACCTCAAAACCCAAACCTACCCCTGAACCCTAAAAATACCCCTGTACCCCAAAACTCAAACCTAGCCCTGAACCCTAAAATTACCACTGTACACCAAAACCCAAACCTACCACTGAACCCTAAAATACCCCTGTACCCCAAAACCCAAACCTAGCCCTGAACCCTTAAAATACCCCTGTACCTCAAAACCCAAACCTACCCCTGAACCCTAAAAAATGACCCTGTACCCTAAAACCCAAACCTAGCCCTGAACCCTAAAAATACTCCTGTTCCCCAAATCCCAAACCTAGCCCTGAACCCTTAAAATACCCCTGTACCCCAAAACCCAAACCTTACCCCTTAACCCTAAAAATACCCCTATACCCCAAACCCCAAACCTAGCCCTGAACCCTAAAAATACCCCTGTACCCCAAAACCCATACCTATCCCTAAACCCTAAAACTACCCCTGTACCCCATAACCCAAAACTATATCTGAACCCTTAAAATACCCAAACACCCCAAAACATATACCTCAGTACCCCAAAACATATACCCCTATACCCATACTTACCTTATCCAAACATTACAAAAAAAACTTGCTTTTACCATTCATGCATTTACAACGAATTTCGTTGTAAATGTATGAGTGGTAAAAGCATATAAAATCTAATGCCATGCGTTATAATGGCATTGCGGAGTCATGGTACTTTCGTAATGAAAGTATGCGGAGTGATGGTATGCGGAAAGAAAGTTGCGGAATAATGGGTGTTTACCTTCCCACGGTAAGTACATTGGTGGCACTGCAGCCCACATCTCCAGCAATATACTCATATTTTTTCACCACCCATTTGAAAAATGCACAGGTCTCTCTCATTGATGGCCAGCACCGACATACACTTTTGGACACACCTCCCGCCACAAGTTCTAGAATTGCGAACTTTAGAGCTGGGGAGCTACGTTCGAATCTCGGCATCAGCTCAACATCCTGTGATTCCAAGCAAATCGCTTTGTCTCCCCGTGCCTACCACAAATGAATGTGTTCTTCTGTAATGTAAATTGTGCTCATGCCATGTTGTCGAGTTTGCGCTATATAATATTGCAAGGAAAAATAAAGTAGGGAAACTCGAGTTCACACACTACTGAGTGCGCACTCTTAAGTGCATCAGCAGTGCACAGTGAATCGGAGCGTTTCACAGGCCTGTCACAGATAAGAAATGCTATCATAACGAAATCCTACAAAACAATATACTACTGGCCGGAAGCAATTTATACCCGGACAACGTCGGGACGGGCTGCTAGTTTAATATATGATGAACATTTCCAGAAAAATCATTTATACATAAAAATGGGTAGAATGTCGACGTTTCGGTCTTGTCTTGGGCTAACGTCCATGAGACCATCTTCAGGGCAAAATTGTCTTATGTGGGCTGAAGACCCTGGGTCAATGAATGAATGTAATCTGATTTATACTTCATCAAATTAATGACCCAAAAGAATGGAGCACAAAATGGCCATCAAAAATCTTAATAACTATGATGACGGCATTTCCAAATGCTTACGTTCGCCACACGTTTCCCATAAAGAACAGTGCGAGGAACCCCCTTTGGAATCCTACAGGTGGTGTCAGAACAGGAACAAAATCGATTGTATCGACGATGAATCCGCCACTTCCTATGTTATTGGCGTTTGCATAGCGCACAGGCTGCCATTTCAGTGGGTTTTTGGCGCCTACGGGTGTCCATTGCAGATGACATATTCAGGGTCTTCTGCACACCGTGTCACGTGCTGCACAGTGGGTTTTTGAGGCCATGCTTATCATGTTAAAAGTAAAGTCCCCAGAGGACTCCATTCCATCAAAGAGTCCAAGCCTGGTTTTCATTGAATAACCTTGTGCATTCTGGGAATTGTAGTCCTGGCTCATGCACCTGTAAACAATGAACTGCAGAAGAGAAGCAGAGGTCTGGAGCAGCACGTCCTGAGAGGGTAACAGGGAGCCATCAAATAACCCTAGGTAAAAAGTCCCTGGAAGCAACGTGCCTAAAGCCAAAAAGCCACAACTGCTCTAAAACGTGACGCACAGAATATGTTTAAAACGAAGGGAGGTTGTGAGATGTCAGCAGCCGCGCAGAACAGACTCCCCCCTCCCACCCCCTCTGTGAAGAAGACACAACCGTATACCTCGGCTCTCACTGCTCACCTGTGCGCCCTCCTCAGAGTGATGGGGAGGGTCTCTTGCTGGATCCTGGCTGTGACGTCACTCCTCTCAGGCCAGGACAGGTGCGTCTCTCCTCCCAGGACAGGTACCGTCTCTCCCTCCTGCTCCCCCTGCCTTCCCTTTATGCAGGAGGAGGGCCCCCAGGTTGCAGTGAGGGCCTTGGAGGGGGCGGGGCCGCCAGGTGGAGGGAGGGTGCCGGTAACGCCCCTCTGTACCTCGGCTCCCAGACCTGGAACGTGTTCACTTGCCACCCCGTGTGATGTAACCGGTGCTCATGTAAAGCGCTGCAAAGCCCGAGGGTCGAGTGCGCGCTACATACACTTAAATAAGAGCTGTCATTTCTACATACAACTTCCAAAACTGAAATAAGAGCGGTCATTTCTTCTGCGGGGCGTGGACGAGAGAGGGAGGAGGGGTTTATATTTTGGAAACAAGTCTTTTCCGCATCCATGTTCCTATCTCCGTTTTTTAAGACAAAAATATAATTATGACAGGAGAGCGTGGGGCTCCGCTTCTGGGGGGTGCAGCAGTGCTCTGGTTGGGCTGGGGGTAAATGTAAAGTGAGGGAAACCCACCCACATTTGCAGGGGCCAGGGTTTCCAAGGACCCCAGGGGGCAGGTTTCTTCCAGCTATAAGGGACTTTTTGCCAGCCTGGGTTGGAAACAGCAACGTCCAAGGGCCTCTCTCTGGTCAAATGCCCCCCTCTGCAGGTCAAGGAGAGCAGTGCAAGGGTCACTATGTATGTTGTATTTATTTATTCATGTGTTTTGCTATAGCGCGGACTTTACCCGAGGGTGTCAGAGCGCTTCACAACAGTAACGTTACTTGAGGAGAAAATTACAAGTGGGCATGTTGCAAAAGCAAACGTTACGTTACATGGGGATAAAGTGACAATTGCGCATGAAACAAAAGCGAACAAGATACAAGAAGAGGTAGCAAACGATATGTGACAAGAGGAAAAAGTGACAAGTGTGCATGTTACATAAACGTACAAGATAAAAGTGGAGGTATAATACTGCAATAAGTGTCAGTCACTCAAAACACAAGAACAGACTAGGAAGGCCCTGCTATAGGCATGGAGTACAGAATTTCCTATAGTGAAAGAACTTAGTGAAACTAAGTGCAATTTATAGTCAAACTGGAGCTTCCAGAAAACAAAGAGAGGCCCCAAGACCCCCCCGACGTCCCCTCCAAAGAAGATGGCACCCCCAAAAGTGTAAGACTCTTTATCTCCTTGACCTGAAGCCCCCAAGACTGCCACTCCCCCTGACCCCTCCCAAAAAGATGCCCCCCCCAAAAGTGTATGACTCTTTATCTCCTTGCCCTGGTGCCCGCAAGACTGCCACTCCCCCTGACCCCTACCAAGAAGATGCCCCCCCCCCAAAGTGTAAGACTCTTTATCTCCTTGACCTGAACCCCCCAAGACTGCCACTCCCCCTGACCCCTCCCAAGAAGATGGCCCCCCAAAGTGTAAGACTCTTTATCTCCTTGACCTGAAGCCCCCAAGACTGCCACTCCCCCTGACCCCTCCCAAGAAGATGCCCCCCCAAAGTGTAAGACTCTTTATCTCCTTGACCTGAACCCCCCAAGACTGCCACTCCCCCTGACCCCTCCCAAGAAGATGCCCCCCCAAAGTGTAAGACTCTTTATCTCCTTGACCTGAAGCCCCCAAGACTGCCACTCCCCCTGACCCCTCCCAAGAAGATGCCCCCCCAAAGTGTAAGACTCTTTATCTCCTTGACCTGAACCCCCCAAGACTGCCACTCCCCCTGACCCCTCCAAAAAAGATGCCCCCCCAAAGTGTAAGACTCTTTATCTCCTTGACCTGAACCCCCCAAGACTGCCACTCCCCCTGACCCCTCCCAAGAAGATGCCCCCCCTAAAGTGTAAGACTCTTTATCTCCTTGACCTGAACCCCCCCAAGACTGCCACTCCCCCTGACCCCTCCCAAGAAGATGCCCCCCAAAGTGTAAGACTCTTTATCTCCTTGACCTGAACCCCCCAAGCCTGCCACCCCCCTGACCCCTCCCAAGAAGATGCCCCCCCTAAAGTGTAAGACTCTTTATCTCCTTGACCTGAACCCCCCAAGACTGCCACTCCCCCTGACCCCTCCCAAGAAGATGCCCCCCTAAAGTGTAAGACTCTTTATCTCCTTGACCTGAACCCCCCAAGACTGCCACTCCCCCTCACCCCTCCCAAAAAGATGCCCCCCCAAAGTGTAAGACTCTTTATCTCCTTGACCTGAACCCTCCAAGACTGCCACCCCCCCTGACCCCTCCCAAGAAGATGCCCCCCCTAAAGTGTAAGACTCTCTATCTCCTTGACCTGAACCCCCCAAGACTGCCACTCCCCCTGACCCCTCCCAAGAAGATGCCCCCCTAAAGTGTAATACTCTTTCTCTCCTTGACCTGAACCCCCCAAGATTGCCACTCCCCCTGACCCCTCCCAAGAAGATGCCCCCCCAAAATGTAAGACTCTTTATCTCCTTGACCTGAACCCCCCAAGACTGCCACTCCCCCTGACCCCTCCCAAGAAGATGCCCCCCCAAAGTGTAAGACTCTTTATCTCCTTGACCTGAAGCCCCCAAGACTGCCACTCCCCCTGACCCCTCCCAAGAAGATGCCCCCCCAAAGTGTAAGACTCTTTATCTCCTTGACCTGAAGCCCCCAAGACTGCCACTCCCCCTGACCCCTCCCAAGAAGATGCCCCCCAAAGTGTAAGACTCTTTATCTCCTTGACCTGAAGCCCCCAAGACTGCCACTCCCCCTGACCCCTCCCAAGAAGATGCCCCCCAAAGTGTAAGACTCTTTATCTCCTTGACCTGAACCCCCCAAGACTGCCACTCCCCCTGACCCCTCCCAAGAAGATGCCCCCCAAAGTGTAAGACTCTTTATCTCCTTGACCTGAACCCCCCAAGACTGCCACTCCCCCTGACCCCTCCCAAGAAGATGCCCCCCCAAAGTGTAAGACTCTTTATCTCCTTGACCTGAACCCCCCAAGACTGCCACTCCCCCTGACCCCTCCCAAGAAGATGCCCCCCTAAAGTGTAAGACTCTTTATCTCCTTGACCTGAACCCCCCAAGACTGCCACTCCCCCTGACCCCTCCCAAGAAGATGCCCCCCCAAAGTGTAAGACTCTTTATCTCCTTGACCTGAACCCCCCAAGACTGCCACCCCCTGACCCCTCCCAAGAAGATGCCCCCCCCCTAAAGTGTAAGACTCTTTATCTCCTTGACCTGAACCCCCCAAGACTGCCACTCCCCCTGACCCCTCCCAAGAAGATGCCCACCCCTAAAGTGTAATACTCTTTATCTCCTTGACCTGAACCCCCCAAGACTGCCACTCCCCCTGACCCCTCCCAAGAAGATGCCCCCCCAAAGTGTAAGACTCTTTATCTCCTTGACCTGAACCCCCCAAGACTGCCACTCCCCCTGACCCCTCCCAAGAAGATGCCCCCCCAAAGTGTAAGGCTCTTTATCTCCTTGACCTGAAGCCCCCAAGACTGCCACTCCCCCTGACCCCTTCCAAGAAGATGCCCCCCCAAAGTGTAAGACTCTTTATCTCCTTGACCTGAACCCCCCAAGACTGCCACTCCCCCTGACCCCTCCCAAGAAGATGCCCCCCCCAAAGTGTAAGACTATTTATCTCCTTGACCTGAACCCCCCAAGACTGCCACTCCCCCTGACCCCTCCCAAGAAGATGCCCCCCAAAGTGTAAGACTCTTTATCTCCTTGACCTGAAGCCCCCAAGACTGCCACTCCCCCTGACCCCTCCCAAGAAGATGCCCCCCCAAAGTGTAAGACTCTTTATCTCCTTGACCTGAACCCCCCAAGACTGCCACTCCCCCTGACCCCTCCCAAGAAGATCCCCCCCAAAGTGTAAGACTCTTTCTCTCCTTGACCTGAACCCCCCAAGACTGCCACTCCCCCTGACCCCTCCCAAGAAGATGCCCCCCCAAAGTGTAAGACTCTTTATCTCCTTGACCTGAACCCCCCAAGACTGCCACTCCCCCTGACCCCTCCCAAGAAGATGCCCCCCCTAAAGTGTAAGACTCTTTATCTCCTTGACCTGAACCCCCCAAGACTGCCACTCCCCCTGACCCCTCCCAAGAAGATGCCCCCCCCAAAGTGTAAGACTCTTTATCTCCTTGACCTGAACCCCCCAAGACTGCCACCCCCCCTGACCCCTCCCAAGAAGATGCCCCCCCTAAAGTGTAAGACTCTTTATCTCCTTGACCTGAAGCCCCCAAGACTGCCACTCCCCCTGACCCCTCCTGAGAAGATGCCCCCCCAAAGTGTAAGACTCTTTATCTCCTTGACCTGAACCCCCCAAGACTGCCACTCCCCCTGACCCCTCCCAAGAAGATCCCCCCCAAAGTGTAAGACTCTTTCTCTCCTTGACCTGAACCCCCCAAGACTGCCACTCCCCCTGACCCCTCCCAAGAAGATGCCCCCCAAAGTGTAGGACTCTTTATCTCCTTGAGCTGAAGCCCCTAAGACTGCCACTCCCCCTGACCCCTCCCAAGAAGATGCCCCCCCCCCAAAGTGTAAGACTCTTTATCTCCTTGACCTGAAGCCCCCAAGACTGCCACTCCCCCTGACCCCTCCCAAGAAGATGCCCCCCCAAAGTGTAAGACTCTTTATCTCCTTGACCTGAACCCCCCAAGACTGCCACTCCCCCTGACCCCTCCCAAGAAGATCCCCCCCAAAGTGTAAGACTCTTTATCTCCTTGACCTGAACCCCCCAAGACTGCCACTCCCCCTGACCCCTCCCAAGAAGATTCCCCCCCTAAAGTGTAAGACTCTTTATCTCCTTGACCTGAACCCCCCAAGACTGCCACTCCCCCTGACCCCTCCCAAGAAGATGCCCCCCCCAAAGTGTAAGACTCTTTATCTCCTTGACCTGAACCCCCCAAGACTGCCACCCCCCCTGACCCCTCCCAAGAAGATGCCCCCCCTAAAGTGTAAGACTCTTTATCTCCTTGACCTGAACCCCCCAAGACTGCCACTCCCCCTGACCCCTCCCAAGAAGATGCCCCCCCTAAAGTGTAAGACTCTTTATCTCCTTGACCTGAACCCCCCAAGACTGCCACTCCCCCTGACCCCTCCCAAGAAGATGCCCCCCCAAAGTGTAAGACTCTTTATCTACTTGACCTGAACCCCCCAAGACTGCCACTCCCCCTGATCCCTCCCAAGAAGATGCCCCCCCGAAAGTGTAAGACTCTTTATCTCCTTGACCTGAACCCCCCAAGACTGCCACTCCCCCTGACCCCTCCCAAGAAGATGCCCCCCAAAGTGTAAGACTCTTTATCTCCTTGACCTGAACCCCCCAAGACTGCCACTCCCCCTGACCCCTCCCAAGAAGATGCCCCCCCAAAGTGTAAGACTCTTTATCTCCTTGACCTGAACCCCCCAAGACTGCCACCCCCCCTGACCCCTCCCAAGAAGATGCCCCCCCAAAGTGTAAGACTCTTTATCTCCTTGACCTGAACCCCCCAAGACTGCCACCCCCCTGACCCCTCCCAAGAAGATGCCCCCCCCTAAAGTGTAAGACTCTTTATCTCCTTGACCTGAACCCCCCAAGACTGCCACTCCCCCTGACCCCTCCCAAGAAGATGCCCCCCCTAAAGTGTAATACTCTTTATCTCCTTGACCTGAACCCCCCAAGACTGCCACTCCCCCTGACCCCTCCCAAGAAGATGCCCCCCCAAAGTGTAAGACTCTTTATCTCCTTGACCTGAACCCCCCAAGACTGCCACTCCCCCTGACCCCTCCCAAGAAGATGCCCCCCCCAAAGTGTAAGACTCTTTATCTCCTTGACCTGAACCCCCCAAGACTGCCACTCCCCCTGACCCCTCCAAGAAGATGCCCCCCAAAGTGTAAGACTCTTTATCTCCTTGACCTGAACCCCCCAAGACTGCTACTCCCCCTGACCCCTCCCAAGAAGATGCCCCCCCCAAAGTGTAAGACTCTTTATCTCCTTGACCTGAACCCCCCAAGACTGCCACTCCCCCTGACCCCTCCCAAGAAGATGCCCCCCCAAAGTGTAAGGCTCTTTATCTCCTTGACCTGAAGCCCCCAAGACTGCCACTCCCCCTGACCCCTCCCAAGAAGATGCCCCCCCAAAGTGTAAGACTCTTTATCTCCTTGACCTGAACCCCCCAAGACTGCCACTCCCCCTGACCCCTCCCAAGAAGATCCCCCCCAAAGTGTAAGACTCTTTCTCTCCTTGACCTGAACCCCCCAAGACTGCCACTCCCCCTGACCCCTCCCAAGAAGATGCCCCCCCAAAGTGTAAGACTCTTTATCTCCTTGAGCTGAAGCCCCTAAGACTGCCACTCCCCCTGACCCCTCCCAAGAAGATGCCCCCCCAAAGTGTAAGACTCTTTATCTCCTTGACCTGAAGCCCCCAAGACTGCCACTCCCCCTGACCCCTCCCAAGAAGATGCCCCCCCAAAGTGTAAGACTCTTTATCTCCTTGACCTGAAGCCCCCAAGACTGCCACTCCCCCTGACCCCTCCCAAGAAGATGCCCCCCCTAAAGTGTAAGACCTGAACCCCCCAAGACTGCCACTCCCCCTGACCCCTCCCAAGAAGATGCCCCCCCAAAGTGTAAGACTCTTTATCTCCTTGACCTGAAGCCCCCAAGACTGCCACTCCCCCTGACCCCTCCCAAGAAGATGCCCCCCCCAAAAAGTGTATGACTCTTTATCTCCTTGCCCTGGTGCCCGCAAGACTGCCACTCCCCCTGACCCCTCCCAAGAAGATGCCCCCCCAAAGTGTAAGACTCTTTATCTCCTTGACCTGAACCCCCCAAGACTGCCACTCCCCCTGACCCCTCCCAAGAAGATGCCCCCCCCAAAGTGTAAGACTCTTTATCTCCTTGACCTGAACCCCCCAAGACTGCCACTTCCCTTGACCCCTCCCAAGAAGATGCCCCCCAAAGTGTAAGACTCTTTATCTCCTTAACCTGAATGCCCCAAGACTGCCACTCCCCCTGACCCCTCCCAAGAAGATGCCCCCCCAAAGTGTAAGACTCTTTATCTCCTTGACCTGAACCCCCCAAGACTGCCACTCCCCCTGACCCCTCCCAAGAAGATGCCCCCCTAAAGTGTAAGGCTCTTTATCTCCTTGACCTGAACCCCCCAAGACTGCCACTCCCCCTGACCCCTCCCAAGAAGATGCCCCCCCCAAGGTGTAAGACTCTTTATCTCCTTGACCTGAACCCCCCAAGACTGCCACTCCCCCTGACCCCTCCCAAGAAGATGCCCCCCAAAGTGTAAGACTCTTTATCTCCTTGACCTGAAGCCCCAAAGACTGCCACTCCCCCTGACCCCTCCCAAGAAGATGCCCCCCAAAGTGTAAGACTCTTTATCTCCTTGACATGAAGCCCCCAAGACTGCCACTCCCCCTGACCCCTCCCAAGAAGATGCCCCCCCTAAAGTGTAAGACTCTTTATCTCCTTGACATGAAGCCCCCAAGACTGCCACTCCACCTGACCCCTCCCAAGAAGATGCCCCCCCTAAAGTGTAAGACTCTTTATCTCCTTGACCTGAACCTCCCAAGACTGCCACTCCCCCTGACCCCTCCCAAGAAGATGCCCCCCCAAAGTGTAAGACTCTTTATCTCCTTGACCTGAACCCCCCAAGACTGCCACTCCCCCTAACCCCTCCCAAGAAGATGCCCCCCCAAAGTGTAAGACTCTTTATCTCCTTGACCTGAACCCCCCAAGACTGCCACTCCCCCTGACCCCTCCCAAGACGATGCCCCCCCAAAGTGTAGGACTCTTTATCTCCTTGACCTGAACCCCCCAAGACTGCCACTCCCCCTGACCCCTCCCAAGAAGATGCCCCCCCCAAAGTGTAAGACTCTTTATCTACTTGACCTGAACCCCCCAAGACTGCCACTCCCCCTGACCCCTCCCAAGAAGATGCCCCCCCCAAAGTGTAAGACTCTTTATCTCCTTGACCTGAACCCCCTAAGACTGCCACTCCCCCTGACCCCTCCCAAGAAGATGCCCCCCCAAAGTGTAAGACTCTTTATCTCCTTGACCTGAACCCCCCAAGACTGCCACTCCCCCTGACCCCTCCCAAGAAGATGCCTCCCCAAAGTGTAAGACTCTTTATCTCCTTGACCTGAACCCCCCAAGACTGCCACTCCCCCTGACCCCTCCCAAGAAGATGCCCCCCTAAAGTGTAAGACTCTTTATCTCCTTGACCTGAACCCCCCAAGACTGCCACTCCCCCGACCCCTCCCAAGAAGATGCCCCCCCCAAAGTGTAAGACTCTTTATCTCCTTGACCTGAACCCCCCAAGACTGCCACTCCCCCTGATCCCTCCCAAGAAGATGCCCCCCCCAAAGTGTAAGACTCTTTATCTCCTTGACCTGAACCCCCCAAGACTGCCACTCCCCCTGACCCCTCCCAAGAAGATGCCCCCCTAAAGTGTAAGACTCTTTATCTCCTTGACCTGAACCCCCCAAGACTGCGACTCCCCCTGACCCCTCCCAAGAAGATGCCCCCCCCCAAAGTGTAAGACTCTTTATCTCCTTGACCTGAACCCCCCAAGACTGCCACTCCCCCTGACCCCTCCCATGAAGATGCCCCCCCCAAAGTGTAAGACTCTTTATCTCCTTGACCTGAAGCCCCCAAGACTGCCACTCCCCCTGACCCCTCCCAAGAAGATGCCCCCCCAAAGTGCAAGACTCTTTATCTCCTTGACCTGAAGCCCCCAAGACTGCCACTCCCCCTGACCCCTCCCAAGAAGATGCCCCCCCTAAAGTGTAAGACTCTTTATCTCCTTGACCTGAACCCCCCAAGACTGCCACTCCCCCTGACCCCTCCCAAGAAGATGCCCCCCCAAAGTGTAAGACTCTTTACCTCCTTGACCTGAACCCCCCAAGACTGCCACTCTCCCTGACCCCTCCCAAGAAGATGCCCCCCCAAAGTGTAAGACTCTTTATCTCCTTGACCTGAAGCCCCCAAACTGCCACTCCCCCTGACCCCTCCCAAGAAGATGCCCCCCCAAAGTGTAAGACTCTTTACCTCCTTGACCTGAAGCCCCCAAGACTGCCACTCCCCCTGACCCCTCCCAAGAAGATGCCCCCCCTAAAGTGTAAGACTCTTTATCTCCTTGACCTGAACCCCCCAAGACTGCCACTCCCCCTGACCCCTCCCAAGAAGATGCCCCCCCCCCCAAAGTGTAAGACTCTTTATCTCCTTGACCTGAAGCCTCCAAGTCTGTCATCCTCCCCAGAACATGAAAGGACACACCTTTTTTTTTTTTTGCAGAGTTTTATATAGCGAGAACTTGACCCGAACCGAATCGGGTATCAGAGCGCTTTACATTGCACCAGTTACGTTACAGCCAAGGGCAACAGCTAAATAAATGCACTCAGTGAACAAAGAGGGGGACAGACCTTTGAGCTGCGAGGAAGTGAACTGAGGATTCAACATATATATAGAGAGAGAGAGACCGAATACACACGCAGATGACGTCATCTAGTTCTCGATTCCAATGTTGTGCTGTGATGCCAGTGTCCGCGCGCTAACCCGCCTCTAACTTCCGGTTTGGACCGGAGCGGTGCAGTTCCGGACTGTGGTGCTCGCCTCTGGTGTAGCGACCTAAAATTCAGAGAACAAAGAAAGGAAAGCGTTCTCCTCAAAGAACGACAGAGAAGGGGATACAGTTTAATGATTTACTCGAAATAAAATGGTTACAGCAACGCCTAGGCTGAGCTATTATTTAGCAACATCAAACCTTAAGTGTTCAATAAAGGGTGGGAAGGCAAAAAACAAAAATCCAGCATAGACTCACCTTCACAGGAGGAGGAAAGGGTCTCCTCCTTAAATATAGAAATCACACTCTTAAATAGGACTTTAGACGATGCATTTCATGCATTCACCACATTAATACATGGTCCCAGGCTTTTAACCAATGAGAAGCGAGCAAAGAGAAACATTTAATACAGAATACATTCACTGATTCTCTCGTCATTCTACTGCATTGGTTTGTGTATTTCACAGCTCCTACACAGCGAAGATGACATGCTACAAAGTGGAGAGACACACGGAATGCCAAACTTTGAGCAAACCTAAGTGTCAAGCGTGTGGATGCCTGCCGAGAGCCTGTCGCGGGTTGTTGCCGCCAGAGAGGAGCTGTCCCGCTGTCCCACCGACCGGTACTTTTCCCGCCGCCGCATTTCCACCGAAGCGGCCGCCGAGTGGAGGACTACCATCCCCAGGGGGCTGTGCGGCGCCACATCACCTCGCGCGCCCGGAGGCGCAATAAATCAAGCTTTCTATCGGGGGAGCGTGTGTCCCTGCTGCTCTGCCTGCCGAGAGCCTGTCGCGGGTTGTTGCCGCCAGAGAGGAGCTGTCCCGCTGTCCCACCGACCGGTACTCCTCCCGCCGCCGCGTTTCCACCGAAGCGGCCGCCGAGCGGAGGACTACCATCCCCAGGGGGCTGTGCGGCGCCACGCCAGCTCGCGCGCCCGGAGGCGCCATAAATCAAGCTTTCCATCGGGGGAGCGTGTGTCCCTGCTGCCCTGCCTGCCGAGAGCCTGTCGCGGGTTGTGCCGCCAGAGAGGAGCTGTCCCGCTGTCCCACCGACCGGTAGTCCTCCCGCTGCCGCATTTCCACCGAAGCAGCCGCCGAGTGGAGGACTACCATCCCCAGGGGGCTGTGCGGCACCACATCACCTCGCGTGCCCGGAGGCGCCATAAATCAAGCTTTCCATCGGGGGAGCGTGTGTCCCTGCTGCCCTGCCTGCCGAGAGCCTGTCGCGGGTTGTTGCCTCCTGGGGATGGGGACTACCATCCCCAGGGGGCTGTGCGGCGCCACATCACCTCGCGCGCCCGGAGGCGCCATAAATCAAGTTTTCCATCGGGGGAGCGTGTGTCCCTGCTGCCCTGCCTGCCGAGAGCCTGTCGCGGGTTGCTGCCGCCAGAGAGGAGCTGTCCCGCTGTCCCACCGACCGGTACTCCTCCCGCCGCCGCATTTCCACCGAAGCGGCCGCCGAGTGGAAGACTACCATCCCCAGGGGGGCTGTGCGGCGCCACGTCACCTCACGCGCCCGGAGGCGCCATAAATCAAGCTACCCATCGGGGGAGCGTGTGTCCCTGCTGCCCTGCCTGCCCAGAGCCTGTCGCGGGTTGTTGCCTCCAGAGAGGAGCTGTCCCGCTGTCCCACCGACCGGTAGTCCTCCCGCAGCCGCATTTCCACGAAGCGGCCGCCGAGTAGAGGACTACCATCCCCAGGGGGCTGTGCGGCGCCACGTCACCTCGCGCGCCCGGAGGCGCCATAAATCAAGCTTTCCATCGGGGGAGCGTGTGTCCCTGCTGCCCTGCCTGCCGAGAGCCTGTCACGGGTTGTGCCGCCAGAGAGGAGCTGTCCCGCTGTCCCACCGACCGGTAGTCCTCCCGCCGCCGCATTTCCAACGAAGCAGCCGCCGAGTGGAGGACTACCATTCCCAGGGGGCTGTGCGGCGCCACATCACCTCGCGCGCCCGGAGGCGCCATAAATCAAGTTTTCCATCGGGGGAGCGTGTGTCCCTGCTGCCCTGCCTGCCGAGAGCCTGTCGCGGGTTGCTGCCGCCAGAGAGGAGCTGTCCCGCTGTCCCACCGACCGGTACTCCTCCCGCCGCCGCATTTCCACCGAAGCGGCCGCCGAGTGGAAGACTACCATCCCCAGGGGGCTGTGCGGCGCCACGTCACCTCGCGCGCCCGGAGGCGCCATAAATCAAGCTACCCATCGGGGGAGCGTGTGTCCCTGCTGCCCTGCCTGCCGAGAGCCTGTCGCGGGTTGTGCCGCCAATGATTTTGTAACCCATCCTAATCCTAATTTTATAAGACTATTAGATTTTATAGATGAAATTGTGGAGGGACACAAATATGGCAACTATGATGGTATCTGCATAGGGGGTGATTTTAATGCCCATATCTATCCAAGAACCCCTAGCTGTAAAAGAGGCGTGGAACTACTTGCCCATTTAACCTCCCGCGACCTAGTTAACGCCATGGAGGAGGTAAAAAGTAAGGGTACTGATGAACCTCAGGCCACCTATGTAGGGCGAGTGTGCTCAACCACCATAGATTATGTATTCCTATCCCCTATGTTAGGAGATCTCCTATTAAAGGCCAAGGTGGTTGATGTTCCATATAGCGATCATTACCCGATTCTAATCAGTTTAAAATCTATTAAAAAACAGGGGAATGTGAGAGAAATTGGCGCACAAAATTTAGTAGCTTCTACAGACAGACTTAGGGTCTTTTTGCCAGCCTGGGCTGGAAACAGCAATGTACAACTTCATTTCTCTGGTCAAATGCCCCCCTCTGCAGGTCAAGGAGAGCAGTGCAAGGGTCACTATGTATGTTGTATTTATTTATTCATGTGTTTTGCTATAGCGCAGACTTTAACCGAGGGTGTCAGAGCGCTTCACAACAGTAACGTTACTTGAGGAGAAAATCACAAGTGGGCATGTTACAAAAGCAAACGTTACGTTACATGCGGATAAAGTGACAATTGCGCATGAAACAAAAGCAAACAAGATACAAGAAGAGGTAGCAAACGATATGTGACAAGAGGAAAAGGTGACAAGTGTGCATGTTACATAAACGTACAAGATAAAAGTGGAGGTATAATACTGCAATAAGTGTCAGTCACTCAAAACACAAGAACACACTAGGAAGGCACTGCTATACGCATGGAGTACAGAATTGCTTATAGTGAAAGAACGTAGTGAAACTAAGTGCAATTTATAGTGAAACTGGTGCTTCCCAGAACACAAAGAGAGGCCACAAGACCCCCCGACGTCTCCTCCAAAGAAGATGGCACCCCCAAAAGTGTAAAACTCTTTATCTCCTTGACCTGAAGCCCCCAAGACGGCCACTCCCCCGGACGCCTCCCAAAAATATGCCCCCCTCAAAGTGTAAGACTCCATCTCCTTGACCTGAAGCCACCAAGTCTGTCATCCTCCCCAGAACATAAAAGGACACACCTTTTTTTTTGTTTTTTGCAGAGTTTTATATAGCGAAAACTTGACCCGAACCGAATCGGGTATCAGAGCGCTTTACATTGCACCAGTTACGTTACAGCCAAGGGCAACAGGTAAATAAATGCACTCAGTGTGAACCAATGAGAGGCGAGCAAAGAGAAACATTTAATACAGAATGCATTCATTGATTCTCTCGTCATTCTACTGCATTGGTTTGTGTATTCCACAGCTCCTACACAGCGAACATGACATGTTACAAAGTGGAGAGACACACGGAATGCCGAACTTCGAGCGGACGTAAGTGTCAAGCGTGTGGATGCATTTTTCGTATGAACTTGGCTGGCGGCGCTATGGTCTAAAGGTGCGTCTCACATTACACCCACAGGCCCGGCAGGATCATGTAGTAATACTCCCGCTTCCATCGTGATTCAATCGCGCCTCCTCCGTCTATGAGATATGTGCAAGCCGTGCCTCAGACGAGCCGTGTGCAAGTTGTATATCGAACACAGGCATTTCAATCCACGTTCCATTTTCCTTCACAGCACACAATATCAAGCATCATCCCTAGAAGTTTGAAACATCATTTCTACATCAAGGTAGGAACGTTTACCATGCCCAGTGGCATGTTATTGACCAAGCTACTCAAAAGAGAACAGTGTAGCAAAGCTAGGCATTGTTGACACATTCTTTGTATATCTGCAGAAATACAGAACCACAGTGCCTCTGAGAGAGAAAATACTGTTGCTCCGTCAAGGCTACATTTCAGGTATTCTTAGTTGAGATAGAGGTAAATCCTATGGAAATCATAGAAGGGATCCGTTGTTCTTACACGTTTATTTTATTTATATTTCACAGTACAGGACAGTTTCCAGTCCAGGTCCTGAGGAGAACCCCTCAATAACACGTGGGTTCGAAACACGTTGACTCGATGCTGGAACAAGATTCAGGAAGGGCAAATCAGGACGTTAATTGTAGATAAAATCTACCTGAGTTTTGACCCTAGTAATCAGGAGGTTCTAGCATAATCAAGCAAGCAGACCAGCAAAAATACTGAACGGCCCCTTGCTTGTCTGTAGGTTTTATATCAGGACTGGTGCCTTAAACATTGAATGAAGATAGGCATTTTTTGTCTGTGTTTTTATATATATTGTGTAAATGTAAATATGTCTCATTCACAGTGATTGTAAAATTTGTGTTTGGAATATTGTATTTTTATGTCAATTTTGCTACTGAAATGGAATCATTCTTCAGACATATATGAATGTTGTTTTTGAAAACGAAAGACTGAGTAAAAAATACTAAATGAAAAGTGTGTCCTCTTAGATCTATTGGATAAGTGGTTCTAGATTTTGTCTTAATAAACAATCTACCTGGCCAATGTTTTTGCTGTTTCAATGTTACAAAGTATGGTATCCAGTTTGGGACCATTGGCTTATCCCGGGAAAGGTAGATTTCAACCGGCCCATCTGGGACTATGTCCTTTTTAGGTCGAGCCTAGGCTGCGCATGGGCTCTCTGGAAGACCTGCTGTAATAACTATTGGAGTGTAATCCCGCCTGCAGCTTGCCATTGATTCACTCCTGTGTCACTCTTCTTTACTGGCTCCTCGTTGGTTGGTGCTCCAAGTACATCACTTCTGTTTCTCTCTTGGCACCACCAACAACTACAGTGTCCTTTCCCTGTAATTGCTTATGTGTTCCTTTGGGGACTTCTTGTTTTGTTTGCCTTGGCTTGTGTTAATTTTGAACGGCTTTTTACAGATGAGAATGTATCTGTGCTCTAAATAACTCTTTACATATGCAAATATGTTTGCTACACGTCTGCCTTAATCTAGGGTGTAATACTAGAAGCTGGTTCGTAGCGTGCAGTTGTTTACCTTTTTATAATTTTTTTCTTTGTTTTTTTACTTTGTTTTTAACTTAAACCACCCCCTGCAGAATTATTTACAGGCGCTATATCGAAGCATTTCGCTGCTGACTGACACATTTTGTTTACTCTGGGAAGGCATGTGTATTTTCGCAGTGAAATGCGGGAGACTTCTCTTGTGTGGCAGTGAATTGTTTCATAGGTGTTTCTCCAGTAATCCTGGTGACTGGGCTCTGTCCATCCTCCATTCTGTGTTTAAAAGGGAATCTGAGATCAAAGGCTCTAATCAGGTTTTTTATCCCCTCTGATTGGCTGGCCCACGTTTTGCTTTTCACTGGCAGTCCATTAATGGCTTCCATTAATGCGGTTCTCCGTCAGCAGCGAGGCGAATACATAATAAATGCTGCTCTTGCCTTTACATTTCCAAACATATTTTCAGCATTTGATCCAACGTTCGATTAAAAACAAACCATTTCCCATCTGCATTTTTTATGTTTTTTCAGTTTGCTGAAAGGGCTTTAAACAGGTCCAGGAAGCGGTGAGACCACATTTTTCGTGTCTTCAACAATGCAGAGATAACTTTTAAGAAAACAAATTCACTAAGGCATTTCTATATATACAAGCACACATTGTTTAGATCCTGTCCAGTTCCCTCTTCTCGCTCTTTCTCCCTCACGCCCCACCCACCCCTTATAAAATAAACAAAATCAAGCCATCCGTTCGCATATTTCTGCCTCTTTCACCTTCCTTTTATAGGGTCAAACAAAAACATGACAACTTTTTGAAGTGTTAGTTTGAAGTATTATTTTACTGTTTAAACCTTTATATCTTGCACCAAATATTTGTGGTTCTCAGTTGAGAACTGAATCAAATAAACTTAAATTTGACTTGAAGTGTTGGTTGTGGAGAGGGGTCTGCAGCACGCCTCGTAGCTCAGTAACGTTAAAATTGTTTTAGGGCCCGATTCACAGAATGAACTTAAGACTCTATCCTAAACTTACTACTATTTTGGTATTCACAGAATGCACTTACTACTTTTGGCATTCACAGAATGAACTTACTACCTTTGGTATTCACAGAAGTTAGGATTTTGTCTTAAGTCTGTCTTAAGTCTGTCTTAAGTTTGTCTTAATACAAACTTAAGACAAAATCCTAACTTCTGTGAATACCAAAAGTATTAAGTTCATTCTGTGAATGCCAAAAGTAGTAAGTGCAATCTGTGATTACCAAAATAGTAGTACGTTTAGGATTGAGTCTTAAGTTCATTCTGTGAATTGGGCCCTTAGTGTGGCCTGTGTGACAAAGGCAGCTAAGTCCATTTGTTCATCTCCCTCCAGGCCCTTCCTCCCACCACCACCCCTGGATGCGGATGGCCTTCTTTCCCTTTCCCTTTTTTCCTTAGTCCATTCTTTTTCACCTCATTTGTAGTTCACTCCAGGGGGTGGCATGTCTTCTGATTGAGGTCAGAAACAATTCAACAGCAGTAGAACGGAGGTCCTTTCTCAGAAACTAACCAATAAATTTGGTGGAACAATAACATTTGACATACACAGAGCGCAGCCTGATTACAAAGTCAGTGCGAGCTACAAAAAACTGGTGTAATGCAACCGAACTTTAAAAAGCAAGAGGTGCACAAGTAACCACAGTAAAACTGTCCCTCACAATGCAAGTTGCTTCCTTTGCTCCACCGTTGACTGTCAGAGGGTTGCTTAAAGCTTCTTTAAAGGCCATTCCTTCGGAAGCATGATCAGCTTTTGTCCTTGGAACTTTAGCAAAATGAATACATTTTTGTAATGCTGGTGGATAATAAAATTCAACAGAAATTGGCAATCTGAAAAAGTAAATACCTAATGTGGATGTTTCTCCTTGGTGGATTCCTGAATAAGGGTTCACAGAATAATTTGTGATTTTTTTTCAAATTAATAAAGACAACATATATCACTCTGGAGGCAGGCCTAGCAGACTTTGAAGTATATGCTTTATTGTGGGCAGTCGTACCTGAGTTGATACGCTGCTAGGCTCCCACCTGGGCATGTACCGTATGTACCGATCCAATACCGTCAAAAGGCATATACTGTTCAGTGATGCACCAAAAATTGAGCATGAATATGTACCATTTTATGCCCAAAACGTCTTTCTTTTATAATATATAGACTACTATGTATATATAAAAATGTCTGTACTATTGCCAGGGAACTAGTGTGCAACATAATGCAAAAAGAAGTAAAGCTGTCTCATCGTACAAACCGCTGCTCTCTGCCTCTTAGTGGCCGTATAAAACAACGTAAAGGCATACTGTCTGGGAAGCCAACACAAAATTCCACATAACCCCACAAAATTCGACAGTACACCACATAATTACTACATACCACTCCACAACACAAAATATCAATTCGCATAATTACACTCCATAACACAGAATCCTACTCCACATAATTCCAGTACACTCAATACCACGTATTTACTATCCACATAATTCCACAGCACACCATGCCACATAATTACATTACACAAACACACTCCACACAACACAATTCCACCCCACACAATTCCACAACTAATAAATTACAATACATCCCACATAATTCCACTTTACACCTTATCCATCCACTACAACCCAAACCAAACACATGGGTAAAAGTCATTCACATTTGCAATGCCAGTAGTTCCTACACTTGCAAATGCGAGACCTATTGCACTGCAGATGCTTGTTGTTATAGCAAAGCCTGAAATGTCCTCATTATAGCATGGAATAAACAGCAGAAATGGTCACATGGTGTACAGCAATGTCACATCCAAGATGGACAACAGAAGTTAAGTTGTCATAAGCTAGGTAAAGCACCTTTTTGCATTCTACACATTTGAATTTTGACAATCTACTTTCACAACCCCCCTCTGATGATTTCTAAATCTTCACTTTTCTGGTTTTTTGTTGGGTTGGGATAAAGATTCTCCCCCACATGAGATACCATTACGGTCTATGCCACAGCCACAACCCCAGAATCCCGTCCAGCGGGAAGCAAAAGCTCCTGTTTCTGAGATTCTAGATCAATTACAGTGGCGGTTTCTGCATGAGGGCGTCGGGGCTCCGCCCCCTTTACTTTCAACCCCTGGGTCAGTTATTACAAAAATACAACTAAATTCTTTTAATAATCAGTAAAAAAAGAAAACGATTTACACAGACCTCTAATTGCTTGGGGCCGGGCTCAGGGCTGTTGTAGCTGCAATGATAAGTGATCATGAGTGTCATGTCACCCTGGCAGCGAAACCTATGCCTTTCGTTTTGGCCCAAGTCTACTTTGCCGGGCTGACAAGCTCACTGCCCTGAAGCCTGTGAGGTCATCAGCTCAGCAAAGACATAGCCTCGAGGGCAAGTCTCCACCCACTAATGACATTGGGCTAAAGTTTACCCCAGGCGTTCCAGGTTCAAGCCCCGTAACGCCAGGGGCTGCATGTCAATCGGGGAATGTAGAGGGTGCCACCTCACCCTTTCCCAACACGTCACAGGGAGATGGGTCCTGCCCTCTGATAAGCTGGGAAAGGGAGTGGTAGAGGCTTCAGGTGGGAAGCCACAACTGCGCAGTTTGTCATAAGGTCTTTTTAAGACACACTGCGCAGACACGCTTCCCGCACTGCTGTTACAGTACAGTGTGAACAGCCGGCATCATTTATTTGCAGCTCCGGCGTTTTATTGCGAGGCTCTAGCCACAGCTTATGAAGGCGCACCTCTCTTTCAATAGCCTACCTCACCCTCTCACGTCCGCCTCTTTCTACCAATCCAAGGCCCTTCCCTGGGTCTCCACATACGCCACCATGTCTAGACCATCAATGTCTGGGACAAAGTTTTTCATGCTAAAGAGCATTTCGTAAGGGGTCTGCCCACCCAGAGATCTTCTAGGGAGATTATTTAGTGCACATTGTACGCTATACAAATGAACGAACCAGTTTCTGCCAGTACCTAAGACCCTAGCTGTCAAGGATTGCTGTGAGTCACGGTTCATTTGCTCCACAACTGATTACCCTCAGACCTGAATGGAGACGAAAATTTGACCTGCACTCCCAAAGACCTCATGGCCTCCTTGTACGCCTTAAAGGCGAACGCTGGACCCTGGTCTGAACGGAAAGTGCCACATGCAAAAATTTAGACAGACACGCAAAAACCTGATGACAGTTCGAGCGTCAGCACTGTGTTGTGGCCACACCTAAAGAAAACGTGTGCATGAATCAACTGCAACTAAGATGAATTTATAGGCAGTATCTGAAGAAAATGGACTGCAGTGATCCAAATAAACACATCCAAAAGGTCTATTAGATAAAAACAGCAGTTTTTGTGGTGGATGTGTTACCGTAAATGGTTTAATCTGTCGGCAAATGCCACGCGAAAGCACATAATTATGGGTTTGTTTATAAAAAAAACACACCACCAGTAATGCTGCTGTAAGATAGAAACCGTCACAGACACTCCAGCATGGGCTGAAGCCAAGCCTTTGTGTGCGGCTGTCATCAGTGAAAGTCTGCGGTCCGCGTTTTGAAATCAACCTATCACCAACGTCATGAATCCACACATAAGGAACTTTATCAGGACTAAAGTGATAAGAGTTTCTCGAAGAGAAACCCTTGCAGTATATTTTGCCTTTATTTCTGTTTTCTTCCAGTGCTTCGCTTTTCTTGCCAGTCCTTCACACCCCACCCCCCTTCTCGCCTCGGTAAATCCCTCTTGCAACCAACTCATCCTGAGGCCACGCCCCCTCGCCACCCTGCTCCCGCCTTCCAGCTGCTCCATCCCCCTCCTTCCGCCTTAAATGGCGACCGCTGCCAGGACATGCAGCTGGCACGCCGATGTCGCGCCAAAGGCAAGCCCGTCTGCGCCAGTCCCCGCTTTGGCCTCGCCCAGCGCCAGAACTTCTGGACCCCGAAGCTGCCACAACACCGGACTGCACTATGACTCCAGCACCCTTCACGCACTCAACCCTGAATGAGATCACCACTGCTACTGTGCCATCCCGAAGCGCACCCAAGGGCCCTTCACCTGGCAGAACTGCAGCTTCACCAGCACCTGGCCCGCCAAACCATCATCCAAAGAACCCAACCTCCTCCAATGCATCCTCCTCAACACCCACCCCGCTTGCAAACAAGCCATCGAACTCTGGGACCTCCTACACTCATCCACCCCGACGTCGCATTCCTGACTGAGACCTGGCTGAACGCCACCTCGGCACCAGACACCGCTATAGCCATCCCAGAGGGCTACAAGATCTCCCGCAGAGACCGCACCAATGGAGTGGGAGGGGGAATCGCCATCATACACAAGGTAAATTTCACAGTTACCGACCGGTATATCGGCATGCGCGATGTGGGGAAGGAATCAGTAATAAGTAATCAGTAAATACCGATTCCTAATTACCGATTTCTAATTTACCGAATCGGATTTACCGAACAGCCAAATACCGAATCGATAAATAAGAAACGGTAAAAACGAGAAAAGAGATGTAGGAAAATTTGGTAATACCGAATTTCCTAAATATCCGTATTTAGGAGTCGGTAATTAACACTGACTGAAAGCAGGTGGTAATCAGGTGCAGTGTATATAAGCAGTCCCAAAATGCAACAGTGTTATCACTATGGCGGCCTTCTGTGTAATTGCAAGGCGGCTACGACTACAGGCAGCAGGAGTGAGGATATGGAGACGGGAGGAGCGCGTCTACAGACAGCGCATCACACTCTTCCAACTGACTGAGGCAGAGACCCATGAAAGGGAGAGGCTACACCCCCAAACCATCCTGGACCTGATAAGGGACCTGCACCCACTCCTGGAGCATCCAACACCAAGGGGGCACGCAATACCACCACATGTGCAGGTGCTCTGTAGCCTACACCTACTTGCATCGGGCAGTTACCAGGGGGTGACAGCTGCAGTAGGTGGGGTAACACAGAGTTGTCTGTCCCATTTCTTCAAGAAGTTCCTGGATGCCATGATGTAGAGAATGCATCACTACATAAGCTTCCCAAACACACAGGCGGAACTGCTGAAAACCAAGACAGACTTTTACCAAATGGCACAGTTCCCGCATGTCATAGGGTGCATTGATGGGACACACATTCCAATCTGCCCACCTGCAGCCACTGAGTATATCTATAGAAACCAAAAATCCACCCACTCCATAAATGGGCAGGTAATCTGCGATACAGCCAACATAATCTCCGACATTGTTGCCACATTTCCAGGGAGCAACCACGACTCATACACTTTCCAGAACAGTGGGATCTACACACGCCTGTCTGCAGGAGATTTTGGAGAAGGATACCTGCTAGGTAAATCACTGTGACACATCCTGATGAAAACTACAGATGAATGTGTTGGTGTTTGTAACTAATGGCACTCTTTTTCTCACCTAGGTGATAGCGCTTATGCTGTGCGGTCATTCATCTTCACTCCTTACTTAAACCCATCAACCCCAAGGGAGAGACGATACAATGTGGCACACAAATCAACACGCAACGTTGTGGAGCGCACGTTTGGACTATTAAAAAGCAGGTTCCGCTGCCTCCACAAAAGCGGAGGCGCATGTCAGTACATACCCATCATCTGCTGCAAAATAATCGCAACTTGTGCTATGCTGCACAACCCTGCCACTAAGAAAGGTACAGAAGTTGAATTAATGGACAATGATGATGAATTTGCACAGCCAGAGCCCAACGCAGCAGGAGTGGCACCAGCACCAGATGGGAGACAAAGACGGGCTGAGATCACACACAACTATTTTTGAGTGGGTAAGGAGACACAGCCAGTTGTTGCATTTGAATGACGTAGTTTAATATTTTGACACTACACTACTACTTAAAGGGCTCAACTTGCCAGTCCTATTTGTATCCACCCTACAAGTATGTAATGGGTTAAGTCACCCAGTTAAGTACACAAAGTGTGGCTTGCATTAACACCTGCGGCCACGCACAACACTGCTGCATTCCCTTTGCAGACTGTCTTCACTGGCAATCGATCCAGTGCCAGTCCCATGACGTCTGCTGCTCCTCCTGGTCTCAGTTGCAGGGGGCGTTATGCTGCTGCGACTGGTCATCTTCTCACTGTGCCCAACATCATCTGCAACAGTATTGGCAGCCTGAGTAGTTAGGAGCACTTCAAGTGCTTTTGTGACTTTGACAAGCCCCCTAGAAACATCACGGCTGCAGTGTGCCATCCCTTCCTGAATGGCCACGGAGCGCCTGCAGAGCAGAGAAGTGGCAGTTGAGAGGCGGTTCACCGCCTTTGTATGGTCCTACATCTTCTGCCTCTCCCTGCGCCGTGCCATCCTGTCCTCATCAAGTTTGCTGCACAGCAGCATCACTGACTGGGACATGTCCCTCATGCCCTCAGCCATCTCCTTCATGCCCTCAGCCAGCGTGGAGGTCATAGAGCTGATGCCCTTCTCAATGTAATGCATGTTTGTATTCAGGTGTCTCATTTGCCGATGTACAGATTGTATTGCCTTTCCTTACAGGCGCTGAACCTTTACCATGTTTGCTCCAGCCCTGCAAACACACCATGCTCCTCGTCCTGCAAAGGTGGACTGAGTTCCCTAGCCCTGCGGCGTCTGGCACCTGTGGTTGTTCTCTCTGTGGTGGACTGCAATCCTGCATTACTGCCATCTACTGGCACAGTCGAGATTTCTCCACCCCTGGTGTCTTCCAAGGATGACTCCATCTTTTGGAGTGTGGCAACTGCATGCCTCTTGGGTCTTGTCACTTCCGGTGTTGTCGCTGCTGGTGATGCTAGCAGTGGTGGTGATGCTGGCAGTGGTGGTGATGCTGGCAGTTGTGGTGATGCTAGCAGTGGTGCTGATGCTGGCAGTGGTGGTAATGCCAGTGGTGGTGGTGTGGTGTGCCCTGCACTTGCACTGGCCTTTTCCGATCTCTCCTTCCGGGGTGCCCTTCCTGCCTTGTGTTGTGCAGACCTGCGTGATGTCTTGCCTGTGGACACAAATTGTACATTAGCTCACTAGTCTGGCAGCACTACGTAGCAATAATACATTTTCATTTCTGGCCCACTATCTTTCTGTCCTCTGCTTGCTTATCACTGATGTGTGTCACATGCCTTGGTGTTCAGTGGGTTGACTGTCATGATACGTGTTACACTGACTACATCTCCCATAATGCATTGCTGGTGTTTAGTAAAACCTGTACAGGAGTGGGATTCACACAGCCTCATTGGGAAATGGGGATAGGGAGTAGAGGAGTGGGAGGGCTGATTGGTGTGCATGCTTCTTACCTTGTTTGTTGGCTGACCTGTCTGCATCCCCAATTCCGCAGACGCTGTCAGGCTTTATGGTGGACTCCACCAGCTGTTCAAGTGCAGTCAGTGCAGATGCCCTGTTTCTTCCTCCTCTGGTCTGGCTGGCTTTCTTTTTCCTCTCAGCCATCTTCTTTTTTGTAAGGCTCCTGAAATCGTTCCACCTTTTATTTTTAGGACTTCAATTTCCGAGGGGGTCACTCCAATTGCATTCACTTGTGCCTGTATTCCCAGACAGATTTTCCTTTTCTCTGATTCTGGTACTTGCAAGGACTGTTTCCCAAACAGCTTTGTGTTTTGTTTGACCACTTCCTCAATAAGGACCTGAAGCTCCCTTTCGCTGAATTTTAACCTTCTCTTCCTTTCAGCACCTTCTTTTTCTGTCTACCTGTCAGCCATTGTGCAGGTTTTGGAGGAAAAGTTCTCCCAGTTGCTCCTGTGTTCTCCTCTGCACTCCCAGCCTCTCCTGAAGGTTCTGATTCAGTGCACCTTCATGGGTGTGGCCACTTCCGGGTTGGGAGGTGGGGTGGATGCACAGGATTGGCTGATTCCTCAATTGCTGGTGATTTGAATTACCGAATCAGTATTTACTGATTCGGTATTTCCGATTCGGCAATACGGATTCGGTAATACCGATCGGTATTAAGGAATCGGTAGTGTTTATTCCGATTTTCACCGATTCGGTAAAAAATACCGAATTTTTACCTACATCGGAAATTCCGAATTCTTAATACCGAATCGGTAAAATTCAGTATTAAGCATTCGGAATTTCACTTTTACCTACATATGGCCCCAAATGTACTTCGCGTTTCCATGTGTTATGTAGTGAAACACAATATACGGTTTGATGATTGGGATGTACAAGCCATACAATCTTTGTTTTCAGATTTGAAGTATAATGCTGCATTTGATGCAGAAGATTTGTATTTGAATACTGCAAATTATGCTGATCTGTTTTGCTACCAGCATTATGGCCATCATTACGTGCATAAAGCTAATACATTTAGAAATGTTATTAATTACACACAGTGGGAACATTGCCCGGCTCCATTGGAAGGTAGCTCAAAAAAGTTTTTGAAAAAATTAACAGATTTTACAGATTTTGATAAATCCAAACCGGAATCATTTTATTTTAGATTAAATGTTTCATCCAATCCCAAAGTGATGCTCACCCACACCAAATGAGTGTATTCCCAACCCTTTATTAATGAATTGTCAGTGAGTGGCTATGATCTGTGGAAGGCCACAGTAAGTCTTAAATCTGTGTGGGGTTCTAGATCCAGGCAGGTTTGTTGCACTGAAGCTTTACATCGAGCATGCCTCATCCCGACTCAAATTTTATTTTTGAATGATTCAGTCTATCAGACTACATGTTTTGGATTGGCTACTTCAAAGCAAATGAATGCAACTGCCATTCCTGCTCTGAATAAATATCTGAACTGGACCAATCATACTGATGATTCCATTGACAACTTGCAATCTTTGTTTCAAAATGTTACTTTTACCATTTCTGCTTTAGACCCCTAGGTTGGTTGGTTTGGCAGACCAGCTCAGATGCTTGTCAACTCCGTTTCCATGACACGGCCCCTGGCTATACACAGGATAGGCCTGATCCACGTTTTTCTAACTCCCATTCGGTTACCCCCTGCTCTGTTGGAAAATTATGTGAAAACTGGTTAAAACACTTGACACGGTCGTCAGTTAAACAACATTAGACATTATTATCAGGTGACATTGATTTGACAGATTTTATAAAAGGGCCTGATGATGCTAGATCAAAATGATTTGATTTATGCAGCCTAAAATGAAGTATGGAAGCTGTCTTAAATTGAGGATGCTTCCCGTTTAAGTGCGATAAACTTGGCTAATTTAAAAAAGTCCTTGCTGTCATTGATAATATTAATAAAACACTTTCTTCCCGCATTTACTTGACAGTATTGTTTCATCTGTTGTTGTTATTGTACAAGATGATGTGTCTGTTTTGTATCATGGACAGAATCAATTGCGTTCAGTAATGCAGTTTACATGGCCATTACAAACTCTTAAGATGGGGAAAGTTGCTTGGGATTATTTGAACGCATCATCTCTATTTTTGCCTTTTACCTTAACAGCCAAACAGCGATTTATGTCCATAAAAGAGGCTACATACACGCTTTTACATATTAAAAAATTTGAACCTTTGCCTTTTTCTGTGGCCGAAACTGACGCTGCTGTCTAGCTCATCCATTTCCTTACCATTTCCTTTGTCTAAATTTAGCTCCTGCATGAAGCATTACCCCCTAAGCCACTATAAACCCTTAGGCAGTGCTTTCCTTCATGAGGTGTGGTCATTACCATTCGCTTACAGATGCATGCGGGATGACACAGAACTTTACCTAACTGAGGAATCATGCGATTCAACCATAGGTCCTTCTCTGTTTTTCAAAAATATACAGTTGCACGGAACCTGTATCCTTTCGGCCCCGAATCTCGCATGCATTCTGAAAGGTATTCCAGTGCCAGTTATTAAACATAGTTTCACTCTGCTTGTAAACTTTAGTTATCTGCTTTTGAATAATGAGGAATTCTGTGGTATGCTTACCGGCATCCCTCACATTATGACAGTCTCGCAACGTGTGGCTTGCTGTAAAAATATACTGTTTCCGCCCCAACACGGGAGACTCGATAACTCGGTCTGGCCTTCTATTCGAACCTTGAGGGCAGACTTCGATAAGTTGAGCAGAAGTAGAGCATTGTTATCCCAAAAAGAAGTTTCTCTCACATCTGCACGTTAAACATTCATCCTTCATGTGGCCAATACCCGATCAGAGGTGCAAGCCCTTCTTAATACTGACCTCCCACTGCATTTTGGTGCTTTAATTCATACCATTTTCAATGCCTCTCATACTACCGGCTTGGGCCACTTTTTAAAGCAGTGGGCTCTGTCCTTGTGACTTCTTTCCAAACTGAGGGCCCGATTCACAGAATGAATTTAAGACTCAATCCTAAACTTACTACTAATTTGGTATTCACAGAATGCACTTACTACTTTTGGCATTCACAGAATGAACTTACTACTTTTGGTATTCACAGAAGTTAGGATTTTGTCTTAAGTTTGTCTTAAGACAAACTTAAGACAGACTTAGGACAGTTTTAAGACAGACTTAAGACAAAATCCTAACTTCTGTGAATACCAAAAGTAGTAAGTTTATTCGGTGAATGCCAAACGTACTAAGTGCATTCTGTGAATACCAAAATAGTAGTAAGTTTAGGATTGAGTCTTAAGTTCATTCTGTGAATCGGGCCCTATATTTGGTGTGATACCGGCATTTATTCATTCTATTTTTTCCAGCGTCTTCGGTGGGTTGCCACTATTACTTGCCTTACCTGCTGGAGTACTGCTGTTAATTTGCCTGCTGCACAATTGCTGCTCTTCCTTTGGCCCTACACAGCCAAGACCGGCTGCAGATGCTTCGTAACCGTATGCTTGAATGCTATGGTACTTTGCCCCTGGCCACACTCAGCGTGACTTACGGATTGTCCTTTTGTTTTGCATACTACACTTGCGTGCAACCTGTCTTCACCTGCTTGGAATGTTCATTTGAATGGTCATTGGACCTTTGCCTCTCCAATATGGTGTCCCCTGCACCGGATTTTGATCTGCTGATGAGCCCCTTAGTGTCCCATGAGCAAGAGTGTTCCGGTGTTGGGATTATGGCCTGCGCAGCTGAGCTTGGAGTTTTGGCACAGTGGTATATTATTATTATTATTATTTCAAATTTTATATAGCGCGCAGTTACCCTTAGGCATCCCAGCGCTTTTCCAGACACCATCAGATAGTAAAAACGGCCAGTTTAAAGCACTCAAGCGGGAAACAAAAAGGTTTTAAGACCTTTGCGAAAACGCAGTGTGCAGGTCTCGGCGCGTAATTTTAAAGGGAGCGAGTTCCACAGCGTCGCCGTGTTGAATGAGAATCTTCTCCCGCCCGTGCGGGCCCTTTTAACTCTGGGGACTAAAAGAAGGTGTTTTTGATCAGATCGCAACGTTCTGCTTGATTTGTATGGGATCGCTAAATTCTTTAGAATAAGGGGACCTTTCCCCAAAAGGATTTTGTGGGCTGTACAAAGTGCCTTAAATATCACTCTCTCCCACACTGGCAGCCAGTGCAGCGCCTTTAAGGCGGGTTTCGCTGATTGCGTCCTAGGAACGTCCATAAGCAGCCTTGCCGCCGCATTTTGGACCTGCTGAAGTGTCTTGAGGGTGGATTCAGGGTCGCCCAGAAAGATGGCATTACTGTAATCCAATCTGGATGTTATCAGGCCCTGAATCAACAACTTCCTCGATGTTACCGGTAAAAGAGGGAACATTTTTCGGGCAGACCGTAACAGGGCGAAACACACTCCTGCAGTTTTCTTAGCTTGGGTCCGAAATGACAAGTCTTGCTCTAACCAGACTCCCAGGCTCTTAATCACCTCTTTGGGGTCCGGGAGGTCTCCCATACAGCTCGGCTGGCTGGACAAAGGAAGAAAAGGAGTTTTGCTCCCTAGCAGCATTATTTTCGTCTTCGAGCCGTTCAGCTTGAGGGCAGATTCTTCCATCCAGGTGTGAACGTCCGACAGACAGGAGCGCAGAGTATCCGGATTCTCAGACAGTTGGGATAAAGAAACCACCAACTGCGTGTCGTCCGCATAACTAACGATCTTGATGTCATACGGGGACACTATGTCCTCGAGGGGGGCCATATAAACATTAAATAATGTAGGGCTAAGGGAGGAGCCCTGTGGCACTCCACACTGGAGGGGGATCGATTTAGATCGCTCACCGCCATCCCAGACCTGGTATGTTCGTCTGGTAAGAAATGATCTCAGCTACTGCAGGGCCACCCCAGACACCCCTACCTCAGCCAGCCGCCGAATCAACACCTGATGGTTCACGGTGTCAAACGCCGCACTGAGGTCCAGGAGGATCACTGCCACTGACTAAGTCTGGTTTCATCAACAACCGCCAAGAGAGCAGTGTCGGTACCCTGACCTGGGCTGAAGCCGGTTTGCGAGACATGGAGCAGTCCAAGAAGGCTGACAATTGTTGGTTGACCAGCCGTTCAGCAATTTTGCCGAGACCCGGCAGCAGAGAGATGGGCCTAAAGTTAGACAGGTCCGAAGGTTCCAAATTGGGCTTCTTTAAAAGAGCCTTGACAACAGCAGTTTCCCAAGTAGGTGTCACCAGACCCTGGGCAAAGGAGACGTTCATTAGGTCTGTCACAGGGACCACAATGGAAGCTGCTGCTTGTTTGAGGAACTTCATAGGGGCCGGGTCCGTAGGGGAGCCAATTTTCAGGGATGCTAAGGCTTTGGAGACCCCGCTCACTGATACTGGACCAAAGGAGTCAAGATGGATAACTGTCTCTCTGGCCTGTGTTCCTAAGTTCAGCTTACCATTATCCTGAGGCAGCGTGGGCTGGGGCAGGGTGTCTTCACAATTTTTGTATGGAAGAACTCTGCAAGCTCCGTACATTTCTGTTTGTCATAAGTGACAGCCGGCTCGGGAACTTTGAGAAGTTCTTTTGTGGTAAATAAAATTACCGGGACTATTTTTCTATACATTAAATGACAATAAGGATAGCTCAATAAAATGAGAGGCACAGTCTGTGATATCTGAGTCATACGGGCTTTAATTAAGTGGCTCGAGACACTGGACATCGGGTTCCATCACCACTAAGGTTCAGGAAGGGATATTCAACATTTTATTAACATCACACATTATATATAGTAAAACTGTGCAATTGCATTGAATACAGTAGGCGTAACAAGTGGAAAAGAGAGTGATAAGAACACATGGGCGTAAAAGAGGGCGTGTACAGGGGCGTACACGGAGGTGTGTACTGGAAACGTCACAGAAGTGTCATAGGTGGGTGGATGCATAGAGAGATTCTGCAGGGTCAGCAGAAACCTTTAACATGGGTGCGTGCGCAACTGAGCATGACGTGGTATTGACGTGTAACTGGGGAGAGCTGGGGGGCTTGACTTTAGCACTAGTAGAGGAGTCTTGGTGTCTGGGATGTCAGAACGACCTGTACCTATAACATATCTGGTATCTTGTGTTTGGAGGATGTATTGTCTGAAGTAAAAGGTCTCTCGGGCAGAGGCCGTTCAATACTAAATGCTAGTGCGTGCATACGTGTCTTGGTGCAAAGCGCGGGGCCATGGGCCTACCATGGTAACGGGTTCGGTAAATCACTTGCAAGGAGACAGGAAGACCGGGCCCTTTGCTCTGCAGCCGGAAACATGTTTACCTATTTCACTAGGCTGGAATGTGTTTTTACGGAGGCTGAGCAGATAACTGTAGGCAAAATACCGTCTTGGCAGGCAGGCCAGGCAGGCCAGGCCAGGCCGAGCCGGGCACCGCTTCGCTGGGCAGGAAGTAAGGTAGAGGTCAGGGATGCATACCTAAACTGCAGCTTTCAGAGACAGAAGAGGCTCGGAGCCTCAATTAAGGGCCTGGCTCGACTGAGCCAGAAAAACGTGGAAAACGTGTGCTTCGCGTTATTTAATAGTGCACCATGTAAATGCATTGGAAACGTGGGCCCTAATGCGGAATTGGTACTTTATACATGAAGGGCTCACTAACTGACATGCTAACACGGGACGGAAATACATTTGTATTATCATGGCGGACACGGGAAGGAAATTACATGACATACATGGGGCACGGGTGCATGGATAGGGTGCGAGTGGGGGTCACACTGACTACATAAAAATTTCTATTTCCTCACTTTGACCACTTTAAAACTCTCTCTAGAAGAACTAGAGGCAGATTTTATATGCTCTTCAAAAAATAGGGCTTTTGCCTGTCGAAGAGCGGACTTATAGCCCCTCATAGCGACACGATATTCATCTCTCCTGGATGATTCCCATTTCTTCCTCCATAACCTCTCCAGCTTTTTACATCCCTTCCTAAGGGTACGAAGCTCGACAGAATACCACGGAGCAGAGCCTACTCTTTTCCCCCACTTTTGAACTCTCTTTTTCGGAATGAGAGCGTCCAAAGAAGCAGACAGCCAATGGTTAATATTGGCATCCACCTTAACTGGGTCCGACTCACAAGGAAGGGGCATGTCTTCCAACTTGGAGGTCCAGTCGTTGATCGATAGTCTGGACCAGGCTCTGTCGACCGAAAAAGCCTGCTTGGCGCTTGTAGGCCGTGAATCAACTTGCCAGAGTGCCAATACCAAGAAATGGTCAGACCACGAGAGGGGATGGGCAGGCCTAGCCATAAAGCGGGGAATGTTGGAGAACATTGGGTCAAGTAAGTGTCCATTTTCGTGCGTGGCCCCAGAATTAATTAAGACCAGCTCACACGCTTTTAGGTCGCCCTGAAGATCTTGGGCTACTGGGTCGGTGGGATCATTAAAGTGGAGATTAAGATCTCCCAGCACCATGAAATTAGCCGTAGATGAGGCCAAGATCGTCACAGATTCCACGAGGGAGCCAAGAACACCGCCAAGGTGTTCTTACCTTTGTCAAAGAGAATGGTCTCAGTTGACCCAATGACTGTGGGGGGAGAAGGGAGTTGAATGGATGGTTCGCCGCCGACGATATTCATATAGCGAAGAGCCATAAGTTCATCACGATCGTAAGTCCGCCTCATAACAGAGCGTTTTAGCAGAGTGTCAGGCCCTAGGCCCGTCTGGGCCCGGACGGGCACAGACGGGCTGGACTCTGGCGTGACTCCGGCGCTGAATCGGCGCTTCCGCTGCGCGTCACCGCTGCGCGTCTCCATGGTGACTTTAAATAGGGGCCGCGCCTCCTGTGCCTAAGACTAAAGCGCTCGCGAAAGTGGCGCCTGCAGAACGTCCCTAAACTACCCCCAAGATGGCGGCGATGGGATTAACCAGCCTAAAGACCCGCGAAAAGTGCGGTGAGGGACACAATTAAGATGCAGGTAAGTGCTACTCTGGGGAAACAGTTTAAAAACAGGGTATGACAACAAATTAAATAAAAGTAAATCTGTCAAAAAACGGGATACTCAGTTTAAAAAACACGCGACTAAGTCCACGCACTGTGCTTGCTTGGTAGGGTAGCTCCTTACGCTAGAGAATGCATAGAGAGAACGCTGTCCGCTTTAGGGCGCACAAATCAATGTCAAGGAACGGGCTGCCTGCTGCACTCGTCTTAAATAGGGGCCGCGCCTCCTGTGCCTAAGACTAAAGCGCTCGCGAAAGTGGCGCCTGCAGAACGTCCCTAAACTACCCCCAAGATGGCGGCGATCAGATTAACCAGCCTAAAGACCCGCGAAAAGCGCGGTGAGGGACACAATTAAGATGCAGGTAAGTGCTACTCTGGGGAAACAGTTTAAAAACAGGGTATGACAACAAATTAAATAAAAGTAAATCTTGTCAAAAAAACGGGATACTCAGTTTAAAAAACGCGCGACTAAGTCCACGCACTGTGCTTGCTTGGTAGGGTAGCTCCTTATGCTAGAGAATGCATAGAGATAACGCTGTCCGCTTTAGGTCGCACAAATCAATGTCCGGTCCAATCTAGAGTGAATTTATTTATAATGTTGATTGCCTATTCATTTATTGGTACACATTTTAAGCTGTATTGCATAATATGGTATTGTAATTATTTTTACTCCTTTTCTGAAAATAATAAAGATATTAGAACAAAAAACTACAATGTACAGTGTAACCCATAAAACGATTACAATTTTACAACGGTTACAATTTTACAACGGTTACCACCACTAGAAATGTAAGACTTAAATTGTTACTCGTACTCTGAAAATCCATATAACTCTAAAGCGCCCCAAACCCCTCTGCGATCATATGTGAGCTATACAGGAAGCAAACAAAGGAATGTCTGACTAAAGGTGAAGAGTTCAGAGTAATGCAAACCAGTTCAAAGCGTCCTCGCTCTGTCACATGCGCAGCGTCCCAGCCTCTCCTCGGTGCGCAAGGACACTTACCGGACTTGGGGTAAGTGACGATGACGATGTCGTTGACCTGGAAGTCCAACTTGTGCAGCGGCACAGGATTTCCTACAACGAAGTTACATCGAGTATCACACAAGTTGTCCTCTGATGGTGCTGGAGGCACCACTTATTGAGGTACATGTTTGTTCTTTTGGTTTTCTTGAGTGGATGGCGTCTCTTCTTTCTGACAGTAACAATGACTTCCTCTTGGAGGTTGTTGCAACTTACTGCTCATACACTTTGATTGATTAATCTGGCTGGCACTGATCATCTGCAGGATTTTTTTGTTTCTTTTCTCTCTTTCCTCTTTTATTGATATTTTGTATTTGTCAACCTTGTAAATAAAGATTTTTTTCTCCCAAAATTTTTATGCTGGATTTCAAATTAATTTTCCTGCCGGAATCTCAAATCACTTAAAGATCGATGCTCTAACTTCTTGCTCTTCAACTCTGTGTTTTCCATAAACCTCTGTCTGATGGCCTGACCAGGGGAGGGTGTAGTGAGGTCAGGGGATTAACAAAAGACATTGCTAGGTTAGCATCAGTTAGTATATGCTTGGCAGTCATTTTTGCCACTTTTGCACATGTTACTACATGGCTTTATTCTTGTGGATAGTCTGCTGGTGCAGTTTCGCATGAGAACTCTCTGCCTTTCACACATTTAGCTTTACACTGTGCTCCTCGTCTGCACACCATATTCAAGGTCGAAAAACAATGTATGCTGCTGATTCACTTTGGTTAGTCCCAAGCCCATAGACACAACATAGAACACAGCTGCACTACTGAAAGTCGGGTGCTTTTAATATGTCATTGCATGCATGAACAGGCATATGAAGAAGTTCATTCCAATGAAGAAGAGCTGTGCTTGTCCTGAGATGTAATTCCTTGCAGCCAAACTTGGAGGTATGGGGTCCCCCTGACAAAGCCCAGAGGTCTTCTATAATTATAATAAACTAGCTTATTGCACAGGAAAAGTGGTAAGGCGCTGTAGTCCTGATTCCACGGTCATTATGAAATGGTTTCCCCTTTTGTGCTTCATGGAATTGTAACCATGCTGATTATATCGTTCTTATGCATTTTGCTGCTAGTAGTGGCACGTGTACTGCATTATAGAGCACATTAAATAAACATTTTAAACTATACTGTGTCTCTGCTTACTCATGTTGTGGACAAGTATGAGTGTTTGAACGAAAGAGTGTTCTCGCTCCCGAGATTCCTTAGAGGGAAGGAGTGACATGTTCTAGGATGTCTAATCATTGGTAGCTTCGCTGTAGTACGGAGAACGAATGAGACACTATTGCTAGTCGGATTAGGGTTCTGGGCACCGAGGTGGGTTTTCTGGTGCACCACTGCACACCAAGGTCCTGGTTTCCTGCGCATAGTTCTGTGTATGTTCAGAATCCCTGCAACAGTAGTCTTTTGTGTCCCTGAGACTTCAGAATACAGGGCGCAAGCCATTGGAGTCAATCTGGGATCATCTGAGATGGGTCAATCCTTGTCCTCACCAGGGCAGCTTAGCAAAGCAGTGAAGCAGTTCCTCAGAACAGTCAGTCCAGGCAAAGTGGCAATCCTTATTGCACAGCAGCCTTTACTTCAGCAAAGCTCCCTCCAGGGCCAGTAGTCTACTGATTTGATAGGGTCTGAGCTCAGTACTTATACCCAAACGTGCCTTTGAAGTGAGGGGTGACTTCAAACCAGCTGCTTTTAGTCCCCTTTTATCCCAGCCCTGTCTGGTAGGCTATCCATGGGTTGTAATCAGTCCTTTGTGTGAGGACAGGACACGGCCTGTTCAGATGTAAGTGTGAGCTCATTTTACCCCTTCTTGCCCAGGAAGGCTATCAGAATGCAGATGAGTTCTCTGTCAAACCCACCAGCCCAGACGTGTATTGGAGACAAGCTGTAGGCACATGGACCAAAGTTCAAAGCAGAGAAATGTCCACTTTCTAAGTTGGCAGGGTATGACCAGACGTGGGTCCCTTGCTCACTTAGCCACTGGATTCAAGCTAGCCAGGCTGAAAAGGGGTGTTACCCCGAAACCGGTCCCAGGATGCTTATTTCTGGTCCACGGAAGACATGGATTGGCAGTTTAGGCTGGACTGTTCCCATGAGGCACAGGGTCAAGACTGATTTGCATATAGCTTTGTTTGAACGGAGGTGGCAAAGTGAGCTAAAGCATTATGATGGATTCAACCCAGATCTGTGATTTGGGGGTGAGTGTCTGAAAAGTTCAGCGCTCCATCCAACATCTCCTTGTGTTTGCTTTGTTCGCCCTAATTTGGCCGGGTATGCCCAGACCTGGGTCCCTTGCTCACGTTGCCACTGGATTCAAGGTAGCCTGGTTGAAGAGGGGTGTTACCCCAAAACCAGATCCAGGATGCTTATTTGGTCCAGGGAAGACATAGCTTGGCAGTTCGGGCTGGACTGTTCCCATGAGGCAAGTCAGAAAGTAATTCCCTTTGGGCGAATTAACATTAGTACATAAGTACTCACAAACATACAGTCGACTGACCAATACCTCACATATAACAAGGAAGCAATGCAAATAGGTGAAAATTTCAATACATGTGAAAACACTCTGGAAAAAATAAAGTATTTAAAACAATTTATTAGCATACATTACATCAATTAAAAACTGAAAATTGGGAAACAAATACAGGACGGAACAATAATCAATAAAATCAACATTCCAATAAAAAAGGAGTTTACAGGGAGAAAGGACTGAACTCAAACACAAAACAGTAATTTTGAATTTTTCCTTAATTTATAATCCCGGATTAACTCCGTGGGCATCGACGCGTTTCGGCGGTTCAATCAATTTAAAGCCGCCTTCATCAGGACAGTGTGTACAAATTGTTTCCCAATACTTCTCAAGCAAGCAAAGGGTCTAGCAGTGTATCATAAGGGGTGTTCAGCCTTCTTATCATTTAGTAGAGATATTCGTCCAGCGAATGATCTATATCTATTCAGACTTCTGATTAAAAACAGTGACGAGAAGCATTTATATAAATTTCAGTATCGTTGACCCATCCAGCTTAATGACTGGAGGAAAAAGGTTAGAAACGCTGCGTCCAAAGCACGCGGTAATTCTATTATCAGTTTTGACTTCCACCTCTCAATGGAGCGTTTTACGGAATAAGTGAGGTTCAAGGTTCAGGGTTCCAGTAGGATACCCACTACACGAGCAATTTCCTCTCTGTAGACCCTTTTATCTGTAGACCTCGTACGTCCCGCGTGGATGTCTGCTCGTCTTACCGGCTAGTTCCCATGAGGCACAGGGTCAAGGCTGGTTTGCATATTGCTTTGTCTGAACTGGGGTGGCTTGGTGAGCAAAAGAATGATGATGGATTCAACGAAGATCTGTGACTGGGGGTGAGTGTGTGAAAAGTTTCAGCGCTCCATCCATCATCTCAATCAATCAATCATTTGTAGAGCGCACTAATCACCTGTTTTTGAGGCCGTTCTCGTAATCCAGTCTGCTGCTGACGGGGGCCTGGGTGACCATTCTTTGTGTTCCTGTGGTTATCCATCTGTAGATCTTGTGAAGCATGCAGAGGGTGTTGAAGCAGGAGGAGGAGATGGCATTAACCTGCTGGGTCATTGAGAGCGATGAGTCCAGGATGAATCCCAGGTTGTGTGCGTGGTCAGTGGGTGTTGGTGCGGCTCCCAAAGCGGCCGGCCACCAGGAATCATCCCAGGCGGAGGGGGTGGTGCCGAGGATGAGGACTTCTGTCTTGTCTGAGTTTAGTTTTAGCTGACTGTTGTTCATCCATTCGGCGACAGCCTTCATTTCTTCTTGGAGGTTGGTTTTGGCGGTGGCAGGGTCCTTGGTGAGTGAGAGAATCAGCTGGGTGTTGTCGGCATAGGAGATGATGTTGAGGTTCTGCAATAGGGCGATGTTTGCGATTAGTGCCATGTAAGTGTTGAAGAGTGTTGGGCTGAGGGATGATCCTTGGGGTACGCAGCAGGTGATCTTGGCGGCTTCAGATCGAAATGGGGGAGGCGGAGGAGGTGATCCATTCCAGGGCTTTGTCGTGGATCCCAGGCATCGCGGAGGCGTGCACGTAGGGTACGGTAGCAGATGGTGTCTGTTAGAAATGGGATCACTGGCTGGCCAGGGCTTTCGCCAAAGTCAGTCAGAGACCACCACTCCTAAGTCAGGGCAAGGGAGTTACACGCCAAGATAACCCCTACTAACCCTCTAGGTAACGTGGCGCGAGCAGCAAGGCTAAACTTGGAGGCGATATGAGTTAAGTATTTGCGCACGCACCCCAGCAACAACACCCAAGGCCCACCACAAAGGAAACTCCACACAAGGTTATATAAAAATAGCCTTTGTATTACACCACAACACATTAGATAAAACACACACTTTACAATGTGCCAGGGGCACGGGCAGAACCACCTGGACCACTGTCAGGAATCAGCACTTTTAGAAGTTAGCACTTTTAGCACATAGAATTAAAACTGTAGTACAAAAATAACATATAGCACACACCCAGTGTCAGGTCCCAGTGTCCTCAGGATGGTACGATGCCAAAAGGGTTCCACCTCTCGATAACCTCTGGGTCTGACTATAACAGACTCACAGTGGGGATCAAGCGAGGGATAACAGCAACAGCAGGGCAGGAACGGGAGGGCGGAGAAGCTGAAATGAGAACAAGAGGCAAACAATCACAACCTGTCTTGTAACCTAGATAGCCTTACTTCTTGTACTTCGCTAATCTGTACCGTCCTAACTAAACTCTAGTTACCTGGAGGGTAGGATAGGGTTGGCTTTGCCTGGCCATCAAAGTGTAGAATACAACAGCACAACCTAAAATACAAGACAATGCATATTAAACGAATGCTCGATACTACAGGAAAAAGCTCCCTATGGCAAGTGTCACATACCAGTGTGAGTTAAGGTAGGGGTTTCAACAGAGGGCAGAATGGAAAACAGCCAGCCAGGCGAAGCTCATTATACCCCTGTTGTGTAAAGAAAAAGTAAACAGCAATAATAGGCTTTTGCATCCTATTGGAACACGAAATAGAAAAGACTTCTGGGTTACGTCACCCACAGCCTTAACGTTGTTATACTCGGCTGATTAGGTCCTGAACCAGCGAGCACACATAAACAAGAAATTGTCTCACAAGGAAATACAGTCTTCCAGTTCGTGAAAATAAAGTTCCTTTCAATCACCCATAACAGATAAACGATCTCTGCCAATGGTGATCACAATCATTTTACAAGTAATACCACTGCCCGTGATCTCCACTAAATGTCAAACGAAGGGCAGTAGCCTGGAACCTCCCCTTAACAAAAGAGTACTACCAGGAGCTGTTAATAGTCAATGAAGCATCTGAAACCTAGAACAACGGGTCCCAAATCACGAAGCCACTGGACAGGCTCCGTTACCCGCAAAGAGGAGCTTCCCCTGAGCGGAACCCGCTATAGAATAACACCAGCAAGAACCACGAAGGACATGAACAGATGAAACAGAAAAGGATACGCTGCAACAATCCAGGACGAGGAATCCTACCGTCAGCTATCCGGAACCAGAATAAACGGCGAGTCGATGTGAGGCTCTCTCCGTCTTGAGGCTTCCTGGAACCTACGTCATAGCCAGACGCGTCGCTCTCCCCCGGGGCTCAAGGGAAATGTAGTCTTTTCCAGAACACATGTTTCTAGGCAGTGTTCACTATGTTCCACCTCCGTGGGTCGTAACAGTACATCCCTCCCCAGAAGAACACTGACAGAGACATGGCTTGTGAGGGAAACGATTGTGGAACATCCTAACATACTTGGGAGCGTGAACCCCAGATGCAGGCTCCCACGAATTCTCTTCATTTCCATACCCCTTCCAAGCTACTAAATACCACAATCTGGTGCGATAAATCTTGGAATCCACAATACCCCTCACTTCATGCTCTTCCTCGCCATTAACCTCAACAGGAGAAGGCCTGATCTTCTTACCCCCCCTCGTGGGCTTGACTAGTGATACATGAAATGCTGGATGTATGCGCAAGGATGAAGGCAAAGCCAATTTCACCACCACAGGATTCACCAGTTTGACAACCTTGTAAGGACCTATGTATTTAGGATTGAATATACTGTACTTCTTGAATCGTATGTTCTTCGTGGATAACCATACATAGTCCCCTTTTTTATACACTGGACTGATCTGTCTGTGTTTGTCTACATAGGTTTTGTATTTTGCCTTGGCTTGTGCTAGGTGCCCCTTAACCTTCAGCCAGATCTCCTGGAGATTCTGCACCCTTTCCTGGACCTCGGGGACAGGGGACGCGGGAGCTGGGTGACGGAACGGAGTGAAATTAGGATGAAAACCATATGTGCAGTAGAAAGGGGCATGTTTTGTGGACCCATGAACAGCGCTGTTATAAGCAATTTCAGCCAACCATAACTGTCCCACCCAAACCTCATTAGTGACATCCACATAGCATCTCAAATATTGTTTCAAGGTCTGATTTGCCCTTTCTGTCTGCCCATCTGTTTGAGGATGGAAGCTCGTGGATGTACTGGATGTTATACCTAGAGCCTTACACCACGTCTTCCAGAATCTGGCGGTAAACTGACTGCCCCTGTCAGATATAATCACTCTAGGTAACCCATGTAACCGCACTATGTTTTGGAGGATTAGAAGCGCCAACACACTAGCAGACGGTACTTTCTTGCAAGCAATAAAATGCGCCATTTTGGTCAAATAATCCACTACTACTAGGATGGCGGTACACCCCTGATCTACTGGCATGCCTACCACAAAATCCATAGAGATGCATTCCCATGGAACATCAGGCGTGGGGAGCGGCTGTAATAACCCTGACTGTTTTGTATGCAACGTTTTCATCTGGCTGCAAACCGGACACTCCGCCACCCAATTCGTCACATCTTTTTTGATGTTTGGCCACCAGAATTGTCTTTGTATCCGCTCAAGCGTCTTGCTGTTGCCATTATGTCCTGCACAAGGTGCATTGTGACACCACTGAAACACTTGCTTCCGTAGGGCCTGGATGGGTACTAACAATTGTTTCTTTCGCATGGGTAGACCCTGCACCATTGTCCACTCTTTATGAGCTTGTAACCATTTCTTCCATTCCTCTCTCTGTACATTTCTGACTACACTGCGTAGAAACATCTGAGTACAAGTGACACCTATAACCTTCTCAGGGTTGATAATGGCCTCTTCCTTTCTGTCTGCAGAATCCAATTTGTTATACTGGCGCGATAATGCATCAGCCTTTCGATTGTCTTTTCCCGGCCTGTAGGTCACGATGAAATCGTATTCTGCGAAATGCATCATCCACCGCATCTGGCTAGGCGTCAAGTGGCGCGCTGCAGCCATGTACTGTAAGTTACGATGGTCCGTATAAACAGTTACCGCATGTCTCGCACCCATGAGATGATGCCTCCATTCCAAAAATGCTGTTCTTATCGCCAGTAGTTCCTTCTCGGCTATTACATAGTTTTGTTCAGCCTGATTTAGCGTACGAGATAAATATGCCACTGGATGCAACTGGCCCGTGTCAGGATGACGCTGTGATAACACCGCTCCTACAGCTACATCCGAAGCATCGGCTTCCACTATAAAAGGCTTGCTAGGGTCTGCATGCATCAGTACTGGTGCCGAAACAAAGGCTTTCTTCAGCTCATCGAAACTTCTTTGGGTTTCTTCTGTCCAAACAAAGGCCACCTTCTTCTTCAATAACCTCGTCATAGGGCAGGCCATAGCAGAGAAGTTTTCGATGAACCTGCGATAGAAATTCGCAAACCCAATGAAGCACTGGATGTCTCTTACGGTTTTGGGTGTAGGCCACTCTTTGACTGCCAATATCTTCCTTTCGGACATCTCCTGGCCCTGTGGTGTGAGCATGACCCCTAAGAATTCCACTGAGGTAGCGTTAAACTCACACTTACTGAGCTTACAGTATAGTCGATGCTCCAATAACGTGCGTAAGACAGCCTTCACATGACCCGTGTGTTGTTTGGTGTTGGAGGAGTAAATCAAGATGTCGTCTATATATACAATGACGAAGCGATCCAAGTACTCCTTCAGAACGTCGTCCAAAAAGAACTGGAAGGCTGCCGGCGCGTTACACAGCCCAAAGGGCATCACCAAATATTCGTATAGCCCAAAACGTGTCTTTATGGCTGTCTTCCACTCATCCCCGGTCCTCATTCGGACTAAGTGGTAAGCTCCCTTTAGATCTAGCCGTGTGAATATCACTGCATCCTTCACCTGCTCTAATAATACAGTGATTAATGGAAGTGGATATTTATTCTTTACCGTAATAGCGTTCAATGCTCTGTAGTCTGCACAGGCTCTAAGATCACCGTTGGCCTTCGGGATGAAGAATAACGGAGAGGCGGCCGGAGACTTAGATTCTCTGATGAATCCGAGCTCTAACAGTTTATCCAAATATGCCCGGAGATGCAGAGTCTCTGGTTCCGTCAGAGCATACACACGTCCTGCTGGTATTTTAGCTCCAGGAACCAAATCTATTTGGCAATCATACGGTCTGTGGGGTGGTAGAGTTTCCGCTTTTGCCTCACTAAAGACCTCTGCCAAATCTTGATAAACAGCCGGGAGTTCCACATCCTGTTCAACTGCCGTGGCTATATGATGGATGCTAGCCAAACCTATAGCTGGACTTGGTGTTATCGGATAACAATTCCTCTGGCAGAACTCCGATGAGAAATGCAGAACCTGATTTTCCCAATCTACTGCAGGATTGTGTTTTCTCAGCCATGGGAGTCCAAGAATCACCCCATACTGCGGTGCGTGAATAATGTTGAAGAACAACCTCTCCTGATGTTCCACACCCATGGTCATACAGAGATCCTTGGTTTGTAACCGAATAGGTCCGGAATTCAACTTCCTACCATCTACCGCAAACACTGCTTCAGGGATTTCTTTCTCTTGCAGTTCCAGACCTAGACTACTGGCTGTGTCCTGGTCCATAAAACAACCAGTCGCCCCCGAGTCTAACATTGCTTTGATCCATATCCTTTTCTCCCGTATGTCCACTCCTATATCCACATAGAAATGTATAGCTTCTTTTGTGCTGTGTCTATCCAATGAAGGGATATACAACGTACTTGAAGGGCACCCTTCACTCCTCTTCAAGCCTTCTCGTTTCCCGCCTCCTGGTCAGAAGACAAAACAGACACCTTCCGACTTTCATACCGGTTTTTTGTCCTCGTTGGGCATTCTCGTATGAAGTGCCCCTTCCTGCCACAGTATAAACACAATCCCCTTTTTCTTCGATATTCTCTTTCCTCTGCCGTCAGAGGGGATCTAACAGCTCCTATTTCCATGGGCTCGGGTTTTGCAGTGGACGTTGCTTCCGCTGTTCTGGAGTACTCATAACTAGACCTAGTCTTGTCCTTTCGCCGAGATTCTCCCCTTCTATCACTGAGGCGATGATCCAACCTCAGCACCAAGCTAATTATATCCTCGCAAGTACTGGGTTGGGGGTCTATAGGAGCCAAGGCGTCTTTCATCTCGCCAGTCAATCCATTATAAAAGATGGCTAAGCGCTTACTTTCTGGCCAGTCCGTTTCAGTAATTAACCTCCGAAAATCATTAAGATAAGTTATCAGATCCCTATTTCCTTGCCTTAACCCCAACAGGTCCCTATCTGCAGACAAGGTGGCCGACCTGCGGTTAAATGTTTTCTCGAAATCTGATTTGAAGGCCTCCCAATCCCTTAACAAAGGATTGTCTCTCTTAACTAGTGGTACTGCCCATTGAGCCGCATCCCCACCCAAATAAGATATGAGAAAGGCCACCCTTGCATGGTTAGTGTTAAAGACCTTAGGTTTGCATGAAAAGTGTAGTAGGACCTGCGTGAGAAAAACCTGCACCTTATCACTATCCCCATGGAACCGTTCTGGAGCGGCCAATGGTATCGGGGCGGGGACTTCCACTACCACGGAGGAAGTGGGCTGGGTGCCTGCATTGAAAGGGTTTCTACTCAACCTATCCACCTGTGCTTGTAATGCTGCAGTTTCGGTCCTGGAAGCCTGCAACTCAGTCTGCACTATGGCCAATGCGGCCATTAGGTCTTCGAGAGTGGTCATGATATCGCACCACCGGGAGGACTAAATTCTTGGGCCGTTTATTCTGTCAGGTCCCAGTGTCCTCAGGATGGTACGATGCCAAAAGGGTTCCACCTCTCGATAACCTCTGGGTCTGACTATAACAGACTCACAGTGGGGATCAAGCGAGGGATAACAGGAACAGCAGGGCAGGAACGGGAGGGCGGAGAAGCTGAAATGAGAACAAGAGGCAAACAATCACAACCTGTCTTGTAACCTAGATAGCCTTACTTCTTGTACTTCGCTAATCTGTACCGTCCTAACTAAACTCTAGTTACCTGGAGGGTAGGATAGGGTTGGCTTTGCCTGGCCATCAAAGTGTAGAATACAACAGCACAACCTAAAATACAAGACAATGCATATTAAACGAATGCTCGATACTACAGGAAAAAGCTCCCTATGGCAAGTGTCACATACCAGTGTGAGTTAAGGTAGGGGCTTCAACAGAGGGCAGAATGGAAAACAGCCAGCCAGGCGAAGCTCATTATACCCCTGTTGTGTAAAGAAAAAGTAAACAGCAATAATAGGCTTTTGCATCCTATTGGAACACGAAATAGAAAAGACTTCTGGGTTACGTCACCCACAGCCTTAACGTTGTTATACTCGGCTGATTAGGTCCTGAACCAGCGAGCACACATAAACAAGAAATTGTCTCACAAGGAAATACAGTCTTCCAGTTCGTGAAAATAAAGTTCCTTTCAATCACCCATAACAGATAAACGATCTCTGCCAATGGTGATCACAATCATTTTACAAGTAATACCACTGCCCGTGATCTCCACTAAATGTCAAACGAAGGGCAGTAGCCTGGAACCTCCCCGTAACAAAAGAGTACTACCAGGAGCTGTTAATAGTCAAGTTTCAAGTTTCAAAAGACCTTTATTCGAATTTGTTAAAATTCATAAAAGTACCGAACACATCAAAGAACATATACATTCACATATTACAAAACAGTTAAATAATTTACATTTCATAATAACAAAGCAAATCATACAGCAATTAGACAATACATTTCATTAAGTTAAAAGGTTTTAGCAGTAGTATCTTCGACTGAATCTGGTTTCAAGGACTTTCCATAGTCTTGCGTGCACGTATGGCTAGTCTTAGAAAAGTGCTAGTGCGAAATGTCACTTCATCATTGTCCAGGGTGAGCAGCAGCAAATAGGAATCCTGAAATGTAAGAGGTCTAAGTTTTCTAAAATATGGGGTTAAAAGCCATTTGGTATATCTCACATAAAATTTGCAGAAAAACAGAAAGTGCAAATCGTCTTGAGTGCTTGTACCGTCACAAGGGCAGGGGGTAAAGTCAGTAAGGTGTTGATACCCCAGAGGAAAAGAGAGCAAAAATTTCACAGTTCCTGCCCTTAGACGAAATAGTAGAGATCGTTCCCAATTTGACATAGGCAGTGATAGATAGGGTGGCATGATTTACATACAAAAACCATTACCGATGTATTTTTTAACCCCTGATTTCTGCAGTTCAATTCCAAGCCGTTCATTACGGTAAAGTGCATACAATGCCTTTTGGACCTCATATTTGTCCTTTGGTTCTATAGCCGTTGGCTCAGTAAACAAAATACCTCTAGCAATTTCATTAAATATTTTAAAAACTTCTTTAAACCAGGGGATCTGCATGCCATTTTCACTGTTAAGGCAGTCCCTGATGATGTTTTGCGTAAGGGCAGCAGCCTCATTCCTCCAGATTCTGATCCAGAAGAGTGCTGGTCTTGCTTTAATAAAGTCGTTTATAAAAGGAAGGTTAAGTTCATTATGACAGATGAAATTGGAAGAGGAAATTGGTGCTCCCAGCAATTTCCTGCAGAAACGGTTTTCCTCTCTTTGAATGCCAGTGCTGCTGGCCGATCCCCACACTTCGGCTCCATACGTAGCAACAGGGGAACACTGTAGTTTAAAAATTTTAACAATAGCTTTAGTGGCACCGATTTTCTTTGGGCGGGGGAGACTCAGGACAGAGTTGTTGGCTTTCGAGAACTTGCTCGTGGCGTGGGCCACATGCCCACTCCAAGAGCCGTTCGCAGCGAAAACCAACCCCAGATAAGGGAACTTATGGACAGATTCAAGTTTATCTGTTCCAATTTGGATAGTACCGAGTTTCCTTTTGCCCGGTCCACAGGACATGATAAAAGACTTTTTAAAATTAACTTTCAAATCCAGTCCCTCCATAAAATTTACAAAACTATGTACAAGCAGACGTAGAGCATTAGGTGTACGTGCCATAAGGACAGCGTCGTCTGCATATAAAAGTACGGGCAAGGGATTTCCTAAAATAGTTGGGACATCAGGGGTAGCTTTCTTTAAACGGTTGGACAAGCCATTAATATAGATAATAAACAGCAGGGGTGCTAAAACGCACCCCTGTCTCACCCCCCTCCCTATCTTGATGGCTCCCGACACCTCTCCGCCCATCCCAACACGTACCCGAGCATTCAAGTCAGTGTGGAGATAGGCTAAGAAATTAACAAGAGCGGCATCGAGACCGTTTGACAGGAGGTTTAACCATAGCTTGGATCTGTTCACAAGATCGAATGCGGATGAAAGATCCATAAAAGCTAGGTAAACGGGGGATGAGCGAGCAATGCAGTATTTATCTATTATCAATTTTAAGTTTAGGCATTGCTCGACGGTTCCTACCCCACTCCTAAACCCCATCTGGCAGGGGTCTAGAAAGTCAGAATCAGACGCCCATTCCAGTACCCTGTTATAGATTATTCGTCCTAGTATTTTTAGAGTATTATCCAGGAGGGAGATGGGACGATAGTTTACTGGGTCAGATCTGTCTCCCTTTTTGTAGATGGGGACAATAATACTTGTAGCCCAGGTGGCGGGCATGGCTACATGTGGGAGACTGTTAAAAATGTTTAAAAGTATTGGTGTCCAAAGATCAACATTAAATTTGATAATATCAATAGGGAGGCCGTCCGGCCCGGGCGCCTTGTTACCTAGGCTTTCTTTGATAGCTTTCCTGACTTCTAAGTCCGAGATCTCTAGGCCTTCTGTTTGGTTCAGATTAGGGAGAGGTTGCTCATCAACGGGGGCGGCATAAATGTTAGAAAAATGGGTCTCCCAGGCTGAGCTGGTTATATTACAGCTAATTTTTGTAAGCTCTTTGCCCATTTCCCTCGTTCTCCTAACTGCAGTCCAAAAAGGGCCACTGCCACCCAGATTGGCGCTGATAACCAGCTTATCCCAGTGATCACAGAGCAAATCTGCCTTCCTTTTCGATGTTTTGTCTTTATAGTTTTTCCTGGCAGCTCGAACAACGTCCTTACACCTGGGATTGGCAGAGAGAGCCTTTCTTAGCTCTCTGTTGGCCACGGAACAAGATGTATCGAACCACCGTGGCTCTTTGTGGACAGCAGAGTGTGGGACTGACAAGAGATTTTTTATATTGATGCATAAAGCTTCAAAATCAGTAATCAGTTCTTCATTATTTGTACTTGGGGAGGAGAGGCATTTCAATAAATCCGGGTGTGCCTCCCGAATCGTATCTATAATGGCCCCACAATCAATTCCTCTCCATTTAAGGCGAAGGCCGTCAATTGAGGGTGTGATATCCCTTGCTCCATTTAAGTTCATAAAAATCGGACTGGGTGCAAGGTTAAAAATAGCAAACAGAGGATTATGATCGCTGAAAGGCGTTTGCACCACAGTGGATTTAATTAAACAGTCCGTTAGCACAGGCGATGTAAAAATGTAGTCGATAATTGAACCGTTATCCCTGCCCTTAAACGTAGGGGCGTAGGGAGAATTCATATCATACCCTACACTCATTACATCAGCAAGATTAAAATCAGAGAGTATGCTAATCAGTTCCAAACCCCTGCGGTCATTACAGTGATCAAAATTAGTGGATCCATAGTTATCTATAAGTTTCACATTAAAATCTCCCCCGATCAGAATACTAGTCTTAGTGTCTACTGACAGAGAGCAATCAATCTTGTTTAAAACCTTAGATAAAGCAACAAAATTTTTGTTCGGTACACCATTAAAATCATTATTGTAAAAATTAATTAAATAAATTGTGGTCTTTGATTTCAATTTATATTCCAGAATTTGAATGTTGGAATTAGCAAGGTTATCCGACTTCAAAACATTAATTGTACCGCCTGCCAAAATTCTAATCCCCGTGAAGAGTCCACCCACCGCTCGGCCAAAACTAGGTTTTGGAGATGTCAGGCTGAAGCAGTGGTAGCCTTCAATATGCAAGTTATCAACAGCCCAAGTCTCTTGAAACATAAGTATGTCTATGTCATTAATTAGTTCGGTCCATGCAGGGTCAGAGAGCTTAGATTCTAAACCTGCAACATTCCAGCTTAGTATTGATAGGCCGTGTTTGAACCCCTGATTAATAATTGTGTGCCTAGTATTGCCATTATCATGAATAATTGGTTCGTTTGAAATGGCCGGAATGCTATCCGACAATATAATTTCTGGAGCTGCCGTTTTAACATGGAGCGATGCAGGTGAAATTATAATTGTGGCATCCTCTTGGTTACAGGTTTTTACATTGTTGCTTAATTCTTTATTTAGGGGTGTAGTCAGTCAATCCTGTTCGTCTAATGATGATAGATAGTCGAACCGATTGAAAGTTGGGATATTGTACATTGGCCTAGCTTGTGTCATCTGTGCAAACTGGAATGGGTTGGGGATTGAGTAGGACCTATCCCTGTGATTGCTCAGGTGCATAGTTGGGGCTTGAGAGTACTGCGGATGGTTGGGGGTAAAAATTGGCATTGGAGGTTGTGGGTGCCAATTGAGGTTGTTGGAAAAGGCGGTATTTAAGTTCTGGTTTTGGGCAAAAAGGGGTGATTTGACCCTTGCGCCAAAATTCATCTCTGGGTGTGAATTAGTGGGGAAATTGTTGGGAAAGTTAACCGTGGCTTGTTCTGGGGGTATCAGGTGTCGATAAAAATATCCCAAGGGAAGGAGCGTGGTGTTAAATTCCAATGGCGATGGTAGAGGGGCGTTAGCTAATGTCTTCTCTGCCCAGTGTGGTTTTCTAAAACTAATAGTGACACAGTCACCCTCAAATTTTTTCCTAAGTGGTCCTATCCAACCCACCCTCTGTGTGTTAATAATCTCCCTTGCACCATCAATCGGGTAATTGCAGTTGGTAATCAGCCAGTGCAGGGTTTTATTTTTGAGTGATGTGGGATTTTCATCCTGATCCTCTCTTAGTTTGGTAACGTTTACTAACACTAGTACATATGCACCGCATTCCGGGGGAAGATTAATGCGGGCAGGAACTTGTCTGGATGTTTTTGGGGTGGGTTGGGTCAAGATAGGATTGCTTGTTGAAACTGAGGGGTGACCTGTGGTACTCGCAATTGGGAGTGTGGTATTCGTGGTGGTATTGGTGCCAGGATCCTTCCTTTTGTCTGTAGATTTACTATTAGTACGGGGTGTAGCTGTTTTTTGTTTAGTAATTGGGCCATTGGCCGGCGCAACAGGTGCGACTTTATCTACATTATTTGGGACGACTGGGGGTACTTGTAATATAGTTGTTTTGGGACCTGCTATATTGGTAGGGTTACTATTTTTTGTGCTAGCTGCAGGACCTCCCTTTAGGAAAGTCTTAAGAGGGTTGCTCAATTCGTCTAGCTGTTTTTCTAATCGAGCAAGCCTATTTTCGATTGGGGATAAGTAAACACTTAATAAATCCCCCAGTCTTTCCAACAGGGGGTCATATGATTTGTCTATGTTTCCGTTAGTGTTTGTTGTTCTACCCTGCTGTACAGTTTCGCTATCATCCCTCTGGGGAATTGCCATAACCTTAGACGCGTTATGATTATTGTCAGGGACGAAGTTGGTATTTTTCCCAGGTTTCCTTTGTGCCCGGCCATATTTCCTGATCGTAGTGACCCGGGGCTTGGGTGCGTGTGACTTCAGTTTTTGAACTGCCCCTTCTCGCCTACCTCTAGCATGCCTGGTGTTATCAGCAGATTTTGCTTTGGGAGAGGGGTTAATTAGTAAGTCAGGCGTTTTTTCCAGGTCTGTGCTGGTGTCGGTGTCTGTGTCTAACAGGGGGATGGAGGCTGAGAGGTTAACCTCGCTGGGAATTGTGTGTATGTCGGCACAAACATCAAGTAGGGGTCTGATGTTGATAGGCATAGTTTGTGCAGGTGTAGTGGCGGTGGCAATAAGGCCAAGCGAAGAACGTTTGGCATGCGCCAGGTCTTGTGATACCCTGCGTTCTAATAGGTTAATGCCCTGATTGATGGCATCATTGGCCTTAAAGATAAAATGGTCAATGGGGCCAGTCACAGCGGCAGCAGTTCTGCTGCGGGTGCCTCTTGGGGACATGCTGGCAAATACTAACCCCTGTTCTGCGATTTAGGTGGTTGCGCAGGGCTACAGATGCAGGTGTCAATGACACGTAGCAAACACAATATTTAAACAAATAATAATAGCAGATAGTCCCAGCAAAGATAGCAGTACCCACAGTTCCCAAATGAGAAATGGCCAGTGGACCAAAGAACAGTACCTTCAATTCATAACGAACGGGTAAATATAAAGGGAGTGGCCCCGTCCCGACCTCCTCGTGCCTCTGAGGGCCACAGAGGGCCCGCCCTTTGCCCGGGCTTCGCCCCGGGCGCTCCCGCGCGCGACTCGCGGGGGCGAGGGGGGTGTCAGCGTTTTACCTGCGCCTCCGGGCGCTTCGAGCGCGTCACGGTCGCGCTGGTGCCCCAGGGGCTGCTGGGGATTGCAGTCCTTTACTCCCGGTGCCGGTGCCTCCCGGAAAAACACTCCGCCGTTTCCCTCACGGCTTTCCTCTGCCCGATGGCAGTCCAGTGATGGCTAAGACTGGTGTCCCCCCTGGTCTCGTGGGGGTCAGCGTTTTACCTGCGCCTCCGGGCGCTTCGAGCGCGTCACGGTCGCGCTGGTGCCCCAGGGGCTGCTGGGGATTGCAGTCCTTTACTCCCGGTGCCGGTGCCTCCCGGAAAAACACTCCGCCGTTTCCCTCACGGCTTTCCTCTGCCCGATGGCAGTCCAGTGATGGCTAAGACTGGTGTCCCCCCTGGTCTCGTGGGGGTCAGCGTTTTACCTGCGCCTCCGGGCGCTTCGAGCGCGTCACGGTCGCGCTGGTGCCCCAGGGGCTGCTGGGGATTGCAGTCCTTTACTCCCGGTGCCGGTGCCTCCCGGAAAAACACTCCGCCGTTTCCCTCACGGCTTTCCTCTGCCCGATGGCAGTCCAGTGATGGCTAAGACTGGTGTCCCCCCTGGTCTCGTGGGGGTCAGCGTTTTACCTGCGCCTCCGGGCGCTTCGAGCGCGTCACGGTCGCGCTGGTGCCCCAGGGGCTGCTGGGGATTGCAGTCCTTTACTCCCGGTGCCGGTGCCTCCCGGAAAAACACTCCGCCGTTTCCCTCACGGCTTTCCTCTGCCCGATGGCAGTCCAGTGATGGCTAAGACTGGTGTCCCCCCTGGTCTCGTGGGGGTCAGCGTTTTACCTGCGCCTCCGGGCGCTTCGAGCGCGTCACGGTCGCGCTGGTGCCCCAGGGGCTGCTGGGGATTGCAGTCCTTTACTCCCGGTGCCGGTGCCTCCCGGAAAAACACTCCGCCGTTTCCCTCACGGCTTTCCTCTGCCCGATGGCAGTCCAGTGATGGCTAAGACTGGTGTCCCCCCTGGTCTCGTGGGGGTCAGCGTTTTACCTGCGCCTCCGGGCGCTTCGAGCGCGTCACGGTCGCGCTGGTGCCCCAGGGGCTGCTGGGGATTGCAGTCCTTTACTCCCGGTGCCGGTGCCTCCCGGAAAAACACTCCGCCGTTTCCCTCACGGCTTTCCTCTGCCCGATGGCAGTCCAGTGATGGCTAAGACTGGTGTCCCCCCTGGTCTCGTGGGGGTCAGCGTTTTACCTGCGCCTCCGGGCGCTTCGAGCGCGTCACGGTCGCGCTGGTGCCCCAGGGGCTGCTGGGGATTGCAGTCCTTTACTCCCGGTGCCGGTGCCTCCCGGAAAAACACTCCGCCGTTTCCCTCACGGCTTTCCTCTGCCCGATGGCAGTCCAGTGATGGCTAAGACTGGTGTCCCCCCTGGTCTCGTGGGGGTCAGCGTTTTACCTGCGCCTCCGGGCGCTTCGAGCGCGTCACGGTCGCGCTGGTGCCCCAGGGGCTGCTGGGGATTGCAGTCCTTTACTCCCGGTGCCGGTGCCTCCCGGAAAAACACTCCGCCGTTTCCCTCACGGCTTTCCTCTGCCCGATGGCAGTCCAGTGATGGCTAAGACTGTTAATAGTCAATGAAGCATCTGAAACCTAGAACAACGGGTCCCAAATCACGAAGCCACTGGACAGGCTCCGTTACCCGCAAAGAGGAGCTTCCCCTGAGCGGAACCCGCTATAGAATAACACCAGCAAGAACCACGAAGGACATGAACAGATGAAACAGAAAAGGATACGCTGCAACAATCCAGGACGAGGAATCCTACCGTCAGCTATCCGGAACCAGAATAAACGGCGAGTCGATGTGAGGCTCTCTCCGTCTTGAGGCTTCCTGGAACCTACGTCATAGCCAGACGCGTCGCTCTCCCCCGGGGCTCATGGGAAATGTAGTCTTTTCCAGAACACATGTTTCTAGGCAGTGTTCACTATGTTCCACCTCCGTGGGTCGTAACACCCAGTCACTACTGGTACCAGGTGAGCACCACCTATGCAATCCTCACTATCCTATGAGATTACACTAGGGAACCTGGGCTCTGCTAGCACCGCCTGTACTAGCAAGAAGGAAACCACCTAAGTATCGCTATACCTGTAGGGGTCTAAGGAAGGAAAACACATGATGCATTATCAACACATTCAGCGGTGTACAAGCAAGGCACATGACATATCAAGACACATTCAGAGGTGCAAGGGAAGGAAAACACATGATGCATCAACAATAAATTCAGAGGTGTAAGAAAATGAACAATTGCGCCAACCCACATAAGTCACCACCTGTGACTGTCCCTAGGCCCTCTGGCCTTGTTGGGGCTAGGACGCCCTGTGTCCAAAGTCAGGCAGGCTGCGCAGGCAGCCAAGAACACAAGCCTAAACGTAGCAGTTGCCCACAAAGTGCTGGGCAACTGGTGCAAATGATGGGGCCAACGTGGGAGCCTCTCTAGGCTCTGAACACTGGTGGGGCGAACACGATGTGGGAGCCTCACAGGCTCTGCAGAAACAAAATGTCCCCCTGAGCCTCTCTGGGCTCTTAACGATACTGGTGGCGCCTGAATCCCTCGTGGGCTCTCAGTAATCAAAATGCCCCCTTGAGCCTATCTAGGCTCCAATACAACTGGCCAGGGCGGTGGAGTCCCTCTCGGGGGACTCGATAAAGGAATATGGCCCCGGAGCCCTTCTCAGGGCTTCAAATAATCACAAGCGCGAGGTCGCGCTACGGGGGAGGGGCGGACACGGACAATGTGTCCCGACGCCCCTCTCCCTTGTCTGCCACTCACGGGGTGTCTCGCGGCGGCTCGGCTCCTCTGCTGGGGCCGCTCTCGACGGGCTCCTAAGCTTCCCCAGACCGGGGGAAGCAGAAAGGAGACTCGCCGGTCCTGCCCTCGTCCGGGCGTCTTGTGCCTGCCTTCCGGGTCACGGCTGCAGCCAATAGCAGCGCGGCCCTGGGAGACTGGAGGCGGGACTTCCGGGTCGCCGTAGGCAGAGCGGCGGCCCGAGGGAAGCTCTTTTTTGAAGTGGCAATCCGGGGGCAATGCCGGGTGGGCACCGGCCTCCAATTAAATTAAGAAGCGAGGTGGGCACTCGCAATTTCAAATAAAGGGGCACAGCCCAAAAAGGGCAACAACAACAGCCACAGGTGCGGCGTGGGCAGCCGCGAACCGGCGGCAACACGCAGGGCGGCCCCTGCTTTCCCCACGCAAAATGCGGGGCGGGGAAGCGCGATCGGCAAATGAACAGGCAAATGCCGGGTGGGCACCGGCCTCCAGCAGACCACGCGCTCCCAAGCGCAAGGGGCATCAATAAAGCGCTCTCAGCGCTAGGAACAGGGTCACAGTGCTCCCAAGCGCTACAAGGGGAAAGTAAAGCGCTCCCAGCGCTATAAGCAAAGGAAAAGCGCTCTCAAGCGCTAGAGGGCACTCAGTTCAGCAACAAAGTCCCTGTAGGCAGGCAGGGGGGCAAGGCTGGGCCCAGAGCCAGCACACTGGGTCTCCAGGCAGGGAGACTCTCCAAGTGGCGGTCCTCTGGCCCAGCGGCAGCAGCAACAGCCCCCTCAGGATCCTGGAAGAGAACAACTTCTGTGGGGACACAGCCCCATTTTTATACACCAAATCCTTTGTTTGGAGGTGCAGGGTGGGGGAGAAACCAGTCGCAGCTGGTTTGGGAGTACCCTTAATGGCCCAACCACCCCTTTCTTTCACTGGCAGGGCTAGGGTCATCAGTCACACCACAGGGGGGCGGAGCCAGCATTGTGTGGGGAAAACCCAGCCCATCCAGGACACAGGTACACTCCTCCCACACATTACTCATGCTAATCTCACACTCACCACCGGGCAGACCCACCCAGCCTTCCTGGAGCCAGGCTCACCAGCCAGCTCCAGCCAATCACACGCCAGGCATATTTTATATTAATATGCCAACTCCTAGAAGCGGCACTTCTACATATGACACACTCATGCAACACACACCATTGCGAAGCATTCACTCTCACGAGTTCGCACATATCAGATTCGAACCTGTACACCCCACGCATCAGGAACTACCAGGGACACATATATTCCCCATGCATTCCTATGGGAGGGCAGGCCTATCTCATCACATGTACTCAGAGTGCGCACGCACTTTCCACTGGGACACAGTGAAAGTGCGCAGAACCCAAAATCACCATCACCAGGTCACCATTACAAGCAAAAAGTCTAGGGGTGAACCTGCCACAAGGGCCAAGTCCAACACAACCCCCTTCCAGCCAAAACGCAGGGTAGAACAATCACCACCGTGATGGACTTCCCTGCTTGGGGCGATAGAACACGGACGCGGGCCCGCAACTGCAGGGACACCCTCCTGTTCTACGCCACGGTGAACCCATGGGATTCCTTCTCAAACCACTGTCTGGACCAACTGGGCTACCCCACTGGTACTCCCAAGTTGTCCGCGGCCAGGACCAGGCCCTGGGCCACCCAGGTGCCACCGGTCCTTGCCAATTCGCAGAGCGGGGGGTAGTAACCCCTGGCACATAGTAGCCATTCTCCACTCTCCCTGTCTGCAAGACAGGACTAGACTGCCACTGGTTCTCCAGCCTAGGGCCACCAACCTCAGGCGGACCAGGAGTCTCAGGGAAGGCTCTACTCCCCCTACCTCTTCTTCTAGGGTTCCTCCTCCTCCTGCGAGGGGTACCCTTACAACGCCACTCCAACCCAGGGCTTATCCCCTCAGGTTGCACCGGGGTCAGAGGTGGGCTCTCCCACCCTCTGCACCCCCTTCCAGAGGTCTGCCCTCTCCCAACTGGAGAAGTTCCTCTGGAAGAAGAACCGGTCAGGACACTGGTTACAGTCGTCCTACCCTTCAGGTCAGGCTGAACCTTAACCTGGCCTCCCAACCTCCGGTCTAAAACCTTTGGTGGAACAATTGCCTGGCACTCCAGGACTTCTGGGGATTCACATGCCATCCCCCTGAGGCTGACACATGACCCATGTGTCGTGTGACTGTCTGCCTGGCGCAGATCTCCCGCCTCCTGTCCACCTGACAGTGCGCAAAGATCCCCCAGACCAGAAGTGGCGCCACCCGGGTCCCCCCAAGAAGATCTAGCCCAACTGGCTAGTCCTTGGTCCACTGGTGCATCCACTGGGAAACTCATCCCCCAATCACTCCTCACTTCGGACTTCTGTGCCCTCCCTCCTGAAGTAGCACTGCCGGACACTGGAACCACTGGAGCTCTAGTTACAGAAGCTCCAGGTTCCCTAGACACTAGTAGATCCTCCTCAAGTGTACTAACAGGACAGCCTAGGTCCCTAACCTGGTGTTCCCTCAAGAAACCACCCAGGTTCTGAGATAGGGCTTCGGGCCTCTGGGGACTCTCAGCCTCCCACTGACTCCTGCTCCACTGAGCCAGGTAGTCAGCCCCTCCACCTCTCTCACTATACTGGGACCTAGCTGGGCTACACTGAGCCTCTTACACCACGCTGGGCTGGAAGATACATATACCACTACTGTTGGACTCACTCACTAGGGACTCTAAAGAACCTCTAGCACTCTCCCAGCGGTCTGCATCATCTGCAAGCTCACATGCATCAGACAATCCACACCCCAACAGGTGTTGGCGCAACCCTGGTGAACAACAGCTGAGCAGGTGCTCTTTGACAATCAGATCAAACAAGATATCAAAATCATCTTTCGTGTGAACCTTTACCCAATCAAACAGTGTATCACAACATTCATCCTCAAACTCCACCCAAGACTGGTGAGACAGTTTCCTACTGTCCCTGAACTTCACCCTTAACTCCTCCTCTGGGGAAACAGGTACCAGACTGGGGGACCTGGGACTGGGATTTCCTACACTGAAATCTATATAGCTGACACCACTGGACTCAACCCTCCCTGGGGAATCCAGACAATCAACACTGCGCGCAGGGGATAGTCTACCCTTCGGAGCTCGTCTGCCTCTGGTGGAGGCCCTCTCAGCCTCCTCTATCCTTTCCTGTGCTAAGACCCTCTCAGTCTCTAGCTGTTGCTTCTTAACCTCCAGCTGTTGCTTTCTAACGCCCAGCTGTGCCATAGCCTGGGCATGCTCTAACTTGAGCTTCTCTAAAGCCAGCTGGTGCTCCCTTTCTCTCCTCCTATCTTCCAGCTCCTCTGGGGACAGGGAAAGGGATGAGGTGCTGCCTCCTACACTGGACCCAGCAAGGGATTCCCTATCTATGGGGTCCTCACTATCTGCTGGCGTCCCTGTGCTATCATTTTCTTCCTCCTCTTCCTCCTCTTCAGGGCTCCCCACAGACCCACCACCCTCCTGGTGTGAGGCCCGGGCCCTTTCCTCACTGCGCTCAAGATCCCTTACACCATCGGACCAGGTAGCTCCTAAGTTCGTACTTAGTATCTGACCCATCCACCCCTATGTCTCTCTCTCTACAGAACCCTTCCAACTCCTGCGTATTGTACCAAACTAGATCACTGAGATCAAAGACAAGCTCCATCTTGGCAGGACGTTCTAGAGACAAGATCACACAGGGAACCTAAGGGTCTGAGCTTAAACAGGAGTACACAATTCACAAAGGTTCAGCAAGTTCCCTCTCCCAGAGAACTCACACTCACTTGCCTAGTGCCACACACCATTCATTCACACACAACCCCCCCCCCCCTTGGACTAGTAAGGCAGTTTCTACCACCCCTGATTCCTCAACCTGACCACACGTGACACAGGTACCAAACTCTGGGTGCAGAGTGGGGGAACAAATGTACTGGACACAATTAAACAATGATACCTTCAGGAGAAGAAAATAATGGAACTTCAAAAAAACAATAATCCCCAAAATTGTGGTCATCTAAAATGCAGAGTTTTGTGTGTGGCCAGTTGCCACTGTGGTACAACGCAAACACAAATCCTTATCCTCACCGCTAAGTCAGGGCAAGGGAGTTACACGCCAAGATAACCCCTACTCACCCTCTAGGTAACGTGGGGCGAGCAGCAAGGCTAAACTTGGAGGCGATATGAGTTAAGTATTTGCGCATGCACCCCAGCAACAACACCCAAGGCCCACCACAAAGGAAACTCCACACAAGGTTATATAAAAATAGCCTTTGTATTACACCAAAACACATTAGATAAAACACACACTTTACAATGTGCCAGGGGCACGGGCAGAATTTACAGGGGATATTTACAAGACAGGGCCACCTGGACCACTGTCAGGAATCAGCACTTTTAGAAGTTAGCACTTTTAGCACATAGAATTAAAACTGTAGTACAAAAATAACATATAGCACACAACCAGTCACTACTGGTACCAGGTGGCCCTGTCCTGTACATTATCCCCTGTAAATTCTGCCCGTGCCTCTGGCACATTGTAAAGTGTGTGTTTTTATCTAATGTGTTTTGGTGTAATACAAAGGCTATTTTTATATATAACCTTGTGTGGAGTTTCCTTTTTGGTGGGCCTTGGGTGTTGTTGCTGGGGTGCGTGCGCAAATACTTAACTCATATCGCCTCCAAGTTTAGCCTTGCTGCTCGCGCCACGTTACCTAGAGGGTGAGCAGGGGTTATCTTGGCGTGTAACTCCCTTGCCCTGACTTAGGAGTGGTGGTCTCTGACTGACTTCGGCGCAAGCCCTGGCCAGCCAGGGATCCCATTTCTAACAGTGTCGAAGGCGGCCGAGAGGTCCAGGAGGATGAGGGCTGGGGTTTCGTCACTGTCCAGCAGGGTCCTGATGTCGTCGGTGGCAGTAATGAGGGCTGTTTCGGTGCTGGGATTGCTGTGGAATCTGGATTCATCTCCGGAATCATCTCCTTGTGTTCACTTTCTAAAAGTGGCATTTCTAAATAAGTAATGTCAAATCCAACTTTTCCACTAAAAAGGATTTATCATTACCATTCCAAAGATAAGAAACATGATTTAGCTTTCAAATTATCAATAACAGCTTAAAAGTGATCAATGTATTTCCAATGCAAGCCTATGAGAGTAGGTCTTACTGTAGGGAAAATTAATATTGCTGTTTGTCACTACATGGACATGTAAAACTTAAAAGTACATGTCCCGACTTTTAATTACACAGTACCCTGCTCTTAGGGCTACCTACGGCCTTCCTTAGAGTTGACCTTTATGTAATAAATGGAGAGTTTAAGGCTTGGCAAGTGGTTTTAGATGCCAAATCGAAGTGGCAGTAAACTACACAGACAGGTCCTCCAATAGCAGGTCTGAGACAGGCTTGAAAGTCTACTTGTGTGGGTGACACAAACAGGGCTGCAGGCGCACCAGCTGCATTTAGATGACAGGCCGTGGGTATACGATATACCACTTTACAAGGGACTTATAAGTAAACTAAATATGCCAATCAGGTATATATCAAATGTCACCATGTTTAGGGGAGAAGCACATGCACATAAGCACTGGTAAAACGCTCAGAGTCCTAAGGCCAACAAAAAGTTGAAGCAAAAATTGTAGGCAAGCAGGCAAAAGGTGGAGTGAAGACCACCATAAGATTGACTGGTCTAACGGACAATGTATTTTGATTTGCATTTTCTGGGTATAGCCAGGGCCACTGGAGTTTTGCAGCTGGGGAGGACCAAATTATGGAAAAGTCTAAATTATACAGCATAGTGGGACACATTGTGAGACAGAATTGCTTCATTATGTTGGGTATTTTACGCATAGTAACACTGTCTGTCTAAATGTTTCACCTGATTAGTACCAGTTTAACAACCGCATACATAATAAACAACTGAAAGAGGGCAAATCACTCTACGAAGGGCCTTCAAATGCACAGGAACACTTGTCACCAAATACACCCTGTGCAACCTAACATGCACTCTATGCAGCCTAACATACACCCTATGCAATCTAACGTACACCAACATACACCCTGTGCAACTTAGCATACACTTTGTGCACTATAACATACACCCGAGCATCCTAACATACACTCTGAGCAACCTAACATACAACCGAGCAACCTAACATATACCGACTGTTAGATCTGGGGGTCTCTAATTGGCGGAGGTAGGTGCCTTAGACCAAGTAGGGACCCTTGCTTCTAGTCAGGGTGAAGTAATACACACAGTGGATAACCCCTGCTCCCCCTCTAGGTAGCTTGGCGCGAGCAGGCAGGCTTACCCCCAAGGCAATGTGTATAATAAATGCACTTAATAAAAACAATGATCCCCCATCCACCACAAACTGAGACCACACAGGTAGGTATATTTATAAAAATATAACTTTATCTATTTGCAGCAATCAAAAATCAACGATACACAATGGTTGCTTCTTTATGAAGGGTTGCACTTAATCTTGATGGTTTCTCGTAATTAGGAAGTTCTTATATATAGAAATAGTCTCTAGTCTCTGAAATCAGTATAAAAAAAATAATGCTACTGACTTATTTCAACTTAGCTCTCAAACGGGTTGCCTGTGCAATACCAGAGTGTTCTTACTTCAAACTCAGCCCTTCGAAATACTGCGCCCAAGCAATGCGAGCGCTTTTCCCCCAATGGCTTCAGGCGCACCGCGCCGAATAGAGCAGACTCGCTCCCAGCCCCGGCCGGTCCCGGCAGCCCTCCGCCCGCTCTCAGATCCTCGGGGAGCGGCGGGGAGCTAGCTTGGCGATCCGAGCAGGGACAGACAGGCCAGGGGCACACACGGCGCTCCCTCGGCTAGGTCGGGTCAATCTTCCCCGGCTTTGGCACTGGAAACACGGCTCTCGCGAAGGTCCCGATGACGTGGACCAATCCGGTCGTGGCTCCCAGACAAGCCTCCACAGATACCCGGGAGTCAGCCAATGATAGCGCGGCTCCCGGGACAAGCCCGCAACGCTGCAGATGCCGGCAGCCAATCAGGACACAGCTCCGGTAATGACGCGGCGGCGCTAGGCCAATCCTAGCGCGGCGTTTGCTGAGGGTGCTCGTTCTTTTTGACCGATGGGAGCGCGGCGGCTTTGTTCTTCGGCCCCGCATCTCGGACCAGGGATGGCAACCTTTGAAGGGTATTTCTGGCCCCGGGCCGCGGCGGTGAACAGGCGGCAGATGATTTTTGAGGGTGCAGGTCACAGCAAGACTGCCCTCACGGCCACACAACCTTTTTAGAGCAGAACTCACGAGGGGAGACACTACGGACCTCCAACCCTCGCTGAGTATGCGCCGATGAGCACACCGATCTCTGCCCACGCTCAGCAGTTGGTCATTAATCACGCACCAGGCAAAAACAGCACGATCTTCGCAGCGTCTTGGAGTTTCTTTAGGAACCTTTTAACCCTGGGTTCCAGGAACAGGAGGCCAGCTCTTCTCAGGCCCTTGGAGATTCAAGTTGAAGACACAGCACACAGCAAAGTCTTTTTAGTTCAAGCAGGCAGGGTCACGGCACACAGCAAAGTCCCTTTCCTCTTCTCAGCTTTTAGTTGAACAGCAGAACAGGTCAGCCCTAAAGCACACAGCAAGGCAATCTTCCTTCAGTTCTCCAGCAGTCCTTCTTCCAGCAGAGGTTCCTCTTGATTGTAGAATCTAATCTTCTGTTGTCAGGGGTCCTTCTCTTATTTCCCTAAAAGTCTTTGAAGTTCTTTGAAGTCTTTGTGCAAGTGGGCCCTGAGCCCGGTCTAAACCAGTTCTTGGTGTTACTGGAGCACTGGGGCTTTCCTGGCTTCCTTCTTTCTTTCAGTATCAGGGACAGAGGTGACAGTCGCCCAGCGGGAGGTGGAGCCAGGATTGTGGTCAGGCAGGCACTGCCCTAGTCACTCCCAGGTGCTATCTCCTCCCACTTCCTTGGCAGCAGATGCAGCCTTTCATCCACGAGCTGACTCAGACAACCTCCTGGGGGCTCTGCAGCCCCTGTCACCCTCAAACCAGACAGTCAATCCACAATCAGTCCCAGGCACAAAGAAACGTTAGACAAGAGAACAGCCACTTTCTAAAAGTACTATTCTCAAACACAGGATTTAAAAACAACCTTTCCTAAAAGATGTGTTATTAAATTCTGAGTTCAGGGATATCAATCAGTTATGTCTCATCTTGTTCCTATTGGAAGATAGGCTGGTTTCCATTGGGACCAGCCTCCCTCATGTTAATCTATGGAGCAAGATAACCTTGCAGCAGTGAGCACACAAAATGGCTGCTGCTCACTACCAGAGCATGTTACCTGCACTAGTACATGCTCTACCTTACCCATGCACTGCACACTGCCCGGGGGGTACCTTGAGCCTTCCATAGGGATGACTGATGTGCACAGACAGGGAAGGGTTAGGCCCAGCCAGTGGGGACACTGGCCAGGCGGACATGGCAGTCCACTGACTGCACACAGGCACTGCGCTGGCAGGCCTGAGACACCATTTTAGGGCTACTTATGTGGGTGGCGCAATCTGCGCTGCAGGCCCACTAGCGGCATCTGTCATTACCAGCCCTGGCACACACAGTGCACTTTACTAGGGACTTCATGGTGATACAAATATGCCAATCAGGTATACCCAATCAATATGACAATTTACATAGTGAGCCCTTACACCCTGGCACTGATTAGCAGTGGCAGAGTGTCCAAAACATCTAAACCAGCAAAAACGAAATCTAGCACAGCATCAAAAATACAGGAGGCAGAGGCAAAAAGATGGGGGAAAAACCACGCCAAGGGTGTCAGGTCTAACACGTGTCCCCTCCAGCTGAAAGTGGGGAGAACTACCCAACCTCTTGGGAGTCCTCATCACTAAGGCAGAAGAATCTGGACAGACCATCAGCATTGGCGTGTTCTGTACCAGGGCGGTGCTCCACCGTAAATTCCATCCCCTGTAGGGAAATGGACCACCTCAACAGTTTTGGATTCTCACCCTCATCTGCATTAACTACCTGAGGGGCCTGTGTTCGGTCTGAACACGGAAGTGAGTCCCAAACAGGTAGGGCCTCAGCTTCTTCAGAGCCCAGACCACAGCGAAAGCTTCCCTTCAATCGCACTCCATCTCTGTTCCCTGGGGAGTAGCCTCCTACTAATGAAAGCCACTGGTGGGTCTCCGCCCTCATTGTTGACTTGTGAGAGTACTGCTCCCACGCCTTGCTCTGAAGCATCAGTTTGTACAATGAACTCACTGGAAAAGTCAGGTGCCTTAAGCACCGGTGCTGTGCACATGGCAGTTTTGAGGGTGTCAAAAGAAGTTTGACAGGCCTCGGTCCAATTCACTTTCCTTGGCTGATTTCTATATGTTAGTTCTGTCAAAGGGGCCACAATGGTGCCATAACGTTTGACAAACCGTCTGTAATACCCGGTGAGACCTAGAAAGGCTCTCACCTCAGTCTGGGTCTTGGGGGGTTCCCAAGCCAGAATGGTATCAATCTTCGCCTGTAGGGGCGCCACCTGGCCGCTCCCCATCTGGTGTCCCAAGTACACCACTGATCCCTGCCCTATCTGGCACTTACTGGCCTTGATAGTGAGGCCTGCCTTCTGCAGAGCCCTCAACACTGCGCAGAGGTGTTGCAGGTGTTCCTCCCAAGTGGAGCTGAACACAGCAAGGTCATCCAGGTATGCTGCGCTGAATTCCTCCAGCCCTGCTAATACCTGGTTGACCAGTCTCTGGAATGTGGCAGGGGCATTTTTCAACCCAAAGGGCATGACATGAAACTGGAAGTGCCCCTCTGGCATTGAAAATGCTGACCTTTCCTTGGCCCCCACAGTTAAGGCAATCTGCCAGTACCCTGAAGTCAAATCAAAGGTGCTCAGGTACTGGGCAGCTCCCAACCGATCCACAAGCTCATCAGCTCTGGGGATGGGGTGCGCGTCAGTCTTGGTGACCGCATTGAGCCCACGGTAGTCCACGCAGAAACAGAGTTCTGGGGGGCCACCAGGTGTAGCAGCTATCTTAGGCACTAAGACCACTGGGCTAGCGCAGGGGCTGCTGGAGGGCTCAATTACCCCTAGCACCAACATCTTGGAAACTTCTTCCTTGATGCTAGCTCTGACCTTGTCGGCCATCCTATAAAACTTCTGTTTCACACACAGACTATCTCCAGTGTCCACATCGTGGACGCACCATTTGGTGACACCTGGGGTCAGGGAGAACAGGGGGGCGAACTGACCCAAGACTTGGCGACAGTCCTTCTGCTGCTCTGGGGTCAGGGTCACACCATCCACTGACCCATCTTGCTCTTTGCTTGCCAGGAGGTCAGGTAGAGGATCACTATCCTACTCCCCTCTAGCATCTGTAGCCATGAGCATAGTCACTCCAGGCCTCTCAAAGTGGGGTTTGAGGCGGTTCACATGCAACACTCTCAGGGGCTGCCTGGGAGTTTTCCGGTTAACCAAGTAGGTAACCTCTCTCTTGCGCTCCACCACCTCATATGGCCCGTTCCACTTGTCACGGAGCGCACAAGGCTCCACCGGCGCCATCACCCACACTTTCTGACCAGGGTGGAACTCAACCAGAGAGGTTTACTGGTCATACAATCTTTTCATTTCTTCCTGGCTAGCCTCCAGGTTCTCTTGAGCGAGCTTCCTGAAGCGATTGGTTTGGTTGCGGATGGCCAGCACATAGCTGAACAAATCTTGAGGGGTTTTCCCACGGGATTTCTCCCACCCCTCATTCACCAGAGTGAGAGGCCCTCTGACAGGGGGGCCATACAGCAACTCAAAGGGACTGAACCCTAAGGATTTCTGAGGCACCTCCCTGTAGGCAAACAACAGGCATGGTAACAAGACGTCCCACTTCCGCCTCATGGGCTCCTCCAGGCCCATAATCATGCCCTTCAGGGTGCGGTTGAATCTTTCAACCAACCCATTTCCTTGAGGGTGGTAAGGAGTGGTGAACTTATATGTCACCCCACACTCCTCCCACAGAGACGTCATGTACCTAGAGATGAAGTTAGTACCCCTGTCAGAGACCACCTCTCTGGGGAACCCCACACAGGAAAAGATCCCCATTAAGGCACGGCCCACCACGGGGGCTGTCCTGAGAGGGACTGCTTCCGGGTACCGGGTGGCATGGTCCACCAAGACCAGGATAAACCTGTTGCCTAAGGCTGTCTTGGGGTCCAGGGGCCCCACGATGTCGATGCCCACCCGCTCAAAAGGGGTGCTCACACCAGGAAAGGGTTGGAGGGGTGCCACGCACTTCCCTCCGCTCTTGCCACTGGCCTGACAAGTTTGGCAAGACTTACAAAAGGCAGCGACGTGCTTCTTCATCTGGGGCCAGTAAAAGTGGGTGACAAGCCTGTGATAGGTCTTGTCTTGCCCCAGATGTCCTGCGAGAGGCACGTCATGAGCCAGATCCAGTAGGAAGTTCTTGAAGCGCTCGGGTACCACCAGCACACGGGCTGCATGGGCTCAGCGAACTTAGGCTCACTATAAAGTAAGTCATCCTCCCAGTAAATCAAATGTTCCTTGGACCCTAGGCCTGCTGCCTGGTCTGCAGCCTGTTGCCGCACACCAATGAGAGAAGGGCACTCCTTCTGCGCCTGGCAGAATTCCTCCCTGGAGGGACCACCATCTTGCTGCCACTGGGTCAGCTCAGGCAATTCCCCTAGTTCGGCCACCTGTTCCCCTGTAGGTTCCAGGGCATCCCCCTCAGGTTCTGCTTCCTCCTGGACCGTGGGAATGGTGGGGGCTGGTTTCCCAAGCCCTCTACCCCTTCCTCTCTTGGCAGGTCCCTGGGCCATTGTTCCAGGCTCCAGGTCTGCTAATCCACCCTTACTGGCTGCCATTGCACGTGTGGTCACACAGATCCACGCAGGCAAGCTCAACATTTCCAAATGAGTTCTGTGCTCCACATCTTTCCATGGAGAGCTCTCCAGGTCATTACCTAATAGACAATCTACAGGCAAGGCATCACTTACTACAACTTCTAAAATACCGGAGACTCCTCCCCATTCAAATGGAACACGTGCCAACTTGCAGAGGCGCACTGAACTGTCGGCTGCCACCACAGGACGGAGTAGATTGGGAATAATCTGCTCTTCAGACACCCACTGACACCTGACAGATGTCACGCTGGCCCCTGTGTCTCTCAGAGCTTCTATCTCTTTTCCATTGATGGTCACCTTCTGTCCATATTTTTTAGTGTTTAGGGGCAGCAAGGTTTCCTGGGCCATCTCTTGGTCTCCTAAAGAGACAAGGGTAATTACTGCTAACCCCTCCTCCTCACTGGAAATCAAATCCCTTCCCAAAGCTACACTGGCTAACCCCGGGGTTGGAGCACCAGTGGGTGCTGTAGGTTTGTTTGGACATTTGGGGGCAATGTGCCCCACCTCCCTACATGCATAGCAAGTAGGCGGGGGCCTGTTGTCCTGCTTGCCACGTATGGGGCCAGGACTTCTTAGGCTTGGGGGGTTGAGACTCCTTCTCCTGGGAACTATTTTGGGGCCCTTTAGAAAACTCCTTTTGATTACCCCTGTCCCCCCACTCTTCTGCTGGGGACCCTGTCCACCTTTGGCTGGGGTACTTGCCACCCCCTAGTGGAACCTGGTGCTAGTCCAGCCTCCTTAGCAAGCTCACTGGGATCAGTTAACTTGCTGTCTAAAAGATGCTGGCGCAGCTCTGGAACACAGACTACTCAAGTGCTCTCAACTAATCAAGTGACAAAACCCCACAAAATCAGTAACTTTGCTGCCCTTTATCCAACCTTCCAGTGCACGCGTGTACATACTCACACACTCCACCCAAGTACTTGAATCAAGCTTCTTGAAGTTCCTAAACTTCTGGCGGTACTGTTCTGGAGTGAGCCCATACCGGAGGCATAAAGCCTCCTTCATAGTGGGGTAGGATAAAGTACCTGCTGCTTCTAAGGGTGCCAAGACATCCCTCCCAGAGGCCTCAAAGTGCTTCCACAAGCCTGCCCCCAATTCTTCTCAGGCATTTCATTCATCTTTAAAGCAAGTTCATACGATCTAAACCACACATAAATATCCTCACCCCTCTGATAATTCTGTACCAGATCCTTTGGTGTGTACACTTTACCCGCCTGTACTGGTTGTGCGCTGCCAGCATTAGGACTGGACTCCACCTGTTTAGCTTTAATGTCCAGCTCCCTAATGCTCAACTCATGAGCAAACTGGAGTTTCTTCTCTTCAAAGGCAAGAGCATTCCTCCTCTCCTCCGCCTTCTTTTCACTTTCAAGGCGCAGTCTCCTCTGTTCTACTTGGGCTTTGAGTTTAAAAAGCTCAATCTCATGGACCCTAGCTCTCTGATTATCCTCCAGCTCCTCTGGGGAAATAACCTTACTGGAGTGGTTGCTGCCAACCTTAGACGCTGGCCTATTCACTGGCAAATCACCGGATACAAAAGCATTCTCCTGTGTGCCTCCCTCTCCAGTAACATCTTCTGGAACATGTTTGGCCTCCCACCAGGCCCTTAGAGCTGTCTGTAGCTCTTCCTTGTTTGAACTGCCCTTCACTGGGCATCCAAGCTGCTTGCAGAATTGCTTCAGCTGCTCCTTTTTATAGATGAGCAACTCCTGAATTTCAAATTCCAATTCTACTACTTCGCTTACAGCTTTCTGAGACATGATGTTTCCTAGACTTTCAAAAATAGGTTTTACCAAAAAGAAAAATCTTGTGCAATCTGTGCTGCTACTAGACTAGTGATGTACAAGAAATCACTGCAGGTCAAGTGCAAATATTAGTTCAAAATCCACACCGCTGTCCAACACTGTTAGATCTGGGGGTCTCTAATTGGCAGAGGTAGGTACCTTAGACCAAGTAGGGACCCTTGCTTCTAGTCAGGGTGAAGGAATACACACAGTGGATAACCCCTGCTCCCCCTCTAGGTAGCTTGGCGCGAGCAGGCAGGCTTACCCCCAAGGCAATGTGTATAATAAATGCACTTAATAAAAACAATGATCCCCCATCCACCACAAACTGAGACCACACAGGTAGGTATATTTATAAAAATATAACTTTATCTATTTGCAGCAATCAAAAATCAACGATACACAATGGTTGCTTCTTTATGAAGGGTTGCACTTAATCTTGATGGTTACTCGTAATTAGGAAGTTCTTATATATAGAAATAGTCTCTAGTCTCTGAAATCAGTATAAAAAAAATAATGCTACTGACTTATTTCAACTTAGCTCTCAAACGGGTTGCCAGTGCAATACCAGCGTGTTCTTACTTCAGACTCAGCCCTTCGAAATACTGCGCCCAAGCAATGCGAGCGCTTTTCCCCCAATGGCTTCAGGCGCACCGCGCAGAATAGAGCAGACTCGCTCCCAGCCCCAGCCGGTCCCGACAGCCCTCCGCCCGCTCTCAGATCCGCGGGGAGCTAGCTCGGCGATCCGAGCAGGGCAGACAGGCCAGGGGCCGGGGGCACACACGGCGCTCCCTCGGCGAGGTCGGGTCAATCTTCCCCGGCTTCGGCACTTGAAACACGGCTCTCGCGAAGGTCCCGATGACGTGGACCAATCCGGTCGCTGCTCCCATACAAGCCTCCACAGATGCCCGGGAGTCAGCCAATGATAGCGCGGCTTCCGGGACAAGCCCGCAACGCTGCAGATGCCGGTAGCCAATCAGGACACAGCTTCGGTAACGACGCGCCGGCGCTAGGCCAATCCTAGCGAGGCGTTTGCTGAGGGGGCTCGTTCTTTTTGACCAATGGGAGCGCGGCGGCTTTGTTCTTCGGCCCCGCAGCACAGCAAGACCGCCCTCACGGCCACACAACCTTTTAAGAGCAGAACTCACGAGGGGAGACACCACGGACCTCCGACCCTCGCTGAGTATGTGCCGATGAGCACACCGATCTCTGCCCACGCTTAGCAGTTGGTCATAAAGCACGCACCAGGCCAAAACAGCATGATCTTTGCAGCGTCTTGGAGTTTCTTTAGGAACCTTTTAACCCTGGGTTCCAGGAACAGGAGGCCAGCTCCTCTCAGGCCCTTGGAGATTTAAGTTGAAGACACATCACACAGCAAACTCTTTTTAGTTCAAGCAGGCAGGGTCACAGCACACAGCAAAGTCCCTTTCCTCTTCTCAGCTTTTAGTTGAACAGCAGAACAGATCAGCCCTTAAAGCACACAGCAAGGCAATCTTCCTTCAGTTTTCCAGCAGTCCTTCTTCCAGCAGAGGTTCCTCTTGATTGTAGAATCTAATCTTCTGTTGTCAGGGGTCCTTCTCATATACCCCTAAAAGTCTTTGAAGTTCTTTGAAGTCTTTGTGCAAGTGGGCCCTGAGCACGGTCTAAACCAGTTCTGGGTGTTACTGGAGCACTGGGGCTTTCCTGGCTTCCTTCTTTCTTTCAGTATCAGGGACAGAGGTGACAGTCGCCCAGCGGGAGGTGGAGCCAGGATTGTGGTCAGGCAGGCACTGCCCTAGTCACTCCCAGGTGCTATCTCCTCCCACTTCCTTGGCAGCAGATGCAGCCTTTCATCCACGGGCTGACTCAGACAACCTCCTGGGGGCTCTGCAGCCCCTGTCACCCTCAAACCAGACAGTCAATCCACAAACAGTCCCAGGCACAAAGAAAGGTTAGACAAGAGAACAGCCACTTTCTAGAAGTACTATTCTCAAACACAGGATTTAAAAACAACCTTTCCTAAAAGATGTGTTATTAAATTCTGAGTTCAGGGATATCAATCACTTATGTCCCATCTTGTTCCTATGGCAAGATAGGCTGGTATCCATTGGGACCAGCCTCTCTCATGTTAATCTATGGAGCAAGATAACCTTGCAGCAGTGAGCACACAAAATGTCTGCTGCTCACTACCAGAGCATGTTACCTGCACTAGTACATGCTCTACCTTACCCATGCACTGCACCCTGCCCAGGGGGGGTACCTTGAGCCTTCCATAGGGGTGACTGATGTGCACAGACAGGGAAGGGTTAGGCCCAGCCAGTGGGGACACTGGCCAGGCGGACATGGCAGTCCACTGACTGCACACAGGCACTGAGCTGGCAGGCCTGAGACACCATTTTAGGGCTACTTAGGTGGGTGGCGCAATCTGCGCTGCAGGCCCACTAGCAGCATCTGTCATCACCAGCCCTGGCACACACAGTGCACTTTACTAGGGACTTCATGGTGATACAAATATGCCAATCAGGTATACCCAATCAATATGACAATTTACATAGGGAGCACTTACACTCTGGCACTGATTAGCAGTGGCAGAGTGTCCAAAACATCTAAACCAGCAAAAACAATATCCAGCATAGCATCAAAAATACAGGAGGCAGAGGCAAAAGGATGGGGGAAAACCATGTCAAGGGTGTCAGGTCTAACACCGACATACACCCTGTGCAACTTAACAAACATCCTGTGCAACTTAAAATGCTCTGTGTGTAACTTACCACACCAGCATACACCCTGTGCAACTTAACATACACCATCTGAAACTGAACACACACCCTGTGCAATTTATTATACACCAGCATACACCCTGTGCAACTTGACATACACCCTGTGCAACCTAACATATACCCTGTGCAACTTAAAATACTCTGTGTGCAACTTAACATACACCAACATACCCCCTGTGCAACTTACCATACTGCATCTGAAACTGAACACACACCCCGTGCAATTTAATATATACCAGCATACACCCTATGCAACTTGACATACACCCGTGCAACCTAGCATACACCAGCATACACTCTGTGCAACTTAACATACACCCTGTGCAAACTAACATACACCCTGCGCAACCTAACATGCACCAACATACACCCTGTGCAGTTTAACATACACTCTGTGCAACATAACAAACATCAACATACACCCTCTGAAACTTAACATACACCCTTTGCAATTTAACATACACCCTGTACAACCTAAAAGACACCCTGAACAACCATACAGATACCCTACGCAACCTAACAGACACCCTGCACAACTGCAGACACCCAGCGCAACCTAACAGACACCCTGTGCAACCTAACAGACGCCCTGTGCAACTGCACAGACACCCGGCGCAACCGCACAGACACGCTGCACAACCGCACAGACACCCTGCACAACCGCACAGACACCCTGCGCAACCTAACAGACACCCTGCGCAACCTAACAGACACCCTGCACCACCTAACAGACACCTTCTGCAACCTAATAGACACCCTGCGCAACCTAACAGACACCCAGCGCAACCTAACACACCCTGTGCAACCTAACAGACACCCTGTGCAACCTAAGCACCCTGTGCAGCTTAACCTACACCCCGTGGTAAATAGCCTACACCCAGTGAAACTTAACATATGCCCTGTGCAAGTTAACATACACACTGTGGTACTTAACACACACCCTGTGGTACTTAACATACACCAACGTACACCCTGTGAAACCTAACATACTTCCTGTACAACGTAACATGCACACTATGCTACCTAAAATTCACCGACATACACCTTGTGCAACCTACCATACACCCTGTGCATCCTTACACACACCCTGCGCAACCTAACATACACCCTGTGCAAACTAACACACCCTGTGCCACCTAACATACACCCTGTGCAACGTAACACACCCTGTGCAACCTAACAGACACCCTGTGCAACCTAACAGACACCCTGTGCAGCTTAACCTACACCCTGTGGTAAATAGCCTACACCCAGTGAAACTTAACATATGCCCTGTGCAAGTTAACATACACACTGTGGTACTTAACACACACCCTGTGGTACTTAACATACACCAACGTACACCCTGTGAAACCTAACATACTTCCTGTACAACGTAACATGCACACTATGCTACCTAAAATTCACCGACATACACCTTGTGCAACCTACCATACACCCTGTGCATCCTTACACACACCCTGCGCAACCTAACATACACCCTGTGCAAACTAACACACCCTGTGCCACCTAACATACACCCTGTGCAACCTAACACACACCCAGTGCAACCTAACATGCAGTGTGCAACTTAATATACACTCTGTGCATCATATGACTAACTACAGCAAACAAACACAAAATACACATTTGTTTAATTCATGGTCTTTATTACATGGAAAATATGCTCCTACGAAAAGGTGTATCTATCAGCACCACCATCCTCCCAAATTATAATTTCAATTTTATTTATTATTATTTTTGCTGCAGGCAACAAGAAGCACTAAAAGAGAGCACTGAGGAATCTGGTCCATTTTTCTCTTGTATGGACACTTGGTGACCCTGGAGAAGCCTCTACACAGTTTCTACCTTCGGATGGTTCTCAGGACTGTGCATGGGCTTGGAGGCGAGCAACTGTTCCTTGTCGTTGCCAACTTTGACCACATCTTCTTCCTGAAACAAAGAGGGATTAGAAGAAGACTCCATTATCTAAGTTTTGTAATTGCAGATTTTATTTAAGCACTGGAGGAACTGAAGTGGAAGCTCAATAGATGTTCGGGGTCCACAAGACGCATCAGCCGATGGCCACAATGCACAAACCTAAAGCGAGAAGCTCGACATACATCTGCTTAGGACACAAAAGCTTTAAGAGACCACATAGAGGTTATAGAAGGTGAGGTTAATAAGATCGATCATAGGGCAATACACTACGGATGAGGGTGCCACTCTGTAGACATATCGTGGGCATAGTGGAGTAAGAGCATTTGGGAGGAGGGGAAGACATAGTTACTTGGTGCATTGTCCTGTGTTGGGCAAACTGGGAGTGGGGCATCTGTAGTGTAAAAAGCCTGAATCATCTAGAAGACGAGCTAGTCAAAGCTGCAGCCAGGTTTGGACTAAATGGCTGACTCCGACCCTTGGCACATGTCCCATGAGACTGGTGATCACAAGGGTGCCAAGCCCAAGACTCTAGGAAATGCACTTCCTTCACACGTGCTAGTTCAAAAAGAGAAAAACGGATAAATGAAGGAAAGCTGACAGTTGCATATACACTATCATGCAGAAACCTGAGAGTGAAACCATGTCTACCACCTTCAGCCCACCTGAACTTCTCCTGTGGTCCGTTGAAGACTTGTAACCAGAGAGGACAATGTGGGGATGCCCATGAGCTCTGTTTCATGGCAATTGTTTCTATGGGTGAAGGCCCGTCCTTAAATTGTGAATTCAGAAAAAGCCAATAATGTGAATATAAAAACCACTCTTCTTTTACACTTCACTTTGTAGTAGGAACCAGTGGCGGCTCCTCCGCTAGGGCGGAGGAGCGTCGCCCCCACTGCTTTTCAGGAGCGTAAAAAAAGGAAAAATAAAATGATAACACAATGTTATCATCATTTTATTTTTCCCTGCTGAGTTTTGCGGGGCACGGCTGGGCTGGGCTGGGCGGGGCTGGGCGGGGCACGGCTGGGCTGGGCTGGGCGGGGCGGGGCACGGCTGGGCTGGACTGGGCTAGACTGGGCTAGACTGGGCTGGGCGGGGCTAGACTGGGCTAGACTGGGCTGGGCGGGGCTGGGCGGGGCTGGGCGGGGCTGGGCGGGGCTGGGCTGGGCTAGACTGGGCTGGGCGGGGCTGGGCGGGGCTGGGCTGGGCTGGGCTAGACTGGGCTGGGCGGGGCTGGGCTGGGCGGGGCTGGGCGGGGCTGGGCGGGGCTGGGCTGGGCGGGGCTGGGCTGGGCTGGGCGGGGCTGGGCTGGGCTAGACTGGGCTGGGCGGGGCGGGGCTGGGCGGGGCTGGGCTAGACTGGGCTGGGCTGGGCTGGGCTGGGCGGGGCTGGGCTGGGCTGGGCTGGGCGGGGCTGGGCTGGGCTGGGCTGGGCTGGGCTGGGCTGGGCTGGGCTGGGCTGGGCTGGGCTGGGCTGAGATGCTCACAGAGCAGGCGGAGAAGTGGTGGGTACTCTCTAGGTACGCATGACAGTTTGGCCGGCGATCTTGGGACAGCCAAACAGTCATAGGCACTTACCATGTTCTACACCCGACTGTAATGCACAGCCTGGGTGGAGAACATGCACAGGGTCGCAGTCACTGTCTGCATGCCAAACCATTGCACTCAGATCAGTCACGACGCTGCTATCATTGTGACAGTAGCATTGTGATTGGAATACAGGAGCATGTGTGCTTCCTGATTCCGTTTCGGGACTCGTCAGGAAGAGAGAAGACAGAGAAGGAGATGCAGCCATGAAGAGGAAAGTGTATTTGTTTTCCTTCCCATCCTCCCCCTCTCCCCCCCTTCCCAGTGCCACTGGTATGAACACCAATTTAGGTGCATTTTTAAACCCATGCTGTTTGCTGGATTACCTTGTGTGGACCAACCTATGCACTGTTTTTGATTTTGCCTCTTTTAAAACAAAACTCATATGAACTTTTTGAATGAAAGACTTCTAATGATTGAACAGGATCTATATGTTTTAGAAGCGAACGCAGAGTACTAATATATTGAGCTCATGAAACAAACACAAACTATTGGTCCATCTAAGTGATAGACGCACAATGTGGCGCCAGGAATCCTAGCTCAAACCCCATCTCTGTGTGATTCTGGGTCAATCAATCAATCAGAGTTTGTAAAGCGCGGCTACTTGTCCGTTCAGATCTCAAGGCGCTGTTGGGGGAAGGGGCACAGTGGATTGGATTAAGTGCTGAGTTCATCTGAAGAGCCAGGTCTTAAGGTCCTTCCAGAATTGCGTCAGCAAGGGTGTTTCCTGAGGTGGATGGGCAGGGTGTTCGATGTCTTTGTGGTGAGGTAGAAGAAGGCCATTTCTCCGGTTCTGGTTTTGCGGATTTGTTGGACAGTAGCCAGGGAAAACTGGGTGGAGCAGAGGTGTCTGTTGGGTATATGGAATGTGAGACAGTGATTCAGGTATGTGGGTCCAGTGTGGGTGAAGAGTTTAAGGTTATCCTTCGGTCGACTGGGAGCCAGTGGAGATTGCAGAGGTGTCGAGTGATGTTGCTGCGGGGGATGTTGATGACTAGTCACTAGTCTTGGTGTGGCGACTGGACAATCTGGAGTCTTCGGAGAAGTTACTGGGTGGCGCTGGCATACCACAGAATCTACCATGCCCTGGGCGACAATCTTTTTGTAATCTAAAATTATGGAAATCATAGACTCTAACTCTGGCCTACCACCCAACCATATCTTTGGGGATTTCATCCTACACTGCACTGGAATCATACAGCTGATCCCTCACTGTGAACCTTCAAGGCTTTCCTATCAGACCTTAACTTCACCTATGTTTGCAATGAACCCATCCACAAGGGCTTCACCCTCGATTTAATCAGAGCTGAGGATAACATGATACAACTGGAAGGCATTTTACCCTGTGACTGGTTGGATCACTACATAATCTCTTTTCCCATCCTAGATCAGGTAATGTCTAGACAAGGTCAACCTCATAAAAACGAACAGTGGTCCTGGAATCTAAGAGAAATTCACGCAATGGACCTAACCTCTGTTAGCAATAACTTACTCCCTCCAACCCCTCACTTGACCAATTTAGACGACCTCACTGAACACTATATACATACTATGACAACTATTCTCAACACTGTTGTACCGAAGCAACTCAAGAGGATAACGGTCAAACAGTCCAAACCCTGGTTCAATCGCTCCCTCAATGAGGAGCATCGTAAACTAATGCTCTCAGAAAGATTATGGAGAAACTCTCCTTCCCTAACAAACCTTAAACAGTTGAGGAGAGCAGGAAGTTCTTACAACAAACATATCCAGAGCACGAAAGTCGAACACTTTAGATCTCAACTAGACAATGCCAAAAACAGACCTAAAAAACTATTTGAAATCATAAAACAAGCTAACCACTCAACCAACCCACAATCTGCTCCCAAGATATCTCTCCCCAGTGAAGAGGTCTTCTCCGTACATTTTATACAAAAGTCCAAAAGATTGAACTAGAACTACAACTTGCATCACAAAATAGGCGTCATTGGCCCCAACCCATTACATCCACTTGCCAGACCTCAGAGACTGCTCCATCCCACAGAGACATAGGCCTTACTCCACATGATAATGCATCGTGTAACAATTTCAGACTTCCTGACGATGTCGAGCTACAGATAATCATAATGTCATTAAACCCCTCTAATCATTTCCATGTTCTTTTGCCGGCCAAATTCTTCAAGGATTTTAGTTCTAGCATTCTCCCTCTCTGGTCCGTGATTATCCATGAATCGCTCATACAGGGTAGGATTCCTGACTTCCTAAAGATAAGACAAGTCACACCCATTCCAAAAAAGCCAAATGTAGACTTATCTGATCCCAACAATTGCCGTCCAATTTCCACTATCGTGACTCTAGCTAAACTTGAGAAATGTGTACACATACAACCCTGCAATCATATTGAAAAGTTTCAGCAGCTTGACCAATACGAATCTGGTTTTAGAGCAGGACATAGTACTGAAATGGTTCTAACCCACATTGATGATGACACCTTGAGTCTACTTGACCAAAATGAGCCTTGTCTACTTATCCTTCTTGACTTATCCTCAGCGTTTGACACAGTCAAACACGAAAACCTGATTGACCTTCTGGAAAAAAGGATGGAGATAGCGGGCCCGGTCTTAACTTGGTTAGCCTTGTTCCTACAGAACAGAACACAAAGAATCAAAGTGAACCATTCCCTCACTAACAGTTCACCAGTTTCAAATGGAGTGCCTCAAGATTCCACATGCTCACCTACTCTCTTCAAGTTGTTCATGGAACCCCTCACAGAAATCCTGAAACGTTCAAACATACAATACCACATGTACGCTGATGATACGCAACTTTATATGAAAATGCCGTCTCTGGAAGATATAAAAACTCTGAACTGTGTTGTTCTGAAAAAACAACAATGGTTAACTCGCAATTACCTTATTCTTAATACTCTCAAGACCGAATTCCTCCTGATTGCCCCGCCCACCCACCCCACACCCATTCAAGACTGGCTCAAACAACTTACAGGGCTCAACTGTGATCCACGTGTTGTTCATTCCACTAGATCTTTAGGTATCATGCTAGACATATACCCGAATATGCAAGACCACATCAGTGCAACAACTCAGCAAGCCAACTACCATCTCAACACACTGAGGAAAATCAAGCCGTTCCTGCCTCCTGTGGACCTGCAACTTGCAGTCCAGTCCCTAGTGATCTCCTGTGTGGAATATGGAATTGTGACCTTGGCTGGGTTGTCCAAAGCTAGACTGGCCCCCTCTTAGGACCACTCTGAACTCAACAGCCGGACTCATCACGGGCTCACATGAACATGATCCCATCACAACGGACCTAATTCAGCTCAACTGGCTATCGCTCGAAGATCGGATTAGGTTCAAGTTTGCCTGCCTGATGCACAAAGCTTTTCATTATACTACCCCCACTTACCTAAACTTTCTGGTATGATTCGGACCCTAAGAATCTCCAGCACCATCCTGCTGAAACCTCACGAATAAAAAAAAATTAAAAAAAGAACCTTTAACCGCGTCTTCTCGGGTCTGGCCCTAAGAATTTGGAATGCTCTTGTGCCCGATGTCCGTTCTAACCCTTCAACCTACTCATTCAAAAAACAAGTCAAAGGATTTATCCTGAATAACCAGCTGCAACAATTGCCCTGAAGATAACATAACTAACTTTTATGCCCTACAGACAAGGCTATCTCAATTGAGACATTTTCTGGGTGCAACTTATGTTCTCGCTACATGTTCCACATGTTTGGGTTTGTTCTTACTGTATATTGGTGTGTTTACTACTAATGTTTATGATGTTTACTTGCTTAGTGACCAATCGTATCCTTTTTCTGCTGTACAGTGCTCTGAATCCCTTACGGAGCATGTTCGCGCTATATAAAACTTTTCAAATAAATAAATCCTATGCACCCTGGAAGGCTGCAAAGGGTAATTCAACAATAGATGCCGGAAGCAGCAAAAAACACATGAAGGTGAGCAACAGTCAAAAAGAGAGGCGCTTTCTGCTGTCACATGGCGCATTTGAAATATGTACGTGTTTTCTTAAGTTGCCTTTTCTTCCACAAAATGACACATTAGCATGCGTGACAAAGCAGGGTTAGTTTAATGAAACTGTTTTGCTTACAAAATCACTTCGCTTTTACACTATCACGGTGCCTTGAACATTCTGTGTAAGACCTCGAAATATGGTGCACAGGGCGTTATTTGTTGTTTTGCCCATATGGCGACTCTGCTATCAAGAAATCATAAAAAACGCCAGCTCAGCTGAGGCTGAGGCACCGACATGGAAGAATGGTCAGGGTTTTTATGAATACACATTCACTACTGTACTCAGTTGGGGGAGCACTCAGAGGTCACTGGGAGGTCACCGCGATCCTGGCGTTTCAGCCCAGCTGGGTCCTGTTGATCCCTCGACGAGGAGGGATGTTCAATTCGAGACCAAGACGGGGACCTACATGTTTTGCCTTTGGGTAATAGTTATGGATCATCCAATAGGGGACTCCTGGCAGAGCATACGTGCGCCCTAGACACTTAGACAGGCTAGAAACGCACTATAGGGGTACTATATATTGAGTACTTATACGCCCGCACATACACATAGTTTTAGCACGATGGTGGAACTGTTCATTGTGTTCACTGTCCTCATATTACTAATCACTTATATCTGCTTCTGTCTATTGATTATCACAGCACATATATTTTATACAAGAATCACAATGGCTCAATAAATATTGAAAACACCCCTTTGTGTATACATTGTATACTTATCTGAGAAAGTAGAGTGACTGAGCGAAAGGTTTCTAGATCGGTTACCCCGATTCCAGAGGGGTTCAGGGTTGTCTAAGGTTACCCTGACCATTCATAACTTTTTTTGGGTGTGGGGGGCTTATGGGGACACTGTGAGCTAGCTGGTCCATAGCCCAACATGTCCTGGGAGATGCACAGAATCAGTGTGGCACCAATCCCAATGTACATGTTGTCCAACAGATGCAGTTCCTACTCGAAAATGGAAACCACACAATAATGCCATTTGGTGTTGGCTAGCGGAAAAATATTTAGGGGAAGGAAGACACCTGTGGGCATATACCTGGAGTTCATCCCAACAACGGCTGCGGGTCTCAGTGCGATTATTCACAACACCACAGAACACATCCTCACATACCCCGCCACCTCATTCGGAAGAAGCAGTCAGGACAGGCAGGCACCACAAGTCCTGGTATGTACCTGTTGTGAGACCAGGTTACAGCAGAGGGTCTTACAGCTGTAGCCCATGGACCACAGGGCAATGCAGATGGCCAGGGAGGTGCCCACCAGCAGCAGGATCCTGATGGCAGTGAGCACGCTCTGCAGAGGAGAGAAGAAACAACACTGAGATGCATCATCACGCATCGACACCCTCCTTTCCAAGAACCAGGGCCGCTGAAGGTAACCAGGAGCCCATTTCAAATCAAGTTAAGGGCTGTCTGAAGCCAGCACATGTGAGTTTGTCTGCCTGGTTGCTTTACTGTCCCATGCTCTAGGGTGTAGGTTCTTTACCCCCAACCATAACCCTCCCACTGGGGATGAGCTGTCCTGCCTGGTCCTGAAGTTTTCCTTTCTGAGTCTTCATATTAAATGAACTGTTTTACAATTTACTGGTAAGGTTGAAGATAAACCCCTCAACCTAAGATTTGGTCTCCCAACACTACCATTTCTTTGATGTCAGAAACACCTCTTGTTCCTGTCGCTTTCACCCTTTCAATCACAATATCTGTCCCAGTCGTCTTTACTGTCTGCCACCATCTCCTCCACTCGGCCACCTTTTCTGCCAACAAATCTCTTGTCTTTCTTTGTCATTTCCCTGTCCCCACACGGTCCTGCTCAATCTCTGCCATTCTCTTTTCATCTACTTAACCCTGGTCACTTTGTTTTCTCCTATATCTGTCTATATAGTTATGTATGCATGCATGTACGTATATGGTATTTCTACAGCACAAACCTATCCAAACGTCAGAGAAGCTTTTAGGTGAAATTGCAATGCCACATAGAAGCAGAGGAAGACTTCCTGAGTGAAACAGAGGGGACGTGACTGAGTAAGTAGGAAATGATGTCTGCATAGTTCTGGCATCTGAAGGATAGCTAGGAAAAATTGAGAAGTAGGAACTTATGTCTGTATAGTTCAGACATGGAGAGGTAAAGCAGTTCCCCGAATATCCCATGTGTTGATACTTGAGCGGCATAGGCAGCGGAGGAGTGCAGACTCATGTCGATGAGTATTGATAGTTATGGCTCAGTCTCCAGGAATGAATAAGTGGTGTGCAGCCCTTTTCCCAGTGTCAATGGCATGCATATTTGTTCTTCAGGGGTGCAAGTGCTCCTCACATGCTAGTCACTATGTGGGTGTGTGTAGGCAGACCGGTGGGTTCTTAGTCCCAGCCAATCATGGTGAGTCTCTACTTACCAATAATTTGGAAAAGGCAGCAATGCATTCCTCCATCGTCTGGTCTCTGGAACCATTATAACGATTTACTTCTCGATCACAGATGTAAGAGGGGCTCCAAAGGTACCGGGTCCACCTGAAGTCATTGGCGATCATCACAATCCCTGCAATGGCCACAGCGAGGCTCGCCAGGTTCATCAGCCACGCGGCTGACACCTGTAGGACAAATTTACAAAATCATCATAAGTACCACAAGTGTGGGCCTCGCACCCCAAGGTGAAGTCACAAACACATGTAAAAGGTTGGGTTTAAACCCGCATTCTCAGCACCCGGTTCTGTACTTTACGGGCCAATGAGCATAGGAAAGACTTCACTTGTATCAACAAAAAGGCAAACACCTTTTGAGGAACTCCTGATTAATCAAAAACAGTTTCTATGTAAGACTTTCAGGGATATTGATTTCTAAAAGGAGAAACAAGTCATCACTGATTATACAGTGGCCTCGGAATGCTGCACCAAGGGAAAGGACAGATCTCCAAGTGTCAGAAACTCTTGCAGAGGGACTGCAGAGCATGATCGGTAGAGGTATGGCGGATCACACCATGGAGCCTGGCCAATCACCTATGACATGGAGGATGGGTTAGGAGATGCTATGAAGCTCTCAATGGCTGTTGGAGCAGAGGACTTGGGGTGAGGAACACAATAGAGTAGCGGCGGGTCATCAGACCTAAAGAGCGACGTGAGCCGAGGTGCCGGGGGTGGGTTCAATCACACCTCAAGAGGGGGTCTGCGGGATCGAGCAGGCGAGTGCAGTGCTACCAAATAACAAGCTTGGAATTAGAAGGTTGTAGAAATCAGAAGCAGCTGGTTCGAATACAGAAACATGAAGGTGGGACGAGAAAGACTGTGCCCAAGAATGAAACCGCCAGCACCAAGTCTCCATGCCATGCCAGCACCACGTCTCCATGCCATTCCAGCACCATGCCTTAGTGCCATGCCAGCACCATGTCTCCATGCCATGCCAGCACCACATCTCCATGCCATGCCAGCACCACGTCTCCATGCCATTCCAGCACCGTGCCTTAGTGCCATGCCAGTACCATGTCTCCATGCCATGCCAGCACCACATCTCCATGCCATGCCAGCACCACATCTCCATGCCATGCCAGCACCATGTCTCCATGCCATTCCAGCAGCACCTCTCCATGCCATGCCAGCACCACGTCTTCATGCCATGCCAGCACCACGTCTTCATGCCATGCCAGCACCATGTCTTCATGCCATGCCAGCACCACGTCTTCATGCCATGTCAGCACCATGTCTCCATGCCACACCAGCACCACCTCTCAATGCCATGACAGCACCACCTCCCCATGTTATGTTATGTTATGTTATTTATTTTTTGTATAGCGCACGGATGCCGCAGCCAAGAGGCGTCCCGGCGCTTGGAGAACTGGATAACACAACACATATGAGAAGGCGAAGGCAAGAAGACAAGACTAAACTGTGGAGAAGAGGAAGGTCTTCAAAGCCTTCCTAAAAAGAAACAAGTCAGGGATTGAACGGAGTGGAGCTGGCAGAGAGTTCCAGAGGGCAGCCGCCAGCACTGAGAACGAGCGTCCACCCATTCTAGCTTGTTTAAAACGCGGCACCATGGCGAGGTTCAATCCAGCAGAGCGAAGAGCTCTAGCAGGGACATAGTGCAGGATAGTCTGTGAAAGAATAGGAGGGGAAGCTAGTTTAAGAATTTTAAAAGTTAAGCAGAGGGCTTTGAACTTAACTCTTTGCTCAATCGGTAGCCAGTGGAGATTCTGGATAGTTCGGCGAGCTGAGACAAATTTCGGGAGGCCGACAAGCATCCTAGCCACCGCATTTTGGACCCTCCGAAGGCGGGATAGTTCGGCCTGATTTAAGCCCAAAAACAGAGAGTTGGCATAGTCCAATCTGGTAAGAACCAGAGCCTGGACCATAATCTGTCTTGTCTCAGCATCAAAAAATTTAAACATAGGTCTCCATACCATGCCAGCACCATGTCTCCATGCCACGCCAGCACCATGTCTCCATGCCACGCCAGCACCATGTCTCCATACCATGCCAGCACCAGGTCTCCATGCCATGCCAGCACCACATCTCCATGCCATGCCAGCACCACATCTCCATGCCATAACAGCACCATGACTTCATGGCATGCCAGCACCACGTCTCCATGCCATGACAGCACCATGACTTCATGGCATGCCAGCATCACATCTCCATGCCACTGCAGCACCACGTCTCCATGCCATGCCAGCACCACATCTCCATGCCAGCACCACATCTCCATGTCATGCCAGCAAAACGTCATACCAGCACCATGTCTCCATCTCATGCCAGCATGCCATCTCCACGTCATGCCAGCACCACATCTCCATGCCATGCCAGCACTGTCTCCATGCCACACCAGCACCATGACTTCATGCCATGCCAGCACCATGTCTCAATGCGGTGTGTCCATTGCAAGACCACTCACTTAAGATAGTTCATAAGTGCAACTGGTTGGTGGAAGTGCTGAAACACTTACCCAGCAGGGGCTGCCACGCTTTTCTGCAATGATGGAGACTGCTCCAGCCAGGATGAACTGGGGAAGGAAAAGATAACGTCTCAGGCATGATCAAAGAGATACTTCTGGAGAAGATAGGAATTCCACATATCAGGAAATGCAGTTATGTCATATGTTTTACTACATTATATAAATGTGAGTATATAACTTGATTCCTTAATAAATAAGAAGTAGTTCAAAAAACAATAAGGCAATACACTTCCTGTACTAGACCGGTACCATGGAAAATCTTCCAGACTTTGTCACGTTTAAAGATAAAGTCTTACCTTAAAAGGATCTCTACATTTCCAATCCAAAACCAAAAAGTTTAGGTAATTGATCCGCCAAAAACATTTTAAATTATTTAGGTCTAACACAGAAGACTCACGAGAGCCCCAGGGTCTTCAATAATGTTAATAGGAACAGGGGTTTGATTAAGATGGGGTTCACTCAGTCCACCAATATTCACTCCATATATATCCATTTGGTTCACACCAAGCCAGCCCCAAAGATTGCAACCCTGCATTCCACACACCCTTTAAGGGTTGCACCCTCAGTCTGTGTCAATGGCCAACAGGTGTTCGGCTAGGGGGTGTCGGAGGTGCGAGTGTCCGATGCTAAACCTGCTGTGCCTTCTGGACAGCAGGAGTGTGTGTACACCCCCTTGTTTCTGTGTATAAAGCATAGTGGCCAAGTGGTCTGTGTAGATTAGGACCACCTGGCGGAGAAGGTTCCTTCTAATCGACTTCTGTGAGCTCGAAGGGGCTGATGTTCTCTCTGAGTAGACTCGTGTTTTTCCGCCACTGACCTGGACAGTTATGTGATGAGACTACACCGCGGGTGGCAAGTTTCTGCAGAGCATTAATGATCAGGAGGGCCATATCCTTCCTTAGAACACATGAGCCTTGGATCTTGTGTGCAAATACATCTCTCTGGCCCCTGGTCTCCGTCTTGGAACCCTATTTTAAGGTTATAGATTGAGGGTCCTTCGTTATACCTTTATCCGAAGTATCGTTGTGAACATCAATTCACATCTATCACCGTTTACCATCGTAGAATTACCTTCTTATACTATCTTGGTATTTACTCGAGAGCTATACATTACGTCTTTCTCCTTACATCTATCTGTGACTACCGTTCAATATTGGAACTTGAGTCTCTGACGATTTACATGATTTTATGTTTGAATTCACTTCCATCTTGAGCCACTCTTTCCTTGCCAAAGACGGTACACCTGAGGAAGGCTTCCAAAGCCGAAACGCGTGTAGTGTGTCACCCACCGCTTTGCCTGTGTGCTACCTACCACGTTGCCTCCATCACTCTCTGTTACATGCTCGTCCTTGTGTTGGCTATGTAAATTTTAGATTTGTTTGTCAACACTATTTGAATCATTATTCTGAAATGTATCTATGAAATGTGTTAATATATTCAAGATAAAAATATAAAAGGAAAAAAAATGTGTATAAAAAATATATTTTTGTGATAAATAAAACAAATCAGAATACATCTAAATATTTGGTGATTTAGTACAACAGTTAGTGGGCTGACAAAACAACAGTACTCATCTATTTAGTTGTCTGGTTTTTCACTAGTTATAGACCTTTTCAAAAAGCGACTACAGAAGGTGTTCAACCTTATCCAGTACGATTCATCATCAGAGCATTTACTTGCTTGATAAGGGAAGCGGGCTGCACATGCCTCTCAACCTATGCTATCCAGTGACTGGCGGAAGTTACTACAGTAGGGACACACCCCTCTTTCATTGTAACCCTGAAGCGTACTGCCTAAAGAACCATGTAAGAGCCATGTCAGGGGTTCCATGTCTGCATCTTACTTTTATTAAAGCTGTGTGTGTGGTTTACTGGTGACAGTACCTGGTGAGGTCCATGTGGAAGCCAGGTGCCTGCTACCTTTAGAGATGGTGACCTTGGGGGAGCGTGGCTAGCCGCCCAAGATGGCAGACATGGTTTGGTGAGGCTCCGGGCCCTGGGGAGAATAATCCTGTGTCATCGCCGGGCACAAACCTGCTCTTGGGGCTTTGATCGCTATCCTGTGTCCATTGGGTGCACATGATGCCAGCCTGCTGAATTTGACCTGATCGGAGCAGCAGCTTGGTCGATGAGCAGTGCCTGCCGGAGCTAAGGAACTGCGGCCTACCTGCCTTAGCACTGCTGGCACGATGCATCACGTCTCCCGCTGCCTGGAGGCGGTCCTCGGCTGGCAGCTGGGGCTCTTCGGACCCAAAGACTTGGAGCGACGGTGACTGACTACTGCGAGGGATGTCCGGCGGCTGCAGTGGTGAGGGCTGTGGACTTCTGCTGACGCAGGCGCCTGTGCCGGCCCCTGAGCTTCGATAGCGCCCTCGCCCTGTGCCGCTGTGTGCCACACTGAGTGGTGCTCACCGTTCTATCTTCCTGATGCTATTGTCCCCCGCCCAGCCTTGTGGGGCTGCTGAGGCCTACCGCAGAGCGACTGCAGCGAGATTTCAAGACCTGGGCTTCTGGTCCCTCCCCCCTGACTGGAGCGATGCTCTGGACGGCTGCCTAGACTCATACCATGGAGGCCTACCTGCCCCTGAGACCAGCGGTGCTGCAGCATCATGGCCCCTGCCTGCCTCCTGTGGCGCGGTCCCCCAGGCAGCCATGGCTGGGCCCTGCAGCCGGAACCCGCTTAGAAGCTGAGGGTTGTGGACCCTGGAGTGCCAGCACATCGCGAAGGAGCTGTGACGGAAGATCGCGGGAGTCGGAGAGAGACCCACAGATGCAGACCCCGATCCTCTGGTGAGTGGGGTGCAGCGTGCTTTGTCCGGTGCCTGGTGGGAGTCCACCCCCTGTATTGGACTATACAGGACAGAGAGTGAGGTGGGCCTACCTTTCAACGTGTCCTGTACCTGGCCCGAAGCAAGTGCAGACGGAGTAGTGCCCCCATGCTGGAGTGGTTGTGCGGTGGAGTGCGGAGGTGGATGCTAATTGCAGGAGACTCTGTGCGCCCTGCAGGATTACTCTCTCCAGACCCCCGGTGAGTGATGCACGTCTGGTTAGAGCTTGTGGGCGCCATGGGGAGACTCAATGGGAAGACTTTGGACAATCATCCTGCGACAGGCACGCCAGATGTACCCGAACTACTGCTGGACCACCCTCACCCGGCTCCTCCTCAAGGTTCCTAGAGGTCCCCCTGATAAACTTGACCTAATACTAAAAGAAGTCAGAGACTCCAGTAAAGTAATAGAGCAACAGATTGGAACCCTTACGACTGGCTTTACACTCCTCCGGGCGGACCACGCGAAACTTGCTGACACGGTCCACGCACATGAGAAAGCCCTGACCAATGTGGAACCTCAAATCACGGAACACACGAAACAGATAAAAGAACTACAACAGCAAGTCCACGGACTACAAGACAGGATCGAAGATGCGGAGAGCAGGAATCGCGGGAATAATATATGTGTCATAGGACTTCCAGAGCGCAGTGAAGGCTACAGAGCTGCTGATTTCGTGGAAACCTGGTTTCGAGACCATGGGCTCAAGAGGGCTTGTCGCCATACTTATGCATGGAAAGGGCCCATCGAATTCCTACTGGAGTGCCAAGAGCAGGGGCGCCTCCGCGACCCCTGATTGTTAAAATACAGGGACCGCGAAGTACTTTTGCAAAAAGAAAGGGAACAAACGCAGATCCAATTCGAGAACCATTGAATCTCGCTGTACCCTGACTACACAGTAATGGTGCAGTGCCAACGCTCTTCCTTTCAAGCAGTGAAGAAAAAATGACGGGCGGTCCAGCTCAAATATGCATTACTATTCCTGGCCCCAACAAAAATTATACATGACCGAAAAACTAACTTTTTTGACAGCCCAAAGGATGCAAAGGAATGGCTGGAAGTGATGAACCTTGAATCAAGCCAAGGTGGGTCATCCGGCTCTGTGCATCACAGTCCTACCAGATCTCAGGGCCGTGGCCCTCGCCATGCCCCCAAGGGCCCGCACAGCTCCGCCACCAATGGTCCTACACATGAACAGATGATGAGTAGCAGGACTGAGGCACTGGCAATAGCCTATTCCTTTCACGATGACAACCTTAAGATTGTGTCCGACTTGTCACAGGACAGCATCATTCAATCGGACTCCGAAAATAGTATCACCCTGTTCCCCTCTGTGACACCTCAGATTGTCGATGATCTGGCGGATGCATAACAAGGCGTGCCTGCTCACTTTGCTCACCGATGCAACAGGGCAACACAAGCTATGTGGCGGAACTTCCGAACCTACCTGTGCCCTTTCCTTTTTCCTACCTAATTTGCGTTAAAATGAACTTGTCATAGAACACTAGTTACATCATTTAGATGCCATATGTGTATCTAATGCCCAAACTGCCTGAGTGTCTCCCTGTTCAGGCTTGCTGGACTTGTCAATATCATGTTTTATGTAGTGGGTATGCCTAAGGTGACCAGTCATACTAGATGAAAATGCTCAAACGTGCCCACCCCCCACGGTTCCCGTTGAGCTATCAGAACCTTTGAAACCACACGAGCAGCATTATGAGCGGTGGCGGCGACCCCCCACGAAGCGAACGCACTGTTCTATGCGGTTTGTAAGTTTTTGTTATTTGTTTGGCCCAGCACTGTTTAATAGCTGAGCCGAGTATTATTAGTTTGAAGGGGAAGGGGCACTCCTGGCCAGTAATAGTTAATGGGCGCCGAGTTAGGGGGAGCACAGCTTACATTCTTGAATCATGCCTGACCACTCCACCACTTTAGGTTCATATAACTTGCTGACCTGGAATGTGTGGGGACTTGGACCTGTGCATAAAGAACACCGGGTTCATGCCCACCTCCTTAGACATAAAGCGCAAATAGTTTTTCTTCAGGAGTAGCCAAATCTTCTCTACTAACTACTCAGTTTTTGCACGAGGGGCGGCCATACATGTTCGCCGCGGTGTCCCCTTTACAGAATTGGACCGACGCATAGATGAACAGGGTATGTTTATATTGCTGAGGGGAACCCTCGATGGCCAACCAGTGGTTTTGGGTAGCATTTATGCCCTGAACATGGATCAGGACAAGTTTTGTACTCTGCTAGGCATTGCCTTAACTGGGTGTGATACATATCCCTGGATATTGGGAGGGGACTGTAACACTGTCTTGGACGTGGAGTTAGATAGGTCCCATCCCCCGCTGCATGGCACTGGCGCCCACAAACAAGCTAATGCCCTGAAAACCTGGATGAGTGGATGCGGACTGAGTAATGTTTGGGGAATGCTACACCCTACACATAGGGAATACTCCTTTTATTCCCCAGTACACCAACTCCATACTAGGATAGATAGGTTTTTGTACTCCCTTAACATTGCCACCCAAATACACCAATTCACATACCATACTTGGCCAAGACCTTCTCTGATCACTGCCCTTTAGAGATCACCCTTACATGGGGCAGGGAGCCTACCCCAGTCCCCACTTTCAAACTATGGCCCCAACTGCTGGAGGATGCCCCCTTTCGTACCGCGCTATCTGCAACTATCACAAACTATTTTCTGAGAACTGGAACACAGCTTCTTCAATCTAATCAAATGGGTTGTGAGGGGCGCAGTGTTTGGGTCGACAGTGGGGGCTCGGCAGGAGGTACATAGGAACCTTATCCGTATAGAAAACCAAATGGCCGAGCTGGAACGCGCAGCAGTGAGAGACCCAGGCAAACAGGCCCCTTTACGGGACGCACGCATCCAGCATGCTGAGCTCCTTGAAACTCTCCATGTTATTGAATATAGGGCATTTACACAATTGAAACACACTGAGGCTGATAAGTCAGAAGCGATGCTGGCCCGGATATCCGGATATTGCCGGATAGCCCAACCCCTCCCATCATCGCCTGGATTAATGTACTTACCAAGGGCATGGTCCACACTCAACTAGAGATATACGCTGCCATTTGTAATTATTACAGTGATCTTTATAACGAACCTGAACACATTGAAGACACTTTAGTGGATGCATTTTTAAACTATTTCACATACCCAATACTTAAAGCAGACACACAAAAGGTGCTCTCAGGCCCCATTACTAGACACGAAATACGGGCTGCTATCAATATCTAAAGTGTAACAATGCCCCGGGACTCGGCGGCCTGCCCATAGAATTCTTTGAAACTTACTCAGACGCTCTTGTTCCTAAGTTAGAAAAGCTATACAAGACTGCCTTGGAGTCCAGTCACGTACCCCATTCCACCATGCAAGCCTTAGTCATTTCACTCCCCAAACCGGGACGAGACGGCACTGACTTATCTAGTTACCGGCCCTTGTCTTTATTAGCAACTAAATATAAGGTCCTCAGTAAAGTCTTAGCAAACCGACTCCTGCCCTACCTGCAAGAGCTCGCACCGGAAGTCATATTTCACGAGAGTACTCTATACACAGAGGCGCACAACAGGGTTGTTCCCTTTCCCCGCTGGTATTTGTCCTCGCCATTAGCGATAGCACTGAGGCACACAGCTGAGCAACCGGGGATACCAATAGACGGCACCATACACTTAATCTCAATCTACGCTGATGACATAATCCTCTACCTACGCAACCTCACTGCCTGGGCAGAGCCCCTCCCTACCATTCTACCTTTGAACGTATCTCAGGACTTGCCATTAACGAAGGGAAATCAGACGCTTTCTATCTCCGTGACGGACCTCACCCAAACATGCTACATTTTGGCACATATACCCTACCAGTAACGCACTACACATTTAAGTACCTAGGTATCCAGATATACAGATTACAGGTGGACCAACTTGATGCTAATCTGTCCAAGGCAATTACTGCAATACGCTCAAGTGTATCCTTTTGGACATCCCTGCCACTGTTGGTGATGGGGTGGGTTGCCATCTCGAAGATGGTGGTTCTCCACTACTCTTATATTTTTTTGTGAATTTACCTCTAGTGATTCCTCAGTCCACCTTTCACACACTCGACACAATCGTACTAGAGTTTATTTGGTGATGGGCCGATGCAGGGTGAGTCTCAAGAACTTAGAACCCCACAAGGGTGAATTGGGGGTACCTGACTTTAGGGCCTATTATTATGCTTGTCAGCTTCATTGGCTATCGTATTGGACAGCAGGTGGGAACCTGCAGGAAATAGGGTATGAGACCCAAGACTTAGAGAGAGGAGACTTACATACCCTTTTATTGCCGAAAGTACAAATTCCCCCTGCAGAGCCTCCACTACTTAAAACGGCACTTCACTGCTGGATTAAGGCTCTGCTTTACACCTCAGATGCGATACCATACGCCAGTAATGTTCCCCTATTGGGAATACCATCCCCTGGTGGCAGCCTCACAAAGGCTCGGCTACGAGTCTGGACGGATGCTAGCGTAGAGGAGGTGGGGTTGCTGTTTGGTGATGGAACCCTCCTAGATCATGACGCCTTTATTTAACTCATGCAGCAGTGTCTCACTACGTTACGAACACATGGGCACCTCAACGTAATGAAGCTCTGCAACACGAACTGGTACGATCTCTCTATTACATGGGGGAGGGCAGCCATCTTTTTAGATGGTTATACGTCACAAGTTTCAATCTCACTCACTGACCTTAGGGCAAAATAGTCCGAGACAACTGAAGCTGCACTGACCGATAAAGCATGGGCGAGTATTCTGGAACACCCCAAGCGTATATCCCGCAATGCCAAATTTAAATTCATACAATGCACGGTGTTATACATATCCTATTTAACCCAAAAAAGAATTCATCTCATGTTCCCAGATGCACAACATCACTGCCCACGTTGCAGGTCCGAAGAGGCGGGCTTTACCCACATGCTTTGGGCTTGCTCTCATCAGCGTGACTGCTGTGGGGTTGGTCCGAACTGCACTTGGGGGGATCACACATTTACTACTCACGGACAATATACTGGAGTGTTTGCTGGCTTCCGCAGGCGCACAAAAGCTTTGAAAGTTCAACTTCGTTTCCTCGACCTTGCCCCCATATTGGCCATACGTGCAATCACCATGAGATGGAAATCCCCAAGATGCACTACTCTATCTGCATGGCAGGAGGAGGTGGTACAGTGGTGCGGTGCCGAAGGTGCAGCACTTACATGCAAAGAGGCACGCGGACTATGTAAACTCCCCATCTCAATGGAGTGGGACCTTATGCTGGAAGGTTTTAAAATACTAGATCTTCACCCCACGCATATCACCCCTACCCCATAATATATCCAGTTGTATGCGGTCCTCGATCCCAAGGGCTGGTGTAGGTCATATTCCCATTTCAACTGATCACTAGGAGTGACCCGCAGCAAGTACTATATACACATATACACTAGGTGGTCGTATGGCACATAGGAACCGACTGGCCAGGAGGGAGGGTGGGGGCTAGGGGATCTCATTTTAACGGGGTTGTTTAAGTATATATTACGTATTATACTGAATGGTACTTGTATCTTATGTATGCACTCATCTCTCTTATTTGTCTTTAATATAGTTACAAGATTGTCCTATTTATTTTGACATATGAAAGAAGATCTTTCATCTCCATGAAGGAAATCTGTGTTTCAATTCAAAAAAAGAAAATGCCATGTTATATCTGGTATGACAACTTGAAATCACTTTGTGGTTTTATTTATTTTATTTTAAAGGTTTATATAGCGCTAGCTTGACCCGGAGGTATCAGAGCGCTTTACATGAGTATGAGACAATTGTTGCAGGTTACTTCGTTACAAAGGTTACACAGTTATTAGAGCATGGCAACATAGTTACATGTAAGGTCGAGACAAACAAAAATGGCTCTATACGTAAGGGAAAAAGCAGGCACGGGGTGAGGTTCAGGGGAGGGGGGTAGGAGCAGGGGAAGTAGACAGAGAATGTAGGAGAGAAAAAGGAGGGGAGGGTGAGAGACACAGCATGGAAAGAGAAGGGGGAGTGTGACGGGGACACAAACCGGTAGACGAGTCAATGCTGCATCCAAAGTCCAGTAAGCTGTGATCCCAGGGGAAGTGATATCCTTTCCCCATCGCTATTGTGAGAGGCTCCCTATACGCAGTGGACTCTCCCAGAGGGGTCTCTGAGATTTCAAGGCCTCCATACTGGATCCTTCCCCAAAAAGGGGAGAGGGAGTGCTTTGGCAAGGGGTGCCATACCATACCTCAACTGCCTTGGCGCTGTGGACTCTCTCAGCGGGTTTGCTGAGACTCCGCAGTATAAATATTGGATCTTTCCCCAACAAGGGGAGAAGGAGTGCTTAGTCAAAGGGCACAAAGGACAGGGGGCTAGGCGGTGTAGCAGGCAAGGGGAGAGATTCAGAGGAGAGGTGATAGGAGCAAAGGAAGTAGACAAAGAAAGAAAGTGCACTAAATGGGAACAGCCAGCGTCAGTTTAGGGGACAGACTGTTTTCTCTTTGTGGCCATGAGTTTGCCCCATCTCTAAGGTAACAGCCTGGCAGTGGCAGACGGGGAGCAGAAGGAAGCCAATTCTGCTACCTGGCCCCTATGCTGCACTCCTAAGATTGAAAGTTCCAGATCAATGACATTGTGTAGACCGGCTTTGGGTCCCAGAGTTCCTGCATCTGTGCTCGCCATTGTGATGGAATAGATAATTGTGTAATGATGCACTCTTCGATCGCTGCATACACAAATAAGGATAAGCCAGATAGCACCCGACCGTCTGCAGATTAAATAAAGTCAGACAGTCGGGAACCTGGGCTTTAGCAAGTTTTGTGGGCATGAATGAGGATAAACGAAGCCAAAATAAATAAATAATCAGTTGTGAAATGGAACACTCCTCATGAAACGCAAGCGCTGTAAAAAGGTCTCCGTATGCAGGCTTGGATAACAATGTCTGATATAATTAGAGAAGAACTGGCGATTTTCGTGTCTTCATACCGCTGCCATTTTAAAGTCAGGCTCTGATCAGCTCAGTTTGTAAGACCATGGGAGGCTGTAGTTGTCCCCTTAATTGAACTCTCCTAAAGGCTGAGTGCAATGCATCCATAACGCTTGCATATAAATCTCACTTGCCGTGCGCTTCATAACAAGTTCAGTAAGAGTGTGCCCCCCATTGCTTATGGAGCCACCATTTTAAGGTCAGGCTTATTTAGCTCACAAAATCGTAACAATAAGGAGTTGGCAATAAGCGGTGCAAATATCTGAGATAAGGGGAGTCCAATCGAGGTGACGAGGATCAGACGTTTAAGGGAGTACTTAGGGTCAATAGAGAACATATAATGACCTCCATGAAGTAGTGGACGAAATCCGCCATTTTGAGGGATCAGATTTAGCCGATTTTTGGTTTCCGCAAGAATGATCTCACTGCGGTCCAAAAGCTACCTCAAACGGTGAGGACGAAGCTGCCCACTGTTACTGTTGTACATATCCTGTATCTGAGGTCTCCTCAGAGGCATCGTTTAATTCCGGTGATGTGGGGGAAATAGGGCACTGTTCGGGTCAGCGGCCACTAGGGTCTTGAACCCAGCAGCGCTGCCTGAGTCAGTATGTGCAGATCCGTCCCGAAGGCTCGCCCCCAGTAGTGGTGCCCTCGATGGGAACAGACAGTAGCCAACTGTCGCGTGTAGGAGTCTGGGCACAAGCAGGGTCATCTCCTCCGGGGTACTGTGCCATGTAGTGACGGCTCCCGTGATGTGCATGAGCCTGGCCCGAAATTGTGCCGTCTTCCCGTGGACGGGGCTCTGATTCGCTGAATCCAGTTGATGCATCTTCTGTTGCGGAGTGCTCCTCGAGGTGACACGGCTAGAAGCCTTCAGCGCTTTGTTTTAGACCTATCTCTAAAATGGTTTCTGAAAGGAGGAAGCCCCCTGTCTGTAAGTCTCCAGTATCCCACATCAACGAGCAGTCCTTTGCCATATCTGTGTTACAATTCAGAAAAAGAAAATGCCATGTTATATCTGGTACGACAACTTGATATCACTTTGTCATGCTTAATACAGTTTGTTTTTAAAAGAAAAGAGATGGTGACCCTCTTTTCAGAACACTAGCTTTGTAGAAGGTTGAACCTCCAGCCTGCATACCCTCCTTCATGCCAGGTCCCTCCGAAACTGACTCTGCTTGGTGGCTGTGGAGTCTGCCATTCCATTCCTGTTGTTAACAAGAGGTTTACGTCTGGTAACAAAACCCACTGATGTATATCTTCCTGTGCTGCTGTTGTTCACATGACCTGCATGGCCCTGTCTAATCTCTAATCAACAACATCATTTAGATGACTCTTACATTGTTTCACCTGCTACTCCTGGCTTGAAAGCCTGAGAAAGCTTGGGCAACACCAGAAGATGCCCTCCTTGAGAAAAAGTTTTTCTAAATCTGGCTACCTGCCTTGGCCACTGAAGTAGGATAAATGACTAGGCTGGGAGAGAGCGTAGTACGGAGTGGAGCTGCTCGACCTAGGATTGCTGAGGCAGATTCCGTTTGTACTTACACTTATTTGTGCTGTGTGCTGGTTTTACTTTCCTGTGTGACATTTTTTTACCTTTTTGGGACAGTCTGCTGTTACGGCGGTGCCGCGCTCTGATTGGCTTGCTTCCTCAAATCAGCGGCATGCCTGGGAGGAACCAGTTGTGCCCCCCAGGTACTTCATGCATGCTGTGGCACGGAAGGGCAGAAGACGCACCAAAGGCGCTCCAAAAGACAAGCCAGTCTGCGCACGGATGTCACTAAGAGCCAGGCACTATGCCTATTTGCCCCACCATAGGCCAGTCTATCCATGTGAGACCCTGGTTGCCATGCAGGGGAGCATCTCTCTGTGCAGGAACCACAGCTGGTCTCCCATTACTAGCTCCGCTTATTGCAGCCAGTACAATTTTAGGGCTAACTATGGCTCACATGGCCCCTCATACCTTAAAGAATATAAAGACAGCAGTTCAAACTGTGTACCATAGCCAAATATTATGTGGAAGTATTTGATATATTAGCCAAGCACTCTCTTGACATTTTATTTTTGACAGAGACCTGTCTCTCTTAAGATTGTGTCGCTATCCTCGCCTTGGCTATCCCTACAGGTTATGCCATGGGAAATGTGAATGGAGGAACCGGCGAGGGGAGGATGGGTTTGCAGTGAGTTATGAAGCTATCTATACATGTAGTCTCACTCAGGAAACCCTTCCAGACTGCAAAAGTGCCATTTTTAAAGTGGCTCTAACTGATATTTTATGTTCTCTGGACTCCTTATTTATTGCCCACCAGGACCGTCCAAATCTTATAGAGAAGCAGTAGTCAATGCTGCCACCACACTGGCAATTAAATCAGCCTGTGAAACCTTTAAATCTGAATCTCTCGTTTTCTGATTCAGCTATGCGTCATCTATACTCACCTTTGACCTGTTTTTCAGCCTGACTCTGTCCCCGACGCCACCTGCATAAACATTAGGTCACAAAGCTAAAGTTGAGACATTGTAGGCTGTGTAAACATGCAAAGTCAGCACAAAAGAACAGCTGATGTCTGCACTGTGGGTTTCGTGTGTATTTTAAACAATACTAAAGCCTTAGATAAAGTTTGTTCAGATAATCCTATCTTGTTGTGCAGCCTCAAGATGCAACAGTTACACAAGGCACCAAGGTTGTTGATTCTTACAGATTGTCTCATTTGTTTGTTCATCCCAGAGCCTTATTTACCTGTAGGCCTTTCTTGTCTGTGGTTTTCACTATATAAACCCATGTAACCATAGTTCAGTGTGTTCTATCCTCGGTATCTTGATGTTACTGATCGGATGGAGACCCATTCCTGAATGATTGAATAAACTACCCATGGTTTGTATTTTGCTCCAGTGTCGTTTCCTCCTTACTTGATAAGAACGTGTGGTGAAGTGGTGATCCCTGCACCAGCAGGTTACAGATTAATCTGCTCCACAAATTGGCGCCCAACGTGGTGCCCCATCAAAGGTTTGCAGTCTGACTGGGGGAGGAGATCAGGTTGTTAAGACGAACTTCACTGAGGAGTGCACCACCTGATGAGATTAGTGTTGCTCGTGGTCCAAGGTGATTTTTCAGCTCTCCAACTCTGATCTTCCTGGCGGCTGCTAGCCTTGACTGGGGCCTTTGGACAGTCATTTCTGGATCAAGGAGGATCGACAGGTGGGAGGCAAAGACTACACATGAGGTAAAACTGCATTGAACTGGTTCATTTGGTTTGGATCTGTTTGATCTTTGCTTGAATTGGTATTCGTCTTTACTTGGTATACCACATCTTTAGGCATGTACACCCTTGACTCTACCTGCACCGGCGTTGTGCTGCCACCAGGAGGAGTTGTTTCCAAACATTTCGCCTTCAGCTCCAACTCCTTCAAACTCACATCATGCTCCATCTGGAGCTTCTTTTCTTCCATTGCCAATCTTTGTTTCTCCATTTCCATTTGTCCATTTCATTTTGCCATCTCCACTTCATGTGCCCTGGTTGCTGCCCTATCTGCTGCCCTGTCTGCCAGCTCCTCTGGCGACAGGCCTCTGTGGAAATCCACAATGCCTTCTGGTGGTTCCATTACCACTGCATTCTGTGGCTCTCTTGACTCCTTCCAGACTCTCAGCGCCTTGATGAATTGGTCTTTCTTTTTGCATCCTGTTAGGGCAACTCTGAATTTTTGACAGACCGCTCTCAACTGTCCTACTGTGTAGCCCTCCAGTCCCCGGTGTTCCCAATCTACTTCATCAATCCCGGAGATTATGGAGGGTGCCCTTCCGGCAGAGAGGGAGCCAGGCATGGCTTCTATAATGGGAGATCTCTCAACAACATTAAAAAACAGAAATATGTGGCTGTGTTATAGGTCTGCTCTCACTATGTGGTGATCAATAATTTACTGTACATAAATCACAAATGCAAATTTACAATCCCTTCCGCTGCGTCCAATGTTAGAATTGGGGGTCTCTGGTTGGCACAGGTAGGCACTTGTGACAATCAGGGACCCTATCCTCTAATTAGGGCAAGGGACTCACTCCTCAGAATAACCCCTGCTCACCCTTTAGGTTGCGTGACGCGAGCAGTCAAGGGTAAACTTCAGGGCGATGTGTCAGTTAAGCATTTGTAATTATACACAGTAAATACACTGATTACCCCCACAAATAGACACCAGGCGGTAATTCTATAAAAATACATATTCTTTATATAAAAATATATGTAGGTAGGCAGAATTATCACAAGACCTTTTATAACGTTTTCAAATTGGGGCCACAGTATTTAAAAATGGCAAGTGTTCTTTGTAGTTCTTAAAGAGGCTTAGTTCTCGATGTTCAATTACTAGAATAATGTCTCAACAAAACCTGGCAGCCAATTCTGGTCTCCTATTGTGGGTCATGGCAAGTTGGGAGCTCCGTAGCTCTCTGGCGTACTCGGAGAGCATCGCACAAGGAAGCCCTTCTAATATGCACGCGTCTCGCGGTGCGCGGGGTACGAGTCGTACTATTTCTGTGCGACCTGCACTCCAGACTGAACAGCGGCTGTCCCTCATAGTACTCGCCTCACATCAGCGGCGTGTAGCTTTGGGAGGGTAGGCATGTACCTGGTATCAGCTGTAAGCGCACAGTGCTCCTGGGTAAAACAGAACGTTGCGGACCCTGAGTCCGTGGTGAGCACAGCGCTGGTAGGCGGTTGAGGTTTTTTGGGTGCCCCGGTCCCCACGCCTGTGCCAGGGGGGACGATACATACTCTGTTAGTATGCTTCGTGGCACCAGCGTATCTCCGGGTCTCTTTGGATCAGCAGGTGTGTTCTCACAGGTAAGCATGCCAGGCCGAAGACGGCTGAAATGCCAGAAACCGGTCCCCGGTAGCTTGTCTCCTTTCTGGTGAGGAATTGGCTTGGTAGTTTAGTCTGCCCTGTTCCCATGATGCACTGGGCCAGGGACAGACTGATTTGCATATAGCCAGGTTCTGATCTGGGATGGTGCAGTGAGATAAATAACGGTGATGGATCAAGCCCTGATCTTTGGACTGGGTAAGAGTGGTCTGCTTAATTCAGACACTCTGTTCATCACCACCCCCTTTTCTGAATCGTTTTTGGCCACTATAGGTGTGGCAGGGTATACTCAGACATGAGTCCCTTTCTCACTGCACCATCAGGATTCAAACAAGCCGGGCCGAAGACGGCTGAAATGCCAGAAACAGGTCCCCGGTAGCTTGTCTCCTTTCTGGTGAAGAATTGGCTTGGTAGTTTAGTCTGCCCTGTTCCCATTATGCACTGGGCCAGGGACAGACTGATTTGCATATAGCCAGGTTCTGAGCTGGGATGGTGCAGTGAGATAAATAACGGTGATGGATCAAGCCCTGATCTTTGGACTGGGTAAGAGTGGTCTGCTTAATTCAGACACTCTGTTCATCACCACCCCCCTTTTCTGAATCGTTGTTCTCACAGGTAGGCGCGGCCCACGACCTCCAGTACGGACGGTACTGGGGGTCACCTCAGGAGGGCGGCGTGGCCTGTATCGTGACTTGGGAGGCAAAGCGGGGCAGCCGGGTACGTTCAGATGTACGGGCGGCTATCTGGGCGTAGATCGCTCTCCGAAGGGGAATTCCGGCGGGAGGGGCGAGAGAGCACTTTGGCGCGCACCAAGAGCGGGCGGAGTGACAGAAGAGCAGGCGGCCTGACCTGAGGGGCAGAGAGCGGCTCTACACGAGCGGGGCTCTCAACGGGTAGAAAGGCAGGCAAGCTTCTGGGTGCCACTGCCCTAGGAGGGGGCGAGGGGGCGCAGTCTCAGCTCCGGCGGGAAGAACACACAGCTCGATTTAACAGATGAGCGAAGACACAAGGAACCCACTGGTCCTGGGGTTCTGTTCAGGGGGCAAGCTCAGTCAAGCCCTTGGAGATAGTTCTCAGCACAATAAAGCAAAGTCCTCTTAGGTCTTCTCCTCTCCTTCCTCAGCAAGGCAAACTGCAGGCCAGTTCTTCAGCTTCTTCTTGGTCCTTCTAGTTGGGCAGAGGTTCGTTGTGGGAAAACAGGATCTGGTTTGCTAGGAGCAGGGCTCCTACTTTTATACAGCTTTTCTTTTGTCTTGGCAGGCCAGGGGGGCCTTTGCATAGTTTCTTTCAGTCTCTGAGCACTTTGTTTGGCAAACTCTGGTCTCTCCTTTCAGTGAGCAGGGCAGGCACATCAGATGCTCCACAGGAGGTGGAGCCAGCATTGTGGGGACAAGTACAGCCAGGAGCACTCTGTTGACAGTCTTCCCTCTTCCTGGGCCAGGTGCAGGGCAGAGCCATCAGTCGCTCCCCAGGGGGTGGAGCCAGCATTGTGGTGGCAGAGCTCAGCCCTATTCAGAGTCAAGGGGCACTCCCACCACCCATCCTGGTGTAATCCCTCTATACACCACCTGTCATCCCCAGCCCTGTCATTCACAGAAACCAGACAGCAGATACACATAAGTTCAGAGGCGGGCTGAAATGGCTAGGCAAGCAAATACTAACTTTCTAAAAAGTAGTATTTGCAAACACAGGATATTAACATAAACTTTACTAAAAGAAGTATTTTATTATTCGGAGTTCAGGCATACTAAACTTAACTTTCCACCATGTTCCCTGAGCCTGCTGGGATTATAGAGTGTAATAATTCCAGCTGACCATTCTGGCCCATGGGAACAGGTAGCCTTACAATAGTGAAAAACGAAAATGGCTGTAATTCACTATTAGGACATGCCACACACATCAGGGCATGTCCTACCTTATGCTTACAATGCACCCTGCCCTAGGGCCTACCATAGGGGTGACTTACTGTCAAAGCCCAGCTCACCTGAGTTTCTGTTCGGTTCTGATGGAGGTTAAAGACAGTCCGACCTCACCCTGAAACTGCTTGTTCCAGCACACTAGTTTTAAACAGTGCACTAAGAACCAGAAGCTCAAGGGAAGGGGGAAGTGGATAAAATATAAAAAAGAGAGACAACACAGTTCTTGCGTTTCCACTGTAGAAGTGCTGCTAAAATCTGCGGCCCTCTCTGACTTCTGTAGAAACTGGTGCCTAATGAAACATAAACAAAGAACAGATAAGTGCAACCTATCCCTAAATGTGTTCCTGACTATCCCTTAATCTATTAGAAATTCTCTTCTAAAAGTACCTCTTGGATCCTGGTCTCTAGCTTCCAGGTTGGAATGTGTTACTGTTCTGGGATGTGCTTTCTATTACTGTAAAACTTCTGTAAAATCAAACGAATATCATTATCAGAATTACCAACATATAACATTCACCTTAATATAACTAAAGCCTAAATTCGTAATAGCAAACTCACTTTTCACACATTTCCATACTTTTTATAAAACGAATACTGTACTTTTACAGCAAAATACAGCAGGTAATTTGTGCAAGTCCTTGATTTACTGTTTGCCTTGCTGTCAATGGTTTTCTCTGTTCGTTTATTAAAAAGTTCCATGTAAAACAATGTTTATTTCACAAAGTTCCACAAATTATTCTTGTAACAAAGGGTTTGAACCACAAAGTTCGTGGGAGATATCTTGTTCCAAATTGTCTTTACATGAATCCAGAAATTGCCGATAAAGTTCTTTCAGGTAATAAAAAGTTTTGCACTTACTTGTTGCTGAAAAGGGATACTGATCAGTCTAACCTTGTCCTCTTTCTGTTTTGCAGGTCGATTGCAGTGGACAGAAGAGGGGCTGAGGCAAGAAGGAGCCGGAAACTGGAAGAAGGAAGAGCCAGCAGCCGTGCCCGTTGAAGCCAATGAAGGTCTGGAGAGAGCAGGTGTGCCAGCGCCGAAGGATCTGTTCTTAGGTAAGTGTGAGGTAGACGAGCACAAGCACTGGGTGAGGCTCGGGGGCTGCCTTTTATAGACAGGGCTGGGTGTGGTTAGAAGAGCTGGGTGTGGTTCGAAAAACTGGGTGTGGTTCTCACAAGCAGGTATGCAGAGCTTCAGTTATTATGCTAATGAGTTGAAGTAACACATGGCCTAGGGAGGAGTGCTCTAAATAAGCCTTGGTAAAAACAAGGTCCAATGTGAAAACAAGACAGCAATGTCCAAACTTGTGAATACATTGAGCAACATACACAGAAGTCTTAGGGAGGGGCTGAGATAACAAGAAAGGCTTTCAATAGTATGTTTAAAGAGAGCTATTACAGAGACCACTAGTGCAATGAGAGGGGACATGCTCTTTGCTGTGCACAAACCCTAACACTTACATGAAGTAACGGGAAGGTTGAGGGGCTGGCAAGTGTGTGCACTTGCCCAGCCAGCATGACAGTACCAGACTGCACGCAGGTTCTGCAGTGGCAGACCCTAGACATATTTTAAAAGGCTGGTTCTGTGGGTGGCGCAACCAGCGCTGCAGGCCCACTAACAGCATTTGCCCTTACAAGCCCTGGCACTCCTGGTGCACTTTACTGGGGACTAACAGTAAGTCAAATGAGCCAATCATGGAAATCAATCACCGGTACACTCTACATTGGGAGCACTTTCACTGCGGCACGGATTGGCCATGGCGCAGTGCCCTGAGCAGCTAACACCAGCAAAACATCTGAGGCACATCAGCAAAATGTGGAAGGGAGACTCACGCCAAGGTGCCAGGTCTAACAGTACCCATGCCACCCCCTTTCCCAGTCCCAGAAGTACCAGTGGCTGGTCTGACTTCAGGCTCTGAGCACAGTCTCATGTATTCTGGCGGTGGAAGACTGTGTTGATACAGAACAGCTTGAAGCTCATACCTTATACAGGTCGAGTCATCAACAGGTGATGCCAGGCTCAAGTCCTAACCATAAATGACCATGTCCTGTGGGTATTCCTACTGCCAGAACAATCGGAACATAACAGGTAAATAGGAACATGGGCCTCAACGTTTAAGTACTGCAAGGCGTGCTGGCCAACTGTTGAATGGATTCTCATAGTAAAGATGACTAGTTGCGTCCTTAACTGGTTGTCGGGCTTCAGTGACTTGGGTACTGAACTGGACATGGAAACCGGAAGATATCCACTGAACCACTGCTCTAGGCAATGCAATTTGGAAACTCCTCAACTGCACATGCCCTTTCCTAGAGGTGGACCTAGTTATGTGGGAGATGGGTTCTGGCATTTGTGGCCCAGTTTAATTTTTGATACTGCAAACTCATCAACTGAGGCATTAGCCCACTGAGCTGCGAAGCCTGGTACCAAAGGTAGAACCAGTATATGGATTTGGCCCCAAAGCACTGCATCCCAATCCTTAGGACATGCTCGAATTATAGAACAAAGCCCTTGTAGACAGTCAGAGACCAACTAGTTGTGAAGATTGGAGACAACCCACAGTCAGCCCCTAGTGAAAAACCTAGGCCACGACGTCTGCCATCATATCTCACGCCCAGAGTCAGCGGACACATTCTAGTTTTCAGAGGGTTCGCTGTTTTAGTACTCTTGTCTCTACTATAGAGAAAAGACCTATTTTTCATTTAAGTTTTAGTACTGATTGGACCTTACCAGGGCCTCCCCAGCCCCCAAGGAAGGAAGGAACCTGATCCAACTGCAGAGCAGTAGTACTGGTGAGTGTGGGACACTAGTGGTAAATATTGGTGCTCACCAGGGCACTGCCTAGTAACTTCTGACTGTACAGGACTCCTGGAAACAGGCAGGCTCACACGGACACACACCTTACCATCACTGTGCATCCCATATGCACAAAGGCCCTCTCCCCTTTCAGTCGTTAGGGATAACATGGCCCTTGCAGCTATGAGATAATACTAAAAGGACAGGCCGGGGGAAGCTTGAGAAAGACTTACTCCAAGTAGTACGAAAAGGTCCTCAGTGAGTCACAAAGACTGCGAAAGGGTCACACAGAGGGGTGTGCTAATAGATGCCAGAGGGCACATCCACTGCTGCTTTCAGGGTAGGCTATCCAGAAAGAACATTGAGATGTTGGCATGGACTTTCAAGGAGTCAAAATAACAAGAATTTTAACATGATGTATAGTCTCAGTGGAACAAAAGAAGTCTGCTGCTGTGAACAGGGGAGGGTGGAGCAAGGAGGCACAAGATAAACTTGCTTTTTATGTAAATTAAACAAAAATAAAAAATAAAAAAACGAGAGAGGCAGGTTGGGGGAAGGCGAAAGTCTAAAAATATATGATGGTTTTAAAAATGGAAGTTCAAATCTTCAGATTTTTGAACGGAATAAAACCTCAATTTCCCAATTTAATTTACACCACCTTCCTAATCAGTCCCTACAGACTCTCCAGCTCTCAGTTGCCTCTCTGCATGTGGAGGTTCTCGCCTTACTGCTCTCTTGATCTGCAAGTTTTCCTGTCCTTACCAAGACTCCTGTGTCCACTTACCTCTCAGAGCTCTCGTTCAGGGAAGGCTTACCTCTCTCAGTGAGGGGGTGCTTCAGCTCAGAGTGAAAACAGGGGGAAGGATGCTTTAACCTATAAACTGCCAGCTAGATCCCATGGCCATGAAAAGCAGACTCATAGGTTCCCTTCAAGTGTTTGACTGAGATAACATTCACTCCTAGTTCCTCCCCTTCAATAATCTTGTTTCACAAGTCTGGTCCACCCCCTTTTATAGTCCCGCCCTCAGCATCTACTCACCGGGATCCCAGTCCAGAACCCGCTCCCGGTGTAGAACACGGGCCCATATTGAATGAAGCAGGACATCACTGCATAGAAGACGCAAAACAGGCCAATCATAATCTGGAGAGCCTGCAAGCGAAGAAAATAAGAGGTTAACCATAGCGTGCCCTCCTTACTAACACCCCTCCACGCCCTCTATACGGCCTGGAGACAAAGTCACAGAGAGGTTAATGATAGCATCCACTTCTTACTAACACCCCTCCATGCCCTCTGTATGGGCAGCAGACAAAGACAAGGAGAGGTTAACTATAGCATCCACTCTTTACAAACACCCCTCCACACCCTATGCACAGCCTGTAAACAAAGGCGCAGAGAGGTTAACTATAGCATCCACTCCTTACAAACACCCCTCCACACCGTCTGTACAGCCTGCAAATACAGACACTGAGTGGTTAATCATATCATCCACTCCTTACAATCACTCCTCCACACCCTCTATACTGCCTGTAAACAAAGACCTATATAGGTTAATGATAGCATCCGCTCCTAACTAACACCCCTCCACGCCTTCTGTACGGCTTGCAGACAAAGACATTGAGAGGTTAACCATAGCATCCGCTCCTTACTAACACCCCTCCACACCCTCTGTACACCCTGTAAACAAAGACGTATAGAGGTTAATGATAGCATCCGCTCCTAACTAACACCCCTCCACGCCTTCTGTACGGCCTGCAGACAAAGACACTAAGAGATTAATGATAGCATCCACTCTTTACAAACACCCCTCCACACCCTCTGTACAACCTGTAAACAAAGACACAGAGGTAAACTATAGCATTCACTCCTTATAATCACCCCTCCACACCCTCTGTACAGCCTGTAAACAAAGACACTGAGAGGTTAACCATAGCATCCGCTCCTTACTAACACCCCTCCACACCCTCTGTACAGCCTGTAAACAAAGACGCAGAGAGGTTAACTAAAGCATCCACTTCTTACAAAAACACCTCCACACCCTCTGTACAACCTGTAAACAAAGACGTATAGAGGTTAATGATAGCATCCGCTCCTTACTAACACCCCTCCACGCCTTCTGTACGGCCTGCAGACAAAATTGAGAGGTTAACCATAGCATCCGCTCCTTATTAACACCCCTCCAAAGCACTCTGTATGGCCTGTAAACAAAGACACAGAGAGGTTAACTATAGCATCCACTCCTTACAATTACCCCTCCACTCCCACTGTACAGCCTGTAAACAAAGACACATAGCGGTTAACTATAGCATCCACTCCTTACAATCACCCCTCCACACCCTCTGTACAGCCTGTAAACAAAGACACAGAGAGATTAACTATAGCATCCACTCTTTACAAACACCCCTCCACACCCTCTGTACAGCCTGCAGACAAAGACACTGAGAGGTTAACAATATCATCCACTCCTTACAAACACCCCACACTCCCTCTATACAGCCTGCAAACAAAGACATAGAAGTTAATCAGAGCATCCATTCCTCACTTACACCCCTCCACACCCTCTGTACAGCCTGTAAACAAAGACACAGAGAGGTTAACTATGGAATCCACTCCTTACAATCACCCCTCCAAGCACTATGTACAGACTGTAAACAAAGACACTGAGAGGTTAATGATAGCATCCGCTCCTTACAAACACCCCTCCAAGCACTCTCTACAGCCTGCAAACAAAGACACTGATGTTAACCATAGCATTTGCTCCTTACTAACACCTCTGTTAGCCCTCTATACAGCCTGCAGACAAATATACAAATTTTAATCACAGCACCCTTCTCCTTACACCCTTCTCTTCTCATACCCAGCACAGCCTGTAAACTAAGACACAGAGGTTATGTTCTGTGGCGTTTTAGGCTCTGTGAGGAAGATGCCTTGCGGAGAGAGACCCTTACCGAAGGAACAACAAGGGGAGGTCCACATTCATGGGTGATGGTTCCACGGCGATCGACAGAACCACAGCATCCAGACACCTTTGCTCTATTTCCACAGGGACGCAGACAGAGTCATGCCCCGGAAGTACCACCCCCGCAAACCGGAAGAAGAAGCCCGGGACCAATATAAGAGGGGCAGAATCAGCCGGGGAGGAGAGAGGAAGAACGCTGGAGTGGGATCGTCGAGAGAGAAGACGCAGGGCCCGACTTGCTGAGAGAAGACGCGGGACCCGATTTGCTGAGAGAAGACGCGGGACCCGAGAGAGAAGACGCGGGACCCGACTTGCTGAATACCCGGACGCCAGGAAATCCTGAGGACGGTGAAGAAAGCTGGTGTGAGAACTGGTGGTGTCCGGAGGAGGCTGGGGAGCGGCCGTAACTCAGGAGAGTTACGGCGGAGCCGCTGAGTGTTTTCGGCTCGGGGTTATCACGGAGAGGGAGGGAGAAGAAGTGGGTGGGAGTACCGGGGACGAAGCGTGAGCAGGAGGGTAGTCTTGGCTAGTTGAGAATCCCTTCTGTGAAATATATGCCTTATCAACCAAGAGCTTTGACATTGTCGCATGATTGTGCACCTATTTTTCTCATTCTGGGCACATAACTCTAATTCCCAATAAGGAGTCTACCGTTTTCCTTCCCCCATTTTCGTTACCCTTATCTTGTTCTTTTTTTCCCTTGGCTTTCGGTACTCAAGACCTATTACTAGACTGGGCACACCGTAGAACATAGAGCACCAAGGTGTGGTGATGGGAGTATACCCCTAATCTTAATCGTACAACAGTCTGACGGCTCCTTTTCTTCTCTTTATCCTCCTATGAGCCTCTGGGATGACCACCACGGTCAAGGGGAACCAAGAAGTGGAACAACACCTTTGTCCTCATCAAACCCTTCCAGCTCACAGGACTCATCGGAGGAAGAAGACCGTCCAGGGACCCCATCCCAACAGTCTACAGTTCCCTCTTTTGTCAATAAACCATCTTTCAAACCCATACTTCAGCCTCCACACCTGTTTATCAAGCCTGCCCTCCCACAAGTGGTGTCAGAAGTAGGATACAAAGGCGAAATGGAGGCTGCCCTAGCAAAGATGGCCGAAAACCAGGAACATTTGGGGAAAGTCATGGAACGCTTTTTGAATGTGGTAGAGGAAGACCCAGATAAGTTACAACAAGTACTCGCTGGACAAGGACAGACCCAAGGGACCGCTATGGACAAACTTACCGCAGTCCTAGGACAACAACGAGGTCCCACAACCCTACCGTCAGTCGTCCTACAACGATACGTAGCTGGAGAAGATCCGGATTTCTTTTTCAGTAATTTTGAACGCATGGCAAGTGCAGCCTCATGGCCCGCAGACAAATGGGGTCAGTATTTTGTACCACTGCTATCAGGAGACCTACAAGCTGCCTACCAGGCTGCTCGCCTCCAAGGAACAGTCCCCTATGCAGAAATAAAAAAATGCATCTAGAGAGACTAGGAATAGACAATGAAACCTACAGATTAAAATAAGGCAAATGAAAGAAGAACCTCAGGAGACGCCTCGCGCCTCGTACTTTAGAGTAAAGGACATGGCGGACCGTTGGCTAAAACCCGCCACTACAGATAAGGATGGGATTATGGCAAAAATTTCCCTTGAACAATACCTAACATCCCTTCATCCACCCAATCAACGTTGGGTCCGACAGCAAGCTAACCTCACCCTAAAAACAGCAGTAGAAATAGCTAGTGCTTATAGCAGGGCACAGAACTTTCAAAAGGGATGAGAAGAAAACGCAGGGAAAACAGGGGGACACCCACTCCATCGGCCATCAAGACCTCCTTTAGCCAAGAAACCTGAACCACTTACTCTCATTCCCAGTGCCCCTGTGCCAAATATTCCGTTCATTCGACCCCCTGTGACGGGACACCAGTGTTTCCAATGTGGAGGGATGGGACATATAGCTAGATTTTGTCCACAAAGAGAAAAGCCTATAGAAATAGGGATGGCTCGCAATTACTATTGCTCTCCCCCAGACAAGAAACTTCCCCCTTACAAGTGCACCATCTCTGTGAATGGGCAACCAGTTACCGCCTTAGCTGACACAGGGTGTTTGCATAGTGTAGTCAGGCCCCAAGACTTAGGTAAAAGTATAGGTCCCATAGAGGGAATGGCCATTAAATGTGTACATGGGGACACCAAACCGTACCCCGCTGCTAGGGTGCTCATTTAACATCCTCAATATCAAGGTACATCCCTAACTGTAGGTCTGATACCTCGGCTACCGGAACAAGCCATCCTAGGTAATGATTACGCTAAGCTGCCCCAGTTGCTACAGGAGTCAGATTTGGCTGAGGATGAATGGTTAGCCACAGCTCCTTTCTCTAAAGACACGGAAAAGTAGTGGCCGTCTACTAAACCCCGGAAAAGCCGAAGACGGAGAAGGGCCGAAAAAGGGGGAAATCCCCTGGTAATGCCCGTCGTTCCGGTAGAAAACCCATGGGAAACAGACCGAAACTTTCATGCTGCCCAGCGAGAGGACCCTGTACTTCAGAAGGCATGGAAAAAAGCACTTGAGGATGAAGACCCACAACATGTAGGTCCTTATTTCTTCACTAAGAATGGCTTATTGTATCGAAAAGGCAGTTCTGACCAGAAAGCCCAGTTGTTAATACCAGAACCCTTTCAAGAAAAGGTATTATATCTTGCACATAGTCACCTTTTAGGGGGTCATTTTGGTGCTGATAAAACCGCGAAAACTATTGTAGAGAAATTTTACTGGCCAGGGATATATCAGCAAGTAAAGAAATACTGCAGGGAATGTCCTATTTGTCAACGGCACAGCCGTTAACATCCTCCTAGGGCCCCGTTACAACCTCTTCCCATTATCAATGACCCTTATAGTAGAATAGGCATGGATATCATTGGACCCCTGCTACCTTCTAGAAGTGGGTATAGATACGTACTGGTTATGGTTGACTATGCTACTAGGTTCCCTGAGGCTATACCACTTCGCCGACCTGACACCGCCAATATAGCCAAAGCCATGATCGGAGTTTTTTCTCGGGTAGGATTTCCCAAAGCGATCTTATCTGATCAGGGACCTCCTTTTGTCTCCAAAATGATGAAAGATGCATGTAAGCAGTTAGGGGTAATTCAAATTAGAACAGGCGCCTATCATCCACAAACGGATGGATTGGTGGAAAGATATAATGCCACCATCAAAGCCACCTGAAAAAACTGTTGGATCTAGAAGCGCGGAGGTGGGAAGACATTCTTCCCTTGGATTTCTTTGCCATCAGGTGTAAGGAACAGAAAAGCACCGGGTGCTCTCCCTTTGAGTTACTATACGGGCATAAACCGCGTACCCTTCTAGATATGGCTCGGGAGCAGTGGGAAACAGAACAAGACGATACCAAGCCCCTGCCGGAATACGTCTCGAACCTCAAAACGCATTTAAGACAAATTCGAGACATAGTCCGAAACAATCTAGAAGACACACAGAATGCCCAAAAGACCCAGTACGACAAAGGGGCCAAACTGAGAACTTTTCAAGTAGGGTACCTCGTGTTACTCATGATGGCCTCTTCGGATCAGAAACTTTTGGGACAGTGGCAGGGACCCTATACAGTGCTCCAACAAGTCACCCCTGTAACCTATCGTATAGAAGTAGACAGCCCCAAAAGAATCTCGCAGGTTTATCATGTGAATCTGCTAAAGAAATGGGAGGGACAGGGTCCGGTATCTATCCATAGCATAGAACCCCAGGAGCCACTGTTTCATCAATGTATTGATCCTGAATTGCCCAATTCTTTGAAATAGGAATTGATCCAGGTGTTACAACCTCTTGGTTTTGTCTTTTCCACTACTCCAGGGATGACCAACCTTATTGAACACGCAATCAAAACCCCACCAGGTAAATAGGTTAGACTAAGACCATATTGCATACCTGAAGCCAGGCGTCAAACAATAAGAGAGGAAGTGCAGAAGATGTTGCAGATGGGAATTATAGAACCATCTAAAAGCGAATGGAATTCTCCCATTGCGCTCGTACTGAAGCCAGATTGGTCAATTCGATTCTGTATTGACTTTAGGGAAGTAAACAAGATTTCAGAGTTTGACACCTATCCTCTTCCCTGAGTGGATGAAATGGTGGAAAGAATAAGGAGAGCAAAATATATCAGCACCCTAGATCTGTGTAAAGGTTACTGGCAGATACCTTTAAAAGAAGAGGACAAAGAAAAAACAGCCTTTTCCACCCCTGACAGGTTATATCAATTTAGAATGTTGCTTTTTGGTTTACATGGGGCACCTGCAACATTCCAGAGAGCCATGAATATAATCCTAAGGTCTTATGATGGTTTTGCCGGGGCTTATATTGATGATATTGTGATATATAGCGATACATGGGAACAACACTTGGCCCATCTCACCACAGCCATCCAAACTTTAGGCGCGCATGGGTTAAAAATCAACCCAGCCAAAAGTCATCTGGCTGCTCAAACTGTTAAGTATATAGGATACCTATTGGGGGAAAGTGTCATAAGACCACAGACGTCTAAACTATCGGCCATTTCCCTTATACCATTTCCCAAAACAAAAAAAGATTTGAGAGCGTTCCTGGGTTTACTAGGTTACTATAGAAGATTTATCCCTAAGTTTTCCCAGATGGTAGCTCCTCTGACTGATCTTCTACAGAAGAATAGCAAAACTGAACAGATTTTGCAATCCCCTCTTAGTGAAGTGAGACGTTCCTTTGAGTCCTTAAAAAATTCTCTGACCTCGGAGACTGTCCTGGTTAGTCCAGATTATTCTCGACCCTTTGTTTTGCAAACAAACGCCTCCGACCAGGGGTTAGGAGCGGTCCTATCGCAAGAGACACTCCAGGGAGAAAAAACAATTTTGTACATTAGCCGTAAGCTCTTCCCTCAAGAGAAAAATTATGCAACTATTGAGAAGGAGGCCCTCGCCATCAAGTGGGCAATAGAGACCTTACGTTATTATCTAGAAGGAAGAGAATTCACTCTGTTCACAGACCATGCCCTATTAGAATGGTTAGCTAGGAACAAGGGCCACAATGAGAGGGTTCTGAGGTGGTTTCTATCGTTACAACCTTAAAGATTCCACACCCGACATAGAAACGGGCGAGACCAAGGGAACGCTGATTATCTGTCTAGATATGCACAGGAGTCACCAAACCCTAGAAGAAAGACAGCAAGGGAAAGGGGATGTGAGGAAGGTGCCTTGCGGAGAGAGACCCTTACCGAAGGAACAACAAGGGGAGGTCCACATTCATGGGTGATGGTTCCACGGCGATCTAGAGAACCACGGCATCCAGACACCTTTGCTCTATTTCCACAGGTACGCGGACAGAGTCATGCCCCGGAAGTACCGCCCCCGCAAACTGGAAGAAGAAGCCCCGGACCAATAACAGAGGGGCAGAATCAGCCGGGGAGGAGAGAGGAAGTACACTGGAGTCGGATCGTCGAGAGAGAAGACGCGGGACCCGACTTGCTGAGAGGGAAGATGTGGGACCCGACTTGCTGGGAGAAGATGCGGGACCCGACTTGCTGAGAGAAGACGCGGGACCCGAGAGAGAAGACGCGGGACCCGAGAGAGAAGACGCGGGACCCGACTTGCTGAATACCCGGACGCTAGGAAATCCCGAGGACGGTGTGAGAACTGGTGGGGTCTGGAGGAGGCTGGGGAGCGGCGGTAACTCAGGAGAGTTACGGCGGAGCCGGTGAGTGTTTTTGGCTCGGGGTTATCAGGGAGAGGGAGTGAGGAGAAGTGGGTGGGAGTACCGGGGAAGAAGCGTGAACAGGAGGGTAGTCTTGGCTAGTTGAGAATCCCTTCTGTGAAATATACGCCTTATCAACCAAGAGCTTTGACATTGTCGCATGATTGTGCACCTTTCCTTTTTTTCTCATCCTAGGCACATAACTCTAATTCCCAATAAGGAGTCTACCGTTTTCCTTCCCCCATTTTCGTTACCCTTATCTTGTTCTTTTTTTCCCTTAGCTTTCGGTACTCAAGACCTATTACTAGACTGGGCACACCAAAGAACATAGAGCACCAAGGTGTGGTGATGGGAGTATACCCCTAATCTTAATCGTACAACAGTCTGAGGGCTCCTTTTCTTCTCTTTATCCTCCTATGAGCCTCCGGGGTGACCACCACGGTCAAGGGGAACCAGGAAGCGGAACAACACCTTTGTCCTTATCAAACCCTTCCAACTCACAGGACTCATCGGAGGAAGAAGACCGTCCAGGGACCCCATCCCAACAGTCTACAGTTCCCTCTTTTGTCAATAAACCATCTTTCAAACCCATACTTCAGCCTCCACGCCTGTTTATCAAGCCTACCCTCCCACAGGCTCCGAGTGAATTTTCCCGATTCATGCCCTTATATAGGTACAGATCATGTTGCCCTAATATAGGCATAGAAATCAAACCCTTATTTAGACATAGCTTATGCAGACCAAAAACAGGCATGGCTACTTCCACCCGTGAAAACGTCACAACGATTTCTTGGAAAATCGGCTTAAGCAGTTAGGGAACTTCCCCTTTTTTGAATATTGATTTGTCCAAGAACTCATGTACTTTGCAAAGAACAACTAATCCCTAGGGGTTCTTTCCTGACGTTATTATGCCTGACTTTACGTCAAACTATAGCATTCCTAGACACCTTCAAGGAATAAATATACCTTCACTTGCTCTAGCGAGACACAGTAGTTCGGAGCAGTTCGACTATCTACTTGCCCGACACAGCTCGCTACAGCAAGTGCCAAAGGAAGCCGACCCTCCAGCTGACGCACTGATCAAGAAGCTGCCCTTCTCCTGCCGAGAATCCAGTTCCAGTGTTTCCAAGCTCCCCTTGCGGGGTTTTGGAAAATCGAGTCCCGAGACAGAGAAACCAGACCTCCTTCAATCTAACTAAGGTATGGAGCTGATTAGAACCTAGAGAAATCTTGGATAGATTCTGGGCAAAGAAAACTAAACCAAGGCTACACATTCATTGTTATTTATGTATGTATTTTTATATGGCTTAGAAACCATACAATGTTCTTACAGTATTATTTTATAATATTGTTCTCGCTGTACGCATTATTCTTTGCAGCCTGCATTACGATTTTAGCAGTTCACTTTCTCTTGCATGAGAAAGAAGACTGTTCAAGAAACCCTTTTTATTGAAAACGCCCATCTCTCTATTTCTCTGCAACTCTGTTGAAATGAAGCACGCACGATTGAGTGAGTGAAATACTTATCTATTGTTTCCGCGACTCTAGAGATATATTTCTTATTCTTGGGAAACAAAGTTGTCATGTGTATGCGGTTGTCAGAAACGAATCCCTTATTGTGAATTCGAGAACGTTTCTAGTGACCTCTGAGCTAGCTGGCACTCACTATTAAGTTTAGTATATTCGATAGAGACCTAGTCGACCTCAGTCCTACGTCTAATCTATAGGATATGTTATTCCAATGCGCAGAGCCTATTGGGAATATAGGAACTACACAACAGTTAACCATGCATCCTTTCCTTGCAAACACCCCTCCACACCCTCTATACAGCCTGCAGACAAAGACAGTGAGAGGTTAAAGATAGCATCCGCTCCTTACTAACACCCCTCCACGCCCTCTGTATGGCCTGCAAACAAAGACACTGAGAGGGTAATGATAGCATCCAGTCCTTACTAACACCCCTCCATGCCCTCTGTACAGCCTGCAGACAAAGAGACATGTTTTAGTCACAGCACCTGGCTTCTTACACCCTTCTCTACTTGCACTCTGTACGGCCTGCAGACAAAGACACAGCAACCGCTACTTACACCGTTTCCTCTCCGCACCCTGTATTTCAGCTTGAGAGCATTTGTACCAGATCTGGAAAGGGGCGATGGGGGGGGGGGAAATCGCTGGTGGCAACGGGTGTCGTTGTCATGTTGGAGGCTGATGCCGGTTGGGAGGTTATAGGTTTGACCTAGGCAACCATTGCTAGGGTAATGTTGGTCATCATGGGGTCATCCACAGCCTTGCAAAATGCACAGTGCTCTCCGGGTCTGAAGGAGATCTCATGTAATAATCTTAGGAAGAGCGGTAGATGGAACTGGGACTGGGATCCCGGAGTCATCGAAATGATGAGCTGGTGCGATTGCGCAGTCATCTGAGGAAGGTTGTCTTGAGTTGTTCGAGTTCTGGTGCATATCTGTGGTATCATTACAGGAACCTGAACAAGGCGCAGCAGGCTTCCATAAGGTGGGGTAGCTGAGATGTACGTAGAGGGGAGGGAGGTTTGCATCTCATTTGAGGAAAAATGCTGTATTGAAGGTTCATTTTTCTTGAGCGGTCTCAAGCGGGTGCCATCTTGGAGAGAGGCAGGCCGGTGTGGAGATCACTGCGCTAGAGCCAGTTGATCACAGGTAAAAAAAGGGGGCCACTCACCGGTGTCCGAGTAAGAGGCTCACGGCAAGAGAGGTCCCAAGCAGCAATAAAAAAACCTGTTGGTTGGACATGTTATGTCGAGATATTTTCCTGGAAGTGTTCTCCCCGACGGCCATAATGGAGTCAGGTAAGCCGATGTTGTGGGAAGTGTGCTGCAAGGAGATTCCTGCACGAAAACCGAGAACTTTTGAGGTTTTCTTCTGTGGTTTGAGACCGGCTAGTGGCTGGTCCAGCCAAACCTGCAATTGAGGTCCTGGTCTTTCAGTATGGGTAGGAGTCGAAGCAAGGTTCAGAGCAGCACTGTCTTGCTTAGTTATGCACCTCTAGAGAGGAGTGTATTGTGAAGCGAGAAGAAGCCACTCTGAAATTCAGGATCAGTGATGAGGGGGGTCGGGGGCAGGGGGCACTAATCTAAGGAGTAGTGTACACAGCTTGTCTAGGTGGACCACCATTGTCGATTCTGGCAGGAGAGCCATAGATCCTGTATTAGGCATCAGATTGTCCTCATGGGCCACCATTTTGGGGTCAGACAGAGGACCACAAGGCCTTCAGTACTCTTTTACCATCACCGAAGTTATATGCTTGAAAGGAAGGGGCGGGGGGGCAAACACCAGCTTAGGCCGCCCATTGGTGAGACCAGTCTTCCGCAGGCCTGTACACCCGAGAGGGTTAAGCGCCGAGCACGCCTCACTCATTGGAGTCTTAGCTGCTTTATCTCCTTCCAGCTATGCGGGCCTCTAGGGCCAGAAGTCGGCGGCCGCAGCCCCTCAGTTCAGAGGTGTCTGACCGTCCAGAGGATGCTGCTTTCAGCCTTGGTGCTACAGTCCTTACCTCCCGACTCGGGAGCCCATCTCCTCTGTCCCTCATCAGTGGCCTATTGGCGGCCGCCTGAAGCACCTCCCCAGCCTCTGGAAAAGATAGGCAGAGATTACCCTCAGGAGTCTTTCCTCATTTCGGGGCCCCTGCTACTTCCCAGATCAGCCATCTCGGAGCTCCAATGCAACGCAGCCATCTTCCCATCAGACCTCTGCAGCTGACATTATCAGAGCTCCTGTAAAAGCTGATATTTGTAAAGCGCAAACTAACCACCCATAAGGGTCACAAGGCGCTGGGGGCCGTCAAGGAGATTAGTGGAGTGGAGTGGTGTGGCTCACTGGTTAGAGGCGGCAGACCTGTAAGCAGAGAACGGCCCGGGACCAGGGTTCAATTCCCGACGCGGCAGGGTCTTGGACCAGGGTCAACGGACTCGATAATTCTCGCTTCAGTGCCTACTCTAACCAGGGAACACACTCGGCAACTCTGGGCATTAAGCTTGCCTCATCTCTACAACGGCCCCCCACAGACGCCGGGGATGCCTGGTTTCACCCTGGAGATACCCAGAAAGGGACCATCTCACAGGAAAAACCAGGATGGGTTCCCCAGCGGTCTACAGCGCCAGGACACTCAGGTAGAGTAACAGTGCGCTTTACAAGAATCCCACATTTACATTAAGTGAGCTATTGCCTAGAGTAACATGATACTGAGCTGATCTGCCTCCTGCGCTAGGGATCGAACCATGAGCCCTGCGCTCCGAAGTCAGCTGCCATGGCTGCTGCGCCACACCTCTATAAAAGGAGGGAAAAACAGCTACTTACATCTCTATCAAGCTCAACACAAGGTTCCCCTCTGGTCCAATGGAAAACCAGGCTTTGCCAATGTACATTTTTTAATCCGTTCCTGCAATGACAGATATGCTGATTAGTCCAAACGTATCAATCCAGTCAGATGCCTGCCCAGTTCCAACAAGCCATGCCTCCGTTAGACTGAACACCTTCATCTTGGACTGACAATGCTTTTTTCACTTCTTGGCCATCTGGTATCTCCTGTACCAGGTTGTAAGTTCAAAATTCTCCAGGTGATACACACTGCAAGACCCATCTTTCAAAGAATTCCTGAACTTCTTCTGGTCACCAATGGAGAACAACACATGGAACTTGTTGCTCGTGTTTAGACCCAACATTTAATTTTTTGAAAATCCTGAAGCAGCACAAATATGGTTTTCCATCTCCTTTTCCATTGTTTAATCGACCAACTAGACCATTTGGCTGTCAAGCGCGCTTCAGACCTGTGCTAGGAAGGAAAGGCAAGATTCAGCGAAGCCAGCCAGAAACAAAAAGTGTAAGAGTGACATCTGCAGCTGTTTCCGAAAATTGTGAGGTTTCAAGGGAAAGGATGCCATGATCTACAGTGTTTAGCAGTTGAGAATGAAAGGGAGTGGCCACAAGGCATTTTTATTTTATCTCTGGTGCATGCAAGAGTTTAGCTATAACTTTGCTCTATGGCGCATCTCATCAATTACTTTGGTACCTTTTATCTTTTGAGTTCCACCACACGTGCACTCCACACTTCAGGGTACCAGATCTTTAGGCTGCGTCCTGGGTTAAACCCCAATGCTCTTGTGTTGACTCCATTTGGCTGCTATAGGTGATGCTTTTGTGCCTTCCTTGGGTTGGACCTTCTTTACCTCTTGGGTAGAACCCGTGGTCTGAAACCTCTTTTCTGCATTCTAATCTTCACAGCTCCGCTCTTGTATTTACTCCACAGGCTCCTACATTTCTGTGTTTGGCATCAATAGTGGTTCTCTTGCTTCTCATCGCCCCTGGCTGGACTGGTTAGATGAATGCACTTGCCGCTATGCATCCTTTGACAGCATCCAACAGTTTCACCACCTTCTGTTTGAGGGTCACCCGTTTCTCACCTTTGCGAGGTTTCCTCTACCAATCCTTTTGAGTATTTACATTGCATCACTAAACTTGCTTTGTTGCCTCCTTATATTTCACTAGTGCTCTGACAAGTGGACTTCAGACTTTTATTCTTGCATTTTGGGGTCACCTTGTGCTCCTCCCGGTTAAGCAGTTGAAACGTCTGAGTGAATTCCTTTTAAGCGTATGCCCAATGGTTTTCTGCTTCTTGGTTTGCAAACCTGAGCTTCGTAGATAATTCTGAGAAATACCTGTAATTATAATATTGGATTAGGTTGTACCCCCAACAGGCGAAGGCTGACCAAACAGATTTATACAGCTCTACTATAATTATTTCCTCCAGAACTGACATAATAACCATTTCTCAATAGTCTCAAAGTAACACGTTCTATTCGGCCAGACATGGGTCCTTCTCCAGGTTGGACCACCTATTCACGCACATTGACCAAATGGGCGATTTTGCGGAACCCCGCATCCTGGCGCGGGGAATCTCTGACCACTTCCCGGTCAGCGTCATTCTTATGGGCGCAGTGATCACTAGGGCATCTTTCCTGAGGATAGACCCGTGGCGCCTTCGGGTCGAAAGAAGAAAATTGGCACGGCGCACAGCTGGTTGTGTGGTTTGTTTTGTTTAAAGATTGAAGGTGTTAAACAAGTTTAAGGTGCTCCGGCAGGTGACGCAACTGTCCAACTGCGTCAGAAAATGTAAATTGGTTGAGTGCGCTACTGAGGTGTAGGCGCATCCCTGCACATGGGCACACTTATGAGGTTCATTGTTGCAGAGCAAATGACTCTAATAGATTTGTGAAAGTTCAATTTCCAACTTTTATTTCATAAGTTCATTTCCTTATAAATTCATGTATCGTATTTCAAGTATTCAAGTTAAAGGCAGTTTTTCAAAAAGATGCTCCGATGCATTTCGAGCCACCAAGGCCCTTCCTCAAGGAGCGCTGCGAAGAAACAGGATATAGCGCTAATCAATTTCCATTGTAAATGATAACATATGAAAACATATACATTGCATCACAATTAAAGAAAACATCATGTAACCATTTGGGTTCTTGCGTGTTACGCCAGCGGGTTATACAACAGTGCTTAGGTGGAGTGACAAGTTTGTAAACGGGATCATAATGAAAGAGTGAAATTCGGGTGGAGTGTGAATAAGGTGGCTGCTCGTGCAAGCATTTTACAAAAAAACGGTAGTCAAAATCGCGGTACATGCGGGAGGATTACTGTTCATTACAGTGCCGGTAGGGGACTAGTTCCCAAGTGTGCAGTAAAGGTGAAAACATAAACAAGCTGCTCGTTCATGACGAGACTTACGTAATAGTTTTAGGTTGATGTCCTCATAGCATCTGAGGAAACAAAAAACGAAATGGACACATTAATAATTAGCTACGGTAAAGCGGGTCTCCTCGGTATCGGCAGACCGCGAGGTCAGACTTACTGGGGCGGGTGAAGTTCGTGGCGTCTCAGTGGAATCTGCAGCGGAGTGTCAGGAACTTCGCGTAGTGAACGCGGAGTTTTGAGATGTGATCAACAGCGATAACGGACTAAACGAGAAGTTGAAAAGGTGCGGCCATCTTGGAAAAGGGTATATGTGACACATAAATAAAAGAACCATTCACAAAACGTAAATAAGAAAACAAGCAAGATTAGGTAACAGTGTATCAACAATGTACCCAAAGGGTACTACAAATAGCAGCTCAGTTCAATCCGGTCGTTGAGACCATGGGGTTTCAAGGATTGTAGTCTATAAATCCATGCTGTTTCTCTTTGTAAGAGAATTTTGTTCAAGTCTCTTCCTTCGATATATGGCACAGTTTCCAAAACAAGAAATCTGATTTGGGACACATTATGGTTGGCCTCATTAAAATGGGTGGCCACACTGGATTTAGTATTCTTGATGCGAATATTTGATTGATGTTCGTTCATTCTGATCTTTATTTTTCTGGTGGTTTTTCCGACATATATCATGCCACAAGGGCATTTAAGTAAGTAGATCAAGTTCAAAGAATCACAAGTAGCGTCTACGTTCAATTTAATTTGGAAACCTCTCATGGGATGATTGAGGCTGTTCCTTCTGATGATATTATTGCAATTGCTGCAGTGGTGACAGGGGCGTGTGCCCGTATGTTTGACTGGTTCATTTGTTGTGCTTGATAACATTTCTTTGATGTTTTTGGAACGGGTGTGAGCGAAAATGGGAGGTTCTTTGAATAGATCACCAAAGTCTGGTTCAGAGGATAAAAGACGCCAGTGTCTCATAACAATGTTTTTGAAGGATCTGCTTGATGTCGAGTATCTGGAGACTAACACCATTCTTTTGTCATTTTTCCTGATAGATCCTTTAAGGGCTTCTGTACGGGGAATGACTGATGCTCTCTCAATGGCATTCTCTACTATTTCCTCAGGGTATCCTCTGTTTAAAAATCTGGTGGCCATGATTTTAGTCTGTTCGGTTGTGGATTCTGGATCAGATACAATGCGCTTAATTCTGAGCATTTGGCTGAACGGTAAATGTCTTTTCAGAGAGTTTTGATGAAAACTGCTGTATAGTAGTGTGTTATTACGGTCAGTTGACTTTCGAAAGAGGTTTGTCTGCAGACCATTTTCAGTTATTTTGATAAGTACATCCAAAAACGTTATCTCTTTCTCGCTGATGTTCCATGTAAATTCAATCCGGTCATCTTTTGAATTTAAATCCGTAAGGGCTAGTTCCAAATTTTGTCGGGAACCTTTCCAAATAAAGAATAGATCGTCAATATAACGAACATAAAGTTTCAGATAGTTCATCCAAGTTTTATTCATGAAGATGTTATTGAGTTCAAAATTGCCCATGTAAATATTTGCGTACGCAGGTGCAGCGCAGAACCAACGACCCAGGAGGGGTAAAAGAGCTGGAAAAAGACACAGAAGGTACTCAACAACTTCCGAAAACCAAAACAAAATCCAGGAAGAATCGTTAGTAATCAACATCTCGGATAAAACACTCATGGAACATGAAATTAAAACTCTCCAAAAAGGAATGTCATTCATCCCCACAAGCAACACTAATCTCTTGGAATTAGAAATTAGCATCTTCAAATTCACCCGGAAGTTGCGTTTAAGACATTTATTTGAGAAAATACTAGACCCCCCGACTAGACCCCCGACAGAACCCAAACCGGACCTATTGCTAGGTCTTAGACCACACAGCACTTATATGCCTCCTTCCAGCCATAAGAGCATAGACAACTTTGAAACCCTTGTGAGACAAGACATTTCAAAAATCAACTTTAAGAAAAAAAAACGCAACAACATGACAAACAAAGACTTAGACACATTGAAGAAGATTGCAAACAACAAGTCAATCAACTGCCTTAAAGCCGATAAGGGAGGTACCCTTGTGATCCTCAACACTAACTAACGTCTTGGATCCGAATACATATTTACCACTAGATGGGAACCCCACCAGTGAATACAAGATTGAGCTAAACAGACTCATCAACAAAGCACTCGATGAAGAAATCATCGATGAAAGAACAAGAAAATATCTGACAGTGGAATACCCTAGGAGCCCAACCCTCACCATGTTACCTAAAATACATAAAGACTTGATGAATACCCCCTTTCGTCCAATTGTTTCCACAAAAGGGTCTTTACATGAACCGATCGGTAAATTTATCGACCAATACCTGCAACCTATGGTTACCCACTTAGAGAGCTATATAAAAGACACTACAGAATTTTTGAATAAACTATCTTCCGTAAAGATTGACGAGAATGAACAACTGATACTGTGCACTGCCGACGTCAAGAGTCTATACACCTGCATTCCCCATGAGGGCGGAATTGAAGCCATTGAAAAGGCCTTACTCTTGAGTGATATCTCAGAACCTCTAAAAACATTCATCCTGGGCAATTGCGCTGCACCTGCGTACGCGAATATTTACATGGGCAATTTTTAACTCAATAACATCTTCATGAATAAAACTTGTATGAACTATCTGAAACTTTATGTTCGTTATATTGACGATCTATTCTTTATTTGGAAAGGTTCCCGACAAAATTTGGAACTAGCCCTTATGGATTTAAATTCAAAAGATGACCGGATTGAATTTACATGGAACATCAGCGAGAAAGAGATAACGTTTTTGGACGTACTTATCAAAATAACTGAAAATGGTCTGCAGACAAACCTCTTTCGAAAGTCAACTGACCGTAATAACACACTACTATACAGCAGTTTTCATCAAAACTCTCTGAAAAGACATTTACCGTTCAGCCAAATGCTCAGAATTAAGCGCATTGTATCTGATCCAGAATCCACAACCGAACAGACTAAAATCATGGCCACCAGATGTTTAAACAGAGGATACCCTGAGGAAATAGTAGAGAATGCCATTGAGAGAGCATCAATCATTCCCCGTACAGAAGCCCTTAAAGGATCTATCAGGAAAGATGACAAAAGAATGGTGTTAGTCTCCAGATACTCGACATCAAGCAGATCCTTCAAAAACATTGTTATGAGACACTGGTGTCTTTTATCCTCTGAACCAGACTTTGGTGATCTATTCAATTGCAATAATATCATCAGAGGGAACAGCCTCAATCATCCCATGAGAGGTTTCCAAATTAAATTGAACGTAGACGCTACTTGTGATTCTTTGAACTTGATCTACTTACTTAAATGCCCTTGTGGCATGATATATGTCGGAAAAACCACCAGAAAAATAAAGATCAGAATGAACGAACATAAATCAAATATTCGCATCAAGAATACGAAATCCAGTGTGGCCACCCATTTTAATGAGGCCAACCATAATGTGTCCCAAATCAGATTTCTTGTTTTGGAAACTGTGCCATATATCGAAGGAAGAGACTTGAACAAAATTCTCTTACAAAGAGAAACAGCATGGATTTATAGACTACAATCCTTGAAACCGCATGGTCTCAACGACCGGATTGAACTGAGCAGCTTTTGTAGTACCCTTTGGGTACATTGTTGATACACTGTTACCTAATCTTGCTTGTTTTCTTATTTACGTTTTGTGAATGGTTCTTTTATTTATGTGTCACATATACCCTTTTCCAAGATGGCCGCACCTTTTCAATTTCTCGTTTAGTCCGTTATCGCTGTGGATCACATCTCAAAACTCCGCGTTCACTACGCGAAGTTCCTGACACTCCGCTGCAGATTCCACTGAGACGCCACGAACTTCACCCGCCCCAGTAAGTCTGACCTCGCGGTCTGCCGATACCGAGGAGACCCGCTTTACCTTAGCTAATTATTAATGTGTCCATTTCGTTTGTTGTTTCCTCAGATGCTATGAGGACATCAACCTAAAACTATTACGTAAGTCTCGTCATGAACGAGCAGCTTGTTTATGTTTTCACCTTTACTGCACACTTGGGAACTAGTCCCCTACCGGCACTGTAATGAACAGTAATCCTCCCGCATGTACCGCGACTTTGACTACCGTTTTTTGGTAAAATGCTTGCACGAGCAGCCACCTTATTCACACTCCACCCCGAATTTCACCCTTTCATTATGATCCCGTTTACAAACTTGTCACTCCACCTAAGCACTGTTGTATAACCCGCTGGCGTAACACGCAAGAACCCAAATGGTTACATGATGTTTTCTTTAATTGTGATGCAATGTATATGTTTTCATATGTTATCATTTACAATGGAAATTGATTAGCGCTATATCCTGTTTCTTCGCAGCGCTCCTTGAGGAAGGGCCTTGGTGGCTCGAAATGCATCGGAGCATCTTTTTGAAAAACTGCCTTTCAGTTGAATACTTGAAATACGATACATTAATTTATAAGGAAATGAACTTATGAAATAAAAGTTGGAAATTGAACTTTCACGAATCTATTGGAGTCATTTGCTCTGCAACAATGAACCTCATAAGTGTGCCCATGTGCAGGGATGCGCCTACACCTCAGTAGCGCACTCAACCAATTTGCCTTCGGGACGAAACCATAAGTGACAAACTCCGGGAGGATTCCCAGTTATATTTCGTTGAAAATCGGGGCTCGGTCGAGTCTCAACTACTTTTATGGGAAGCTTATAAGACGGCTCTGAGAGGACAGACCCAAGCATTGATTGGTGCTCAGGAGAAAGAGGAGTCCATACTGATCAGACAGTTAGAAAGCGAGAGAAATCCTTGAGCGTGACGCTGGTGTGACGCCCTCACTCGATCACTGTCATATGTTGGCCCTAAAACAAAAGGACTCCCAGCACTAACTGAGAGCGAAGCACAAGCTTATTCACTCGCTACGCAACATCGGATATACGATGTGGCAGATAAAGGTCTGAAGCTATTGGTGTGGCTTGAACGCCGGGACAGGGAGCGATCATGGGTGGCTGAGGAACTGGATGGGACGGGATCGCTAGCCTCCACTGGCACAGATATAGCGGAAGCATTTACGTCATATTTCGAAGGGGTTTTTGTGATAACTGGGTGTGAGTGTTTGATTGGTTCAGATGCTCCGTCCATCGGCACCCCCTTTTGTACCGCTTTTTTCGCCATAAGTTGGCAGGGTATGCTCAGACCTGAGTCCCTTGCTCAATTTGCCACTGGATTCAAGCAAGCCTGGCTGAAGATGTCTGAAATGCCAGAAACCGGTCCTAGGAAGCTTGATTCGGTCCAGGGAAGGCATGGCTTGGCAGTTCGGGCTGGACTGTTCCCATGAGGCACAGGGTCAGACTGATTTGCATATGGCCATGTCTGAACTGGGGTGGGTGGCAGAGTGGGCTAAAGAATGGTGATGGATTAAACCCAGATCTGTTGACTGGGTGTGAGTGTTTGATTGGTTCAGATGCTCCGTCCATCGCCACCCCCTTTTGTACCACTAGTTCTAGTGGGCACCTTGCACCAGTCTAATCGGCCCTTATTGGATGTGGTTGTAAAGTCAACCTTATAGAAAGCTATCCTAGTGGTAGCGTGGGCCAGCAGTCATCAGGCTAAGACTTCAGAGAACAAATTAAGCAAGTTGTTTTACCAATTATAATCCCTGGAGTACCAAATGAAAGGACACCACACAAGGTATATATCAAATATATATGTATTTATTCTAAACACAACCCCTCTGCACTCTTTAGGAGGTCAGAGGTAAAAAGTACAATACAAGTTACTTCATTAGCATACGATTTTGCACAGTATACGTTTTGCCCTAGGGGCCTCACAAACCACGTACTCAAATATTGGTATAAGAACCACGTCTGGAATAGAAAGTAGGCCTAGGACCTAGGGAATCGATGGGGCTACTCTAAACAACCAAAGGTTAGGAAGTAGGAGGCCCACGGGAGATGCCTGCAGTGTCTAAACACAGCCGGGAGTTACTATTGACTTTCTATGGGAAACGAAGAAGTTACAAATTTACAATTAAAGGACACTTCCGGGTGGACTACGATGAAACCCCTTTAGACTAGGACACTTCGAGAGTCAAGACCCACGGGAGCACCGGAGTACTCGTGTTACCTCACCCAGGGAAGCCGGGTGCATAGGTGCCTTTTGGTGTCGGGTATCGTCGTCGTTTTCAATGGAGAGCTGCAAAGAAGTGCTCCAGGCGACCAGGGGAAAAGTGTCTGGGTGGATCCAAGGGTTGATCGAAGATCTGAAGAACCTGAAAGCAGAAGGGACAGAGTCTGGGTCACTTGCCAGTGACCAGGAAGGAACCAGGAAGGAACCAAGCGATGCCGGGTGATTTTAGGTGAAGAGGTGAAGCTTGTCTCTGCAGCCACGAGGTCCAGGAGGTGTCGACGACGACCAGGAGCTGGATTCGAGCTGTCCCACAAAGGATATAGTTGACTGCGGTGTCGGTATCTGGATTGGACCCAACAAGCCTTGGCAAACGCAATCCACGCAGGAGATAAAGATTGGCTTCGGTGCAGACCAGCAAGGTCTGTGGCGCTTCTCCTTTGTAGGGAAGTTGGAGCAAGCCATGAACAACCAGGAAAGCAAGGTAGATTTAAAAGGAAGTCTTCGGGGGCTTACTAGCCAACGGACTAGGAACTGGGAAGAGCGGGCCCCACGGGTCACTCGTGGAGTGTGGGTGCCTGGGCTTCACTGAAAACGGTGCTCGGGGCTGGGGCTTTTCATACCCCAATGCACAACTGTGAGATACCTTGGGAGTCGATGCAGTTAGCAAAATGCAGAATGTCCAGGAGTTCCAGTCCCACATCTCTCGTGTCTGCCACGGGTCTCAGCTTTGCTGGGATCATCGAGCAGCGTCAGAGATGTCTGGAAAACTGTGTCCTGTGTTGCAGATTCTTCGGGAACCGGCGGGAGCCTTGAAAATGCAGACCAGCAAAGTTGCTGTTGGTGCCTGTTTGCACAAGGTGGTCACTCCTTGACCACAAGGGAGCTGTCTTCCGTCTTCCAGTCGAAATGGAATGTCGAGGGTCCTTGATATGTGTTTCAAAGATTCGTCCAGGGTAATCTAAAGTCCTAGGGATACAGCTCCTATACTTCTACTCAGTTTAGGAGTTGGACTACCTGGAAGGTCCCTCCTATGGGTGGACCTGGGAAGGAGGTGGTTACAACCCTTTCCCTTTGTATAGTTTCGCACCAGAGCTGGGGCTGAGTGCCCCAGCAACTGGTTTGAACCGGGCTATGCATGGAGCACCTTGTGTGCCTCAGGCAGTGTCTGGAAGGCATTCACTGAATGCAGCCTTCCCTGCCCCAATACACTACAGCCTGTCTGGGGAGGTGCTGGCACCTCCCTGGACAGGAAAACTATTGTCCAGGCCACCCCTGCCGGAGTTTCGTCCAGCAGCAGGAGGGCAGACTCGTGTCTGTGGCAGCAGCATCCATTTTGTGATGCTGAGGCTCTGTTTAACTTTAACCGGGTTTACCAGTAACTACATGTCTTCTCCCTCTAGAAGGGTGGAATGCTACCCCCGCCGCCAGGACTGGCGGGGGGTAGTACTCCAAAGTGTTTGACACCTTACACAACATGTTTTGATAAAGCCAAACCAAAGTTAGCATTAACCACGAGGATTATAATGCACTTAAGAGTATATGGTATGGCTATATCATAGAACAGCTATAAGGAGATGGTTCCGAAAGCTGCAGAGGGGCTCAGCTCATGCTAGGGCACCCTCTCACATAAAACCAAGCACTCTGCCTCCAGGATTGTCGAGGCCTATCTTAGGAGTGGCTTATAGGTGTATATGTGTCTATATATGTATATAGATATAGGTATACAATATCTAAGTAAGGGGTGATTACACCACCTTACCTAGGCTGTGTGAACAGACCTGTGGTGTCAGTTCGGAAGGCAAACCAGGGGTGGCACAATACATGCTGCAGCCCCTGGTAGGCCTAGGGTGCACCTATACCCTGGGTACCTAGGGTACACTATAGAGGGACTCACAGAGGTGACCCAATACCCAATCTTGTATGTACCTAAAGTGCATTATATCAATTTAGAGAGAGAACAGCTAGGCTGTGGTCCTGATTAGCAGGGCCACAGCCAGACTAAAGTCGAAAAACCAGAGAATAACAGCAAAAAGTGGGGGTAACCATATGAAGCAGACCCTACTCTCCTACAGTTTACACCCCAATATGCACCTGTGCAGAGTTTCTGCAGGACTTCGCGCTGCCCACACTGTCCAGGAACAAAGAGACCGACTACAGGCTAAATTCACTGAGGTGCAGATAGGACAAGCCCTCAAATCTCTTCAAGCCGGGAAGGCGCAGGGACCGAATGGGCTCCCAGTAGAAATATACAAGCGGCAGGTGAATATCATCATTGACCCTCTCCTTCAGATGTATTTAGAGACGCGAGATATGGGGAAGCTTCTGCCGGATCAGAGAGAGGCCACGATTGTGGTAATCCACAAAGCAGAGAAGCCGGCTGATCAATGCACTTCTTTCCGGCCAATTTTGCTTATTAATGTGGAAGCCAGGGTCTCAGCTAAGGCCCTGGCGACAAGGCTGCTCTCTGTTATGCCGGATCTGGTACATGTTGATCTTTCAGGGTTTATGGTACTCGTCAAAATCTACATCACTTGTATGGGGTCTTATATATGATGGAAGACTTGGGCAACACTCAGACAGCGTTGATGGGGCTGGACGCCTCAATGGCCTTCGACAATATCGAATGGCCATATTTATTTATGGTACTCCAATGACTGGGCTTTGGCCCGAAATTCCGCAGCTGGGTACGACTGTTGTACAAGCAGCCGGTAGCGAGGGTGGGAGTTAATGGGGCGGTGTCTTGAGCTTTTCCTCTGCAAAGGGGAACCAGACAGGGGTGCCCTCTGTCCCCTCTCCTGTTGGCCCTGGCCCTAGAGCTGCTGGCTCACTGGATTCGGAGGGACAGGTCATTCTGGGGCCTGGCTCTGAACAATGAGTGGGAAGAGCGTATCTCCTTATACGCAGATGATATTGTGTTATATATGGCCAGACCTTACCACTCGATAGCGCGGGCGCTCCACCATTTTGAATTGTTCGGTAGCTACTCGGACTACACGATCAATTGGGCAAAGTCATTGATTTACCCGCTCTCGGGCCCCCCGTGGATCCCGACGAGGAGTCCAGCCTCAATGTCGATAAACGGGTTTAAGTACTTGGGGGTATACATTACTGGAGATAGAGCGGAGTTCCTTGCTTGAAACCTGGATCCCCAACTGATACGTCTGGGAACAGACGTGAGCAATTGGAGGTCACTACCTCTTTCCCTCATGGCACGAGCTGCAATGTTTAAGATGCTGGCACTGCTGCGTCTCCTATACATTCTACAAAATACGCTGTATTCAGTTCCTAATGGGGCATTCATGCGAATATCTCAGGCACTATGGACGTTGCTTTGGGAGGTTGGCAACCAAAGGATAGCACTGCGTAAGTTGACAATGGGAGTGTATGATGGGGGGCTGTACTACTGGGCTTCACAGCTACAGGTGGTCAATGACTGGGTGTACTCGGCAAGTTCGGAGCCGGCTTACAGAATTGATTGGTTGGTCATGCCAAGGGGAAACTACAAGCCACTCCTTTACCCTCTGAGGCCGCGAAAGGGCTTGCCATCACATACAGGGGTTGTGATTCAGTGCTGGAGGGAGGCAAATAAATGCCTGGGGTGGACGAGCTCCCTGACAGGCGGAACCCCGTTGTGGTTTGGGGATCATTTAGCAGAAGTGACTCGATTGACTGGCTTTAGGGGATGGAAATGGGTAGGTATTAAGTATTTAGGGGACGTATGGAAAGGGGACGCCCCCGATCCTTTAACTATCTTAAAAAAGCATACGACCTCCACGACTCACAACATTACCACTACATACACATTACTCATGCTCTACGTTCACACATGCGGGGTGACATGTCAATCCCGGAGTATTCCCCTATGGAAGACAGGCTTCTCCTTGCTCCCATTTTTGAGAAACCCAATTCCACAATCTATCATAAGCTTATAAATAACATGCCTGATCCACTAGTGTCATAGCGGGAAAAAAAATTGTCTCAAAGTAGTCTTCATATGTTTTGGTGTCTGTGTGTCTCATTGTTATTGTCAAACTGTTTTTATCTAGACGTTTTTAATTGAAACTTCATTCAGTTATTTGTCACTTCCATTGATGACTCTGACCCTTCAGGTAGTTGCAATAGATTGTTACACACCTGTGTTGGTCGTGTCCTTGAGTGGTACCCTCAACACCATAGGTGGGCTCCTAATATTAACATACTATCCTGGTCAGGTCTCTTAGCAACAGAGGTGAAGGAGTGTTACCTGCCACCCCCAGCGCACCTTGAACAAGTCGCAAATTAATACCATTGTGTGGCTGCACCCCTCTCAAACTGGCCACAAATGGACACCCACCACTTTTTTTCCACTAACCTGGCTTCTCACTCAACCAACACTCTCCCATAGGCAAACTCTTCCGTCCTTCTTTCAATGGCCATACAGCCACCGTTTCTCACAACGACTCTACTATTGGGATGGCCACTTTCGCCCAAGTCTGCAATGGTCCTTGGAGCTCGCCAATAGACCCAACCTGAAGAAAACATGGGAACCCGCAAACTGTTCCTCAGACCTCTCTCTTTGTTCACCCCACTCTCTTGCCATGTACATGTAACATAATGCGATCAATTGTACCCTTTCTCAATTCTCCGAACGACTCTGTTCCCGTTTTCTCCATCACAAGCCAAAACAATAGCTTTTCAACCCTCTGATCCTCCTTATACACCTTATCCTCCGAATCCTTCTTCCATGTCCCCAGTCTCACCTTTAAAGCAACTCCCCCATCCTCATCTCCTTCATCGAAGCCCACTTTGTCCTCTGTTGCTTTCTCCAGAGCATCCCAGTGCTACTCGTTGCCTCCTCCCTCTGTGAGAGGAAAGACTTATGGTAGCATCTATCTGTCCAAGCATGGATGAGTATCAAGCCTACGACTTATCTTCATAGACAACACAAGGATTCCAGTTCACATCCCACCCTGGCATTCTAAAATGCCCGGATATCTCCAAACCACAAGTAGCATGCCAGTCAACAGTTGAGAGCAATGCCCGACATAATTTACTCACGTACCCCCAAGACCTTCTGCTCCCCTCTGACGGAGGTGGCAGGGGTCTTGCCAGCATCCTGAGAGAGGGTCTTCTGCCCCTGCCACGCTCCCTTGGCAGACTTGAAAATGGTGGCCAGGCCTGAGGGCTGGTTAATGTTGATGGTAATGACAGCCGGCTTGGAGTAATCGCTCGCCGCTTCGACTCCATTGACGCAGACGATATTGGAAGACATGGTGCCTGTCTGGAAGGAGAAGAGAGAAATCAGTGAAGCCTGCAGTGCGTACCCTAAAATACAAACCAAACAATGGCACATTCTCCATCTGATCAGAAGACCAAGCCAACACACCCCATTTGGCTGGAGAATGTCACTTCACGTGTCTTCTGTTTAAAATTGCCTCCACTACAACTAAATTAAATGTGGAAATTAATTTCCCACTTTTTTTAGGTCTCGGCATCGAGACCTATTGTCATGGAGTTCGCTCTGAAGGGACCTAGAGCTGTGAACGCGCCGACCAGGGTCTGTGAACGCGCTTATGCAGGCCGGCCGAAGGCAGGCACACACACATGCACGCGCAGTCTCTCACACACACACACACACACACGCAGACACACCCACACACGTGCAGACACACGCGCGCAGACACACACACACACGTGCCAAGCCCCCCAAGCCCCACTTACCGCATCAGCCGCCACTCCTGATTTCTGCTGCCACCAGTCTCTGGGCCATCCACTCCATGGGCGCGGGCTTCTCGCAAAGACGGAAGTCCCGCCCCACGACAGCCGTGAGCTTGCACATCCCGAAACCGGAAGTTCGGGAGTGTGCACGCTTACGGCTTGGGTTTTTTTTGTGATCGTGTTAGGCATAGCACCATACGTGCAGAGATTCCCACCCACGAGAAGCAATTATTTCTGAAAGGAGTCACAAAACGCTGTTTCACTGTGGCTGTTTGTCAGTCCTGCTTGTGTGAGTGAACTTCACATCAAGTGATGCAGATGCTGTCAGCTGGCCGCCGCAAACAAACAGAAGAAGCCTGAGTGAGTACTGAGCAATCGTATTTTTTCCTAGACATTTAATACAGTTTTGAACCATATTTCACAGTTTATCTTCTGTGCGGTATAGTCTGCGTGGTTGTCCGGTTGCTTTAGAAAAATATTTCTGGAGTTGCCCAGCGTCCAATGGTTGTTTATTCTGAAGGCCTGTGTGCGTGCACATCCCGAAACCGGAAGTTCGGGAGTGTGCACGCTCACGGCTAGTTTTTTTTTGTGATCGCGGTAGGCATAGCACCATACGTGCAGGGATTCCCACCCACGAGAAGCAATTATTTCTGAAAGGAGTCACAAAACGCTGTTTCACTGTGGCTGTTTGTCAGTCCTGCTTGTGTGAGTGAACTTCACATCAAGTGATGCAGATGCTGTCAGCTGGCCGCCGCAAACCAACAGAAGAAGCCTGAGTGAGGACTGAGCAATCGTTTTTATTCCTAGACATTTAATACAGTTTTGAACCATATTTCATAGTTTATCTTCTGTGCGGTATAGTCTGCGTGGTTGTCCGGTTGCTTGAGAAAATTATTTCTGGAGTTGCCCAGCGTCCAATGGTTGTTTATTCTGAAGGCCTGTGTGGTCTCGGTGTTTACCATCATTAAACTTGGGTTGCTCTCGGAATACATAGAGATGGAGCTTTCCGTTCTGCCTTTCAGGTGAACTGGGCGCCTTGTGTGACTGTTTATCATCATGTCTTCTATCAATAAATGCATCGTACATGTTGGACAGGCCACGTGAAGGGCCGCTCCCCCTCTGCCCGACCAGGCCCGAGCCCGGTCCCTCAAGTGTCACACACCACCACTTCACGTTTTCCGTCCCCTCCGGGACCCTTGCCTCTGAACATATCGACCTCGTGGGCCCGATCCATTACTGGCCCGCGCGCCCAGCCCGGGCGCCATCTTGGACACTCCGCCACGAGGCCGCGTGGCCCCCGATCGACCCCAACCCTGGGCCTGGCCAGGCCTCAGACATCCCGGCACCACCATCCACCCAGGAGGTGAGCGGACTACTTGGCAGGTCAATGGGAGAAAGAGGTGTCGATGGTTCTCCCTCGCCAGGTGCCGCTCGCCCCAACCTCCCCGGGCGCTGGCTCCACCCCCCTGCTGGGTGTCTGGACCCCTTCATCCCGGACCCCCCAACCCCCAAGTGCGAGGGTCCGGACATCAAAGGGCACCAGCCCTATAACTGGGGCAGCTCCAGAGCAGGAAGGCAGTTGTATCCTGGAGTCGAGAGACGCAGTGAAGAACTCATCCTTGACGGACTACTGGCGCTGCCGTAGCCCTGCCTTGCGAAACATCGTCCTGCCTGCTGGCGCTGCCGCAACCTTCATCGTCGTCGGGACCTGCTGGCGTGGCCGCGGACCGTTTGTAACCACCATCTTCATCAGGACCTGCTGGCTCCGCCGCGGACCGTCGCTTCCTTCATCCATCTCGGGACCTGCCTGGCTCCGCCGCGGCCCGATCATCTAGAACGCCGAGCTCGAGGATTGAGAGCTATTTTCATCTATTGGTAACAAGACTGTCCCGCTACCCTTTTCCCAATCCAGAGACCAGAATCGAGGGGACCCCTGAGTCCAGACCTCCTTGTATAATTTTACCGTACCTAAAGAATTGCTGATAAAGTATCGTTGAACCTTATCCTGGTGTGGTGTCCGTCTGTGGGGGGGAAGTTACTTGTCTGTACGATCGCTGGAGACGGCTCTCCCCGGAGACCTCTCCCCTTGTCCTCGGCCGACCCTCCCGGTCCGTCTAACATTGGTGGCCAGCGGCGCGATCCGAATCACCGCATAATCGTACAGAGAGTAGCTCACCCCACGACGAAATCACAATGACAACCAAAGAAAGCGGATCCACCGAGAAATTTCAAATGGAGAAATTGGACGAGTACAGCCATCGTGAACTAAAACAATTCTGCATCGAACTAGGTATCGCTACCACCGGTCTAAGTACCAAAGACGATTTCAAGCATGCCCTAGAGTCCTGGGCAGAAACCGGGGCCGTAGGAACCACCGACCAAAACATCGCAGCAGTAGGAAAAAACACCACGGCCCCCGAGGAGCAAAGAACGGGTCTCTCGCAAGACGAGATCCAGGAACGAGAAAGAACACGACTACATGAACTAGAAATGGCCCGGCTCAAAATGGATGTTGAACTTAAACTGGCCGAACAAAAAATAAGCTTAGAGCACCTGCGTCTCCGCGAAGAAAGAGAGGAAAAACAGAGACAAAGGGAGCTCGAGGAAAAGAGGCTGGCGTATGAACACGAGCGCAAACTAGCTGAGATAGACTTACGCAAGCAGAACAGAGAATTAGGGGTGCCCGAGCAACCCTGCGACCCAGGGGCAACAGAGAAAAAGGTACACATCCCCAAGGATGTCGTTCGAGAATACTTCCGAGAGGACGACATCCAGCAATGGTTCAAGGCCTACGAAATCGCTATGACCGCCCACCGGATCGATCGAAGCGATTGGGGAGCCGGTCTATGGGAGAGATTCCTCAATGAGGGCCGCGATGCCCTGCTACAGTTCCCGGACCATCAGATGACCTCCTATGACCACATGAAAGCTGCCCTCCTCACCCGCTATGGGCTCACACCCGAGATGTACCGTCAGAGGTTCCGAGACTGCACCCGCATCCCGGGTACAACTTGGGTGGACTACGTGAACTACTTTAGCCGAGCCTTCGAGGGCTGGATCAAAGGAAGCAATGTCACAACGTACGAACAACTCTTCAACCTCATGGTGTGGGAGCATCTATCAAACAATTGCTTCATTGAGCTCAGGCAGCACCTCCTCGACAGCAAATTGACTGATCCACGGCAGCTCGCAGCCGAGGCTGACCGGTGGGAAATCACCAGAGTGGGCCGAAATGGGTCCTATGAACAGAACCGGAACAACAACGGTCAGCACCGTCCCCGAGGAGGAGGGGGGGGCCAAGGGCGAGGAAGAGACAACGCTCCGGTCGCCCCCGCTACCAGCACCACCCCCCCGGCCAACCGGGGCAGCACCCCGGCGCGACCGGGGTACAGAGCCAATGTCACGTGTCACCGATGCCAACGAGTCGGCCACTATGCAAACGACCCAAATTGCCCGCAGTACCAGAGCCCAAGACCCCGCCAAGTGGCCGCTGCTGCCCTAGGGGAGGAACAGATCTCCGAGGAGCAGGAAGAATACGAACAAGAGCATCAAGAATGGGAGCCAGCCGCCATGACTTTAGCATGCTTAGGGGGGAAAGACATGGTCCCGCGGGTCCCCCTACCCGCTAACACCCGGAAGTACAGCCAATGGGTGAGCATCAATGGACGCCAGGCCGAAGCCCTCCGTGACACCGGGGCCAGTGTAACAGCCGTCCGCTGTCACCTGGTGACCCCAGAACAGTTCATACCAAACATTCTCTGCCCTGTCCGTTCAGCCGATAACTCGGAAAGTCTGTGTCGGATGGCCTGCGTCCCTTTCGAATGGGGAGGGGTCTCCGGCATGTTGAAGGTAACGGTCCGAGATGATGCTCCCGTAGACTGTCTCCTGGGGAATGACCTTGAAAGCTCTCCCTGGGCAGCCGTAGAACGAAGAGAACACCTGGGGATGTTGGGCGTCCCGGACTGGGCGTGCGTCACCACCCGGTCCATGGCCGCCCGTGCCAATCCCCAACAAGAGGAACCCGAATGGCCGGCGCCTCCTCCCCCGGTCGCCCCAGTCGAAGACACCGACCGTGCCGTCCCCCCAGAACCAGCTCAACCTCCGGACCTCGCTGGCCTCGACCAGTGGCATCAAGAGGGGGGACCCACACAGGAACAGTTTCGCCAAGAGCAAAAGACCTGTCCCTCCCTCGAGGGACTCCGCCAACAAGCCCTCGCCCAGAGCGCAGGGGATACCTCCGGAACACATTGGATCTACTGGGACAATGATCTGCTATACAGTGAACAAAGGATCGCGGAGTTGGGGGCCAGCCGAGTGCTAGTGGTGCCCCTCCGTTTTAGAGACTTCTTGCTAAACCTGGCCCACGATGTCCCCCTGGCTGGACACCTGGGTCAGGATAAAACCTACAGCCGCCTAGTGACCCACTTCTTCTGGCCCAAAATGAGGAATGATGTACTCCAGCATTGCCGATCTTGCCCCACGTGCCAAGCCAGTGGAAAGAGCGGCCGCAAACTAAAGGCCCCCCTGCAACCATTTCCCGTGGTCACCACCCCGTTCGAGAGGGTCGGGATAGACATTGTGGGGCCCATGGACCCCCGTACAAAACAAGGACATCGGTTCATCCTGGTACAAGTGGACCACGCCACCCGCTACCCCGAGGCTGTTCCCCTGCGAACTGTGACAGCCCCGGTGGTCGGCCGGGCCCTGATGGGGATCTTCTCCCGTGTGGGCTTCCCCAGAGAAGTCGTCAGCGACAGGGGCACAAACTTTATTTCCAAATATATGAAGTCCCTCTGGCAACAATGTGGGGTCACCTACCGATTCACGACCCCCTATCACCCTCAAGGAAACGGACTCGTTGAGCGGTTCAACCGCACGCTCAAAGGGATGATTGGGGGGTTGGAAGAGCCCCTCCGTCGCCAGTGGGATGTGCTGCTGCCGTGCCTCCTCTTCGCATATCGAGAGGTCCCCCAGAAGTCCCTCGGCTTCAGCCCGTTTGAGTTATTGTATGGACACCCCGTACGGGGGCCTCTCAGTCTAGTCAAGGAAGGCTGGGAAATGCCCCCTCTAAAGAACCCCCCAGATGTCTTCAAATACCTCCTAACCCTCCGCAACCAGACCCGACGGTTCAGAGAGCTGGCAAAGGCAAACTTGGAGGCCAGTCAAGAGGACATGAAAAAGTGGTATGACCAAAATGCCTCCTCCATCGAATTTGAACCCGGACAACAGGTATGGGTGATGTCCCCCACCGAGCCCTGCGCCCTGCAAGACAAGTGGACGGGGCCCTTCAAAGTAGTCGAGCGTAAGGGTCCTGTCACCTATCTCATCGACATGGAATCTTCACGGAACCCCCTCCGAGTCCTCCACGCTAATAGGCTGAAACCCCACTTTGTGCGTTCAGAACTCAGCCTCCTGATGGCCACAGACAATGGAGCCGAAGAAGACTCCGAACCCCTTCCTGACCTCCTACGGACTCGGGAGAAAGATGGCTCCGTGGATGGGGTCCGGCTCTCGGGAGCCCTCACCCTGGACCAACGCCAGGAATGTCGAGACCTTCTGTTGCAGTTCTCCGATCTGTTTTCCCTCACCCCAGGTGTCACTTCCTGGTGTGTGCACGACGTGGACACGGGGGACAGCCCCCCTATCCGCCACCGGGCCTACCGCGTACCAGATCGGGTACGGGCTTGCATCCAGGAAGAAGTAACCAAAATGCTCACCCTCGGGGTCATTGAGCCCTCAGACAGCCCCTGGGCCAGCCCAGTAGTACTGGTCCCCAAAGCAGCCGCTCCCGGCACCACCCCGGAACTCCGGTTCTGCGTCGACTACCGGGGCTTGAATGCGGTCACCAGAACAGACGCACATCCCATCCCCCGGGCGGATGAACTAATCGACCGCATAGGAGCTGCCCGCTATCTCAGCATTTTCGACTTGACGGCGTGCTACTGGCAGATCGGCCTCACACCCCGGGCCCAAGAACGATCTGCATTTTCCACTCCTGATGGCCATTACCATTTCAAGGTCATGCCCTTCGGCATGAAGAATGCCCCCGCAACATTTCAGCGGCTAGTCAACCAGGTCTTGGCCGGGCTCGAAGGATTCAGCGCCGCCTACCTAGATGACATCGCTGTGTACAGCCACCACTGGTCCGACCACCTCCACCACCTCCGAGCGGTGCTACAGGCCCTTCAGCAAGCTGGCCTCACGATCAAGGCCAGCAAATGCCAAATTGGTCAGGGGTCCGTAACCTACCTCGGACACCAGGTGGGAAGCGGCCTGGTGGCCCCTCTGCAGCTCAAGATTGCCGCCATCCAGTCCTGGCAGCCCCCCATCACCCAGACCGAGGTCCGCGCCTTTTTGGGACTCACGGGCTATTACAGACGGTTCGTGAAAGACTATGGTACCATAGTGGGGCCCCTCACAGAGCTCACGTCCAAAAATCAACCCAAGAAGGTCAACTGGACCCCAGATTGTCAAACAGCCTTCGAACAACTCGTCGTCCAGACGGATGCCTCCGACCACGGCATTGGGGCGGTCCTGTCTCAATTGAACACCGAAGGCCTTGATCAGCCAGTGGCCTTCATCAGCAGGCGACTCCTACCTCGAGAACAACGCTGGAGCACCATCGAGAGGGAGGCCTTCGCCGTGGTATGGGCCCTCAAAAAGCTCCGGCCCTACCTCTTTGGCACCCACTTCCGGGTGCAGACCGACCATCGACCCCTGCAGTGGCTGATGCAGATGCGGGGGGAAAACCCAAAACTACTACGTTGGTCCATCTCCCTACAAGGGATGGACTTCGCTGTTGAACACCGGCCTGGGCCAGATCACGCCAACGCAGATGGCCTGTCCCGGTTTTTCCACCTCGACGAGGAGAGTCCCCAAGAGGATGGGTGACTCTCCCCGCCTTCAGCTGGGGGGACGCATGTTGGACAGGCCACGTGAAGGGCCGCTCCCCCTCTGCCCGACCAGGCCCGAGCCCGGTCCCTCAAGTGTCACACACCACCACTTCACGTTTTCCGTCCCCTCCGGGACCCTTGCCTCTGAACATATCGACCTCGTGGGCCCGATCCATTATTGGCCCGCGCGCCCAGCCCGGGCGCCATCTTGGACACTCCGCCACGAGGCCGCGTGGCCCCCGATCGACCCCAACCCTGGGCCTGGCCAGGCCTCAGACATCCCGGCACCACCATCCACCCAGGAGGTGAGCGGACTACTTGGCAGGTCAATGGGAGAAAGAGGTGTCGATGGTTCTCCCTCGCCAGGTGCCGCTCGCCCCAACCTCCCCGGGCGCTGGCTCCACCCCCCTGCTGGGTGTCTTGACCCCTTCATCCCGGACCCCCCAACCCCCAAGTGCGAGGGTCCGGACATCAAAGGGCACCAGCCCTATAACTGGGGCAGCTCCAGAGCGGGAAGGCAGTTGTATCCTGGAGTCGAGAGACGCAGTGAAGAACTCATCCTTGACGGACTACTGGCGCTGCCGTAGCCCTGCCTTGCGAAACATCGTCCTGCCTGCTGGCGCTGCCGCAACCTTCGTAACCTTCATCGTCGTCGGGACCTGCTGGCGTGGCCGCGGACCGTTTGTAACCACCATCTTCATCGGGACCTGCTGGCTCCGCCGCGGACCGTCGCTTCCTTCATCCATCTCGGGACCTGCCTGGCTCCGCCGCGGCCCGATCATCTAGAACGCCGAGCTCGAGGATTGAGAGCTATTTTCATCTATTGGTAACAAGACTGTCCCGCTACCCTTTTCCCAATCCAGAGACCAGAATCGAGGGGACCCCTGAGTCCAGACCTCCTTGTATAATTTTACCGTACCTAAAGAATTGCTGATAAAGTATTGTTGAACCTTATCCTGGTGTGGTGTCCGTCTGTGGGGGGGAAGTTACTTGTCTGTACGATCGCTGGAGACGGCTCTCCCCGGAGACCTCTCCCCTTGTCCTCGGCCGACCCTCCCGGTCCGTCTAACAGTACACTTCCCGACATATCTGTTTTTTCATCTTGTCACCTTGTGGCAAACTGCCTGGTACCAGTGATGCTGATGTGCTGTGTCCTGAGTGCGATACAAGTATGATGCACGAAGATCAGGCTGCCCTTTTGCATGATGGAGTAACCTCGACATTTGCCTCAATATGTCAGAACCCTTCGGCCACAATAGGGACCGAGGCAGGAGGAAATACTCTATAAAGTAGCAACACCAACAATACTGTTGCGAGAATGTAGTAAGTAGTAAGCTAAGAACTGGTCAGTATTTAGAGCCTGATTCACAAAAATAAACTTACACTTTCGTGTTAGTTTAAGATTTTTTTCAATTCACAAAGAAATTTTACAAGTAGTATCTTTAGGACTGCCTATCTTTGTCTGTCCCGAGTCTCGCCACGGGAGCAGAGACTCAGCAATCATAAACATACCACTGGTAAAATTATTTTGTGAATTGCAATAAAGCGTAAACTTGCACAAAAGTGTACGTTTAGCCAAGTAGAGTGTGTAAACAGACTTAAAATGCCCCTGCTTAACACAGGATGTCCACCACATCTCTCCATATAAGAGCTTGGAAAATGTATGTATTTATTTACTTTTTATTTATTTATTAGTAGAGCAAGAACAACAAACTAATTTGTTGCTAGGCACCAGGATCAATAAAAAATGTGTTAGCCTATAACAGGTACCACTAAAAAGAAATTCGGGAAGCAGTATGCTACTGCTACTGAGAAATTTAGCTAGTACATTTTCAAACAAAACTGTTTTGTTTTCCCCCCCTAAATTATAGCAGAGCATTTTTTCCTTAGAAGTGCTTAAGCAAAGAGTTTCAAGTCGTTTGGCCTTGAACTGCACATCTTTGGTATCCCTTGCATTGGAGTTTTGATCTAGGAACAAGTAGGATGGATGGACTTCTTGATCATGCATTCAAAAACTAGACATGTTGATTTAAAGATGATACGATTATGCACTGGTAAGTGCCGAGTAGTGAGTGCCGAGTAGTGAGTGCCGAGTAGTGAGTGCCGAGTAGTGAGTGCAGAGTAGTGAGTGCAGAGTAGTGAGTGCAGAGTAGTGAGTGCAGAGTAGTGAGTGCAGAGTAGTGAGTGCAGAGTAGTGAGTGCTGAGTAGTGAGTAGTGAGTAGTGAGTGCAGAGTAGTGAGTAGTGAGTGCAAAGTATTGAGTGCAGAGTAGTGAGTGCACACTAGTGAGTGCAGAGTTGTGAGTGTGCAGAGTAGTGAGTGCAGAGTAGTGAGTGCAGAGTAGTGAGTGCAGAGTAGTGAGTGCAGAGTAGTGAGTGCAGAGTAGTGAGTGCAGAGTAGTGAGTGCAGAGTAGTGAGTGCAGAGTAGTGAGTGCAGAGTAGTGAGTAGTAAGTGCAGAGTAGTGAGTGCAGAGTAGTGAGTGCAGAGTAGTGAGTGCAGAGTAGTGAGTGCAGAGTAGTGAGTAGTGAGTGCAGAGTAGTGAGTAGTGAGTGCAGAGTAGTGAGTAGTGAGTGCAGAGTAGTGAGTGCAGAGTAGTGAGTGCAGAGTAGTGAAAGCAGAGTAGTGAGTGCAGAGTAGTGAGTAGTGAGTGCAGAGTAGTGAGTGCAGAGTAGTGAGTGCAGAGTAGTGAGTGCAGAGTAGTGAGTGCAGAGTAGTGAGTAGTGAGTGCAGAGTAGTGAGTGCAGAGTAGTGAGTGCAGAGTAGTGAGTGCAGAGTAGTGAGTGCAGAGTAGTGAGTGCAGAGTAGTGAGTGCAGAGTAGTGAAAGCAGAGTAGTGAGTGCAGAGTAGTGAGTAGTGAGTGCAGAGTAGTGAGTGCAGAGTAGTGAGTGCAGAGTAGTGAGTGCAGAGTAGTGAGTGCAGAGTAGTGAGTAGTGAGTGCAGAGTAGTGAGTAGTGAGTGCAGAGTAGTGAGTAGTGAGTGCAGAGTAGTGAGTGCAGAGTAGTGAGTGCAGAGTAGTGAGTGCAGCGTAGTGAGTAGTGAGTGCAGAGTAGTGAGTGCAGAGTAGTGAGTAGTGAGTGCAGAGTAGTGAGTGCAGAGTAGTGAGTGCAGAGTAGTGAGTGCAGAGTAGTGAGTGCAGAGTAGTGAGTGCAGAGTAGTGAGTGCAGAGTAGTGAGTGCAGAGTAGTGGGTGCAGAGTAGTGGGTGCAGAGTAGTGGGTGCAGAGTAGTGAGTGCAGAGTAGTGAGTGCAGAGTAGTGAGTGCAGAGTAGTGAGTGCAGAGTAGTGAGTGCAGAGTAGTGAGTGCAGAGTAGTGAGTGCAGAGTAGTGAGTGCAGAGTAGTGAGTGCAGAGTAGTGAGTGCAGAGTAGTGAGTGCAGAGTAGTGAGTGCAGAGTAGTGAGTGCAGAGTAGTGAGTGCAGAGTAGTGAGTGCAGAGTAGTGAGTGCAGAGTAGTGAGTGCAGCGTAGTGAGTAGTGAGTGCAGAGTAGTGAGTGCAGAGTAGTGAGTAGTGAGTGCAGAGTAGTGAGTGCAGAGTAGTGAGTGCAGAGTAGTGAGTGCAGAGTAGTGAGTGCAGAGTAGTGAGTGCAGAGTAGTGAGTGCAGAGTAGTGAGTGCAGAGTAGTGGGTGCAGAGTAGTGGGTGCAGAGTAGTGGGTGCAGAGTAGTGAGTGCAGAGTAGTGAGTGCAGAGTAGTGAGTGCAGAGTAGTGAGTGCAGAGTAGTGAGTGCAGAGTAGTGAGTGCAGAGTAGTGAGTGCAGAGTAGTGAGTGCAGAGTAGTGAGTGCAGAGTAGTGAGTAGTGAGTGCAGAGTAGTGAGTGCAGAGTAGTGAGTGCAGAGTAGTGAGTGCAGAGTAGTGAGTGCAGAGTAGTGAGTGCAGAGTAGTGAGTGCAGAGTAGTGAGTGCAGAGTAGTGAGTGCAGAGTAGTGAGTGCAGAGTAGTGAGTGCAGAGTAGTGAGTGCAGAGTAGTGAGTGCAGAGTAGTGAGTGCAGAGTAGTGAGTGCAGAGTAGTGAGTGCAGAGTAGTGAGTGCAGAGTAGTGAGTGCAGAGTTGTGAGTGCAGAGTTGTGAGTGCAGAGTTGTGAGTGCAGAGTTGTGAGTGCAGAGTTGTGAGTGCAGAGTTGTGAGTGCAGAGTTGTGAGTGCAGAGTAGTGAGTGCAGAGTAGTGAGTGCAGAGTAGTGAGTGCAGAGTAGTGAGTGCAGAGTAGTGAGTGCAGAGTTGTGAGTGCAGAGTTGTGAGTGCAGAGTTGTGAGTGCAGAGTTGTGAGTGCAGAGTTGTGAGTGCAGAGTTGTGAGTGCAGAGTTGTGAGTGCAGAGTTGTGAGTGCAGAGTAGTGAGTGCAGAGTAGTGAGTGCAGAATGCAGAGTTGTGAGTGCAGAGTAGTGAGTGCAGGTGCAGAGCAGTAAGTGCAGGTGCAGAGCGGTGTGTGCTGTTGAGTGCAGAGTGCTGTGTGCTGTCGAGTGCAGAGTGCTGTGTGCTGTTGAGTGCAGAGTGCTGTGTATTGGCAATGTAAATGACAATGTCATTTGTTTATGATTTAAAGAGAAAAAAAAGAAATGTCATGAGCAATGCCAATAGCTCTTTCTTTAATGATGCCGAGACCATTGCATTGTAAATGCTTGTCTTTAAATCTATCCAAATAGTTTTCTCAAACGCTGCCATATATAAGTTGGGTAATATCAAAAATGTACTTTCAATTTGTAAAAGCCACCAACTTTAAGACACCTCTCTACACAAGATGTGTGTTGGATGACAGTGCTAGTTTATGCTCCCATCAACTCCACTGCATGTAATACAACTCTTCATAGTCACTGTTCATTTACTATCTAAGAGGGTGCTCCAGCTCTTGGTGCCTCCTTATTGAAAAAATAAATGTGTGTATATATATATATATATATATTCACAGAAAAAACCATAGGTTTTAGGCCATATATAGTTAGGAACTTGCATTTACAAAACCTTGAAAATTCACTGAAAAAACCATTGGTTATAGACCATATATAGTTAGGGATTAGCCTTTTCAAACCCCTTAATTTACTCGCACAAAACCATTGAAATTCGCATATATAGTTAGTTGCAATAACTATATATCGCGCACCCGCAATCCACTGCTGATGATGTCACATATTACATCATTCATGACATGGTTAGTGACATCACTGATGACATCACTGATGACATCTCAAACGACATCACTGATGACATCTCAAATGACATCACTGATGACATCACTGATGACATCTCAAATGACATCACTGATGACATCACTGATGACAACATCCAGTGACTGTATGTTTCTGTAAAGTTAAAATATGTCTTACATATTGAAGAACGAGTGGATGTATAAGTGTCTGGATGAAGGATTTAGTAGGTGCATGACTGACTGTATGAGAGAATGATTAAATGTGTCTTACTAAGTGCATGGGTTAGTGACTAAACTGTCTTAATTTGTGCATCATTATATCTGTTGTTCTACAAACTGCTGCATGTGTTGATCAGTAGCTATATGAGTAACTGTATGGGTTATTGATTGGTTGTCCAAGTATTTGTATGGGAGACTGAGTGTGTGTGTATGGGTGGCTGGGAGGTGTGTGACTCTGTGCATAGATGTGTGAGTAGTTGATTCACTATATGTATGGGTTCAAAAGTGTATGTGGAAACAGCTGCATGGGCGGTTGACTGTGCATGAGTGTATTGGTGAGTGAATGGATATCTCAGTGCTACATGTCAAAGTAAGTACATATGTAAAACACAGTACATGTGAGAGTTGACATATATAAATAACTGTGCATAAGAGCCAGTGAATGTGTGAGTGGCTGTATGGATCATTGTGAACATGTATCAGGGATTGTATAAGAGAGTAAATATGTGTTAGTATATGTTTGAATAAGTAAGGTGTGTATAACTGTATAGTTGAGAAAATGGAGGTGTGATTGATTCTTTGCATGACTGACTAGGTGTGTGAGTAACTCCATGGATGAGTGACAGTCTGTGAGTGTCTGTTTACACTGATTGTATCTAAGGTTATATTAGAGTCTGAAGAGGTTCATGGTATTATCACATGAATGATATCATCAGTGATGTGATCAGTAATGTCAAATGAGATGTTATCAGTGATTTTATCAGTGATGTCATTTGAGATGTCATCAGTGATGTCATTTGAGATGTCATCAGTGATGTCATCAGTGATGTCACTAACCATGTCATAAATGATGTAATATGTGACATCATCAGCAGTGGATTGCGGGTGCGCGATATATAGTTATTGCAACTAACTACATATGCGAATTTCAATGGTTTTGTGCGAGTAAATTAAGGTTTTGAAAAGGCTAATCCCTAACTATATATGGTCTATAACCAATGGTTTTTTCAGTGAATTTTCAAGGTTTTGTAAATGCAAATTCCTAACTATATATGGCCTAAAACCTATGTTTTTTTCTGTGAATTTCAATGGTTTTTTAATAGCAAATATCAAAAGCTGTCAAATGTCAAGTACGTGATAGGTAAAAACTTTTTCGTGTTTATGCACGCTGATGTGCTTTGAACGCTGCCCCCCCTCCCCTCTTTTCTCTTAGTAGTACTCTCTCTTTGCAGATAGTGAAGGGTAGTTAACGCAGGCCTTTACCCCCGTTGTAATCCGTCGTGCCTGCTTGTCTCTCCATTTGATTGATTGTTATCCAAGCATTTACTGTTTTACAATTGATTCTCTTTGGTTCATTCTCTATTTACAAACAAGCACAAAGTCGCAATACTCTGTTTAGTCTTTGCAGATAGTGAAAAATCGTGTAAAAAAATAAAAGTAATCGAGCAAAATCAGTAGGCCACTAATGGGATCTCTTTTTGACCTCGCTAAAATAGAAACATTAGGAACAACCCTTCATGAGAAATACGAAAATAGTGAGATGAACTGAGCTCCACACCATGAGGGCTGCAAGACAGCTCGGCTCCGTCACCCACCCCGCCCAAAATAACGACAAACCCTATGCAAATATTATAAATATATACAACACACCAGCAAAGTAACAGGGTAAAACATTTTATTAAATAACTATTTACATAACTATTTTATACTTTTTGTTGCCCGATCCGGCTAGCTCAATCGATCGAGCATGAAACTCATGCACTCTGATAGCAAGCGTTGCTGCTGATGCTATGCAGACCAAAACTGGATTTCAGTTTGTACATTCTTCTAGATTTTTCCATCCAAGGCTGGTTGAGTTTGTAGAACGATGGCTTCAGATTTTCAACATACGGTGTGGTGGCGCGGACTGGGAGGGGGCGCTTGGCTCCTGCCCCCTCCCCAAGTAAGATTTTCATACGTGAGTGTACGTTCATGGTTTTGGTCCCTGAGTTGCTTCGATGTCACTGCCATGCTCAAATGGCATAAGTTCTGGATGTTGGGTGCCATAGTTCAGTTCTGAGCAGCGCTTGTAACACTGTCTGAAGCTTAATTGCACCTACTGCAGCTTCACTATTCTCAAAGTAAGTGAGGGCCGTTTGTGGACCTGACTGCATTTGAAAACAATGTGATATGGTACCTCCCTAAACCGCTTGACGGAGGCCCCCGAGGGGCGGTGTGATGGCACGCACTCGGAGAAGACGCTTGGCTCCGACCCCCTCCCCAAGTCTTATAGCACTGGTGTAGCCTGAGATCGCCCCCGACATAGGCGGCCGGCTCCCGGGGTCCGGCGGAACTTTTTGCCTTTTGATGACTCTTCCATTCTGGACCTTGTCCCACAATCAGTTTGACCTGAAGACACGCTGTAGTGGGGCGCCCCTTTACCGTTTCAGTTGCCATTCTGCCCGCTTTTGCTACACTGTGCCTCTTCCGCCATTCAGCTGTTTACCGCCCGCTCTTGCGACTACAGCGTCTCGCTCACCATGTAGTTGAGTTGCTCCTGCTCTTGCGATGCAACGATAGGCGGCTGCCACAGGACTCTCAAAATGGCGGCCGGCTCTTCAGATTTGGGCGTGGTCCACTAAAATGGCCCTGGGACACCTTGGAACTCAGACGCTTGCCTGATAGGGCTTGGGTCCCATTCTCGAAAGCGTCCCCTCAGCCTTGAACATTCTACAAAAGTCTTGGGGGCCCCCGACTCCCGCAGGCTTCTGGTGGGGAGCGGCTACCATGATTGCTCGTGGAATGGCCACGACTGAGCTACGAGATGGTGGTGCTCTCATGCTGACGCCAGCTTCAGTCTGAAACATCCAGAAACACTGTAGACTACCAATTCGATCAGTTCCGGTAGCGCCCCAACATGACCCGGTAGAGAAGAACTTGCCCTCCCCTCTTTGACTGATGGTTTTTGTTGCCTGTCCCTTCTGTTGTCATTTAACAGAACTTTTTAGAAAGCTGAAAGGGGTTGTGTTCTGAACGCTGGTTGGTGGAGACATTTTGACTATATTCTGGACCTACGTTGTCGCGTAATGCGTTATATGACACACCGCGTTAGCGCACCCGGAAGTGCTCCGGTGCGCGAAGCGCAGCTTCCCGGAAGCCATCCAGGGCGCGGCGCGCAGTGCGTAACGTAAGCATAACAGGTCATGTGACTTGTTAATAAAACTTTTCATTGGTTCATTTTACTTTTGTTATTTTAATGATGAAAAGCTTGGTCATATGACCTAAAAATTACGCTTTTTATAGGTTTCGAACATTATTTTTTCTTAAACATATATGTTATAATGTTCCAGGCTAATGTACTTTCCCGGAAAATTTACAACTGTCCTGCAAGTAAAATATATTCCTTTTTCGAGAAAAAGGGCGTTTCTTCGTCCCATGATGGAGCCGTTCAGTATAAGAGGCTCGGCCTGCTGTCTTAGTCGCCGATACGCCTGATTATCAGATTCTTATCGATCACTTTATGTTGCAGGAGTGGAAAACACAACTGCCCTTGACCATTTATCTTTACTGCGTTCCTGCGTATTATACCTTTTATCCGTCATGTAATTGGACTGCTTTATTTCACTTGCCTTTTACTGATTCGAAAACAGTGACTAAAATTAAAAACTTTACCAATGTAAATACTACTACCATGTTTTGTTTTAAAAACCTTTATTGTGAAAATGTCAGTATACAAATACGGGCCTATAACCACGTGGGCCGGCCACGGAGCAAACTGAAATCGTATATGATGAGGAGACATTTACATTGTAGAGGAACGTAACGAGCGGGCCATTAGGTTGCAAGAACTAAGGTGTCTAACAGTTGCGGAATCGGTGGACGTACATTTTGTAATTAAAATACGACAGGGCCACTTACAAAAAAGTTATCTAGATATACATTTGCGGGCAAGTACCATGGGTCACGTTAATTAGAACTTTCAATAGTACAGTAATCAATAACACATCAGAACTTAATATCAATAGGGATGTCGAAATATTCAATCAATTCTCTTCCCCGCCCGCCATGAGCATCAAAACTGCATTCATATCTCGTGATATCAAGGTTGTTCAACCAGTACACAACAAGGAGTTACGAGTCCCATTTATACCGGCGCCATTTTGGGCGAGGCCGGGCAGGTCCAAGATATAGTCAAAATGTCTCCACCAACCATCGGCCAGACCAGAACCCCTTTCGGCCCTTTATGCTACAAGATGGTGTCTTCCATTCAGAAAATATTGTTGGCAGCACTTTGAAAGGAAAGATAAACAGCCGTTCTCCTAGTGAGTCTCACATTGTTACATTTAGGAAGAATGTTGAAGAGTAGTATGTTGAAAATCTGAAGCCATTGTTCTACAAACTCTCAACCAGCCTTGGATGGAAAAAAAAATCCTGAAGAATGTACAAACTGAAAACCAATTTTTGTCTGTATAGCATCAACAGCAACGCTTGACTCAGCTTTGTGTGAAGCCGCCATTTTGATTCAATCAATAACGTCCCCCTGCACACATTCAGGGACCTGGTCGTGTCTTCAGGTCAAATGGATTGTGGGACAAGATGCAGAAAGGAAAAGGAAAAAAGTTCCGCCAGACCCCGGGAGCCGGCCGCCTATGTCATGGGCGATCTTTGGCCACACCAGGGCGATAGTGAAGCTGCAGCAGGTGCAAATAAGCTTCAGACAGTGTTACAAGCACTGCTCAGAACTCTCAACTATGACACCACCTCGGTGCCATCCGGATCTTGGCGCCTTGTGCAGGTTCCGGCCTATTCACAAATCGGTCCACTACTGACATCACCTCATAAGCCAACGGGGCACCCCACGCTGACTTTCGGCGCAGCATTGTAGGATGGCCACACCAGTGCGGCAACTTGCTGGACACCACCTCGGTGCCATCCGGATCTCGGCGCATTCGAGTCACTGTACCGCAAGAGTGACCGCAACTCAGCTGGACACGCCGTCTTTCGGCGCAGCATTGTAGGATGGCCACACCAGTGCGGCAACTTGCTGGACACCACCTCGGTGCCATCCAGATCTCGGCGCGCTGTGCTGCCTTTGGCCTACTGTAGCCGCAACTCAGTTGGACGGCGAGTGAAACGCTAAGGGGCGCCCCACTGCAGCCGAGGAGCCTCCATCTTGGGGGAGACGCACAGCCCCCACTGACTGACGCGACCTCACAGGCCAACGGGGTGCCCTACGCCGACTTTCGGTGCAGCATTGTAGGATAGCCATACCAGTGCAGCAACTTGCTGGACACCACCTCGGTGCCATACGGATCTCGGCGCGTTGTGCTGCCTTCGGCCTATTCGCACATCGGTCCGCTACTGACGCCGCCTCACGTGCCAACGGATTTTCTACGCTTTTTATAGCCCTATGCCGCATAACAGGTCATGTGACTTGTTTATAAAACTTTTCATTGGTTCATTTTACTTTTGGTTTCCTAATGATGGAAGGCTTGGTCATATGACCTAAAAATAACACTTTTCATTGGTTTAGAACATTTTTTTTTCCCAAACGATGAAAGCCCCACCTTGTTTCTGGATGTTTCAGACTGAAGCTGGCGTCAGCATGAAAGCACCACCATCTCGTGGCTCCGTCGTGGTCATTCCGCGAGCAATCATGGCAGCCGCTCCCCACCGGAAGCCTGCAGGAGTCGAGGGCCCCCAAGACTTTTGTAGAATCTTCACGGCTGAGGGGACGCTTTCGAGAATGGAGCCCAAGCCCTAGCAGGCAAGCGTCCGAGTTCCAAGGTGTCCCAGGGCCATTTTAGTGGACCAGGCCCAAAAGGGAAAGAGCCTGCCGCCATTTTGAGAGTCCTGTGGCAGCCGCCTATCACTGAACCGCAAGAGTAGGCGCAACTCAGCTGAATGGCGGATTTTGGCACAGTGTACCAAAAGCGGGCGGAATGGCAACTGAAACGGTAAAGGGGCGCCCCACTACAGCACACGAGCCGCCACCTGGGGAGGCCCGTTCACGCCGCCTCCTCCCCCCCCCACTCCCCCCCCCCGGGGCGCCCCATGCCGTTTTTCGGAGCAGCATTGTAGGATGCCAAAACCAGTGCGGCAACTTACTGGACATCACCTGGGTGCCATCCACATCTCAGCGCGTTCTGCTGCCTTGGGACTATTCGCACAACAGACCGCTACTGACGAGGCCTCCCCGCGCACCCCCCGGGACGCCCCACGCCATTTTTCGGAGCTGCATTGTAGGATACCAAAAACCAGTGCGGCACCCAGGTAACATCACCTGGGTGCCGTCCAGAACTCAGCACGTTGTGCTGCCTTGGGACTATTCGCACAAAACACAGCTACTGACCATTGTTGCTTCTTTTTTCAAAAAAATGTTTAAATGTATTTACTGTTTTTGTTGCGTTCTATATATTTATAAGTTATTAAAGTGTTATAATCCTACTACTTTGTTGGAGTATATTTTTAATGTGACACATAATTGTAAAAACTTTGATGTACAAAGAGGCATCCCTGGAATCTTCCGCTTCAGGCTCGGACCCACACACCCTCACAGTGAGAATCCCCTCCCCAAGCACAATACAGGATGGTTATCAGATAGTAGGAACCCGTATGGTGTGACGGATCTCATGGGGTGGGGGCCTTCATCTACTGTAACTCCTTTGAAGAGGGATGATTCTCATACATGCCAACATTTCAGAAGAGCAAAGTGGGACATTTTTTTTTAAAAAATCGGGAGAATGGGGCCTTGAATCGGGTTATTGTCATGTGTGGGCTTTGGAAGTGTGCTGCTGCAGGATCGGACATTTCAAACTCAAATGCACGTTCTTTTTCTTACCTTTCCGAAGCATGGAGCGCAATAGCAGGCAGAGAAAGGGTGATGCAAGTGTTGAACACTGCCTGGCCTGGCAAGTTGCTGGCAGTGCCCCCCCCGCCCGCTCCTGAAACAGGGCACACACACCGCCGCCCGAGTACTTCACAGATCTTTAAAAGACCATGCGCTTGTTAATGAGGCTTAAATGGTTTATCACCCCTTCTAGAGCCCCTGCATCGGCCCTCTGACGTTTCCTGGAAGAATTAGCACGAAACACAATACCAAGCCCTGTCAGCTGAAACCCCCGAGGAATCGGGTTTTTGCTTGCAGGAATCGGGAGGCGGGAGACTAGCACTGAAATCGGTAGTCTCACGCCTGAATCGGGAGGGTTGGCATGTCTGGATTCTCTACAGCTGGGGCCATAAACTACATCCGCAGGGCTAGGTGATAGCCTGGGACCGGCCTGGACAATCGGACACAGAGGAAGAGGAGTGTCAGAGGGTGCGGTAGTGAATAGGGTGAAAGGGAGGTGTCGGGCGGGCACAGGGTGTGATTCTTAGAGAAGAACAGCGCAGATGGGGGGAGGTTTATGGCCCATGCATGAGAGAGAGAGCGGGGGTGACCAGTGCGTGGGGGAGATGCTTGCGAGGGTGGGGAGCCGTGCTGAGAATCGACGGCGTGCAGAGAGTGGGTCTGGTCAAGGCATCTAAAATGGCTGCCGTGCACGACAAAATTGTGGCATTGGAAAAAAGCCAGATGGCGCAAACAATGTTTATCAATAAGGATTAATTTATAACAAAATATTTTATCGCAGTGACAAATTGGCGGTCAACACTTCCTGATTTCCATCAAATCGAACGTTAACAGACGTCACGCAGCAAAAAAAATAAAACGCTCACGCACAGCCGCTGGAAGACATGTATCAACATATATGAGCCTCCTCAGCCACCCTCAGAAAACATAAGGGATCAGGATACGTCTCCCGTACCCCCTTATACCTAGTAATTTAATTAAATCGAAACACAAAATGGCGAATTCCCGTTTCGCTACCAGATTGCGGCCCGGTTCGCGATCCGGGAAGCGCTTCTACCGTGAAAAATCAATTTTTTTTTATTTTCCCCACGGGACCCTTTAATAACCCCAACATCATTCCTAGGGGGTCAAGAGGGGTCTACCTTGCCCCCTTTCATTAAATTCCCCCTTCGTTTTTCACCTCTTCTTGTCTCTCGATCCTACCGAGAGACAAGATGGCGGCCGCTACGGACTGTTTAGAATGTTGACAGACACCGGAAAGCCAATCAGCTTCGCTACGCAAAGCTCCGTTGCGCGAAAAGTAAGCGAACCGGAGCGCTACCCGGAGCGCTGTTACAGATATATATCTTTTTTTGAACGTTAATTTCTCAAAATCCACTGAAGCACATATATTGAGACCTAGCAAAGGCACATCGGGCTAACAGTCCCTACAATTTTGGCAAGTTTCGTGCAAATCCATTCAGCCGTTCGAGCTAAAAGTGAGGCCAACCGCCCTATGGAAATTAACATGGGAAAAACGCGTTTTGGGACCCCCCTTTTTTCTCGGCCCCCCCTTGACGAAACCCCCCCAAATTTTAAAGGGCTGCTCGGAAACAAAATGTGCCATTTTCCTGAAAATTTCAGCCGATTCCGTCCACAAACGCCAAAGTTATTAGACATAGAATTTTCAAAGGTTCCATAGACAAAAAATCCTAACTATATATACCTACTGGCGAACGCCAGTAGGTAATATATATATATATATATATATATATATATATATATATATATAAATAATACTACTTTTGGTATTCACAGAAGTTAGGATTTTGTCTTAAGTTTGTCTTAAGACAAACTTAAGATATACTTAAGACAGACTTAAGACAAAATCCTAACTTCTGTGAATGCCATAAGTAGTAAGTGCATTCTGTGAATACCAAAAGTAGTAAGTGCATTCTGTGAATACCAAAATAGTAGTAAGTTTAGGATTGAGTCTTAAGTTAATTCTGTGAATCTGGCCCTTTATATATATATATATATATATATATATATATATATGAAAAATATTTCCCAACCTATTATGATTAAGAAGCAGGCACTATTCGTCGTGGGGATTCTCCCATTTATTGCCTTAGTTACATCAGACACATAAACATCAGAGGGACGCGTTTCGGCAGTCTTGCTGCCTTTATCGACCTAAAAATGCCATATTGGTGTTTCTTTTAAAGCTGACCCTTCAATAATAAAAATAATAATAAGGGGAATGCGTGTGCGGAGGAGGAAGTTCAAACGCTGGGAGCTGAAGCTTTCTTGGCTGGGACTAAAACTCATCTGCTAAGGGCACATCCTCACCCTGGTATAACCACCCCTGTAATGGAGCTGGGCACCGCAACGGCACTGGCCGAAATAGCGGTGGTGTCGAGGGACCTTTTGACTGATTGTCAATGGATTGCACTGGACACATGAACAGGAATCCTGAATAGTATACAGTCGCCACCGTGAGTTCCTCTCCTTTGCACTTGGATATTAACATTCTCAAAGCGGACTGCTTCCGAACAAGGGAACGCTCTGCTCTTGGAAACACATGTTCTGGGAAGAGGTTTACGAGACAATAAAGTGGGCGACTGCACTCCAAGGAATTCTGTTTTGTTTAGCAGAAATGTGTGACTGTTGGTTTTTAAATGAAAGACATTATTGTGATACCTTTGCTTTTTACAAAATCAAGGACTCGTAAATAATCAAGTCTGGGGGGGGCGGAGCTTGCAGGCGCCAATGCCGGACGCGTGAGCGCTGTGCTCCGCGCCATCACCGACAAAATCCGACTAATAATCCTCCAACTACGGAACTTTTGCTGCCATCAACGAGCGCAGTTGTCGGGGGAGACTGTAGGCATCTCTCTGCTGCCTTCCCGAAACGTAATTGCAGCGAGCTGAGGCGAGACGGGGAGGAGGAGGCGGGACGGACCCAGGCCCCAAAGCAGCGGACTTTCCTTTGAGCGGGGCCGGCGTACGTGCTGCGACGTGCGGCCAGAGGACAACAAAGCCCCCGCGGGCCGAGTTGCGACCTTGACCCCGGGAGTCAGACTTCGTGTGTTGGCCTGTCGGCTGGGTTGCCGGGCACACGTCCACTGAGGCTGACCATGCCCTTGTGCGGAGAGATGAGTGGGCGGACCGAGGCTGGTGCAGACATACGGGAGATAGCAGGGGCGGCCGGCCTAGGACCACGTGAGCAGCGAGCAGGGCCTGGCGCTGCGGCCTGGTGCGGTGTCCGGTGTGGGCCTTCCCATCTGGGGGGTACATTGGTGTGCCCCCCTCCCAACCTCCAGTGTGCTGTTCTGCAGGCGACTGGGTGACGCCGAAGAGAGGTCAGCATTGGTTCAGCTCGGCGCCAGGGACCCCGGGGGGTGCTGCTGCGGGTGCATCAAGGCGCTGGTACTAGCGCTATACGAGTTGTACGGCGGAGCAGTTAAGTCATCCTGCCCCAGCGGAGACCTGGACCACCTCATCTCTATCTGCTTGCAGCAACACTCACGCCCCTTTAGGCCCCCGTCTCACTTGTGGGGGAACTACGGAGCACTGAGCCGTGTTTGGAACACTGCGCAATCCATAACTGCTGCACTTGAAGGGCGGATCAAGGATAACCGGTTGGACGCTTAGTGTTGTGCATAGGTGCACGTGGACTATGGAGGTACCCACGGGGAGCCGCCTGCTGTGCGGGGAGCTGGGTACATACTGACGCGGCCGCTGCCGGGGTCCAGCGCGAGAGTGGATTGCGCAGCGTGATCGGACGGCCCTCGATATTAATGCACAGTGGGCCCTGGCACCTCGGACTACGACGCACTCGTCATTGAGAAGACGCAGAGGCGAAACAGCAGAGGGGTCAGCGGACAGGTCAACGGGTGTCGGACCAGCGAGGTGCAGTGTTGTGTCGCCTTCTCCTGGCGCCTGCATAGGACGAGTTCTAGGGCCGGGCTGAGCGGCCCCTAACGCTGCGGACGGCCAATCATGGGGAAAAAAGACAGAACGCAGTCCAAACTGGCCTTTGACCAACGCAAGTCAAAATCACCTGAAGAGCAACAGCCGGAGCACCCGGCAAAGGCTGCGGGCTCTGAAAACACGCTCTATACCGGCATCAAAGACATGCTAGTATCCATGGAACGGGGGCTGCAGGAAAGTATGGCATCCATAGGTACGAAGATAGACGCTCTCACCTACCGCATGGACCGCATGGCGGAAAGAGTTGACAAGCATGCGGAGAGACTTGACATGTCGGAAAGGCGCATCACAGAGGTGGAGGAGGCCCAAACTGAATGGGACAAGGATCGTAAGCAATTCTCCAGGCTCCTACAAGTTATCCAGGAGAAGTCGGAGGATTTGGAGGCGCGCTCGAGACGCTCCAATATCCGCATCACTGGAATTTCGGAGACGACGAATACTGGCAGGATGGAACTATTTGTGGAGAAATTGCTAGTCACTTTGCATGGGGATGATATCTTCTCGTTCGTTGTGGAGAGGGCACACCGGACCTTGGCACAGCGACCGCCCACGGGAGCCGCCCCCAGGCCCATTATAGCGAAACTGCTGAACTACAGAGACCGGGAGACCGTGCTAAGGGTGGCCAGAGAGAAAGGGAAGCTGCAGTACGAAGGCATGGAGGTTTCCCTGTACCCGGACTTTACAGCGAAAGTCCAAGAAGAGAGGAGGCGCTTTGCACCCTACAAAAGACAACTGCTGGAAATGGGGCTTGAATACGCAATGCTATACCCTGCGAAATTGCGAATTAACAGGGGAGGTCATTCACATTTTTTCACCGATCCAAAGGCACTCCAGAAATCGCTTAAGGAATGGACCAAGGAGCAGAGGGCCAGCCCTAACAGAGAATCCGACGACCTAGCGGACAGTAGCAGGCTGGATGAATAGGAATGACGCCTCAGCTGGCATCTTGGAGGTGCACGTTGGTGTCGTCTGGCTGCTGCGCGGTGCAGTGGCGTGGGGTTGCTGCGAGGCAGAGACTTCATGCGGTTTGAACTCTGAGGTCTGCGGCAGAGACGGCAGGCATGGCTTTCCAGAGACTCGACGATTGGGTGAGATCGCTCTTGTTTCTTTGTAGTTACCCGCTTCCATTTCCTCTCTCCCTGTTTTTTGAGCGCAAGACTGCGACATGAGGCTGAGTTGGGACATTCCTGCAGGTGTATGTTTTCAGTTCTTTTTCTACACTTTCATTCCGTAGATGGACATAGCGTAAGGTGGTGGCGCTTGGGGCGGCGACAGCTTGTTCCATAAATGTGGTGCTCTTGTGTGTTTACCCTAGCGACCTCTGCCCCAGCGCGCATAGCTCGAACTGACCCCAGATGGACTGTAACTGGGGAGCTTCAGAATGGTTCTATGTTCTTGTACTTTGAAGATGGGTTGGGACCCTGTCAGGCAGGTTGGGGGAGGTCTGCTGGGGGAGGAGGGTGGCTCAGGTTTATGGGGGTGATGGTTGTTTTTGGGGAGTTCTAGGGGATTTGCCATGCAAGCTGCTCACTGACTGTTTTTTCATAAGGACTGTTGCTCTTCTAATGTGTCTATGGACAATATCTAATTGCAAAAGGGGAATACTGTTAGCTGTCATACTGCATTCTCATCGACAATGGCTGATGTAGGTAACAGAACGAATGTTGGTGGGCCTGATTCATTGAATGTCTTAACTTGGAATGTGAGGGGTCTGAATGATCACCCCAAGCTTAGAAAAGTATTGAACTACTTACAGAGACACCATGTGGATCTTGCACTTATTCAGGAGACGCATCTCCCTCCCTAGAGCAAGATGCTTGATACTTCAGGCCTAAGGGGTTGCTGTCTCGCAGCGGGATTCACCACACATTCGAGGGGAGTACTCACATGGGCTAATCCTCGCTCGCAGCTGCGACTGTCCTTAAGTGAGGCAGACCCTGAAGGGCGCTTTTTGATTGCGCGTTGTTTAGGCAAAGGGTAGGACCTTGTGGTGGTTAATGTTTATGGGCCCAACTATGATCACCCGGAGTTTTATGCGGAGCTAGCAACTCGTAGCCGGCCCTATGAGGCTTCCAGGATGTTGTGGGGGGAGAATTTAACTTTGTCCATGACCCTGATAAGGACAGGTCCAGGGGGCCGGCGCGCCGCCCGGCGGCCGCGGCCCTCCTCATGCAGGTGGAAATGTTGAAACTAGACCTGGTAGATGTCTGGCGCACTAAGCACCCCACGCAGGGAGGGTTCACGCACTACTCTGCCTACCATGACATACATACACGCATTGATTATTTCCTTGCCTCTCAACAGTTGATCGCGGGTGTCCGCAGCTGCGAGGTGCTGCCCCGCACGCTCTTGGATCATTCCCCCTTGCTGCTGCGACTGGTCGCCCCGACTAAAAGAATCCCCCCTTTCACTTGGAGGTTCCCTCCCTATGCGCTCCTCGATTCGGCATTTAGGGTGACCTTGCTGATGATATTGAGTCTTTCTTCTAAACGAACCTGGGCTCTGTGGACAGCTTCCTAACACTGTGGGATGCTTTTAAGGCTTACATTAGAGGGATGGCCATGGCCAAACATTCCAGTACGCTTAGGGCCATCAGGCAGCGGTTGCGGACTCTAGAATCCCAACTGAAAGAGCTGGAGCAGAGGCAAAGTGCCTGCCCTGACTCGGACACCACGGAACGTCTAAAATCGCTGCTGGCTGAATTTCATGAGGAGGCTGATCGTGAGATTCAACACATGGGAAAGTACGCTACGGCTTGAGTATATGGGGAGGGGGATAGGCCTGGCTCAGTGCTGGCCCGTATCATGAGGCAGGAACGGAAACCTTTGGTAATAGATGTACTGACTTCTCCAACAGGGCGTTCCCTTATGGACGAAACAGAAATTATTGCGTCCCTCAAAAATTATTACTCTGACCTTTATCAATCCAAGTCCTCTCACATGGAAGAGGAGATAGAGGACTACCTTAGCTACATAAGGATGCCCTTCCTGCCGGACTCCATGAGGGAGTTCCTTGCGGCACCGGTGCAGGAGGATGAGATACGGGAAACGCTGGGAGGGATGAGAACGGGTAGTGCCCCGGGTGCCGACGGTCTTACTGTAGGATTCTACAAGGTATTTCTGGACATACTCATGCCCCACCTAATTACACTCTTTGATGAGATTTGTGCAGAAGGGTCGTTGTCTCCCACCATGAGTGAGGCCCTGTTGATAACGATACTGAAGCCGGGTAAGCCACCGTAGCTTTGCGGCTCATACCGGCCGCTGTCTCTTTTAAACATTGATGCTAAACTGTATGCCAAAGTTCTAGCTACTCGGTTGGCGCTCCTGGTCCCGGATCTTGTGGCGCCGGAGCAGGCTGGGTTTGTCCCGGAACGGAATCTGACTTATAACATCAGAACAGTGTTGGGTACAATGCAGAATGTGCGACAAGAAAACAAGGCCCTAGCCATATTTCTTGATATGGAAAAAGCTTTTGATTCAGTCGAATGGCCCTTCATGCTGCGAGTGTTGCGGAAGCTTGGTCTGGGTGAACCCTTCCTGCAAATGCTAGGAGCATTGTATTATAAACCCACAGCCAGATTACGAATAAGGAACACTGTCACTGATCCCTTCGCAATCAGCAGAGGGACAAGACAGGGCTGCCCTCTCTCTCCCTTACTATATGCTCTAGTGGCGGAACCCCTGGCCTGCGCGATTCGGGAATACCATGCTGCGGAGGGCGTCAGTTTCCCGACGTATAAAATAGGTATATCGACATATGCGGACGACACTCTGCTATATGTCCGCGACCCAGAGAAGAATCTCCAATCAGTACTCAGAGAGGTGGTGAGGTTTGGGGCGCTATCAGGCCTCAAAGTCAACTGGAGCAAATCTGTGGCGTTCCCATTGACTCCAGTCACCACACCTTTTGAGATGGAGTTCCCCCTTCAGTGGTCCTCGGATCCGGTCCGGTATCTGGGGATTATGTTACATGTGTACCCTGATATATTGATCCGGGAGAACTACGGAACGGCATTTTCCAGACTGGTAGATGACATAGAGAGATGGTGCAAACTCCCCCTTTCCCTAATGGGCAGAATCTCTATTATGAAAATGGTGGTGCTGCCCAGATTTTTGTTCTTATTCACAAACATCCCAGTCGTCCTTTCCAAGGCTTTTTTCAAACAAATGACACAGGCACTCACACGTCTGGCGTGGGGGTGGGGGGCACCCCAGGGTACAATGGCAGACTCTGACATTACCTTATGAAATGGGAGGCCTGGGCGCCCCGGACATGGAGAGATATTACCGAGTGGCGCAGCCTGCGCACCTTCATTCCTTGCTTCACGGATCCCCGATAATCCCGCATGTTATCCTCGAACGCCTATTTGCGGAACCGCGCCGCTGCCTGCCACAGTATGCCTGCCAGTGGACCGGAACATAGGTAGACTGGACTCCATAAAAGCCACGAATCACGCATGGCATGAGTTGGCACGGGCACAGAGCTGCATTCTCCTGTATTCCCCGCTTATGAGAATTGAATAGGCGGTTTGGATCCCCTTGCTCAGGGAAAAGGGGGTCACGAGAACTTTGCAGAAGCTGGGAGTGACCACACTTGAGGATCTGTTCACGGACGGAGTGGTGAAGACGTGGGACCAGTTGTCCCCCCCACAGGCGGATGCTTCACTACTGTCCCGCTTTCAATACCACAGGTTCCGGGGGCACTGAGGGAGCTCCTGGGCCCGGATTTGCAGGAGCCTACGGAAGTGCCGGAACTCACCTATGTGATCAAAACTGTGTCTGCCCGTAAGTTGGTGACGAACATTAATAAACTGGGACCCCGGCATAGGCAGCCCCAGCCCTCCAAAGCTAGAACAGAGTGGCAGCGCGATCTGCAGATGCAGATAGAGGATGACATGTGGCGATACTGTTGCCTCAGTACGAAGAGGCTGTCGTTGAACGGACGGCATAGATTGGTCCATTTCAAATTTCTCCAGCGCGTATATTATACCCCGGAGAGGCTGCACAGATACGGCTTGCGGCAATCCCTGGAATGTGAACGTTGCCATACGCTGTCAGCCGATTTCTTCCATATGGCCTGGGTCTGCCCGGGAGTCAGCAAATTCTGGGGGGAAGTGTTTGCGGAGCTGAGCTTGATCCTAGAGGTGGAGATCGAGGCTGACCCTGCGTTGGCATTGCTGGGATATTCAAAGCCCTTGCCTGTAGCCCTGAGACGGTTGGCAGATATGGCCCTGTTGATAGCCCGAAGGGTAGTAGCTGCTTGCTGGATGAGAGGACCGTTGCCCACAAAGAAAAGATGGGCGAAGGATATGTTGTACTGCTGCACGCAGTCTGAGATATATAGCGAATTGCTTCCTCCCATGAGTAGGCCCAAGAACTTTTGGACATTGTACCGGGCATATGTTAGCGGTGCTGGGGAGGAGGAGGAACCGGAGCAAGGTGGGGAGGTTGATGTACTGCTTGCACCTGAGGATATAGAGTAGGGCCTGGGTAGGGAATGTAGGATAGTGTGCGGCTGATGCCACCAGGAGACTGTAGTGAAATCATGGCGGGCGGTGGGGCTTTGGGCTGGGAGCTGCTCATGCCGTTAGGCGGCGCACAAAACTTCCACTTTCTTAGTTGAGCAGCGCTGTGTTTAACCAAGTAATAGTAAGGTTGTACATAGGTCAAGAGCACAGATGGCGATGTTTGGGTGGGGGGGGGTAGTTGGGGTAGGAATTAGTCTCTTCTTTCCTTTCCTTCTTTTTCTCCCTTATGATACGGGGGGGAGTCGTGCCTATTTCTCCCTTGTTCAGCACTGATACCTATTCATACACACTCAGTATTTTGTTGACAATTGCTGTGCACAGCATTTACATCAACGATGTATGGAATTAGTTTAAATCGACAATGCATTGTGCTTACATTATTCGCCGCCGAGCCTCCGGGATGTCGGCATTCAGGCTGTGTCATATGGTTGCTGATCGCTTTCAGTGTTTCTTTGTATAAGAATGCCGCCCTATTGGGCTGCAGGCGACTCGCCCTGTTGTAAGAATCCTGGCGCGTTTGCAGAGGGGGAAGTAATTCCCCTTGAATACTGGGGGTCCCTGGGGGGCAAGTAGCCCACCAAGAACCTCCAGTATGCGCCAGGGAGCTGCATTGCAGAGAGGTGTAAAAAGGGGCATGGCCTCTTTACACGTCTCTGCATCGCAACCCCCTGGCGCATACTGGAGGTTCCTGGTGGGCCAGTTGGCCCCCAGGGATCCCCAGTATTCAATGGGAATTACTTCCCCCTCTGCAAACGCGCCATGGGGCGCATTTGCAGAGTGGTGCAATCCGTCACCTCAAGCCCCACCCCTACCTTCACCACTGTGCAAACGTGCCCTGTGGAACGTTCTGAAATGGGGTTTTAAGTCCCCTTGAATACTAGGGGTCCCTGGGGGTCAACTAGCCCACCAGGAACCTCTACTATGCGCCAGGGGGCTGCATTGCAGAGAGATGTAAAAAGGGGCGTGGCTCTTTACACCTCTCTGCAACGCAGCCACCTGGCGCATACTGGAGGTTCCTGGTGGGCTACTTTCCCCCCAAGGACCCCCAGTATTCAAGGGGAATTACTCCCCCCCCCCTGCAAAAGCGCCAGGGGCCGCGTTTGCAGAGTGGTGCAGGGAGGGGGCGTGGCCTCCTCCCCACCCCGGTTTAAAAAGTGTAGCCCCCCCTTCTTTTTCTTTTTTTTGGGCCCTGGTGACCCCATCCCCCAGGGCCTGACCCCCAAATACTTTTTTTTAATGGGAAGGGGGCCGCGAGGCCCTCTTCCAGTGGCTAATTCCAGGCCACATTTTTTTTATATTTTTAATGAGGGGGCCTGCATAGCCCCGCTCAGGCCACTTAAGGCCCCGGGGACCCCATACCCCGGGCCGGCCTGCCTCCTTTTATTTATTTATTTTTTGTAAATATTTGGGGAGGGGGGCCGTGTGGCCCCCCTCCTGGGCCACTTGTAGCCCCGGGTCCCCATCCCCCTGGCCCACTCAGTTGGGGACCGTGGGGGGGTCCCCAATCCCCCCACGGTCCCTGCCGGCTCCCCGCGTAATGCGGGAGCCGGCATTGCTTTTCTACATGGGGAGCAGCTAACATGCTGCTCCTCATGTAGAAAAGCAATAGGCTTTGGTTTTTGGAAGAGAGAGCAGGTTTCCTGCTCTCTCTTCCAAAAACCAAAGCAGTTTGCTATGGTAGGGCAGGAGCCGCGAGGCTACCGCCCTACCATAGCAAACTACAGTGTCCCGGGGGTAGGCACCCCGAGACACTGCAGGAGCCGGCCCTGAGGTGTGTCAGTCCCCAGGGCCACCACAAGGCTCCAGGAGGGGGCCCGCAGGCCCCCTCCCAACATTTAAAAGCCCCGGGGAGTGGCTGGAGGGTCCATCACGGACACTCCCAATTAAAATATGTAGTGCCCCGGGGAGGTGGCAGTCCCTGGGGTGTGTGGGGGGGGGGGCTTGAGCCCCCCACACAGTTTTTTTTTATTTTAAAAAAAATTAGAAGCCCCGGGGGGTGGCGATCCCTGGGGCTGCGGGGGGTCTGAGCCCCCCCGTACACATAATGTTAAAGCCCCGAGGTGGCGGTCCCCGGGGCTGGTGGGCCCACCATTATTATAATAAAAAAGAAGCCCCAGGTGGTGGTGGTCCCCGGGACTGCGGGGGGGCTGTGAGCCCCCCCACATTCCTAACATTAAAGCCCCATGGGGTGGCGGTCCCCGGGGCCTTGGGGGTCCTTGTGGGACCCCCTGAGCAGGCCTAGGGGAACAGGGTGTTTCTGCCCTGCCCCTTTTCCGCCTTTTGCGCACTTGTTTTTTAGTTTTCTTGTGCCTCGGTTCTACCGAGACACAAGATGGCTGCCAACACTTCCTGGTTTGGAGTGTTGACAGACAGTTGACAGCCAATTAGCATGCAGCTCGTGCTCGTAATGGTACGCGTATAGTCCTCGGAAGGTACGCATACCGTACTTCATCAATAGATAGATCTATGATTTTAATTTTGATTTTCTCAGGGACTACTGCACGGATTAACACCATTTAACAGAAAGCGTAATCTGCTAACCAAACTCTACCTTTTTGCCAAATTTGGTGTAATTCCGTTCAGCAGTTCGGGCTGTAGGCGTGTCTAAAGGTCCCTATGGAAAATTGCATGCGGAAAACACATTTTGGGACCCCCCTTTTTTCTCGGCCCCCGCTTGACGAATCACCCCGAAACTTTCAGGATAGGAATGGAGCAGCCCCATCTTCTTGGAGAATTTCGCAAAGATTCGTCGACGGGCGCTAAAGTTATTCCAAATAGAATGTTGCGGATTTCCTATGGAAACTAGGTCCTAACTATATCTACCTACTGGCGACCGTCAGTAGGTAATAGGTATATATATAAACCTGCGAGCACGTAGCAGTTTGTCATCCTCTGAAGAAGAAGGCAAGACCTTTGAAACGCGTAAGGACCAAAGACACTCTGCCGCTTTTGTAATTAACTGGAGCTTCCCTTTCATACCAATAAAGGCTGTCTACAGCATGCTGCCGCTTCGAGTGCTGCTTTTGCAGGGGCAACCTTTGGAGCGTGATGTATCAGGCGGCCGTCCCGCCGCCAAGCTTGCACCGACCTCAACTCAAAAAGACGAGGGCCACGAGACTCAAGATACACGGAGCCTCAAATGTGGAGCGGCAACAACGGATTTAGAAAGGGAAATCCCAAAAAGCGTCATAAAGTGAAAATGTGGAATAATCTTAAAGCAGGAATACAACTTCCATAAGGCACTGCGCCATTCCGAACTGCCTATTAAGGGGCGTGCCATGAACTAACTACACATGGAACCTGAAACCTGCGAGCACGTAGCAGTTTGTCATCCTCTGAAGAAGAAGGCAAGACCTTCGAAACGCGTAAAGACCAAAGACACTCTGCCGCTTTTGTAATGAACTGGAGCTTCCCTTTCATACCAATAAAGGCTGTCTACAGCATGCTGCCGCTTCGAGTGCTGCTTTTGCAGGGGCAACCTTTGGAGCGTGATGTATCAGGCGGCCGTCCCGCCGCCAAGCTTGCACAGACCTCAACTCAAAAAGACGAGGGCCACGAGACTGAAGATACACGGAGCCTCAAATGTGGAGCGGCAACAACGGATTTAGAAAGGGAAATCCCAAAAAGCGTCATAAAGTGAAAATGTGGAATAATCTTAAAGCAGGAATACAACTTCCATAAGGCACTGCGCCATTCCGAACTGCCTATTAAGGGGCGTGCCATGAACTAACTACACATGGAACCTGAAACCTGCGAGCACGTAGCAGTTTGTCATCCTCTGAAGAAGAAGGCAAGACCTTCGAAACGCGTAAGGACCAAAGACACTCTGCCGCTTTTGTAATGAACTGGAGCTTCCCTTTCATACCAATAAAGGCTGTCTACAGCATGCTGCCGCTTCGAGTGCTGCTTTTGCAGGGGCAACCTTTGGAGCGTGATATATATATATACACACACACACTTACTTTTTTTAAAAAACCGGCCCGATGTAAAAGAAATAAAAAAATAAAAACAGGGGTTCAGACTTCGGCTCCTCCAGTGAACTTATATCTTCGAAAAGGGAGCCCAGAGGGTGAAAGAGATTTCGGGTTTCCCTTCAGTCACAAATCACAAACACAAAAAAAAAACGTTTCTCTAAGGCCAAGTGTTTTCAGATAGAGTATCTTGATCGCTTTGGTTTCATACTCTGCGAAGTGTGTACATCACATCAATTTATATTTTGTCTATATAGCAAAAACCCTCTTCTGTCTTAGTGGTTGTTTGCAACACTCTCTTGCCTATCACTAAAAAAAAGGGCCCTAATTCCACTGACAGTCCCCCCAGAAGGAAAAACGATGCCTGGGTAACCTATTCGTGAAAAAAGTGTGGGAGGACAAAGTAACCCCTCACGGACGAACCACCACGGGGTAACTGGCAGGTACTCACCAGATAAGCCCACTGTTCTCATCATCGGCGGTTACTTTGTCCCCAAAAAATAATAATGAAATGCGTCCATACAAAATAAACTGTGTAAGTGTAATAGAGTGACAATTAGATCCACTCTATAGTGGTGACGGAGTGTAATTATAATTGACAGGCACACCTTTCTCACGATTACTTTATTATTCACTAGGAGTGAACTGTCAAATTAAACAAGCATTTGCAATGCAATAGGTCTCGCAGCATTAAAGTTTGAGTTATTGGCATTGTATATGACAATGTGTTGCATTAATTTTTTAGCAAAGTCTGTATTAGTGTATAAAGATGATAGCTGTTGAAAAATATTAAGCAATGTTGGCAATAATAATATATTATAATAATATTGTAAGTTACTGTTGTAGTTATAAGCATTTTGGTTGCGCATAGTGATGTTGTGGTGCCCCTGAGTGATGCTGTGGTGATGCGATAGATAGTGAGGGCGAAAGATAGAGGGAGGGCGGGCGAAAGATAGAGGGAGGGCGGGTGAAAGATAGAGGGATGGCGGGCGAAAGATAGAGGAAGGGCGGGCGAAAGATAGATAGAGGGAGGGCGAGAGATAGATAGAGGGGGCGAGAGATAGATAGAGGGAGGGCGAAAGAGAGATAGTGGGAGGGCGAGAGAGAGATAGGGCGAGGGATGGAGTGTGGGCGAGGGATGGAGTGTGGGCGAGGGATGGAGTGTGGGCGAGGGATGGAGTGTGGGGCGAGGGATGGAGTGTGGGGCGCGGGATGGAGTGTGGGGCGCGGGATGGAGTGTGGGGCGCGGGATGGAGTGTGGGGCGAGGGATGGAGTGTGGGGTGAGGGATGGAGTGTGGGGTGAGGGATGGAGTGTGGGGCGAGGGATGGAGTGTGGGTCGAGGGATGGAGTGTGGGGCTAGGGATGGAGTGATGGATGGATGGATGGAGTGGGGGGATGGATGGATGGAGTGGTGGGATGGATGGATGGAGTGGGGGGATGGATGGAGTGGGGGGATGGATGGAGTGGGGGGATGGATGGAGTGGGGGATAGATGGATGGATGGATGGATTGAGTGAGGGGGATGGATGGATGGATGGAGTGGGGGGATGGATGGATGGATGGATGGAGTGGGGGGATGAATGGATGGAGTGGGGGGATGGAGTGGGGGATCAATGGATGGAGTGGGGGGATGGAGTGGGGAGCCGAAGGGGTCATAAGGAAGGAGGGAGGGAGGGAGGTCATGTACAGCCAGTGCTCATTCAACTAACTGAATAGAACAGTTCTGGTTTAGCATGGTAGAGGAGTCTCGTACAACCAGTACAAAATGTCTCAAACATGAATTGAAAGCAGCAGGTAAGTCAGAAGAAGATGAATCTGTAGCAGTTGCGGGCATAGGAAATGATATTTAAAACCATATGATTGTATACGTTTAGCTGAAGGGGTCGTATAGACGTTGAATAATGTGAGGCTCAATGAGGAGCCTTAAGGGACCCCATAGCCTAACTTCAAACGAGATGGCAAGAATGGAGATTGCCAGATTTCATGCACCTGGATTTCCCATAAAGCTCCAGGCAGTGCTGCTAATACCGACCTCTGTCAAACACTGCTGCAGAGTAGGGTGGGAACTGTGTTAAGTGCAGCTGAAAGATCGAAGATCAAGACAGCACCTTTCCATTGTCCTGAGCATTCTTTATCACGTCACCCCAAGAGGGCAGTTTTCAAGCTATGACATATAGAAGACAGAATGAGTGTAATGCAGAAGTTTATTATCTTCCAAACAGCCTGTTAATTGGAAATTGACCAGTTTTTCAAGTATTTTGGAGACAGAGGAGCAGCACTTTTGGGTTGAAACTAGACAGGAAAGAAGGATCGGCAGTAGGTGTCTTTAAAAGTGAAATCACTTTAGCCTTTTACCAGCAGGACGCAATCACTGCCTACTCCAGAGTCAATAAAAAGTTGAAGGAATACCGAAGCAATGGTTTCAGCCACATGGTGAAGAATAAACGGAGGGCATGGTTCACACCTCGATATACAGTGCAGAAGAACATGTTTAGTTTGTTCTACAAAAATAGGATCACATTTGTCTAAAACGCAAGTAGATGCGACGGTGGGCTGAAGATGGCTATCAGCGAATGAAGTGATGTTTGGTTGTTCCATCAAACTAAGACTATGTTTGGGAGTAGGGTTTTGTGATGGTTAACTGCAAGCTAGTCTCAGCGCCCACAATGACTGGAAGCCATAGAAGGCCTAGAAGATGAACAGTTAGCTAAGAACAGAAAAAAGTCGGGTGTTGTACGGATTAACAATACTTCAGAGTAAACTTTACAGTGCAATAGATCGCTAGTCAAAAGTACACCTGTCAGTCCTACTGCACAGCAAACAGCCAGGGAAACTAACATGGAAGAACAGCAGCAAGATTTAGATTTGCAACCATAAAAGAATTAGAAATAAAACAAAGTAGAAGCAGTAATGTCTAGTGAGTCCCTTGATTGAAAGGAGCACTCCTTATAACTCACAAGTAACACTTCAACTCTTTGGCAGGGGTAGTTTAACAAAATAGAGACGCAAGCCATAGTCAGAGTTGGCAGATGCTGCAGTGAGTTAAACACTCGCTGCCAGCATCTAATGACGCTGGTCACAAATCTGAATTGTACTTTGGGCATCAAATATCTCTTGTGGGACAAGGCAACCTTATTTTCTTAACAATGCAGTTTGTTTTGAATGGATGTCAAGGTTATGGCAGCATAGAAAGCACAGGCAAGAATCTGATTAATCCCTTGTGAGTGACTAGAAGTCCAAGTTTCTAAAGAAAAAGTCATACAAATAGTTTCAGATCCAGCCATCACATTGCACTGGTATCCATAGGATAAAATCAGTCAGTATGAATTCAACAAACCCGGTTATTTAGGCTCATATTGTTCTTAGAGGATGTTATCAGGATGAAAGACCTGTCTAAGGGAGGCTAGAGAAGACAAGTGGTCAAATTGCATTCATTTACATTTGGTAGTTACAAACGAAGAATTTCCTTTTCTAGACGCAGATCAAGTTCACTAAAAAACTTGAAACCAAGAAAACTAGTAAAATAACAATTGTGCACAATACCGTATGTGAGGGCTATTTGTTCTATTACACAGGGACAATTATTTGCAGATATGGTAAAAGAAACATCAGAAAAGATTAAAAGCCATACTGCACCTTTTATAATCGGTCTAAATGAGGCTTATGCCTAAGACTTGGGGCGGGTGTCGAAGGATGAGAAGGTGGAAGAGCTTGTATTCGTACTCAAAATGTTGTAACATTTTCCTTTTTAAATCCTAGAAACCTTTAAAGTTCAATGGATTGATTCATAAAAAAGGTCTATTGCGGGGGCACTAAACCCAGGTGCTTCCACTTCCTCAGGCCTCAAATCATTTAAAATAAGCATTAGCACATTAGGCAACAACATTCATCTGCAAATAGGCAGTCACTGTAACCCAAGAATTGGTCCCAGGCCCAAATACATGGCAGATTAAAACAAGGTTTGTGTTGCAGAAAATGCCCCCAGAATCCCGCCGCGGCCGCACCGGTAGTCAGGCAAGGTCGCCTGTGACGGGGGCGGGGCCGCGTCCGGACTGGAAGAGGAGGCAGGCGGAGTAAATGCGTCTCGCGGCCCGAGGCTCCTGTGAGCGGTGGAGAGCCCCGGGCCGCCAGCAGGAGGTTGCGCAAGTGTTGCGGGGCTCCCTTGACCAAGAGGGAGCCCCGGGAAAGGAGCTGGCAAGAGCCACAATGTAAACTTTGGGGAGGGGGCACGAGGCACATGCCCGGTGCCTGCCCCTGCTGCGTCCTGAGAGCGGAGTCCCCCGAGATTGGCCCGGTAAATTTAAAAGGGTGGGGGGGTCTCGGTGCACTCGTGTGTGTGTATGTGTGCGAAGGCGGGGAGGGGGGGTGTGGGGCTCGGTGCGCGTGCGTGTGTATGTCTGCGGGGGGGTGTGTCTCTGTATGTATGTGCGTGCGTGCATGGGCGCTCGTGTGTGTGTGTCACTGTGTGCGCATGCGTGGGTCTTGGAGCTTTCCAGGAGAGGAGACAGGAGCTGGCCACAGCCAGCACGTTCGCGTGCGCGTGGCCCGCTCAATTCCGAGCGCGCGGCCAGCTCCTGTCACCTGTCCTGGAAAGCAGTGTCGGTCACAATAGGTCTCTGGCGAGAACGCGCTTTCGCACGGTTCAACGCCACGAGACCTAAAAATGTGTGCTGGTTGCTCTCCGTGCATACCAATTTCACATGCCAACATGTTCCATTGCCTACAAACTTTGGCAAATTCTTCAGGGCTAGACACCTCGTCACAGCACCAAAGTTGGACACACCATTCTAGAAAGACTGTCAATAGAAAAAAAGAGCACAACACTGTGTTAAAAAACTACTGCCAGCTCCCACAAATTCCCAAGAAATCTTCATTAAGAAATCCATTCTCTAGTTACCCTCATTCAGCTTGTGTCTTTCATACCAGCTTGTGAGGGTATGCTCAAGTCATCCAAACTCCTTTTGTGAGTCCTCCCTTTTGATTGACCTTTTAGTTGTAGTGTCAATCTAATCATCATGGAGAAAAGAAAGCACATATATATAGCACTATAATGTACTTTCATGTATTACATGTCATTGCGCCATAATCATACCAGATCTCAATGTAGCTTTGTTAACAATTAAAACCACTGTGCAACATAGTCTGATGTTTACACCAAACGAAAAACTATTAAAAGAGTATACAGAGTTAAACACTCCCTTTCCCACTACATATTATCATGAGGGGTGGACTCCACACATCCAGCGTGGACCGCCTACTTTTCGAATTTTTAAACAAACTCCGCCCATTCCGTAACAAGATCTTATAAACTTGGGCTACGTGAGCAACAGTGTGCCAAAACCAGCCCGAGTCCTGTAGGACAGTGTTTTAAGGACCGGCAATTTCCGTGCTCGCGTCGGACACCATCGTGTATTCCTGGCGCCCCTACTCCTCACCGGATTTGGCCTAACGGAGCGCAGCGCCTCGTCCTGCGTCTCCTTGCCTGCCTCTGAACATCTTTAAAAACGTTTGAAGACGCGGTCACGTGAAAATGTGACCCGCGTCTACTGCGGCCCCCATTATGGATTGGGAAGTGTTCTATTCCATGAAATAGTGTATTACAGCACCTTAGAGCCAGGTATTTGCTACTTTAAAAAGTTACTGCGCAAATAAAAACAAATAAATACCTTAATAACTATAATGGAAACACCATTAATATTATAGTTTTTATAACGGTCCAAACAATAAGAAGCCAAAAAGAATTTTTTGTTCATTATTAATTCGAAACAAAGCTGACTTAAAGGTTACGGCGCAGGAAAAGACAAATGACTGCCATACTGTCTCTTGATATTATTATTATTTTTATAGCAGTCAAAATAGAAAGTGCAGCAACGTTTTTGTTCATTATTAATTCAAAGGAAAGACAACTTTATTACCAGCATAGACAGACAACCAGAATCTCTTATGTTTACACAAATGGCATAAATACCAAACCAGATATAAGGATTACTCGCCATTATCTTGTCAATGCTGGAAGTTTGTACATCATAGCTTTCTCTGAATATGTTAATTACACTTCAGTGTTCATCTTGTTAATTTCTTATTCCATCATTACACCCTGTAAGTCACTATGTGTCTTCCGATTGTGGGACTTCTAAACTATAGAAGGGCACACATTTTGGAGAAATGCACGGCGGGGCCACAACAGCTGATACCAAAGGCACATCACGGGCACTCCTGATTCTGTTTCGCTGATAAGAATCTTGTATTAATTACCCAACCCTATTCCATTGGATAACCTTGTTTAGCCCCTCCTGATCACTTTTTTTCTTGATAGATCCATCTTGCTTCTTTAGACAGGAGGATCTTCTCTATATTCTGGGGATTGCCTAACACTTTCTCCAGGACTACCCAGGTGAAACTGTGTTTTGTTGTGTGGCAATGTTGTACTAGGTTTGTGGTAAGTATCCCGGCTCTTATCGTGCTAAGGTGTTCCTGCATTCTTATCTTAATTTCTAGAGGTAAGGCCTATATATTGAAGGCCACACTCACAAAGTAGTCTATACACCACATTTATGGTATTACAATTACTGAAATGATTTAAGAACCACTCCCTCCCTGATATTAAGGTCACACTCGTGGTCTTTTTAGTAAGTGGACAAACAGAACAGGTTCCACAAGGGAAATGTCCCTTAGGGATGGTGGTCTCATTCTCTTTGGGTGCAGATGGTACACGGGTATGTACAAGTTTATCCTTCAGGTTTCTGGATCTCTTAAAAGCGAAACTAGAAGGTGGCATTACAAAGTCTTTATTTGAAAGCAAAGACCAATGCTTACGGATGGACTGTCTGATCCTAGTAGCCAATGGGTCAAAAGTCATGACTACTGGGACGCAGTCATCTTTTTCTTTCGCATTTTTCTCCAAAAGAACACTCCACGGAGTGTTCAGGGCTCTTTTTTTTATGGTCACTCCCTGACCATAAAGTTTGCAGACAAGGGTGGGGCAGTGGTGGTTCTCAATTCTAAAGATTATGACGCTGAGGTCAATAGACTGTTGGGAGTACGGACTAACTATCGGCCCCTCAGTCGTGACCCGGTACAGGATTTACTAAAGATTATACAGGAGATAGTGGGCAGAGCGAAGGAAAATAAATGGATTTCGGGGAAGGAGGCAGAATTCCTGGTCAATGAGAACCCCAGGACTCCTGCCTTCTATGTGGTTCCCAAAATTCACAAGCCTACACGCCCCACTCCCGGACAACCGATTGTATCAAGTATACAATCTGTCCTCGAACCTTTGTCACAATATGCAGATTATTTTTTGCGGGAATCAGTGATCAATCAACAATCTTTTGTAAAAGATACCACAGAGGTTTTGAACATTCTAGATGGTATGTCTTTTGATCAAGAACAGGAATTTTTTGTCACGATCTATATAGAGTCACTCTATACTTGTATCCCCCACGACGCTACGCAGGTGGCAGTAGTGCGCACACTGGGGGAACAAGAGTGGTTTGATGATGTTCCTCAATATTTTGTGATGCAATGTGTCGAGTTATCCCTCATTAGGAACTACTTTAGTTATAAAGACCAATTGTACCTCCAGACGACAGGTACGTCGATGGGGGCCACCATGGCACCGAGTCTGGCATGCATCTGTGTCGGTCAGTTCGAAGAGCATGTCGTCTATCTATCCACCAATCCCTTCAAGAGGAATTTACACCTCTGGAAGAGGTATATAGACAATGTGCAGACATTGCTCCCACCCGGGGATAGCATGCAAGGAGAGCTGGTCGCTCCGGGTGGGTGTAATGCCGGCTTCCACACTATGCAGACAGCGGGGTTCTGGTGACTCCCCCCATCTTGAGATTTATGGGTGCTCCTGTGGATACCGCGCCACCCACCTCTGGGCCCAGGGAATGGGATCCCTAGCACCCAAGAAGGCAAGGAGTGCACACCCCTATCCCTTTAATGATTGGTATTTTGTCCTTGGGGATGGGATCTCTGGGGTCCTGGGGGGATGGGGTCTAATAAAACCTAGGGAGGGCAGTTTGCGGCTCCCTCCCATTTTTTTATTGCTTTTGGCACTGGGCCTAATAAGGTTCATGGGGGACCATGAGGCACCCCTTATACTTTTAATGCAATGTGGTCCCAGGGAGGTTGGTGACCCTGGGGCCTAATAAGGCTCAGGGAGGGGGGGCCCCATCCCCCTTTTTATCGCATTGTGCTCAAGGGATGAGTCCTTGGGGCCCATCTGTTAATGTTTTTGGCCCCAAGATGATGGCTTACTCTGGGTCTACCAAGAAACAAGCATCCCCGTCCCCTAATAATATATTCATTTACCCTGAGGGATAGGGCCCCCAGGGCAAAAAGTGACCGAGTGAGTACGCCGCTTGTACTCCCTCCCTGTTTTAAAAACAAAGGGCCTGATGGTCCCCTGGGCCAATAGTGGCTTGGACAGGGGGCTGCGTGACCCCCTTCTCCAGGCGGGGGGTTGGACTCTTACAGGGGTCCAGTTCCTGCAGCCAACCCCATGCCTTTGGTCATGCGTGGTGAAGGGTTGTTTGATCGTGAGGGGCTGTCACCGGGTCTGCCAGCAGACCATGCCAAGCGCTCACCCCCTTGCCACACATGGCCAAAAGTTGTGCATGGCCAGGGTAGGCTATACATATGGTAATAATACATTATGTTAAAAAAAATTAACTCCCTGGAAAACAACAAAGGTTAAAGTGACCTCTTAGCAATCCAGCTGTGTAGGACTTACTGGAGGTAAAAGGAGAGGTAGTTGGCATCAAATGTATGTGCCCCAGGGAGGTGGCAGTTCCCTGTGCAACGGGGGGGGGGAGGATCAGGCATCCCCCCACATTCCTATTCTTAAGTGCCCCAGGGGGTTGGTGGTCCCTGGGTCTCCGGGGATGGAGGCTGAGCGTGCCCCCCGCATTCCTATCAAGTGACACTGGGAGGTGGCAATCACCAGGGCAGCTGAGGGGGGGCAGGGCTCCCCGTATTTCTAGCATTTACTGCCCCAGGGAGATGGAAGTCCCCAGGGCTTTGCTTTATACAAGCTTAGGAGAGGGGCCTCATGAGCCCCCCTCCTTCATTTCCTTCATGCCCTGCAATTTGGCCACCCGGGGGCTTTAAAAAACAAGCAGTAGAAATGCAATTGGTCTCACATTTGCTTGTATTAGAGCTATGGGTGTTGTAATGGACAATGTTTTTTACCCATGTGTTATGTAGTGTATGTATGTGGTGTGTAGTGAATTTTGTGTTAGTTGCAGTTGGTGTGTTGAATATATGTTTTTATTTGTTAAAAGAAGTTAAGACAAGTTAAAATTATAAAAATATTAAAGTTACATGAAGAGTTATGCAGTAAAGTGAAGTTAAATGTAGCAGTGTGATCTGAATATAGAGCAGTTGAAAGGAAGGCATATGGGACCAATCGTGTTTGGGGCTAAAATCAGCGTTGTGAATGGGAGGGGCAAAAAAATCATGGCTTCTGCAGGGGAGGGGTAGAGTGAATACACAACATGAGCAGGGTGTGGAGTACTTGCGGGCAAAGCAGTGCTAGCAGGAGGTGTAGGGTTCAAGCACGCACACTAGGCCCGAATTCCTAGTCTTCAGTGCACTTGAAGGTTTCCAGAGACCATCCTTCCCTATACCCTGGATCCCAACTTTGGCAAACCGTGCTTTTTGGGCTTAGAAAGATGAAAATATTGCTTACAAGGTTTCCTAGCTGTATTTTACCACCACACACCAATATTCTTCACTGAATATTCGTTATCACTCTGATGACTGTGCCTTATAAAGACCATTTGTATGGTTTTTGGTTTGAAAGCTCATGCCTTCATTTAAAAGAATTGTAATTGCTTTTTTGCATTTTTATTTTGCAGTTTTGATCTATCACCTTGATTTTCTTGTAGGTACACAGCCGAAATCCTTCTCCTTTGGCCATTTGATTGAATGACGTGGATGCATTTTCCTTCAGAGTGACATTGTTAGGCTCTTCTTCAGGAAAGCGAATACTCCTGAACCAATTCTGTGTGTGTCACCGGGGGTCTTTGTGTTCTCCTCGCCCCTGTGTTTGAGCTCTGTGCTGCTGTGGAGTCTAAGACAAGAGTCTCTGCTCTGGTCCGCTGAGAGTGGGTTCAAAGGCCTGATGCACACACTAATTACGGGGCATATCAGCAAGGAACGGCGATGAATAACACAAAGGGTGCTTAGCGCTTTGTTATTCATCGCCGTCTATCTCTGAAATGTATCGCCCTGGTAGCACGTTATCAACAAAGGTTGCTTCAGGGCGATAAAAATTCCAGAGATAGTGGGGGAAATCGCAGTTTTGCAGGGAACATCGCTGGTTTTCCAGCGATGTTCCCTGCAAAACAGCGATAACGGCGGTAACCTTGCTGATACGACCCTGTGGTCTTATCAGCAGAATCCACCCCCTATGTTAGGGGTGGCTAAGTCAAGAATTTAGCAGACGTTTGCTGTTTTCTCCAAAAACTAAAGTCTGCTAAAATGCTAGGAAATCCTTGCTAATAGCGCGAAGCCGCGCTATTGATGTCCTGACATGTAGTGAATGTCAGGAACACCCACTTTGCATCTCATTTGAGATGAAAAAGGAGGCGTCGGGAAAAAAGGTGCTAACATGCGATTATGCATGTTAGTACCCTCTTGCTGATAGGGCGACGGTTTTATCTCTGCTTTTTTGGCTTTTAAAGCCAAAAAAGCAGAGATAAGCCCTTGCTGATATGCCCCTACATTGGATAACACCTCTTATTTACAGGGTATTAATGACTTCTGTAAGGAGCTCTGAGGAAGTGCAATACAGATCAGTTCTTGCAAATTAAATTGAGGAGTTGGGCAAAGAGGATTTTGCCATTACATTGAAGACGTTCTAATGTTTTAGGTTAAGATTAAATACTATTTTACTGTTACCTCACCTGTTATGTTCTGCGGATGCTTATTTTTTGTTTTGTTGATCATATTCAGGTCTTTGTGCACACTCATGTGATTATGCTTTCATGAGTGTCTCCAATGGCCCATGCTGCTGTCTTCACTTTTCAATGTCACTCTCAAACCTCTAGAAAGAGGCCAGGCATATGTTTATCCTAACTCCTATCTACCCTGCACCTCACGTAATTCTTCTTATTGAGGCCAGCCCTTTAGCGTCACACAGGGAACCTTTGTCCTCCAGTACTCCTGATTTCCTTGAAAAAGCCAAATCAGAAATACTTATTATTGTTGGTCCCTCGATTATTTAGGGGCATATTAACAAGGAACAGGGAAAATTAACGCTAAGGGCGCTTAGCGGTAATTTTGTTAACGCCCCCTATCGCTGGACAATATCACCTGGTTATCATGTTATTAACAACGCTAACCGCCTATTTTTTTTTAAACATATTTTTATTAAGTTCTTGGCAGAGAATCAATGACATAATGATTACCAAATATCCGACATGTAAATCTAAACATACTAAACTGAAAATACATTGAAATTGCCCAAGATAGGTACAGATCAAACAAAAGATTGTATTTAAACAAAAACATACTGTCCCAGATCCCAGATATCCAGCGTTGTACGCTTTTCTCAGTCAAAGTAATCTTTCCAGATTTTAGTAAATTTACGTAAAGCTCCAATCCTTTTTGCATACCTCAATTCACTATTTCTAACTCTCTTGATTTTTTGAAAACATTCATCTGCAGTTGGAATTATTTCTGATTTCCAATATTTAAGAATAAGAGATCTGGCAATTGCAACAATGATGTACAAAAGCTTCACCAAGGAATCTTCCAAATTAAGCTCTGGATCAACCCCAAGTATAATCAAATTATTATAGTTATCGATCGTAAAATGTAAATATTGAGACAATATAAAAAACACATTTTCCCAGAAAACCTTGATTTTGGGACAAAAGGCAATAATATGTGACCAATTAGCCAAATCAGGTTGAGTGCATCTAAAACAATTAGATGTTGCATTACTGTACATTTTGGACATCGTTGCCGGTGTATAATACAATAGCCATTTGCTAAAGAAAAGCATACGTCTCCAGTTCGCCCCTCTAAGGACCGTGAAGTTTAATTTATTTAGTGTTGTCCAGTTTATTTCCTTTAAATTGAAGCTTTCATGTTTCTGCCATTTATTTATCGCTTTGGCACTCAGATCCTCCTCCCTATTTTCTGCCAAACTTTTCTCCATGTTCCCGCCCTCTTGAATACTGGGGACCAAAAGATATCGTTCGTTAAATTAGAGATCTGACTTAATTGTGTTATATCAATAATACTCAGTAACCTATACAGCGCTACATATGAGCCCATAAGAAGAAAATTACCACTTATTAACACTGCCATCTCATCGGGAGTCAACCAGACTCCAAATTTAATAAAATTTGATAAGTTAATGAACCCATATCTTGCCCAGGTAAGTGTGATGTCTAATTCTAATCTGGTCCCTAATCCAAAAACAGCCTCTCTTAATGGAGTTACTAGGGACAGGAGAGAGAGTGAGTACCTTTTCAGCATAACATCTCGCTTTTTAAGAAACCAACGCAGAGTCTTGTATCTGACTAATTTGGGTGATTTAAAAATCGCGAGAGGAGAAGGTATTTTGGATTCTTTGCAGATTAAGTCAAAAAAGAAATTAATAAACAATACATCTCTAAGTGCTGGATATTTAAATCTTGAAAGATACTGCACAAAATATGCATAGTAATAGTCTTTTAAATTTGGTAGGCCCAATCCACCGTGTTCCTTATCTACATATAAGGTTTCTATAGCTAATCTTGGAGTCTTTTTTGCCCAAATGAAGGCTGAAAAAAGAGATTCAATCTTGGAAAAAAAAAAGGCCAGGAAGGGAACAAGAAATGGTTGAAAACAAAAAGTTGAAAAGTGGGAGTATTGACATCTTAATTAATGCTACTCAGCCCAAGATAGATAAAGGAAGTGTATCCCATTTTAGGAACATAGCACGGACTTTCCTAATCAAGGGTTCAAAATTAAGCGTGTATAGATCGCGTACTGTAGATGAAAAATAAACCCCTAGGTATCTTTTGGGTTTATTGGTTATACATCTCCGAATATCTGGATGCAGGTCCGGGTTGTTATTCCCGCTGATAATAATCTCAGTTTTCCGCTTATTAATGCGATACGCCCCCAATGCTTCAAATTGTGAAAAAATGAGAAAGGCTTGTTCTTGTGACTGCATATCGGATTTCAACAGAAGCATAATATCATCTGCGTACAGTTTGATCTTATCCATACAATCTATCGGTGGAGAAATATTTTTATTTTTTCTTATTGCAGATGCTAGAGGCTCGATAAAAAAAGCAAAAAGAGTGGGGGAGAGAGGGCAACCTTGTCTCGTTCCTCTTTGAACAGGAATAGACCCAACCATCAATTTATTGATTAGAATATGGGCTTTTGCTCCCTGGTACAAATTTCTAATTAAAGTGATGACTTGAGAAGGTATACCAAATCGATGTAAAATAAAAAAAAGAGTGTCCCAAACTACTAAATCAAAAGCTTTTTCTGCGTCTAAAAGAAGAATTAAAGCTGATACCTTACGAGTTTCAAAAAAATCTAGTGCTTCTGCTAAATATTGTGTGTTAGTGAGCAGTTGGCGGCCAGTTATAAATCCATTCTGATCTGTATGAATTAACTGTGACGCAACCTTATTGAAACGAATAGAAAGCAATTTTGTAATGATTTTGTAATCAGAGTTTAATAAAGTTATAGGCCTATAGGAATTTGGGTCTTTTGCTTCTTTTCCTTTTTTCAAAAAGCTAACCACTGTACCATCATAGAAAGATGTCGGGATTGGTCCCCCCTGAAGCATTGAATTTACTAATAAAAGAAGTATTTCTGAAAGAGAGCCAAAAAAGGTGACAAAAAATTCGGCTGGAAATCCATCTGGGCCGCAAGCCTTACCATGTGGCAAGTTTTTAACTACCAACTCCAATTCTTTAATAGAGAAAAAAGAAGCCATTACTTCTTGATCCATATTGGAAAGTGATGGAAGAGAGTATTTATCTAGAAATACATTTAAACTAATTTGATCCAAAATATGGGAAGAAGAGTAGATATTTTCGTAATGGGTTAACATAATTGCTCCTATTTCCGCCTGATCTGAGGTATCTTCTCCGGTGGTAGGCGATTTTAGAGAACGAATCAGATTGGCTGCGGCTTGTTCTTTTACTTGCCATGCCAAAAATGTTCCAGTAAAGTTGCTATGCTCATAGGATTTCTGCGCTTGCCTATAAAAGATTTCCTCACTTTTTAAGAAATAGTGAGCACTCAGTTCACGTTTTGCTGCATTTAATAGGTTTTTTAACTCTACCGAGGGATTATAATATTTTTGATGTATTAAGGCTTGTATTTTTTGCTGTAGCTGGTTTTTTGTATCACGAAATATAGATGCCTCCCTTGCGTCCCTACTAATAATAATGCCCCGGATATACGCCTTCAAGGTGTCCCATATAATATGAATTGGTGCTGTCCCCATATTTCGTTCTACAAAATCCTTAATCTCTGCCTGGACAGACATAACCCAAGGTTCATCATTCAAATAGGATTTATTGAAGACCCAGCGTTTCACCACATTAGTCCTTACATCTAGCTCAATTTTAAGGACAAGCATTGCGTGATCGGAGAAGCCATTATGTAAAAACTTATGATCTCGACTAGTAAGTATTGAGGAAATTAGAAAAAAATCTATACGAGAAAATGACTTGTGCCTCCCCGACCAGCATGTAAATTCTCTTTTATGAGGGTTTGCTAACCGCCAACACTCAGCTAGATCTAAAGTCCCAATATTGTTAAGAATAATCTGATAAGATTTAGGTTTAGACTGCTTTTTTCCGCCCAAGGTTGAATCAAATTGTGGGTTCATCAATATATTAAAATCCCCTCCAATAACTATATCTCCGTTGACCATAAGGAGAGATTGAAACATTTCTTCATATATTAAAGGGCAATCGTTAATGGGAGCATAGAAGTTCACAAAAGTAATGGGAGATGGTCTATTCTTAAGTTTACAGTTAGCCCAGCACCAACGGCCCTGTGTATCAGCTTCGGTAAGAATTATTTCTGCCTCTAATTTCTTACTAAAGAATAGTGCAACCCCCCGCTGGGACTCTGAAAAGAAAGAGAAACCTCGATAGTCGGCCCATCCTTTAAACATGGAAAATGTATCTGCCTTAGAAATTGCAATATGAGTCTCTTGTATCATAATGACTGCAGGGTTCTCTGTTAGAATCCATGCCTCTATTGCCCTCATTTTCTTCTTATTATTGAGACCGTTACCATTAAAAGAAATAATTTTCAGACCCAACTTAGACATAGTACAAACATATAATTAAAGTGCATAGCGTGCATTTCAGCCCTTATTTCCCCAAACTTCCCCAAACTTCTTAGAACCATCCACTTTGTGCTTACAAAATATATTAATCATCAAACAAAAATAGCACAATGCAACGTCTCTCCACCAAGAACACTTTAAAAAAAAAAAATTTTACGCTAACCGCCTAGGCGATAAAAAAAATCCAGCGATAGCGGCATTTTGGGAGGTTATCGCTGGTAATGCAGCGATAAAACTACAAGGATAGGGATATCCTTGTTGATAGCCCATGGTGGATTTAGCCATGTAATCCACCGCCCATTGGATTACATGGCTAAATGAGAAAATTAGCAGACGTAAAAAAGCAGCGTTACCGTGGCTAGCGTGGCTTTTTTGGTCTCTAACAGGGTTAGCGTGAAGCTTGACATATCTCCTATTATTTTGCTCTGGAACGCCCACTTTGCATCTCATTAGAGATGCACAGGGAAGCGTAGTGAAAAAGGGTGCCAACATGCGATTTTGCATGTTAGCACCCTGTTGTTGATAGGGCGATATTTTTATCTCCGCTTCTTTGGATTTTAAAGCACAAAAAGCGGGGATAAAACCCTTGTTAATATGCCCCTTAGAGAGTTGCTAATCATGAATTGAAGCAAATTGGAGCATAATAGGAGCGAGACGTCCCATTCTAGTTCATATGTATATCGGTATGTATTTCGAGAGGCAAGATAATAGTATTCAAAACTCATTGGGGCATATTAGCAAGAACCTCGTTAAAATTATCGCAGTTTTAGCGGCAGGAAACTGCAGCTAAAACGGCGATAATAGGCTTGCTAATATGCGCTATAGAATTCCAATAGAAGCCCAGGTTAGATGTCCTGCACATCTAACCTGGGCTTCTAATGGAATTCTATAATGCATATTAGCAAGCCCATTATCGCAGTTTTAGTCGCAGTTTCCTGCCGCTAAAACTGCGATAATTTTAACGAGGTTCTTTCTAATATGCCCCATTATTTTTAAGCATTATCCAATAAATATATTTCTCTCTTTATATCTGTGCCGTGTACTAAGAAACATTCTCTTGTGTCAAATATGAAAAAACGCAAGAGGAAGCGCGTCTCGTGAAGCTTGTGTGATCAGTCACGCTTCTGCAGGGGAGAAGTAGGGTAAATACACAATATACGCAGGGTTTGGAGTACTTTCGGGCAAAGCAGTGCTAGCAGGAACCCACAGAGTAAGCTATAACCCCTGTTAGAAATGTCAGCAAGGGGGAGAGAAGCACTATGGAAGTGGGGGACACAGCAATGGCAGCTTGGCCCCCTGGGCGCGGACGCAGCACAGGACACACAAGGGTCTGTTTCCTGGAGGGGGCCCGGGAGCCTGGAGCAGGGAGGGATGCTGTGAGACTCTGCCTCCCCTCATTTCTTGGCTCAGCGGCTGCAGGAAGTGTGTGGGGCTGAAAGCGAAACTTGAAACTTTAATAGCAACAAACCCGAAGTGGCCCCAGAGAGGGGTGCAGGTAGCTGATGCCTGTAGAAACTTAGCACCCCATCCCTTTTCTGGCCCTTTGAAAGATGAAGGGGTTTTTAAGAGCAGCAACACATCAGAAAGGCACTTACTGGTCTGACTGAGCGGGAGGTGAAATGGGCATGTGGGAGCCACGCCATGCAAAACAAAACCAAGGCACTGTCGCCATAGTTAAAAATACAACTGGGCATGCCTGCGCTGCAATAAAAAAATAATAATAAAAAAAGGACTTTTCCTAGATAACACAAAAAGATATTGGAGTGGAAGGAAACTGTATTTGAGCAGTGCTGCTGTGCCAGATCATGGAAATAACATTACACGGACCCTCCAGGATATCGCGATTTTGCGGTTTGCCGCGAAATCGGCACTTTTGTCAAAATGCTGCGATTTTTACAAAAGTGCCTGCGAAATCGGCACTTTAGTAGAAATCGCGCAGCATTTTTACAAAAGCCGCTATATCCTGAGGGGGGGTCTGAATAAGTTCAGGGCCACCGCACTGATTGACGCGGTTCACAGAGCTCTGAGGGGCCGGGATGCTAAAAGACGTGTTATATGATTGGTCAAAACTATAGGCTTCAAAGAGACGGGGGACCCCACATCAATATAAGGCAGGTAGACGGGGATAGTACAGGTATCAAAACAAGGAGGAGAACCTGCCCTGTAATTTTAAAGGTTGGCCTACGAGAGGTCCAAAGGATTAAATACCACTCTGAACCCTAAATGAATATCTCACAGATAAATCAACACATATATTATCAAAACTATTTATTATAGATTATTAAAGTTCATTTTTTCTCATTTTCATTTTGTATTTCAATAGTATAGACAAACATGTTCAAAGAGGACAATTATAAATATACAATTATACAGATATACAGATGTATACAATAACATAACAACACATTGTTATGTTATTGTATACCTCTCGTTGAAATGTAATTGTCTGATTTTTTTTGAAAAAAACTCTGAACCCTTCTTTGGATATTCTCTAAACAAATGTTATTTTAAATATGTCATCCTTACAGAGAACTTCTCCCATCTGTGGCCCTCTCCCCTTCCACCTCACCTCCGCCCTGATGAAGGTGTAGCCCGTGCTGGGCTATACACCGAAACGCGCGTCAGCGTTTGTTCCACCCCTGGAACCTACATAACTATCTGGGACTCTATGTCATCTGTCCCATATCCATCGTATACATCTGTGGCAACTGTGTGAAGTGTTGTATGAAGTGTGAATGACTGTGTTTGTGTGTTGATGGTATGTATTGTGGGAATATGGGCTATGAATAGGAATTAATTTTCCTATCTAAATTTTTACTACTGTATATTTATAATTGTCCTCTTTGAACATGTTTGTCTATACTATTGAAATACAAAATGAAAATGAGAAAAAAAATGAACTTTAACACCTTCGCTGCGGCAGCTTTTCCCGCTGTGTGCGGGAAATTTTTAAAAGCTGCTTTACATGACGAGCTCAGCTCGTCATCCGCACATGACCACCGTGGCTGATGACGAGCTGAGCTCGTCATCAGCAGCGAAGGGGTTAATAATCTATAATAAATATTTTTGATAATATATATGTGTTGATTTATCTGTGAGATATTCATTTAGGGTTCAGAGTGGTATTTAATCCTTTGGACCTCTTGTAGGCCAACCTTTAAAATTACAGGGCAGGTTCTCCTTCTTGTTTTCATACCGGTCAAACCTATAGGACCCGGCAAAAAATCACAGCTAGCTTCAGTGTGATTCGTTAACGAGAGATACTTTCACCAATAGTAGTCCTCTGCTGAACGTGCACGGATTGAATCTGTGACACGATTGGACAGACGAGAACGGTTGCGCTAAAGAGACAGTTGTGTTTGGAAGAGTTAGTGAGGAAAACGCCTTAGCAACGTGACGTCAATTAGAAACAGAAGCAGAATCCGGTGCCTTTGGTAGTCAGGGGCTCTATTAACTGTTTTGGGAGAATGTTATTTTGCCATGTTGTTTGAAGTAAACATTTCCCCCAGTAGCAAAAAAAATTAAACGCTGGATGGCGATTTCCGAAAGTAACATGACTGCCCGAAAGAAGATAGTTTGGATAGAAACTAGAAGGGAACTTTATATAGAACCTTATAGAAAATCGTCTGCATGAATTTTCAACATGGCCTTTCTCTTTATTTACTTGAATTATCAGCTAGGGATCAAAAAGCAACAGTTGAACACATTTTAAAGTGCTTTCTTATTATATTTACTATTTAAAGTATGTATTGAAATACCAACTTCAAATGATTTTCTTAATTTTGGGAGCAGTTGGGAGAGTAAAATACTGGTTGTGCCAGTAAAAAAACAGCCAGTTGCCACTTATTCACAATAGCAATTCAAAGTAATTGCATCATGTTCAGTTTAGTTCAAAAACAACTTACTCTTGCAACTCAGGAGGGTTCCATTTCCTTGTCTCATATTATACGAGCTCTGACTTGCTAGGTTTCAAAGACCTAAAGTCTCACTTGATGTGATTGAGGATCACACATTGGGAGGTCACGCTGAGCTTGTACTCACATCAGTCTAAATGTCACACGTGGTGAGAATGGCTAGAACATGAACTCTAAACGTGACTCTATACAGATCTCTGGTGTGCAAAGTCAGAACCAGGAAGCTGTGCTCCTTTTCCTGGTTGCTTCATGAAACACGTGAGGAGCCCTCCTGCAGCTTTCTTCACTGGATTGAAGGGTCACTTTGACGCATTAGGATCCTGCTCCACCACTTTTGTAAGATAGGCAGGTTTCCGCTCGGCAACCTCAGACATTTGTTTGTCAGCAAGGGGATTATGTGGCTAAACAATGTATACTGGAGGCGTGTTTGCAGTACAAGCCTCTCATTTCGCCTGGGATTACAACCTTCTGTTGTTTCTAAAAATGAATGTGGAGACTGTGGCTTGGGCCCAGAAGCAACACGCAGCCAGCACTTTAAAGAGGCAGTGTGCTATATAACTCGGCCTAGCAGCTAATGAAGACATCAGAAACACAGGTATGACCTTTTACTTTACAGCTATCTCATGAATACAAGGCCCAGAAGAGTAACATTTGAGAGAATGTGTGGAAACGTTGATGTTTAACCAAAACGTTATCTTCCAGTGGTGTGAGCAGAGCTCTCTAGTTTACAAGCCCATAGGTGAGTGAGTCATACATACCAAGCTTTTTCTTTGGGTTTTGGAACTTGTAGTTCGTTTACCCTATTATAACTACAGAGCTAAAAATACCAACATGCAAAGTGAAAATCTGGACTAGTTGATAATTCAAGAACGGACCTGGAAACCTTTTGAGCCCTGATGGGACTTGTGGTCCCAGGGTGCACCACCACTGAATTGGGCACAGCTGCTGCATTGGGGAGGAGCTGACACCGCGATATAAAGCACCGCCTTGCCGCACGCAACGCGGGACGCCTGTAATGCTGTTTTGCTGCCCTGGGCTGCTGACGGGCAGTCTTTTGCTTTTAGAGGGAAACAAAGTGTCTACATTGTAAATAAACCAAATATCCATAGCTTCATGTTGTTAAATAACTAAAAAAACTAAGATATCTGTGTTTGTTGTAGGGAAAATGGCCAAATAAAATGCCGCAAAATTTCCGCTAGATTTCCATATTTGTGCCGCTAAATTTCCATTTTTATGCCGCTAAATTTGCTAATCCATGCCTCTATATCCGGGGGGGTCTGATTACACTGCAAGAGCTATTAAGGACGCAGCAAAAAAGCGCAACCCTGCAGTGTACCAATGGGAGGCTAGCAGGCTGGAGCTAAGTCGTTTTTCAGTACAGCTGGTCTTGCACACAGCGCATGCGTGCTGCCTAGGCTCGACCTAAAAAGACGCACTGGAGTCCGTGCGTCACTTTTCAATTTTGCCATAGATCCACAGGTCCACCCGCGAATTCACTCTAAAAATAAATAAATTTAAAAAATAGTTTATTCCCTGGCAGGTTTCCTGTGGGACCCCCGCCATATCCGGGGGTGGAGGGTCAGGTTATTCCTACCTTACCCCCTTTTAATAATGTTTTACTTTTTGTGGGACTCGGCTTCAAGATGTCAAGATGGCCCAAGATGGCTGCCAGTACTTCCTGGATGAAGTGTTGGCAGCCAGTGGATCTGCGAATCCACTGCAAGGACTCACGTTCCCAGATATCTATATTTTCACAACTTTAATATCTCTGACACTACTAAACCGATTTACACCAAATTACAAAAAACATGCCTTCCGGACCAACATCTAGCTTTCTGCCAAATTTGCTGTAATGCCGTTCAGCAGTTCGGGCTGTAGTCGTGTTAAAAAAATTAAATATCCCCATAGACATAATATAGGGAAAATGCATTTTGGAACAACCCTTTTTTCCTCGGCCCCCAATTGACGGATCACCCCGAAACTTTTAACAAGCAACAGAACCAAAAAGGGGAATTTTTTTGAAAATGTTATGAAGATTTGTCAAGCAGCACTTAAGTTATTGGAAAAACACTAAACGTTTTTCCTATGGAAACTTTGGCCCGAACTATAACTATCTCCTGACGACCGCCAGTAGGTAAAACATATATACATATATCCATATGAAACATGCACTCATGTTCTTGAGACGGAAAACAAGCCACTCTAGACGATATCACACCGTGGCAGGGAAAATGAGCTGAAAAGCTCTGTAAATAGATTTGTAAGGCTTTGAACTGCCGACGTCCATTAACAGGTGTAAAAAAAAAAAAACAGAACATCGGCACCAGCCATAGCAAGCTTTTTTTGTTTTTGGAGGAGAGGGCTTGGGGCAGGAGGGCAGGATGGGGGCAAAAGGGCCACTTAGTTACTTATCAGCATGAGGCCCGCCCCTCCTCACACAGTGAGGTTTTTGTTCAAGTTGGCCAGTATGCAGCCGTCTTTGTTTATAAAAGTGTTGTGAAACCACTGGTAGGAGGCCAACAAGCCTGTGGGGTGAGCAAACACTGCCCAGCCTCATTCAGTGCATGCATGAACTAGAAATACAAACATTAAGAAAGTTTGAAAGGGGAAGCTGTTCCGAAAAACACCACCTGCTTTAGGAGTAGTGCTTGCCACTATACAAGTTTGGGCCTGCAACTCCAAAAATGCTTTGGGCTCTTGTGTGAAAGTTGCTTGTGGCAGAGGGGGCGGTAGAGGAAAGAAAAGAGTGGAAAAGTAGCCCTATGCCAACATAGCTGCTGTCAGGTACCCCGAGATGGACCGACACTGTCTACACCCAGTGGACATCAATATAAACATATGAAACAAGCACACTCACTAGCCAACTTGCAGAGACCAGCAAACACCCAGATCAAGGATAACTTTGGGGTCAAAAACCCCATCATGAAATGTTGCCAGACCGACCAAGGATGTCACAATATAAGGAACCACTTGACTGCTACACAACATGCACACACATACATGTGAAATCGTCCACTGGATTAAGAAAACTGTCTGAAGCTGAACACCAGCAAGAACAAAATACTGATCTTCAGGAACAGCCCTTCACCATGGGACTCCACCCGGTGGCCAAGACAGCTAGAACACACCCCCATCGCCACGCCAAGACCCTTGGGGGTTGACAGCAAACTCCAAAAGACTGCTCAAGTCAATGCTGTCACTGCCTCATGCTTCCATACCCTGAAGATGCTGAGAAAGATTTTTAAATGGCTCCCAATCAGCACCCGATAAACGTTGCTCATGCCTTCATCACAACGAACCGTTATTATGGAAATAGCTTCAATAAAATAAAAAGTAAATAAATAAGACTTAGTAGAAAGCTACAGACCATTATGAACTTTACAGCCAAAATCACCGTCAACCTCCCACGCCACACTCACATCACACTCAATCAATCAGGCACATTTATAGAGCGCGCTACTCACCCGCAAGGGTCTCAAGGCGCTGGGAGGGGGTGGGGGGGTACTGCTACTGTTCGAAGAGCCAGGTCTTGAGTTACTTCCTGAAGGAGAGATGGTCCTGGGTCAGTCGTAGGTGGGTGGGGAGGGAGTTCCACGTCTTGGCAGCCAGGTAGAAGGATCTACCCCTGGGGGTGGTTCTGCGAATCCATGGGACGGTGGCGAGGGCGAGTCTGGCGGAACGGAGCCGACGGTGGGTGTGTCGAACATGAGGCGGATGTTGAGGTATTCAGGGCCCATGTCGTGGAGGGCTTTGTGAGCATGGATGAGGAGCCTGAACGTGATCCTTTTGCTGACGGGGAGCCAGTGCAGATTTCTCAAGTGGGCGGAGATGTGGCTTTGTCGGGGGATGTCCAGGATGAGTTGTGCAGAGGCGTTCTGTATGCGTTGGAGTCTTTTCTGTAGTTTGGCTGTGGTTCCGGCATAGAGGGCGATCCCATAGTCCAGTCGGCTGGTGATGAGGGCCTGGGTGACCGTCTTTCTGGTGTCGGTGGGGATCCACCGGAAGATCTGTCGGAGCATGCGCAGGTTGTTGAAACATGATGACGAGACGGCGTTGACTTGCTTGGTCATCGTGAGGGAGGAGTCCAGGATAAAACCTAGGTTGCGTGCGTTGTCCGTGGGCTTGGGGGCGGTGCCCAGTGCAGGGGGCCACCAGGAGTCGTCCCAGGCGGAGGGGGATGGTCCCCGGATGAGGGCTTCCGTCTTGTCTGAGTTCAGTTTCAGACGGCTGAGCTTCATCCATTCCACAACGTCTTTCATTCCTTCCTGGAGGCTGGCTCTGGTGGTGGCGGGGTCGTTGGTGAGGGACAGGATCAGCTGGGTGTCGTCAGCGTAGGAGATGATGTTTAGGTTGTGTTGGCGTGCAATGGCTGCGAGGGAGGTCATGTAGATGTTGAAGAGGGTGGGGCTGAGCGAGGAGTCTTGAGGTACGCCACAGATGATCTTGGTGGCTGCTGAGTGGAAGGGAAGGAGGCGGACTCCCTGAGTTCTGTCGGAGAGGAAGGAGGTGATCCATTCCAGGACCATACCTTGGATCCCGGCATGGTGGAGGAGGCTTGTTAGGGTGTGGTGGCAGACTGTGTCGAATGCGGCCAATAGGTCGAGGAGGATGAGGGCATCAGTTTCCTTGTTGTCGAGCAGCGACCTGATGTCGTCGGTGGCTGCGATGAGGGCGGTCTTGGTGCTGTGGTTTGCTCGGAATCCGGACTGCGAAGGGTCGAGGGAGCGGTTAGTCTCGAGGAAGGAGGTTAGCTGTTTGTTGACAGTCTTCTTGATGACTTTAGCGGGGAACGGGAGGAGCGAGATGGGGTGGAAGTTATTGAGGTCCGTGGGGTCCGCGGTGGGTTTCTTCAGGAGGGCGCTGATCTCCGCATGCTTCCAGCTCTCTGGAAAGGTGGCAGATGCGAAGGAGTTGTTGATTATGTTCCGGAGTTGGGGTGCGATGATGGAGTCGGCTTTGTTAAAGATGTGGTGTGGACAGGGGTCGGCAGGGGAGCTGGAGTGGATGGTGTTCATCACGTGGGTGGTGTCTTCAGTGCTGACAGGGGTCCAGGCGCAGAGGGTGGTGATGGGCGGGCGTTGGTTCGGTGGTTGGGTGCGTGGTCTGGGCGCCGAAGCTGTTGTGTATGTTGGCGATCTTGTGGTGGAAGAACGAGGCAAATGTGTCGCAGAGGTCTTGCGAGGGCGTGATGTCGTTGTTGCTGGCACTGGGGTTGGAGAGCTCTTTAACGATGTTGAAGAGTTCCTTGCTGTTGTCTAGTCGTTCTCTGAACGCTGTCCTTTTGGTGGTGCGGATCAGCTGGTGGTGTTTGTGGATGGCATTCTTGAGGGCTGTCATGTTTTCCGATGACTGGTCGTGGAGCCAGGCTTTCTCGAGGGTACGGCAGGATTTCTTGGAGTCTTTGAGGTCATTGGTGAACCATGAGGTTTTCTTGCTGCCGGGTCTGCTGGGAGGATTCTTCAGCGGTGTGAGGGCATCGGCGCAGTTGGTGAACCACTGTGTGAGGTTATGGGCTGCTTCATTGGAGTCTGTAGTGTTGGTGGGGGGTTTTGGCTCAGGGAGGAGTTGAGCTGGCCGGTGGTGATCTTGCTCCAGCATCTTCGGGGAGCCTGGTGCGGGTGGTGGTGGGTCATTGTTTTCCTGAAGTTGAAGTGGACGCAGCTGTGATCTGTCCAGTGAAGTCCGGTGGAGTGGCTGAAGGAGATGTGTTTGCTGGAGGAGAAGACTGGGTCAAGCGTGTGGCCGGCGTAGTGGGTGGGGGTGTTCACCAGTTGCTTGAGTCCGAGGTTGGTCCAGCAGGGTGGTGGTGTTTTTATCGTTGTTGTTTTCCAGGTGGAAGTTGAGGTCCCCCAGGAGGATGTAGTCTGAGGAGGTGAGGGCGTGCAGGTTGATAAAGTCTGCGATGGCTTCGCTGAACTGTGTGCGTGGTCCCGGGGGTCTGTAGATGAGAGTGCCTCTGAGGGTGTTGAGAGCGTGGAGGGAGGCGGTGTCGTAGGTCAGTCGGGTGGGCTGGTATCGTTGAGGGCTAGGGGTCCTGGCGCTGGGCTTGCCTTTGGCACGCCTTCGGTGCGCAATCGGCGTGCCTGCTGCACGTGGCCGCTATGCGTACGTGTGGACTCCGCTATAAATGGCGAAGTAGGAGGGAGGAGCAGCTGGGAGGCGGGAGCGGGGAGGCGAATGGGAGGGGGTACAGAAGAGAAAGGGGTGGGGCCACAGGGGTGTAGCAGCGGGGAGCGGGGTAAGTACAAAGCGGGAAAAACAGAGGCGAGTGGGCAAGAAACAGCACACTCACGGGGAGTCGCGCAGTGCGTGGAATGACCGGCACTGAAGCAGGGTCAAGGGTCACAGCTCACCACTGCGTGGACTCCGCCATAAATGGCCAAGTGGCAGGAATGAGCAGCTGGGAGGCGGGAGCGGGGAGGTGAATGGGAGGTGGTACAGAAGAGAAAGGGGCGGGGACGCAGGGGGGCAGCAGCAGGGAGTGGAGGGAGTACAGTGCGGGAAAAACTGAGGCGAGGGGGCAAGAAACAATACAGTCACGGGCAGCAATACAGGCACAAAGTACAAAAACACAGAATACTCAGCTGCAGGAGCAGCGGCGAATCCCGGACAGAAAAACAGGCATAACTCAGCTGCAGGGCAGTGGTGAACTCGTGGCAGCAGCGGGGAAGCCTGGGCACAATCACGGGTAGTCGCGCAGTGTGTGGAGCGACTGGCCCTGAAGCAGGTTCAAGGGTCACACCACACCTGAAGAAGCTCCACTGGCTCACCATTCACAAATGAGTACAATTATTCAAACTCCTCACCCACACTTTCAAGGCACTACATAACATTGGTCCAGCATACCTGAACAATCACATTCATTTTCAAAAACCTTCCAGACAACTCCACTCATCGGACTCCTTTTTTTTTTTTTTTATAAAGCGCATGGCTGCCCTCGAGCGTCCCAGCGCTAAAACGAAACACAGGACCACCACCAAATGTAACTGAAGAGAAGCCTACAGGGGGAAAAGGTGAGTCTTCAATGCTTTGCGGAATCTCGCTAGGTTACGTTCTCCTTGCACACATACCATGAACACAGAAAGCCAGATGCGGCAGTTCAGCCTTCTCCTGCATCGCTCCCAAAGCTTGGAATGAACTGCTGCTACACACACATTCAAGTATGTTCCTTACTTTTTAAATTCTGAAATAAGTTGCAGACCTGGCTTTTTGAGTAGTCCCACCAGGCCCTAGGTGTGGCTAGACTCACACCTGCTCAGTGCCAGGAGACCCTCCTGCGTAATAGTGCACTCTACAAATTGGCATAACAGAGCAGGTGCCCCACAGAGCCATGGAACGCAACACATAGCCAGCCCTCGCTAGGAACCTCGGAATAATCACTGTCAGCAAACTGGACATGACCACGCAAGTCAACACCATTCTGCATACAGCTTCCAAGCCCAGAAGGAAGATTTTTAAATATCTCCCAGGCAACACTAGAAAAACCGTAAATAATGCCCTAGTCACCAGCAAGTTGTAACGCAACCCTAGGCTCACCGATTACGCCTGCTGATGCCACCACCGATCCGCTGCTTGCACCGAGACCTGTGGGCACCGCACTCCCCACCGCCTCACTTCACGACGCTGCCTTGGGAACCCCGATGCCGCCGCTCCACCGTGGTTCGAGGGCACCGTTCGTAAGGGTACACGACGCAGCACCCTCATCCCACACTTCAGCCTTGGCCTACCGAAGCCGGCGCCCTCGACTCCAGTTCATCGGCCGTCGACAGCGCTTCAGCAATGACAATGCTGCTGCTTGCCCCGTGACCTGCCAGCACCGTGACGCGCACAGCATCACTTCGCTGCCGACTCCGTGTCCTGAAGGCACTGCAGAGGGCACCGCCGCAACGCAACCCTGGTCTCAGCGACAACTCCATTGTAGTGCTTACACTGTATTACTGTTGGTTAGGTGCTAATGCTTTACATACTGCCTCTAAGATAAGCCTGACTGCTACTGCCAAGCTACCAAGGGTGTGAGCAGGGGTTATTTTAGGAGTACAACTCCCTTATTCTGACTAGAAGGAAGAGTCTCTACTTAGACAAAGGTGCAAACCATTTCCAACTAGAGACCCCCATTTCTAACAACAGCCTAGGAAAAGAGTGCCGGACCAGTCTAGGAAAGGAGTGCCGGACCAGCCTAGTGCGGCACCAGCCTAGGAAAGGAGTGCGGCACCAGCCTAGGAAAGGAGTGCCGGACCAGCCGAGGGAAGGAGTGCCGGACCAGCCGAGGGAAGGAGTGCCGGACCAGCCGAGGGAAGGAGTGCCGGCCCAGCCCATGGAAGGAGTGTGGGTCCAGCCTATGGAAAGAGTGCCGGACCATCCTAGGGAAGGAGTGCCGGACCAGCCTAGGGAAGGAGTGCGGGATCAGCCCAGGGAAGGAGTGCGGGACCAGCCCAGGGAAGGAGTGCAGGACCAGCCCAGGGAAGGAGTGCAGGACCAGCCCAGGGAAGGAGTGCAGGACCAGCCCAGGGAAGGAGTGCAGGACCAGCCCAGGGAAGGAGTGCAGGACCAGCCCAGGGAAGGAGTGCAGGACCAGCCCAGGGAAGGAGTGCCAAACCAGCCCAGGGAAGGAGTGCCAAACCAGCCCAGGGAAGGAGAGCCAAACCAGCCCAGGGAAGGAGTGCCAAACCAGCCCAGGGAAGGAGTGCCAAACCAGCCCAGGGAAGGAGTGCCAAACCAGCCCAGGGAAGGAGTGCCAAACCAGCCCAGGGAAGGAGTGCCGGACCAGCCCAGGGAAGGAGTGCCGGACCAGCCCAGGGAAGGAGTGCCGGACCAGCCCAGGGAAGGAGTGCCGGACCAGCCCAGGGAAGGAGTGCCGGACCAGCCCAGGGAAGGAGTGCCGGACCAGCCCAGGGAAGGAGTGCCGGACCAGCCCAGGGAAGGAGTGCCGGACCAGCATAGGAAAGGAGTGCCGGACCAGCATAGGGAAGGAGTGCCGGACCAGTCTAGGGAAGGAGTGCCGGACCAGCCCAGGGAAGGAATGCCGGGCCAGCCGAGGGAAGGAGTGCCAGACCAGCCTAGGAAAGGAGTGCCGGCCCAGCCCAGGGAAGTGATGTAAATATATAATTTACCGTCGAAATTTCTATGCAGGTAAGTACTTAATCAATAATAACTCAAGTCGGAAAGAAAGAACCAGAGTCCGTGGTGTTAGAGTTCTTAGGGGTTTTATTCCTCAAAAAGGAATGGTCAGGACCATAATATCATGTTCTTCCCACCGCAGGGGTGGAAGAAGGGATAGAGCGCTACATTTTATTGACAGTACATAGCTTATATACTTAATTCATGTCATAGAAAACAGTATAGTAGGCGTAACAGCTGAGAGAAGACAAGATAACAGTATACACATGTTACTAGTACGTAATCAGAAGGCGTGGACTAGGCGTGAACTGGAGGTGTGTGCTAGAAGCGTCACAGATAGGTGTCACAAGGGGGTGGCACCAAACAGAAATGTTGCAATGTCAGCAGAAATCGGAAGCTTGGATGCGCGCGCAGCTGCATGACGTGTGATAGACGTGAAACTGGAGGGTGCAGGGGACTTGACATTTACACTGACGGAAAGAGACAGAAGTCTGGCATGTCAGATCAACTTGTACTTCTATCATATCTGATATCTGATGTTTGGGAACCATATTATCTGGACGGAAAGGTCTCTGGGGCAGAAGCTATTCTATACTGACTGTGAGTGCGTGTTCAAGCGCCTAAGTGTCTGCATGAGAAGCGTGGGGCATGGGGCCTTCCATGGGAGCATGGTAACAGAGGCTATGAATTACTTGCACGGAGACAGGTCGGCCCTTTGGCCCTGTAGCTGAGGGAGAGGTTTACTGAAGCTAGTAGGCAGGAATGCATTTTCGAGGAGCGGAACAGATAACTCGAAGGTTATAGTCAGTCTTGGCAGGCAGCAGGCTGAGCTGAGCGCGGTGGGCCGCGCTGGAAGTAAGTCAGAGTTCACGGGTACAGGGGCAGGCTGAGGCTTTCAGAGTCAGAAGCCAGAAAAGAGGCTCGATGGCAGAAATTCAGGGCCTACTTTGCCAGAGCTGAAAAACATGTAAGGTACACTACAAAAAGACGTTGGCATAATATACTTAGGAACGGACTATTCAATCCATTCAGGGTGGATCTGAAAGAGGACATGTTAACGTTGGACGCAAATGTATTTGCGTCTTCATAGCTGGCACAGGAGGGAAATTACATGCACTTTAAGCTGGTACATGGAGACGGTGGGGTACGCGCTAGGGAACACAACTTGACCATAAAATTTATATTTCCTCAGAAGGAGTGCCGGCCCAGCCCAGGGAAGGAGTGCCGGACCAGTCTAGGGCAAGCAAGACTAGGCACTGGAGAGCAGGCTAGTCCAGTGAAGGGAAGTGCAGGACCATTCTAGGGAAGGAATGTGGAACCGGTGCAGGACCAGTGTAGGGCGAGCAGTAATAGGCTCTGGTGGGCAGGCAGGACCATTCTAGGGAAGGATTGTGGGACCAGTGCGGGACCAATCTAGGGCGAGCAGTACCAGGCACTGGAGGGCAGGTGGGACCAGTGAAAGAAGTACAGGACAGGACCAGTTGATTTGTAATGATTGTGGCCATCAAAGGAAGGAGTAAATAATAGCTGGGGCATCTGCAGGTGCCGCCCTTTAAGGAAGATCCCATAATGACACAGCACCTGGGGAATACCAATATGGAAGCCGGGAGGGGGCCTCTAATGCACTTAACACAGTAGCAGAGTTTATCTGTACCTCAAAGGCGAGGCTTATTAAAAGGAGTCCGAAGTGGAAGTTTGTGTTGTAAAGCATGAACTTTAAAAGGCCTACACCGCACCACAAAATATTGTATTTTGTTTTCTGTGTTTAGCTAAGAAAACTGTGTGCACCCCTCTTTTCTTTCTGAGCATAAAAAGGTGTAAATGCAATAACATGTTATCATAACCCCACACCCGAGTGAAATACATGTAGGGGCCAGGGTGACCAGTGAATAGCACTGTCTGTACAACAAGCTAAGGCTTCCAAACCGCATGCACTTCCTAAACAAGCAGGGGAGAACCCAGCAACGAAAATGCTGTCTTTACAGCAAAGCAAATGTGTCAAAGAACATACACATGTAAAGAGAAACATCTGCAGGCTAACAAAAGGCATATTTGATGGCCCATCACCCAGCCTCATAGGACAACTTCAATATGCCTTGGCCTTGATGGAAGACCACCCGACGAAGGGCAAACCGTGAACAACACATACATGCTGACCGCAGAAGGAGTCTGACCCATTCTCTGTATAGTACTAACTTCTTGAAGAATTGATAACATGAGGTCTAGGGGGGCGTGGCTTGGATGGCAGGGGGGCGTGGCTTGGATGGCAAGGAGGCAGCAGACCTGAGTCCGGAGCTCCCGACCCCCCGAGACAAATAACGGCGAGCAAAAGGACGGAAACGTGAGGAGACACTATAAAAACATATGCGGACGCGCATGAACTGAAGGGGCACCGGAGACGACCCTTTTCGAACCTGCGGAACACGCTGAAGGGAGGCACGAAGCCGAGAAAGCTGCCGAGGGGACGGAAACTTTTAAGCACAAGATGGCGGCGAGCCCCTAAGAGGAACAACAACCACCGCAAATCCCCAAGTAAGAGCGAGCCCCACAAACCGGCACAAACCGGCACTAGAACAACGCGCGACTCCCCCACCCTCATGCGAACACCCCCCCCCCAATTCCAAACTAACGAGGATCATCAAACAGTAGGAGGGGGGCGCCAGGACGGAGGCGCGGAGGGCAGTCATCTTGGTGGAGTTAGGGGATACGCTCAAACAACAGCGCTGAACAACCAGACAAAGGGAGCGTGAGAGAAAGGCATCATCCCCCCGACACCAGACGAAGAGCGACTCGGCGCCAGCGACAAGCGCGCCCAGCCACTCAGGCAGCGGCCATCTTAGTGGGGGCCGTAAAGAAGAAAAGTAAAGAAAAAATTTTAACCACGCAAGACAGCGCTGAACAACCAGACAGAGGGAGCGTGAGAGGAAGGCATCATCCCCCCCGACACCAGACGAAGCGCCAGCACAGCAAACCCGGTGAGCGCTGGAAACGAGCGAGTGCAGAGGGGAAGGCAAAGGCAGAGCGCGGAGGATAGGCGCCATATTGGTTAGGTCGGCGGCGGACCTCTAGCCGATCAACACCATAGGGCAGCGATATTTCAACCTACAAGCAGCGACAAGGAGCGGGCCCCCGAGGTGCCGAACGGAAGCCAACGCCACCGCCGACCACCAGCGCAGGTGCAAGGAGCGACTCGGCGCCAGGAACGAGCGCGCCCGGCCACTCAGGCGGCGGCCATCTTGGTGGGGGCTGTAAAGATAAAATTTTAACAACGCAACACTGCCTATCCAAAAGATAGACGAGGCGCACAGAAGCCAACACCCACCCCGTCCACCTAGCCTACCACCAAAGGATACATCAGGCCGGAGCTGCAAGTCAGGGGGAAAGGCGCGACTAACAACCTGAGGCGGCCATATTGGAAGTCCAGACAGGGAGGGGCACACACCGAGCTACACCGAGCAAGAGGGGAACAGAAACAGCCACTCGCCAATGGCCAAGGAAGAGACGAAGGGAAACCAAGCCAAGCGCCAGTGTTAGCCAAGGGGAACAGCGGTCCAGAGGGTCAAAGGAGACACAGCCGAATGCGGATGAGCGAGGCGCAGAGCAGTGCAAACAGCCCACGAAACAGGATCACCATTACCAGAAGGAGACACACACGCTGTAACGCAGAACAACCCTAGGAGGCCGATACAACAAGGAATAAATAGGGCAAACCCCCAGGAGGCTGGCGGAGGCTAGGACAAAGACTAGAGTGGTCAAGTGGCCACCCCGCTTCCGAGACTGCAATTTGTCAACTGGGCCGATCCAAAGGAAGAAAGAGGACGAAGGACAAAAAAAGACACCTACAAAGCGGCAACCAACGGAAGCAAGACCTCAAACACACCAAGTCAGAAGGGGCTTTGACGTAATGGCAGGGAAAGAAGGCGGCGTGGTCACAAATGCCCAAAAGAAGAACAAAAATGACCCGACAGCATCACCCGCGAAAGAGCGCGAAAACCTGGGCAGCGAAACAACGACTCTGGACACACTACTAAGGAAAATAACAGAAGGCAACGACCTAGCGAAGGCAACGAAAAAAATAGTGGACAGCATACAAATGGAACTAATCGCAATAAGAGCGGAGCAAAGTAAAGCCAATGGCAGAATAGACGAGGCGGAAAAAAGAATCAGCAACCTGGAAGACCGCGCAAATATAACGCACAAGGACCTAGGTCTGGTCATAAAAAGAACAACAGCCCTACAAAGATCGACGGCCGAACAGGATGACAGAAGTCGCAAAGGGAACATAAGACTGCTGGGAGTACCGGAGGAGGAAAATGACGCCCCGGGGGCGTGCGCCAGGATGCTGGAGGACATGATCCCCCAACTAACAGGCCTCACTTTCGAGAGACCGCTCGAGCTCGTCAAAGCATACCGCATCCCGGCGAAAAAACAATCGAACAGCAACACCCCAAGACCAATCATATGTAAACCGCTACGTGAGAACCACACAGAGGAGATTTTCGCAGTAGCCAAGAAGGGCAAACCAATGGCAATCAACGGGAAGAAAGTAACAATTACGCAGGACCTATCCAAGCTGACGGTGGAAGTGAGGAAGGGTTTCCTGGCCCAGCGAGAAGCCCTGCGGAAAAAAAATATCACCTTCTCCTTCGCAGGCCCGTCAAGACTGAGGATCACAGACAGACTCGGAAGCAGAACCTTTGACGACCCCACCGACCTACACAGGTACCTACAGGGTCCAGCCCCAGAAGAGATGGAACACCAAAGCCCAGGAGCAAAGAGGAGAGCCTCGACAGACGAGGCCGAAGAAGAAGTCATATGACAAGGGGGAAGTGCGTGACTTAACGCAAACCAATGCCAAGGGCAAACACATATAGGAAGAGACAAGGTCCTAAACCAGTCCGACAGCTCTAAACGCACAAGACAAGAGCCCAAGAACACCCACAACAACCATTGACCTCGAACTTTAATCAACAATCTACCTCGAGAACGCACAATCCAACCAACGTTTCTACCTCATCGTTGTCAATCAGAAGAGAGACAATGACGACCAACAGAGACCATATCCTTTGCCATACCATGCAGAGACATTGACTTACTTGGGGGGGAGGGAAGTGTGAGGATCCTTGCTGTCACACACCCATTTTTCTACAGGCGGAGGGAGGGGGGAGGGAGGGGAGGGGGGGGCCAGATGGGGCGGGGGGGGACAGGCAGGCATGAAGGCCAGCGAGATCACGGACATTTGCGCAATGCATAACTACTTTTGGTTTCTTTTCCATACCTTTCTCTACACCCATTCCCACACTTTTTTCCTACCCCCACTCCAACCCAGCTCACTCTTCCCCCAGGGGGGGGAAACCAGTCACCTGGCGAGAACGAAGGCGAGTATCTCTGAATCAATTAGAGGAAACGACAGAACTACCAGCGAAAACAACAAACCCCATGACAAACCAAACACCGGTGAACCTGTCCACGAACCTAAAGATCATCTCCATGAACGTCAAGGGCCTAAACCATCCAATCAAACGCAGGAAAATACTAGAACACCTGGCAAAACTCAAGGGGGACATATACACGCTACAGGAGACCAAACTCTCAGAGGAAGAGGCAAAACTGCTTAAGGCTAGATGGATAGGCGACATCCTATGCTCACCCGCCAAGGGGAAGAAGAGAGGCGTGATAACTATCCTAAGCAAGAAAGCCAACCTCACCATCCAAAAGACAAAAACAGACGAGGATGGCCGCCTGCTAATAGCAAGTGTCCAGAGAGGAACTGACCGAATACATGTGGCAAACATCTATGGACCAAACTCTGAGGACAAAGACTTCTGGCAAATGGTAGACGGGGAACTCTGCGATCTATCACAGGAAGACCTGCTGATTGTAGCTGGCGACCTGAACAAGACAATGGACCAAGCAACGGACAGACACCCAAGCAGGCCAAGCCACAACTCTCCAGGCAGCAACACCCTTAAAGAACTTTGCGTCAAACAGCATCTAGCAGACCCGTGGAGGCTACAACATCCCACAGCGCGTGAGTACACCTTCTACTCACACCCGCACAACTCCTACAGCAGGATCGACTATATATTGATGTCCAACAACCACACGCACCTAATTGAGAACACGGAGATAGCCCCGATAACCGTCTCCGATCACGCACACATATCCCTCACCCTGAACGGCAAACATAATGAGAGCGTGACGAGAAGATGGAGACTAAATGATGACATCCTACAGAACAAGGACAATGTTAAAGAAATAGAGGAGGCACTAAAGAACTACCTGGAAGACAATGACAACGGCGAAGTGGGGAAAGACACCATCTGGGAAGCACTCAAAGCAACACTAAGAGGCAAACTGATAAACATCAAATCAAGGATGAACAGAAGCAGGAACAAAAAGATCTCGAAGATAGAAGAGGAAATAGCAGCACTGGAGAGAGGCCACACCGCAAACATAACGGACAAGAACACACTCACCACGCTCACAAAAAAAAAGTACGAACTGAACAAAATCCTAAGCGAACGAGCAGGTTCGTGGCTAACAAAATTCAAGTCAGTGAATCTATGCAGGGCAAACAAAGCAGGGAAACAGCTAGCGTCCTACCTCAAAGGGAAGCAGAGACAACACACGATAGCAGCAATAACAGACAAAAACAACAAATCGCAAACAACAAACAAAGGCATACTGGAGGTCTTCAGAGAGTTCTATCAAGAGCTATACTCTGAGGATAAAAACCTGAGCAAAGACGGCGGCCGCTCATTCCTCCAAGAAGTCAATCTACCGGAACTCAAGGAGGAAGAGAAAGCACCCTTAGAGGCGGACATAACGGAAGAAGAAATTGAAATTGCAATCAACCAGCTAAAAAAGAACAAAGCACCAGGACCAGACGGGTACTCTACCGGTTTCTACAAAACTTTCACCCCCCAAATCAAGAAAATACTATCGGAGACCTACACCGCCTGCCTACAGAAGGGTGAGATGACAAACACAATGCGGGAGGCCAACATCACAATAATACCCAAGGAAGGTAAAGACCCCCAATTCCCGAAAAACTACAGACCCATATCGCTTATAAACTTGGACTGCAAAATCTATGCAAAGGTGCTGGCGAACAGACTAAATACAATCCTACCGAGCATCATACACAGCTCACAAGTGGGATACATCAGACACAGGCTGTCACAAGACAACACAAGGTTGCTATGTCACCTAATCAACCACACAACACAGAGCAATGAACAGGCGGTCATGATAGCACTGGATGCGGAGAAGGCCTTCGACAGGGTCTCGTGGCCCTTCCTAAGGAACTGCATGACAAAATTCGGATTAGGAGAAAAATACATCGCAATGACTATGGCCCTATACAACAAACCAAGAGCTAAAATAGTGGTAAATAGAAGCACATCTGAATCACTCCTACTAGGGAGGGGAACTAGGCAAGGATGCCCACTGTCACCAGGCCTCTTCCTACTGGCACTAGAACCACTACTTGCAAAAATAAGAGACAATGAGGAAATAACGGGTGTTAAGATTGGAGGCAAAACAGTGAAACTCGCAGCCTATGCGGATGACATCCTCATCACCACCACCAACCCATCAAAATCAATCACAGCGCTAATGGAGACAATAGGAGAGTACGCAGAGGCATCCGGATACAAACTCAACAAGGACAAATCGGAATGCAAACCAATGAACGTCCACACCACAAAATCGGTACTTGGGGACTCCGGCCTAGCCTGGCAAACAAACCCACTCAAGTACCTGGGCCTGCAGTTTGGGAGAGACCTAACGGCCACAATACAGCACAACGAAGACTCACTGCTAAAGAAAGTTAAAGACAGACTAGAGCTGTGGTCGCCCAAATACATCAGCTGGTGGGGAAGGATCGAGACGATTAAAATGATGATAACACCCGCAATAAACTACACGCTAAGCATGTTGCCGCTCCCAATGACAGAGAGCTTCCACAAAAAGCTGGATAGCATGATAAACATCTTCCTATGGAAAAACAAAAAACCACGAATAGGCCTACCCAAACTGAGGCTGGCGAAAGAACTAGGAGGCCTAAACCTAACAAACTTCAAAACCTACCAGACGGCCTGCCTAGCCAAGCAAGGTTTCGCGTGGATTGACGAAACGCAACAGTACAAGCCAGTATGGCTAGAACTGGAGGGAGAGCTCCTGGAAGGCCTGCACCCAACAGCAATACTGACTGCAAACAAGCACCCCCTATGGTCTAACAGGATACTGAAGCACACCAGAGAAGCACTGATGAGAGTGGACAGGCGAATGGCACAGAAGCTGAGGAGGCACAACATGGGAATCCATCTGGCTCAACGCAAAAATCTCATACCAAGGGGCAGCGATGAACTACGACACATGGATCAAAAAGGGAATCAGCCTCCCCAAACAAATGGAGACTAAGGGGAGGCAGCTGACTTTCGCAAACTTACAACAACTATACAACCTCCCTAACAAAGAGCTATACACATTTCTAAAGATAAGAACTGCCATAACCAGAGCGAACCTAACCCGAGAGGAGCCAGGCATCGTCAAATACGTGCAAATGCTAAACTCGGCAGGCCACCAGACAGCGAAGATCTATAAACTAATTGCCCCAGCCACCATGTCTCTAAACAAGAAGACAACAAACTCATGGGCAACACTCCTAGGCAGACAGCTAAACGAAAAGGAACAGGCGCAAATGTGGTGTTCAGCCACAAAAAACAAAATAACCCCGCAACTGGCACAAACAAAATACTGGCTACTCCACAGAGCATACTGGACCCCATCCAGACTCCACAAAGGTGGCATAGCAGAATCAAGCGACTGCTGGAACTGCCAGAAGGAGGAGGGCACACTCGAACACCTCATCTTTGGATGCATCAAAGTCAAGAAGTTCTGGGGCCAGATAAACGCATTCATAAACGACATGCTCAAAACAGACTTAACTATCAACTATGCGACCTTGGCGACAGGGCATATAACGACGAACCTAAACAACAGGGAAGAAAGAGATCTACTAGACCTGCTGCTCACAGCTGCCCTAAAGATAATCTTAACGAACTGGAAGAGCACGGCGAAAGCAAACTTCAAGACATGGATCAACTGGGTCACCTTCCTAAGAGGAGCAGACAACATCACAGCCAACTTCTCGAAAGAACACACCCCCAAAGAGCCCATGTGGGAACGTCTTGATGAACACTTGAAGAAGACACACTAGCGACCCTCCCCCCCTCCTTTTTTCTCTTTTTTTTTTCTTCTCTCTTTCCTCTTCTTTCCTTCCTCTTCAGCAACGGCCAAGGAAAAGAGACAACAAATGTACTGTGAAACAACTGCCTATGTACATGCAACTTTTATTTTTCAATAAAATCTTTTAAATCAAAAAAAAAAAAGATAACATGAGGTCTACTCAGCCAGTCTATAACTAGACCGAAAAACAAAACATTTTCACAAATATGAGCTAGAAATTAATGGCTCCTATAGATGGCAGTGGGTTTAAGTTCTGAGTTCCAAAACTGGAAAAGCAAAAGGGGGCGGGAGGGGGATTTGCTTCTTCCCGCCCTCCAGAACTGAACACTTGGACACCTCATTATCAGCGGTTTCTATCGTGTTTGTCATTCAAGTCATTTGTTCTCAGAATGTTACAATTTAGAAGTATTAAAACTTCCAAAGAAGTGTCATGGCACTTTTAAAATCTTAGTTGTGGAATACTAGGACTTCAAACTGGGAAAAGTTAACTGAAACTGGGACCGCAGCTGAGCGCACGGGGAAGGGGGATGGGGCCGTAAACAAATCAACCAAACTAACTATATTCATTCAAAGGGAATATATTGACAAAGGAGATGCAAAAAATGCAAAAACGGGTGTATACTTTGAAAGTGAAAATTCCTGTAGAAAATTCTGTTTATGAATAAGGGTACACAATTCAACTCACATAAATACAAAAGTGACAGAGAAAAATTATTTTCACGACACTTATTGTCTCATAAACCCTTTTGTTGCCAAACCATTTCAAATATCTATAGATAAGGAGAACATCATTTAATACATAATGAACATTTCCAGAAAGATCATTTATACACAAAAAGGGGTAGAATGTCGACGTTTCGGTCTTGTCTTGGGCTAACGTCTATGAGACCATCTTCAGGGAAAAATTGTCTTATGTGGACTGAAGACCCTGGGTCAATGAATGAACGTAATCTGATTTATACGGCATCAAATGACCCAAAAGAATGGAGCATAACATGCCCATTAAAAATCTTAATAACGATGATGACGGCATTTCCAAATGCTTACGTTCGCCACACGTTTCCCATACAGAACAGTGCGAGGAACCCCCTTTGGAATCCTACAGGTGGTGTCAGAACAGGAACAAAATCGATTATATCGACGATAAATCCGCCACTTCCTATGTTATTGGCATTTGTATAGCGCACAGACTGCCATTTCAGTGGGTTGTTGGCGCCTTCGGGTGTTCATTACAGAGCAGAGCGGTCTTCTGCACACCGTGTCACGTGCTGCACAGCAGTAACAGTGGGGCTTTGAGGCCATGCTTACCATGTTAAAAGTTAAGTCCCCAGAGGACCCCATTTCATCAAAGGGACCAAGCCTGGCTTTCATTCAATAACCTTGTGCATTCTGGGAATTGTAGTCCTGGCTCATGCACCTGTAAACAATGAACTGCAAAAGAGAAGCAGAGGTCTGGGGCAGCACATCCTGGTAGGGTAACAGGGAGCCATCAAATAACCCTAGGTAAAAAGTCAAGCTACAACTGCTCTAAAACGTGACGCACAGGATATGTTTAAAACCAAGGGAGGTTGTGAAATGTCAGCAGCCGCGCAGCACAGAATCCCCCCCCCCCCAACCCAACCCAACCCCCCCGCGAAGAAGACACACGCTCACCTGCCCTCTCAGAGTGATGGGGCGGGTCTCTCGCTGGACCCTGGCTCTGACGTCTCTTCTCCTAGGACAGGTAGCGTCTCTCCCTCCCGCTCCCCCTGCCTTCTTTTTATGCAGGAGGAGGGCCCCCAGGTTGCAGTGAGGACCTTGTGGGGCGGGGCCGCCAGGTAGAGGCAGGGTGCCAGTCCCGTCCCACTGTACCTCGGCTCCCAGATCTGGGACCTGTTCCCGTGCCACCCCGTGGGATGTAACCGGTGCTCATGTAAAGCGCTGCAAAGCCCGAAGGTCGAGTGCGCGCAACATACACTTAAATAAGAGCGGTCATTTCTACATACAACTTCCAAAACTGAAATAAGAGCGGTCATTTCTACATACAACTTCCAAAACTTAAATAATAGCGGTCATTTCTTCTTCGGGGCGTGGACGAGAGGGAGGGGTGGGGGGGGGGGAGGAATCTATATTTTGGAAATAAGCCTTTTCCGCATCCATGTTCCTCTCGCCGTTTTTGAAGACAAAAATATAAGAGAGCGTCGGACTCGGCTTCTGAGGGGTGCAGCAGTGCTCTGGTGAGGCTGGGGGGGCTAATGTAAGGGAAACCCACCCACATTTCAGGGGGCGGGGTTTCCAAGGGCCCCACGGGGCAGGTTTCTTCCAGCGCTAAGGGACTTTTTACCAGCTTGGGGTGGAAACAGCAACGTCCAAGGGTCGGATTGGGATCACAATTTGGCCCAGGCACTGACGAAAAAAGTGGCCCACATTCAAGGGGCGTGGCCCACAATTAAGGGGCGTGGCCCACATTCAAGGAGCGTGCCCTTTCATGAAACACCATTAGTTACACACGTCAATGTCCTTGAATATTAGATGTAAATACATTAGGAATTTGGACAAGTATGGTAGTGCACTGTCCAGTGACCAGCTGAAAGAGGGCATCAAAGATCAGAAATTGGATTATAAATTCAAATCTATTCCGAACAGGGGCCCAAAAATATGTTTGGCCCAGGGCCCCCAAAATCCTTAAGATGTTTGGCACAGAAATAAATTAAAGTGAGAGGATACTGTTCTTGCACAGGAGACACGGGGGAAAGGTGACAATGGCGCCATGCTGAGCAACTAAAAAAACAGCAAGGCCCCTTTCCAGCGAAGCCCCTGCTATTACTAACCTACTCAGCCCTCCCCAGACCTTCAGCTCAGGAGCACGTGAACAGCAGTGAGGCCCCTGCAATTAGTAAATTAATCAGCCCTCCAGGCCTCAGGGCAATGTCCTGGCAGGGGAGCACAAAACACAGCTGCTGGGTCATCCATGGTAGCCAGTGGGAGGCTGAGGTGAAGATGGTGCAAGTTGCAAAGATCACCTGGCCCCCACAGCGAGACCCATTCTTCTTCGCCCACTATTCCCTCGGCCGTTTTTCTCTGGACCCGACCCGCCATCTTGTCCATTCCCTCGTCTTGTACCCTTCTCCCTCGTTTCCCCCTTGACGATCCCCAAATGTTTCTTCCCTTTTCTGTTTTGCCTTTTCTCCATACCCTTGTATCCCTCCCACCCTCCCTTGGTGCTGTGACTGCATCCCCTCTCCAACCCCACTTAATGGAACTCTGCCTGAGAAAATGTACTATGTGTGTATATATATGTATATAGAGAACTCTAATTACTAGTATATGAAGTAGACCTTTTTGTACTATCTACCATTCCTATGTGACTCTTAGAGTATATCCATTCGTATCCCTTCCTTAGGTATTTAGAGAACTCTAATCACTAGTATATGCAGTAGACCTTTCTACTGTCTACCATTCCTATGTGACTCTTAGAGTATATCCATTCGTATCCCTTCCTTAGGTATTTAGAGAACTCTAATCACTAGTATATGCAGTAGACCTTTCTACTGTCTACCATTCCTATGTGACTCTTAGAGTATATCCATTCGTATCCCTTCCTTAGGTATTTAGAGAACTCTAATCACTAGTATATGCAGAAGACGTTCGTACTCTCTACCATTCCTATGTGACTCTTAGAGTATATCCATTCGTATCCCTTCCCTATGTATATAGAGAGAACTCTAATCACTAGTATATGCAGTAGACCTTTGTACTCTCTACCATTCCTGTGTGACTCTTAGAGTATATCCGTTCGTATCCCTTCCCTATGTATATAGAGAGAACTCTAATCACTAGTATATGCAGTAGACCTTTGTACTCTCTACCATTCCTATGTGACTCTTAGAGTATATCCGTTCGTATCCCTTCCCTATGTATATAGAGATAACTCTAATCACTAGTATATGCAGCAGACCTTTGTACTCTCTACCATTCCTATGTGACTCTTAGAGTATATCCATTCGTATCCCTTCCTTAGGTATTTAGAGAACTCTAATCACTAGTATATGCAGTAGACCTTTCTACTGTCTACCATTCCTATGTGACTCTTAGAGTATATCCATTCGTATCCCTTCCTTAGGTATTTAGAGAACTCTAATCACTAGTATATGCAGAAGACGTTCGTACTCTCTACCATTCCTATGTGACTCTTAGAGTATATCCAGTTGTATCCCTTCCTTAGGTATTTAGAGATAACTCTAATCACTAGTATATGCAGAAGACGTTCGTACTCTCTATCATTCCTATGTGACTCTTAGAGTATATCCATTCGTATCCCTTCCTTAGGTATTTAGAGAACTCTAATCACTAGTATATGCAGAAGACGTTCGTACTCTCTACCATTCCTATGTGACTCTTAGAGTATATCCAGTTGTATCCCTTCCTTAGGTATTTAGAGATAACTCTAATCACTAGTATATGCAGAAGACGTTCGTACTCTCTATCATTCCTATGTGACTCTTAGAGTATATCCATTCGTATCCCTTCCTTAGGTATTTAGAGAACTCTAATCACTAGTATATGCAGAAGACGTTCGTACTCTCTATCATTCCTATGTGACTCTTAGAGTATATCCAGTTGTATCCCTTCCTTAGGTATTTAGAGATAACTCTAATCACTAGTATATGCAGAAGACGTTCGTACTCTCTATCATTCCTATGTGACTCTTAGAGTATATCCAGTTGTATCCCTTCCTTAGGTATTTAGAGATAACTCTAATCACTAGTATATGCAGAAGACGTTCGTACTCTCTATCATTCCTATGTGACTCTTAGAGTATATCCAGTTGTATCCCTTCCTTAGGTATTTAGAGATAACTCTAATCACTAGTATATGCAGAAGACGTTCGTACTCTCTATCATTCCTATGTGACTCTTAGAGTATATCCATTTGTTTCTCTTCCTTAAGTGACTTTACTACTTGTACATTTGCATTTTTTCTTTCTGTTTGTATCTCTTCCTTGTGTGACTTTACATCTTGTACATTTGCAATTTTTTCTGCTTGTATCTTTTATGTAACGCATGTAATCCTAAGTTTTTATGTTTCGCAACTGATTCTTATTTAAAGCGCTCTGACACCATCTGGTAAAGTTCACGCTATATAAAATCGCATTAAATTAAAAACAACAAAAAAAAACTAACACTGTTTATGTGCTGCGTGGGCTCCAGGGGGGCCGAGGTGAAAATGGCTCAAAGGCCTGAGCAACACCTAGCCCCCAGGGAGGCCTATTTTTGCAAACAATCACCCCCTCCCCAGCCACCCTCAGCCTGATTGCTTTGCTGGGCAGGGGGTGAAGGAGAGGCCACAGCGGATAATCACTGCACAGTGAAGCTGCATTCATTTCTCTGTCTCTGTCTCTGTCCCCTCTGTGGGCCGTTTTTTTCCTCCCCTTTCCTAGTCCACAGAGATCACGGAGACAGAGACAGAGAAATTAATGCAGCTTCACTGTGCGGCTGGGAAAGGGGAGAAACAAAAACGGCCCACAGAGGGCACGGAGATACCGGCCCTTCGGCCGATGCCCGAATGCCCGCATTGCCAATCCGCCCCTGCGTCCAAGGGCCTCTCTCTGGTCAAGTGCCCCCTCTGCTGGTCATGGTCAAAGAGTGCAGTGCAAGGGACACTATGGGCTAGATGTAGGTAACTCTAATTTACCGACTCATAAATACCGAATTTTACCGATTCAGTATTTATGAATCGGTAAATTAGAAGGAGGGAGATGTAGCTAATTTGTAATTTTGAATTACCGGATCGTTAACATTCGGTATTTACCGATTTGGTAAATACCGAATTGGTATTGGCCATTGATTCCTATGGGCTTTGAAGCCCATAGGAATCAATGGGAAATACCGATTCTGTATTTACAGAATCGGTAAATACCGAATCCTGCAAGGGTGCAGGGGGTGTCACTTTGACACCCTCTAGCACCCCCAGTACAGGCTTGTGTGCAATGTGGCACACATACATGCCCTAAGGGCATGTCTGTGTGTTACATTGCACAGGTGTGCATGCACAGATGTACATGCACACCTGAATTCGGTATTTTACCACCCAATAGGATTGGGTGGTAAAATACCGACTCTTAAGGGCCTGTGGCACTCTTAGGAGTGTCTCACCTACATATGGATTTACCGATTCGGTAAATATACCGATTTGGTATTTTATCGATTCTGTAAATTTACCGATTCGGTAAATTTACAGAATCGGTAAAATATAGGCCCTCTACATTAGAAAACCCTAATACCGGTCGGTAACGGCCGAATTCGGCCATTACCGACCGGTATTAGGGCTTCTACATCTGGCCCTAAGTATGTTTTATTTATTTATTTATGTGATTTTCTATAGCGCGAACTTTACCCGAAGGTGTCAGAGCGCTTCACAATAGGAACAGTAATTATACACGAGGAGAAAATTACAAGTGGGCATGTTACAAAAGCAGACGTTACATTACATGGGGGAAAAGTGACAATTGTGCATGTATCAAGAGCAAACAAAATACAAGAGGTAGCAAACGATACGTTAGTAGAGGAAAAAGTGACACGTGCACATGTTACATAAGCGTACTGAATACAAATAGAGGTATAATACTGCAATGAGTGTCAGTCACTCAAAACACAAGAACACACTAGGAAGGCACTTCTGTAGGCATGGAGTACAGAATTTCCTATAGTGAAAGAACGTAGTGAAACTAAACGCAAATTATAGTGAAACTGGTGCTTCCCAGAACACAAAGAGAGGCCGCAAGACCCTCCGAAGCCCCCTCCCAAGAGGGAAACATCATTTACCACAAAGGCATTACCACTACTCACGTTTACCACGTGACACTTACCACGCAGGGTGCCTTCCACGCAGGGTTCCTTCCACGACGTCTTTACCACGGGCTAGGGGGGAGACGTGGTATTCCTTGAAGTCGATCAGCGTGGGCATGAGGGGGCAGAGGGAGGGGGGGGGCTCGGAGGGGAGCTTGGGGGGGCTGGGGGGGGGTCTCCCCCCCCAAAAAAAAACAAGCAGATTAGTTTAACAAAAAAAACGGGAAAAAAATTAAAAGAAAGAGGAAAGAGCCTCCCCCAAAGACGTGCCGTGTACGTCAAAAAAACAGTCCTTTTTTTATTTCGGTGTACGTGTTTTGACGTTTGTTTCAAAGGAGGATGGAAGTAAGGGCTCGAGGAGAAAGACGTGCAGGTAAGACGTTTCTACTCGTAGACAAATGCAACGTTGTAAATACCAGCGTGGTAAAGCCACTTGCGAGGTAAAATTCGCGTGGTAAAGCCATGCGTGGTAACTGAAGTCGTGGTATAATCATATAACCCTCCCAAGAAGATGGCGCCCCCAAAATTGTAAGACTCTTTATCTCCTTGACCTGAAGCCCCCAAGTCTGTCACTCTCCCCAGAACATCAAAGAGCACACCTGCCCCCTGAGGCCGAGGATCACACCTCCTTGGCAGCCGAGGGCAACAGGTAAAGGCGCTCAGTGGACAAAGATGAGGACAGACCTATGGAAGTGAACTGAGGCTTCAACATATAGAGAGAGAGACTGAATACGAAAGCAGACGACGTCATCTAGTTCTAGGTTCAAATGTAGTGCCCTGAAGCCAGTGTCCGTGCGCTAACGCGCCTCTAACTTCCGGTTTGGACCGGGGCGGTGCAGTACCGGACTGTGCTGCTCGGCTCTAGACTCATCTCTCAGGTGCAGTCAGCTCAGTTCAGAGAACAAAGAAAGAAAAGCATTCTGCTCAAAGAACGACAGAGAAGGGGATCAAGTTTAAAGATTTACTCGAACTAAAATGGTTCCTGCAATGCATAGGCTAATGACATCGTAGACTACATGCAGTGCACTTTGACGCGGGAAACATCCATAACAACGCGGGCATTACCCCGCACTGCTATTACAACACTGCTATTACGACGCAAGTCATTACAACGACTTGCGCTGAAGGGCGCTGTAGGATAGGGAATAGTTTAATTTTCTATCCAACACCTTCCCTACTGTCAACGTGGGCTGGAGTTGGAATAGAAAATTAAACTATTCCACTATCCAGCGCCCCCCAACGCAAGTCGTTGTAACGACTTGCATTGTAAAAAACTGCGTTGTAATGGCATGCAGGGTAAACGCCCGTGTTGTAATGCCGTGCAACCCTTTGATGCTACCCATAGATGTAAGGACAGCGCGCCTTAGCAAAGCGCTTGTTTTCTTCTTTTAAGGCAAAACTATTTTAGGAATTTTAATAAACACTACTGCTACTAGTTTGTGGGAATCGTGATATTTTAAAATATTTTACCTCGCACTTTCAGCTGGCCAAGGTATGCTGGTGTACTCCGCCGGTAAGAGCAGGTCACTGTGACGATGCCATCTTGGTCAGCGCACTAGTTTTTTTCTTGGATTAAGCACACACCTCTCAATTTAGGAAGGGTGATACCAGCGTGCAGCGCGCGCGCCAAAGGTGCACCATAGGCAAGCCTGTCTGTGCTTGTCGGCACACCGGCCACGCACAGCGCCAGCCATGCGGCCAATTTTCCTTCAGGGAAGGCCAGACTATGCTACTCAAGGGAACAACCAGGGCACAAGCCCTAAATAAAGAAGTGGAGGGACGCTGTCACCGGAAGTGGTGTCATGACAGGAAGTGACGTCACGAAAGGTGCCGAGCTCCTCCTCCCAGAGAGGCCAAAGAGTGAAGTCCAGCTGTTTGGCAGGGGGGACGGCGTTCCCCCGGTAAAATAAGTGGGGGAGATGCTGTCCACCCGTGTGGTACTCCCACTCGAGCCCTGGGAACAACTTATACATATAGGTGAGAGGGATGCCAGAGGGACACAAGAGAATATGGTGAACAAGGGAAATACCATCACAGTTGAAAACATTTCTGAGAGACTGAAATGTGGCTTGATCAACAAAAGATCTTTAGTCAAGCATTATCAAGAGGTGTATACTATGCTGGAGTGCTCAACTGTCGACTAACAAAGTTTTTCGACATAACAGCTAAGCGACTGGAATATCTACGTAAGTCGCCTTTGGAACATTCAACTACAGAAACCTTGTCAAATGGTAATACCCATCAAATAGAGCAAGTGGGAGAAGACTCACAAACGGAGCAAACGTCCTAAAAATCTCTGCCCATATTCACCACACCTAAAATAGTAACAGGTGGACAAAAGAAAAAAAAAAAGGAGGCCTCCATTTTTATCTACATTGCAACTACTTGGTCGGGGTTTCGCCAACAAAGCTTCGCAAGTTGTCGATGGAAATTGAGAATTAAGGCAAAGATTATGATGAGAATCCCTTCAACGGGCAAGGCCCTTGATGGAGCAAGGTGAAGAACAAGATTTTGTTCTAACTTGTGAAGTCAATCCTTCGTAACAAAGTAACCAAATTAATAAGCTTGTGGTGAAATCATTAATCAACTTAGTTTAAAATTGCAATCATCAGTACATGCGGGATAAAACTAATGTGCTTCGTGTTGCAAACGCGAAGAAGAAAAATATTAAACTAACCTTGTCTATTGTCTTTGTCAGTATTAAATGCGGCTGATTAACTAATGGCATGTGCTTATTATGTGTGCTTATGTTATGTCTTTTGTGACAAAAGCCTATGGAGTTCATGCAGTTCCTGGAGGAAGAGTAAATATAATGCTGCCTATTTGTGCTTTTGCTAGGTAACACAATTAACCTCATCCTTGTGATGGATATTTTCCTCCTGTGCTGGGCCCCCATGCAAATGGGTGTTGTCATGACGGAACGGTTCCGTCATGAGCACAGCTCGACCGTTGCTCATGACGGAACCGTTCCGTCATTAGCAGCGAAAGGGTTAACAGGGTTAATTAGTAAAGGGGGAGGGTAACAGAATGGGTCTCAATTCTTTAATTAATTAATATCTTGTGCTTGTTTAATAATAGTTTCCAAAGTGAGGCCTAAAAGGTGGCTTAGAAATATGGCTGACAGCACAGCAGACGTGAAACCTTGTCCAGAGTGAAATATTGGCACGTGCGCAGCTGTGAGGATTTTTGCTGCACTGACATTATTAATTGAAAAACAGTTTTTGGTGAAGATGAACGTGCACATGAAGAATAAGCTTCAAGGACAGGATTTGTAAAAGTCTGCCAAGGTTAGGAAGTGAAAAGTACAAGACTCGAAGAAAAGTTACTCTTTTGAGGAAGCCAAATATTGTGGAAATGAAAGACAATAGTGCTTATGTGAAGCCTGGACTTGGTCGAGGATCGGAGATGATGTAATTTACTTTAGCATGGTCTGACACAGGACAGCCAATGAAAAACTTGGATTCGCTCTAAAGAATGAGAAATGTAGAAAGTTTAGTTAGAGAAAAAGGTATAAAACCTGACACTTGGGTCAGGGAAAAAACTCTCTTGCTTCCCGTTTCCTGAATGACGTGACGTGCTGTTGGACTTTTGGCACATGTAAGGACAGCAGTCTTTAAATGTTATTTTCCTTTTCAGGTGAAGTGAGAAATAGACAGGGAAATAGATTTAGGGTATGGAAACTGGTAATTTGCTAATATTTCATGTTTCTGAACTTGTTTTAATAATGTCAGTTTAGTAATGCATTTCCTAATAAAATGCTGCTTTCTTATTTGCTTATAAAATAAAGATTCTAAAACGTAAATGCTCTTTCTTTATGAAGAATAAAGTTAATAAACATTAGATTTGAAAAGACAAGCTGGTCTTGTTTATTCATGGTCTAGTCACTATCAGTTGATCCAATCGCCTTAAGTGGTCTGATTTAATAAATGACAAACGCTTAAATCCAATGGTAAAAGATGATAAACTGCAGTTGTATATAATATTGTAAATATCATGTGAATAGTTTTATAAATCACACCACTATATTCAGTTGCTCAAAAATTGTCTCATTGGTGTTATGGGCCTGTATAAGTGTTTCATGATTAATGGTGAGTATTGAGGTAATAGATAGCGTTTGTGAGACAGTTTTTCAATAGGAGCGCTGGATCAATTACTGGTAGCAGAGTTCGGTTACTATGGTAACTGACATGCTACATGCTAATACATAGGATTCATGTCTAAAACATGTTAAGTTTGTTCAGTTGTTATATGTAGTCGAAAGGTTTTTTCCAGCAGTGTGAAAATTCCTGGTTGTGCCGGCATGAGTAGTGTGACAGGTGAAGTTACACAGCGCATTTTTTCTGTTTCAAAATAGTGGTTTCGCCGTATATCACAAGTGTTGTGGTCGTACAGCACAAGTTTAGGGATTTTAGGGTGTGTAAGGTAGAATGTATAGCGAATATTGTCTATGAAATCGTAGCTTTCGAGTATAGGGACTTCTGTCCTGTTTTAAAACTCACTGTGAAAAGAGTAGTAGAATTTATCTAAGCTTGAGTGAAGGGTAAGGAAGCGTCGTCTATCTTACTGGCGAGTGAGAATCTCCATCAGTGGGTTAAAGTCCTACTAAAGATTTATGTATGAATGGTTAGGGATTTTTCCGTATGAATGTGCGTAAATGACCATGAAAAATAGCGTCGTCTATTTCACACAAAAGAATACTTGATTGTTTGAGAAAGCTATCACTTTATTTTAGCGAAACAGACAAATGGTTTGTTTTTATGGAGTTATTAACTGAATTCAATTGAAAGCTTTGTAAATATGACGCAGTGAATTTTTTTTTTCTAAAGGAGGGGTCAGTGTAAGGAGCGAAAGGAGAGACAGAGAGGCTGCAGCGGTAGCATACGTCACAAGGGTCACGCTGTGATTGGCTAATATACGTCACAGTATTCGCGCACAGATTGGTTCACATGACAAGATGAGCTTACAACTGATTGGCTCATTCTGAAAAACAGTAATTCTATTGGTTGAGCAGAATAGTGACGAAGCTTAACCTGATTGGTTTATTAGTTAGTTTCGCGGACGGATTTGTTGTTGTAGCAGAATATCAAGGAAATTGTTACGATCTTTACCGAAACAAGGAAAATTTGTTTAAAAAACATGGATTATTATTATTTGAAAGAGAAAAAGAAACTTTCATGGTTTCAAAAGTTGAAAAACAAAATTAAACCTGACAAGAAAATTTCAACGCGAGGTGGAAGATTACTTCATAAGTACAAAACACCTGCAGCTTATATGTTAGGTGAATTAATTAATTAATTAATTGTGGGTTTATATAGCGCTAGGATAGACTCCCGAAGGAGTATCTCCGCGCTTCGACCGCTGCGAAACCCTTCCTGGCTTCCCTGAGAGATGGTCCCTTAATGGGTATCTCCAGGGTGAGACCAGGCATCCCCGGCGGTCTGGTGGGGCCGTTAGTGCAGATGAGGCAAGCTTATGCCCAGAGTTGCCGAGTGTGATCGCTGATCAGAGTGGGCACCGAGGCGAGAGAATTATCGAGTCCGCTGACCCTGGTCCAGAAACCTGCCGCGTCGGGAATCGAACCCTGGTCCCAGGCCGTCCTCTGCTCTCGGGTCTGCCGCCTCTAACCGGTGAGCCACACTACTGCACTACTGCACTTGTTTTTGGATTGAGAATTGGATGAAATATACTGAAAATGATGGTATATTAGCATGGCCGGAAGATGGATCATTTAACATAGCGGTCTTGAGAAATTTAAGAGAAAGGATGATGGAACTTGTACCAAAGCCTAGACCTACTCAATTTGAAGCCTTAGTTGAATGGGAGGATGAAATGTTTGAATTAGAACGAGAGAGTAGAGGAATACCAAAGGGAACGGGATTAGGACTTGATAGGGAAACACATGAGGATAGAATGCGTCGATGGAGAAAGGCAGACATGTGTGATGGTTTGTACCCAGTGAGACTAATTGATGAGGTAACTGGTAAAAAATGTTCCCAAAAGAAAAAACATATTAGAGAAGAAAGTGATTCAGAAGATGCGGTATTAGAAGATATTTATACTAGAAAGCCACCACCGTATCAACCAGTTTGTACATGGACTTCTCCAAGTGTCCCACAAAGAGAAATATTTGATGAGACATATCCTGAAACAAACCAGAATAATAAAAGAACATCTGAAAGAGTAGAGACATCTCCTGAGACAAATCAAAGCAATACAAAAACACCAGAGAGAGTAGAAATAGGATGTAATTCAAATGTATCAGGAGAAAATAGTAATTTTACTGAAACTCCACTTCAAAGAAATGAAACCCCACGAAATGGAAATAGAACAGAAAGATATGAGGGATTGCCAGATACATCAGAATGCATTCGTTCTGCGAATGAATTAATACAGCAATTAACTAAAAGCATGGAAGCAGTAACAGTGCATGTAACAATTGGACCTGTTCTTCCAGTGTTTGATCAAAAATAAATTAGACATTCAGCTTTAACTGTTCCATTAAATTCAGAAATACAGAAAGTAACTGAAAGATTTTATTCAGATTTAACCGAAATACATCGAGAAAAAATGATGATGCCTGATTTAACTTTTAATCAAAGTTTGTCATGTAAAACCCCAACTGGTGCAGATTCTGATTCAGGATCTCCGGTAAAGAGTTTAAGTAAAATAGATTTAACGCAAACCGCAGAATGTAAATTACTTGATGTTGCAAAATTGAAAGCAGACATAGAGGAATTAATAATTGGAACGATTGGAACTGACAGATTAAAGGCATATCAGGATGATGAATTATTATTTATTTGCAAAAGCATAACATGGAAAACGAAAAACAAATATGACCAATTAGAGGACATGGCTTTTCAATTGGAAGTAGATTGAAGCAAGCAGAAGAGTTTGCAGAAAAATTATAGGGTGGATTTCTCTGAAAAAGACATTGAAAATATGAATACTACGGGAAGAATCACTCCTATAAAAGATTTAATTGTGATTTTGAGAAAATGGGGTGAATTAAGTAAATAGAGAGCAAAATGGGCAAAGAAAAAAGATGAAGACACAACAAGCTTAGCTTTTCCTGTCAGAGAGAAGGGAAAAGTAGTGAATGAGTTTCCAATGAGAGAAATAGCAAGAGGTTGGTATGTTGAATGTTCCATGTACAAGACAGGACATTTTAATGTTTACAAATGATTTTCCTCGATTAAGAGAAAAACCTGTAGAATGGTATCGACAGGTAGACAATTTTGTGAAAGTTTCAAAAGTTTTATGGGTTGATCTTGATGGATTCTTTGACATAGTTGTCCCATCAGATCTTTGGACGGAATTTAAAATTTCTATAGATTGGCCTAGAGAAGAATTTGAACGAGATAAAGTAACAGGTGCTCCTTCACCAGAAGTAATGAGAAAATATGAACAGGTAATTGTATTTTTGAAAAACAAGATTCCCCCAAAATAAGTAGATTGGGTTAAAATAGATAGAACAACGCAAGAGCGAAAAGAATTAGAACATTCATTTTATGAAAGATTACTGCTGGTTTTTAAACAATACAGTGGTTATGAACATTTAAGTGAAAAGGATATGAGTCATTTTATATACAGATTTGTATATGGCTTAAGACCCGAAGTTAGTGAGATGGTAAGAACTGGAATAGTTGGTTGGCAATGAAACACAGTAGATGATTTTCTGAGAAAAGCAAAATACTGCAGTGATGAAATAGAAGCTAAGCAAAAGAAGTTGAAAGAAAAAGCTAAGTGGGCACAGGTAAAAGTGGCTGAACAACAGTTGGCAACTTTAGGAAATAAGAATGTTGATCAGAATTAAGGGAAATTCAAAGGTAATTATAATAAACCAAAATTGATGGGAAATATAGAAGAGTTAAAACAGAAACTCCCATGTTTTAGTTGTGGCAAAATTGGACACTGGAAGTGCGAGTGTAAGAATCCGCCCTGAACTTTTGTAAAAAATGCATCATTAAATCCACAGATGCAGAATGAGATAAATGAGCAGCAACAGCTACAGTGACAAATAGTGAATCAGCAAAGTCAGTTACCACAACCGCCACTCCCAAACTGTGTAAATTTGCAGAGATATAATACAGAAACAGGAATCAGCGGAGGTGAACAGGTAAACAGATCACCAAGAGTGAATGTGCCAAATGTGTCTCAACAATTTTGGATGAAAGAAGATGGAGGGAGTGAATCTAAGGATTACTTCTGACAGTGCCTGAGAGAGGAGGAAGAGTGTGTGCTTGGAGCCACTCTTGAGGTAGATCAATCTGGTCCATTTGTAAATGGTAAAGTGAATGATATAGAAATTACTTTCCTGGTGGATACAGGTTCTACCCGTTCTACTGTTAGATCAGTGGAAATAGAAAACCTTCCTCTCTCTGGTGAAAAAATCCAAGTAGTAGGTGTAGCTAATCAGCAAATTAAAACAGATCTAACTGAACCAGTTGAAGTTGAAATAGGTAAATTTAAAGACATGCATAGATTTGTAGTTTGTGATAGCAGTCCTGTAAATCTATTAGAAAGGGATATTCTCTGTAAGATGAATTGCGCAATATATTGCTCACTGGATGGTATAGAGCTGGAAACTCCAGAAGAAGATGGGCCCTATAAATTAACAATGTCAATGGTTGAGGCAGAAGAAAGTAAATTATTTCCTGTGTTTGATAAAAATAATTTACCTGAAGAATTAAAAGACACAGTGAATGTAAAAATTTGGGATTTTACTGGAGATGAAATGGGTTTCATGAAAAACGTAGATCCAGTACAAATATCAGTAAAACAAGGAGCAGATTATCCAAACATTCCTCAGTATAAAATGAAAGCAGAAGTGATTGAAGGTGTTACTCCTGTAATAAACAAATTCATAAAACAAGGAGTTCTAAAGAAATCGAGAGTAGCCCATGTAACTCACCGACTATGGGAATTAAAAAGCCAAACGGAACTTTCAGAATTGTTCCGGACCTGAGGAAGGTAAATAAAATTGTTGTTCCATGTTGCTCAGTTGTACCAAATCCAGCGGTAATTTTATATCATATTCCGCATGATGCAGAATTGTATACAGTTATTGATTTATGCAATGCATTCCTTACTGTTCCATTGCATCCAGAAAGCCAACAAATTTTTGCGTTCGGGTTCAAAGAGCGTATATTAGCATGGTGTAGAATCTCTCAAGGGTACACCGAGAGTCCCTCCATTTTTAATCAGTTGCTAAAGAAATCCTTGGAAAATCTAGAGTTACCTGGAAAATATACGATGGTGCAGTATATTGATGATCTCCTTGTAGCTGCAAAAACAAGAGATAACTGTGTAACAGATACCATTACTCTTTTAAATCACCTGGCAGATGAGGGACATAAAGTGTCACCTGCGAAATTGCAGTTTTGCAAGCAAGAAGTAAAATATCTTGGTGACAGAATTGCAAAGGGAATCAGACAAATGACAACAGAAAGAATAAAAATGATTCAAGCAATGCAACCTCCAAAAACACAGAGACAGGTTAGAATGTTTCTAGGAATGGTAGGTTATTGTTGCCAATGGATCAGTGGATTTTCGGTAATCGCAAAACCATTGCAGAGACTGACAAAAGCAGACATAAAAGACCCAATTAGATTAACGAAAACTGAATTAGAAGCTTTTGAACAGTTAAAGAAAAGTTTATGTGAAGCTCCAGCATTGGGAATGCCTGATTATGAAAAAGAGTTTGAGCTATATTGCAGTGAAAGAGAAGGATGTGCATTATCAGTTCTGAATTAAAGACATGGGAAACTGAGAAAGCCAATAGCATATTTCTCAGCTGTTCTTGACCCTGTTGCAAAAGCATTAACAGGTTGCTTAAAAGCAGTAGCTGCAACAAGTGTGTGTTTGGAACAAAGTGAAGGAATAATAATGGGATTTCCTGTAAAGGTATATGTGCCACACTCAGTTGAAATTCTCCTCACCAGAAGCAAAACACAGCATTTGACAAACAACAGGTAGACAAAATATGAAAAAGTTATTTTTGGATCAGATAACGTCTCAATTGCGAGATGTGTGAATTTAAATCCTTCCACATTATTACCTGACACTACTGAACACAAATCAGAGATGAGGTTGATCATGAATGCCTGGATGTATTAGAGTATTGTACAAAACCAAGGCAGGATATTAAAGATGTCCCATTGCCTGAATCAGATTATGTTTTGTTTGTTGATGGTTCATGCTTAAGGACAGATGATGGTGTTCTGAGTGCAGCATATTCTGTATGCACAGTTGCAGACGTAATTGAAGCCTCCAGTCTCAAAGGAATTCGTTCAGCTCAAGTAGCAGAATTAATTGCTTTGATTCGTGCATGTGAATTTGGAAAAGATCAGAAGATTACCATAGTGACTGATAGTCAGTATGGTTATGGTGTAGTCCATGACTATGGCCAGCTTTGGTCTCAAAGAGGTTATTTAACTTCTGCGGATCACCAATAAGAAATGCTCAGCTAATTAAAAGACTGATTGATGGAATTCAGCTACCAGAAAAAATTGAAGTAGTAAAATGCACAGCACACAAAAAAGGCGAAGATTATATAACTTTGGGAAATGCATATGCTGACACAATAGCAACATTTTGTGCAAAACAAAATGTGTCCATAAATCGGGAAAAAAATAATGAACATGTTTTGAAGTCACTTATGCTAATATCTGTAGTTGAAACTTGGCATGGAGTAAAACAGTTTCAAGATGAGGCAAGTGATGAGGAGAAAGATACATGGTTAAAAGCAGGATGCAGGCAAAGAGAGGAAGATGAGATTTGGGTTTACAAAGATGACAAACCAGTGATGCCAGACAGCATGATTTCTGACATGGCACGCATGTATCATGGTCCAGGACATATCGGAAGAGACTCAATGATTAGATTATTTAGGCAGATATGGTACAAAATCAAAATTCAGAATAATTGCAGAATCGTTTTGTCAGAGATGTCTCATATGCCAGCAGATTAACCCTAATAGAAAAACTGTTGTAAGCATGGGAACCATAGGACCGGAGGGTGGTCCATTTACCAGAATACAGCTTGATTTCATTGAAATGCCACCTCACAACAGACTCAGATATGTTTTGGTGATAATCTGTTTATTTTCAAGGCGGGTGGAAGCATTTCCAACACGTCACAATGATTCAATTACTGTGTCAAAATTGCTTTTGAGAAAACTCATACCAAGGTATGGTTTTCCAGTGTCTATCGAGACAGATCGCGGCACACATTTTGAAAACAGATTGCTAACATTGATTTGTCAAGCACTAGGAATAAAGCAAAAATTGCATTGTGCCTACAGACCAGAAGCATCAGGTGTTGTTGAGCAAGTGAATGGTACAATAAAAAACAGGTTGGCTAAAATGTGTTTAGCAACAGGAATGAAGTGGACAGATGCACTTCCACTTGTTTTGATGACTTTGAGAACCATTCCAGATAGAAAAACAGGATTGAGCCCCCATGAAATACTTATGGGAAGGGTCATGAGACAAGCATTTGTTCCAGTTGATAAACTGTTGAGCATTAATGATAGCGTCATTATGGATTACTGCAAAAATCTATCTGAAGTGGTGACTTCTGTGTTCCATCAGGTAGGAACGGAAGTACTTTCAAAAGAGAAAGAACAAGCTCATGATCTGTTACCAGGAGACTGGGTAAGGACAAAGGTACATCGAAGAAGAAATTGCCTATTACCAAGGTGGCAAAAGGCAAGACAGGTGATATTGGTCACAACAAATGCAGTGAAGTGTAGGGGATTGAAAAGATGGATTCATGCTAGTCATACCATACGTGTGCCTCCCCCTGAAAATCCTGATGACGAAGGTGATACAACAGCTGTTTCAGATTCAGAAGAAGAACCTGAAAGAAATCCAGATTCTGAAGATCGACAAGAAAGTCGAGATCTGGAATATTCAAATGCGAATGAAGCATTGAATGAAGAGAATGAAGAAGTTGTAATACAAGATTCTGAATAAGAAAATGATAATGATCTGCTAAATTAAGTAGCAGAAGAGGAAATTGAACAAGAAGTAATTCAAGATCAAGATCGGGGGAGTATTGAAAAGCAAATTGGAAGCTTTGGAAGAAGGAACGGAAATTCTGAAACTGGTGAACTGGAAGTAATTGAAGAAGAAGAAGAAGAAATTCCAAGTAGCAGCTATAAGGATGCTGTTCCTAACAAAGTGAAACTGCCGAGTAAAGAAGTACCTGAATCTGAAGAAGAATCCGATACAATAAAACTGATAATTAACGAATCAGCTGATAACACAGAAAGTGAAACAGATGACAGTGGAGATGAATCAAAAGTGAAAAGATCAAGGAAAAGAGCTTGGAGAGGGGAATATATTTTGGCAGAACCAAAAAGGAGGTTAACAAGAAAAGGAGACAATTGGCCAAGTGAAAACGAAGGTCTAAAATTTAAATTGGTGAATAAAGCAAAAGAGCAGGTGAATGAGATTACAAGTCAAAAAGAAGAAGACTTGAATAAGAAAAAGCAAGCAGGAAAGAGGATAGAAGTGATCAGCAACAGGCCAAAAAGAATAATAAAGCCAAATCAAAAGTACAAATCACCTGAGTGGACTTATATAATTATCCCACCAGTAGTAGAAGTAAATAGTAGTCAAGTTAATTTAGATGATGAAAGTGATAATGATTGATTTAATTCTTTAGGTGACACAAGGTCGAAAAAAATTGTGTTAGGTGATATAAGGTCGAAGATATTGTGTTAGCTGAAAAACACATTTGATGTATGACATAAGGTCGAAGAAAAGCTGTTAGAAAACAAAGTTATCTGTTAGAAAAAAAAAAGGGGAGTACATTTAGAATTTTTCAATTTTATTTTTATTTTAGTAAAGATGCCTTCTTATAATGATAATTCGAGATGCTCAATTCTTAAAAGATGTTGCAAATTGTCTTCAATATGTGTAATTTTAATAATTTTAGTTTGGTTAATTTTAGCTGTTATTTTTCTTTTTGGAGTAGATAAAGAGATGTATAAAGCTAACATGACAAGTAAAATTTTGGGTAATCATGATACGAATGATAAGACTAATAAAATTATTGTACATAAACTAGAGATTCATCAAGACAGATCTGTTGGAGATTTTTCTAGTAATACCTTTTCAAGGCTTTTATCTGAGTATGTTAGGGTGATGGATGCAAAAGATTGTTACATCTGTGTGAAATTACCTACTTCTGTGTCTGAGGGCGTCACATACAATATGCTTCCTCTTACTTATGGTATAACATGTAGTGTAATAGCTAGTTTGTTTTATAAAACTGGACGTCTAGAATACTATTATTCTGACTTTGATGACATTTTTGCAAATTTAAAAGTTGTAGATAGCTTGAATCAAGTGAAACATGCTAAACGGATGAGGGAATTTTTCTTAACAACTAGTGAACTTACTTATGAGTATGCTTTTAGAAATAATTTAACATGTAAATTAAGAGCAGAAGATAAGTCATTTTTAAATATGGTGGAAGAGAGAAGGGCAATTTACAAGCGAAATGAAATGTTAAAAACTACTAAGTCAAAATTTTGGCAAATGGAAGATGAAAAGCTTAATGGTAGAAATGAAAATGTTGCAATTCATATAGATAAACCTGTTAGTTGAAAAATTTGTATAAGAAGAGATAATACTTTATTTGATAATTATTTTGTTGGTGCGAGTCAATGTGAAGACACTTATCGTATTACAGGGGGTTGGGGATTTAAAGGAGGCTAGGATCCAATTTTTCCTGGAATTTATTTTATTTGCGGGAATAAAGCTTATTACAGTCTCCCAGACCACTGGTATGGGACGTGCTATATAGGTTTCGTTTTTCTAATTTTTTTCATGTGGATAGAAATGCAAAGGGTTTATTTGAAATTGGCAATTACCCTAATAGATTTAGAAGAGAAAGCTTTACAGAAATAATGGGTGATATATTTGGTGCGTTAATACCAATGGTGGGAATAACCCTGAATGCGAACAAAATTAGAAAAATGTCTACAATTGTTGATAGATTGTCAACAGACACTGCAAGTGGATTTCAATTAGTGAATACAGAACTTATAGCGATGAGAACCATGGTAATGCAGAATCGTCTTGCACTAGACATTCTGTTAGCAAAAGAAGGTGGAGTCTGTAGAATTTTGCATGTTCAACATTGCTGCACATATATTCCTGACAAAAGTCAGAATATAGAGATGTATATAAGGAATATAACTGAAATACACAGTGAAATAGAATCTTTAGAAGAAGAAAGTTTTTCAGAACGTTTAAGTAAAAGATTTACAGCTATTAAACACTGGTTTCAAGAGATTGGAAGTTTAATTATAGGTAAAATAGTTTTTCCTCTAATAATCTTAGCTATAGTGATACTTTTGTTAAAAATTAGTTGCATGATACACAAGAGAAGAAAACATGTGATAGAAAAGAAGAGAATTTGCAAGCTTAGAAAAGAAAAAGAAAAAGAAATAGAATTAGAAGAGTTTCGTAGAACTCAATATGAGAAATGCAGAAGTTCAGGTGAATCTAAAGTTTAGAAATACTAATATTAAGAAAGTCCAAAACATGTTCAAGGGTTGAAAATTTATAATTTTTTGGGTAATATTTGGTGATTCTGAAATCACCAGATGAGGGAGTTGATGGAGCAAGGTGAAGAACAAGATTTTGTTCTAACTTGTGAAGTCAGTCCTTCGTAACAAAGTAACCCAATTAAAGCTTGTGGTGAAATCATTAATCAACTTAGTTTAAAATTGCAATCATCAGTACATGCAGGATGAAACTAATGTGCTTTGTGTTGCAAACGCGAAGAAGAAAAATAATAAACTAACCTTGTCTATTGTCTTTGTCAGTATTAAATGCGGCTGATTAACCAATGGCATGTGCTTATTATGTGTGCATATGTTATGTCTTTTGTGACAAAAGCCTATGGAGTTCGTGCAGTTCCTGGAGGAAGAGTAAATATAATGCTGCCTACTTGTGCTTCTGCTAGGTAACACAATTAACAGGGTTAATTAGTAAAGGGGGAGGGTAACAGAATGGGTCTCAATTCTTTAATTAATTAATATATTGTGTTTGTTTAATAATAGTTTCCAAAGTGAGGCCTAAAAAGTGGCTTAGAAATATGGCTGACAGCTCAGCAGACGTGAAACCTTGTCCAGAGTGAAGTATTGGCACGTACGCAGCTGTGAGGATTTTTGCTGCACTGACATTATTAATTGAAAAACAGTTTTTGGTCAAGATGAATGTGGACATGAAGAATAAGCTTCAAGGACAGGATTTGTAAAAGTCTGCCAAGGTTAGGAAGTGAAAAGTACAAGACTCGAAGAAAAGTTACTCTTTTGAGGAAGCCAAATATTGTGGAAATGAAAGACAATAGTGCTTATGTGAAGCCTGGACTTGGTCGAGGATCGGAGATGATGTAATTTACTTTATCATGGTCTGACACAAGACAGCCAATGAAAAACTTGTATTCGCTCTAAAGAATGCGAAATGTAGAAAGTTTAGTTAGAGAAAAAGGTATAAAACCTGACACTTGGGTCAGGGAAAAAACTCTCTTGCTTCCTGATTCCTGAATGACGTGACGTGCTGTTGGACTTTTGGCGCACGTAAGGACAGCAGTCTTTAAATGTTATTTTCCTTTTCAGGTGAAGTGAGACATAGACAGGGAAATAGATTTAGGGTATGGAAACTGTTAATTTGCTAATATTTCATGTTTCTGAACTTGTTTTAATAATGTCAGTTTAATAATTCATTTCCCAATAAAATGCTGCTTTCTTATTTGCTTATAAAATAAAGATTCTAAAACATAAATGCTCTTTCTTTATGAAGAATAAAGTTAATAAAAATTAGATTTGAAAAGACAAGCTGATTTCAGCGGAGTTAGTTATAACCGGGTATGAATATTCCATGGCCTCTGATAGAACGATACATATCCAAGCTTTCCTATTTATTTCAATGGCCATGATTAGATTATGTATTACATCACAATGGTTGAGTGTCGAGCCTCCTACTTTTGCTCATTGGAAAACAAGGATGCTTGCATGGTATCAATTAGAATCATCGGTTCAGCTGCTCAGAGGGAAGAAAAGACGTATGTTTGCTTCTAAGAATTGGGCACCGTTTGAGAACTGGCTTTCTAACTAAAAATTGCTCTATGGTTTTGTATAACTTCCCTTGCTTTGTTTTTTCTTAAAAGTTTATTGCTTTATGATACTCATTGATTCCACCATATTTATGTATCTGATGCACATTTTTCTGTTTAACTCTATGTTTCACAGTCTTCAACCACCATGTTTATTTTTTTCTGAAAACAACAATAAAAAAAATAAAAAATGAAAAGACAAGCTGGTCTTGTTTATTCATGATCTAGTTACTATCAGTTGATCCAATTGCCTTAAGTGGTCTGATTTAATAAATGACAAACGCTTAAATCCATGGTAAAAGATGATAAACTGCAGTTGTATATAATATTGTAAATATCATGTGAATAGTTTTATAAATCACACCACTAGATTCAGTTGCTCAAAAATTGTATCATTGGTGTTATGGGCCTGTATAAGTGTTTCATGATTAATGGTGAGTATTGAGGTAATAGATAGCGTTTGTGAGACAGTTTTTCAATAGGAGCGCTGGATCACCCTCTTAACAACAACATTGCGATCCACTGGGAAAAGACTACATGGCACACTAGAAGAGATCTAGTAACAGTGGCATCTGCCCTCCTCTATCTTCTTATCTTGCCTCTTTAATGAGTAATGGAAATTAATCAAGCGGACAATACAATAGTATTTTAATTTCAAATGAACAGATGTTTTTAAATAGGTTTTACTGTATGCAACGGTTTTAATTAATCATGCATAATAATAATAAATTCAAAACTTGACATGGATATGTTATTCATGACTGAAACTTGGACACAAGTCGATTCTGTAGTTGAATTAGGGCTAGCACGCCCAGAGGGGTATACCATCTTTCACAAACCAAGGCCAGTAAGGAGAGACAGGGTGGTTGGGGTGATATTTAAAGATAAGTTGGATTTCTCACCCATACATATCGATGATGTTGAGGGCACAGAATTATTAGGTTTCACGTTCAATGAGGCAATTGGACAAGTGCTGTCTGGAATAGTGTGTTATACACATCCTGGAGGTCAAACCCCCCATATTCAGGCATTAGTTGATATCTCTTTTAACATGCCATTGACCCACTCAAAGATGATTATAGTGGCCAATTTTAATCTCTGGGATAATGGGAGAGCCTTGATTTGCATCAATTGGTACTTCAACCGACTCCTCAAGGAGGTCCCATTTTAGATCTAATATTTACCAACCATATGGAGGCAAGTCAAGTCAAGTCAAGTACCACTTTATTCGATTAATTAAAATCATAAAAGTATTCTAAGTCATATATCATACAATTCAGACATCTTAAAATCAATTAATACAGTATTAAACATTATGTAGGATTAAAAAACAGGTTAAAAAAGCAACATTTACACAAATTCATTACAGTTTGCCCTCTACGGTACGATAGGCATGGATTTAGGTATCTATCCTCAATTGTAATTCCAATCTTGACCTTAATCTCTTACATCTGACAGATGCAGCCAAAAAACTAGCAGTGCAATACATAATTACAGGAGAATTCATCATCTGTAAATATAACAGTGCGGGCTTGTACTGCGTGAAACCCATCTCCTTCAGGATTGGTTTTAAATATCGAATACGAGGTTCACAATAAAAAGAACAAAAGAACAAAAAATGTGCATTATCCTGGGTGGAAAAACCATCGCATTTGCATGGGGACGACTCCTCAAGCTTACACCAATCTTTCTCGTCCCACAGAACCGTATAAATTTGATTGAAGCGGAGCTTGGTCAATAACCACCTATGAAAAAAATTTGTGACCACTGCCAGATAAGGAGCCAACTCAAATGATGAGGTTATCATTACATGAGCCCTCACAGAGGGTTTGCATAGCTCATCCGCTTCGCGCTCGGCAGCACGTATCCTGAAAAAATTAGTCTTCACCCACAATAAATCAGCTTTACACAGGGATTCTGGACTATCGAAGATCTCAGGGCGTCCCAGCTTCGCGGCCAGGGACTCCACATAAGATAACCACTGAATATCCCTCCTGTGGTCTAAATTAAGACAGTCTTTAATGATCCTGTGGTTAAGGCTAAGGTTCGGATTTAGCCAGAGCTTGATCCACATCAGGAGCGGAGCTAGATTTATTGAGTCTAAAATATAACCCAGGCCTAGCTCAAGGTGTAGGGAATGAGTAGCAGTTGACTGGGGTAGACCCAGCAGGGATCGAAGAAATTTGTTTTCCTCTGTCTGGATACATTTAGAATTAGCATATCCCCAGACTGCAGCCCCGTATCTAGCAATCGCGGCGGTCTTGGCTTTGTAAATAGCCAGGATAGCCTCGATTGGTTTTCCCCCTAGTCTCTTTGCAAACCCCAGGATTGCAGAGGATGAGCTTCTCACCGCATTAGCTTTTGATGTTAACTGCGGTGTCCAAGTTCCCCTTTGATCGAAAATAACCCCCAAATAGGTGAAAACTTTAACACTTGTGATAACCTCTCCTTCGCAGAAGAAGGTTTTTTCTTTAAATTTGCTGCATCCTGCTGACATAGTATGAGATTTACTCTTATTAACCACCAGGTCGAGACTAGACATAAAATTTCCAAATGAGTCAAGTAACTTTTGCAGGGCAATTGGGGTCCTGGCTATTAGCACCGCATCATCGGCATAGAGGAGCACCGGAATTGGTGCGCCCCCCATGCTCGGAATATCCTGCGTGGCTGCCATTAAGTCATCCTCCAAAGAATTCACGTATAACGTGACTAACATTGGCGCCAGTATACAGCCCTGACGGACCCCTCTGGTTGATCTAAAGCTTGCCGTACATTTTCCGTCAGTTGTCATTCTAATGCGGGCTCTCAGATCTTTATGGAGCTCCGCCAGGAAGTGTACCAAAGAGCTATCGAGGCCCATCTTCAGGAGCATTGCCCACAGTCTAGATCTATTAACAAGATCAAAGGCTGTGGACAAGTCCATGAAGCCAAGGAATATACTTCCCCCTTTTGCTCTAGTATATTTAGAAATTATAAGGTGGAGATTGAGGCATTGATCCTCTGTACTCCTCCCTGACCTAAATCCATATTGTACCTTGGACAGAATATTTTTCCCCTTGGCCCAAGAGGCTATTCTCGCCAGGACAACCTTCCCTAGAATTTTAACCGAGGAGTCCAGCAGAGATATTGGTCTATAGCATCTTGGGTCTCCTCTCTGCCCTTTTTTAAATATTGGTACTATCGTAGTTAAAGACCAGGTATGAGGGAATCCCACTGCAGCAGAAGCATTAAAAACTTTCATTAAAATATTGGCCCAAAACAGCGAATTTGCCTTAAACATGTCCGCTGGGACTCCATCGGGACCCGGGGCCTTACGTTCTGCAGTGTCCTCAATTGCTCTGAGCACCTCAATTATGTCAAAACTTACAGGCTCCAGGGGGGTATCAGTAGTAGGGACTACAAAGGGTTCCAGCTCCCTATTACTATCATACATTTTTTCGAAATGACTAAGCCAATCTGCCTCCGATATATTAAGTTCCAGTACAGAGTTTTGGTCACCTGAGAGTAAAGGAGTGTTAATAATTGACCAAAACTTTGCACTGTTTTTTAAGGTGGCTTTGTCCATTAGTTCTTCCCAAGCATTGCTCTTTAATTCGTTTTTGCGCGATTTAGTGGCCAAAGCAAAATCCTTTCTCAATTGCGTAACTAGGGCTTTGTCCCTTGGGCGAGTATTGAGTGCTTTCTTAAGGCGGTTGTGTGCTTTACTGCAATTGTTATCGAACCAGCCTTTCACCGGTTTCTGTTTACCCCCCTGACCTTTAGCTGTGAGGCTTGTAGCCACAGACTGACAAACAACTTCAAAGGAGGATATAACCTCCTTACTCCCAGCGAGGGGGTTGGCACACACATTAAGCTCTTCAGCAACATCAGAGGATAGGTTTAAGAAAAAATCGTCAGGTACAACCTTTTCCCATTTGATTCTTCTCCCCTGGTCCTTAACCTTTAGTGGCAATATAGACTGGGGGGTAACAGATGATTTTAACAACAGAGAGCTATTTACTAGCTCCAACCCCACAGGATTATGATCACTCATCGGCATCGCGATTGCGTTATATGAAATCACATATTTAAGGAAACCTAATGAAACAAAAATGAAATCAATTATCGAATCACTAGCCCTTCCCGTATAAGTGGCAACCCGTGTACTATTGTCATAGAACTCTGGTTCATACAACTCATTGTCCCGTAATAGATTTTCGAGCACCAAACCCTTCTGGGTATGTTCTAAATGAGGGGGGGAAACACTATCCGGCCCATCTTCATCCGTTATCGCACAGTATGAACATAAATGTACATTAAAATCGCCCATTAAAATAAATCGACAAAAAGTGGTTTATTTTTCCTTGTAAAAAGTTAAAAAATCTGCTAACCATGCAAGGTGGACAGTTTCTGGGTGACCATTCGGTGCATTGTAACAGTTTATAAGGAGCAATTTACAGCCATCATCCAAATTTATCTCTAAAACAAGAAAATTGTGAGAGGCACAGTCAATCAAAGTAATTTTGCCATTGATGTTCACCGATACCAGCGTCAAAAGACCACCTTTATTCCGGCCTGCAGGGGAAGGCAAGGCAGGTACAAAATAGGAAGTAAAACCATCCAACCAATAGTCACAATCCATATCCCATGTCTCTAGGATAGCAATAATATCATAAGGCTTTAGAAAGTCCGCCCAATTTGGGTCTCCCTTCTTCGACCTTAAGCCAGCAATATTCCAGGATAGCAGCTTGACCATATCCCCTTTGACAGTTGTGATCTCAGTTGAGCTATTACCATCCGCAACGGAAGAAGGTACAGGGACCGTGGGAATAGATTCCACTATAACATCGTCCACTGTACCCTCTCCGGCACCCCGTCAATCGCAAAGATAGAGTCCCGAAAGAGCATCGAATCTGTTGTGAGTTGCAATAGGGGGTCCAAAAGTAAAGAGATTATCGCTTCCCTGAATCAGTCTTTGACTTGCCGATCTGGGCCCCACCGGAGTAAATGGACTTAGTCTTTGTCTAGAGGAAGAGGCTATAGTGAGATGATTATAAAAATACCCTAACGGGCGCACTTGAATACCATTGCTGACCTCCGACAATGATGCTGCCCGTAGGAGAACTGTGGCCACATGTTGTGGGTATTTAAAATTCACAACCACACAATCCCCTCTACATGTTTTCCTCGAGGGACCAATCCAATTTACCCTCCTGGTCGTGATAATTTCTCCGGCAAATTTAGTGGGAAAACCACATTTAGAACTTAGCCAAGCCACCACTTTGTTTTTGAGGGAATCGTGAGATTCCTCGTGTGGCTCGGTTGTAGCTGGGTTATAGACCGGGACATTTGCCATCACAACTACATAGGGTGCACAATCCGGGGGTAAATTAATAAAATTATTGCGCCTACTTTGTATGGCATTTGTGTTATGTGCGAGACCTGCTGAATCACAGCAGTGTCTACTGGCGAAGGACAAGTAGCTGAAGGGGCAATGAGATTGTTGTCAGCTCTGTTAGCCTGGAGGGTTATGTGAGATGGTTTAGAGACTTTTACAGCATTTTTCCCTACAGCCTCTGAGCTCACTATACTAGTTGAAGGGAGTGGGGGATTAGCCTTAACTGGATTGGCCAGCTGCTGTTCTAACAGGCCTCCTAATCTTGTTATCTCCGCATTAGCGGTATCTAGTTTGGCCGCTAGGGAGTTGAGGGAATCCTTGAGTTTTAGATCAATTGTGGCCTCTATGGTTTTAATTAGCAAACCAAAGTGCTAAGGGCTCTACAGGTTCTAACAGGTCTCACGCTTTTATTCTCTTCAGCTACCTCTTCCTCAGAGTCCGAAGATAATTTGTCCAGCGTTATTGTGTCGGGGCCTGATGGATCAGAGCTACTACTGCTGCACTATCTACATTAGCTCCACCTAGCCCGCAGGCAGTGCTATTTTCAATCTCTGGTGGCGCCTCCAATGGAGTTAATCCTACTGAAGAAAGATCATGGTCTGATGAACCACCTTTGCCCAGTGAAGCCCTTCTGTCGGTATTGATTTTGTTCACCATTTTGACTAGAAAATTGTCAATGGAACCTGCCCCCTGGACCACCTTATCTTTCTTTGTGCCCGACAGGACAATAGTTCATACGGTCTTTATTTACGCCTTTGCAAAGGTGTCACCAGAAAAACTGCACCCAGTATCTCAGGGTATATGCAAGAGAGTCCCACAGCCTTATCCGACACAGCTCCAAGTGAAAAGAGAAGCACAGTTTGATACTCACAGGGTCTCTGGCCCAGCCCAGCCTCCTCCTGCCTCTGACGGCCTCAGGCGGCCCGCCCTCTGCCCGGGCTCTGCCCGGCGTCGCCCGCGCGCGTCCCGCGACGCGGAGGAAGCGTCCTTCAGAAGTACCGGCGAACCGGAAGTCGCCGCTAGGCTCCCTGGGAGCTGTAGTCTCCAGCCGCGGGCCGCCAGGTGTAGCAAAGTGGCGCGGCGAGACTGCAGCGTTAGGGACCCAGGAGTCTTTCTCTGCCCGGTGGTGTGTCTCCTCAGCTCCTCTGCGCTCCTCTGCGTGACGGAATTGCTCTACCCCGCTCCACCGAGGAAGCGTCCTTCAGAAGTACCGGCGAACCGGAAGTCGCCACTAGGCTCCCTGGGAGCTGTAGTCTCCAGCCGCGGGCCGCCAGGTGTAGCAAAGTGGCGCAGCGAGACTGCAGCGTTAGGGACCCAGGAGTCTTTCTCTGCCCGGTGGTGTGTCTCCTCAGCTCCTCTGCGCTCCTCTGCGCGACGGAATTGCTCTCCCCCTCTCCACCGAGGAAGCGTCCTTCAGAAGTACCGGCGAACCGGAAGTCGCCGCTAGGCTCCCTGGGAGCTGTAGTCTCCAGCCGCGGGCCACCAGGTGTAGCAAAGCGGCGCGGCGAGACTGCAGCGTTAGGGACCCAGGAGTCTTTCTCTGCCCGGTGGTGTGTCTCCTCAGCTCCTCTGCGCTCCTCTGCGCGACGGAATTGCTCTCCCCCCTTATGGAGGCAAAGATGGTCGAAGTTTTGCCCCAATGCTGGACCAATCACTTTCTAATACATGTTGTGATAACCTTGCCTAATACAAACAACAAGCTGATTCAACCTGCAATCTTCCGTCAAGGAGGGGAATGGGCAAAATTATCGAAAAATAGACAGATACCATTACTGTCAGAACAGAATCTATTTGTACCCAGTAAGTCGGTGGAAGAAAACTATCAGATCTTCTATGATCAGATCATCCCTGTGATCAGATCATCCCAGTTAAGAGGCTAAAGAATAGGAAGAAACCGTCAGCTCCGTGGTACAATATAGAACCAAACAGATGCGAAAGAAATGTAAACAGGCTGAAAGGAAGTAGAGAAAGCTCTAAGATATATCTGACAAAAATACATTAAAACAAGAACAACCATATATAAGGAAACGATCGCCAGGTCCAAAGCTGAATATTATGCTAAAACCATCCTGCTGGCACCTAATAGTGCAAGAACTTTCTTTACCATAATAAAGGACCTGTCTAATTCAGTTTGTGTGAGCAATAAGGTAAGTGCGACACAAAAGTTCTGTGATGATATTGACATCTATTTTAATGAGAAGATCAATGAGATTATTCATTGTCTCAATTTAAACAATAAAACAAATTTAGATGTGGAAAAATACCTATCTATAACAGTGGTGATAGAGCAACAGGAAGAGGCAAATGATAGGCCTCAACAAGCATTGTTGGAGTCTTTTCAAATTTCTACTGAGGAATTATTTAATAAATTAGCTCTTAGTGTGTCCTCTGCCTCGCTTTGGATCCTCTCCCGCAGAGAATATGGAAAGAATTTAACTCAGAATTATCTCCTCGGTTATGGCAGATCTGCTGCCAATCGCTGGATAAAGGAACTGTCTCAGAGGAATGGAAGTAGGCGATGGTGACCCCGCTACTTAAGAAGCCCACAATTGATCCTCTCTGTCCATCAAGTTTTAGACCCATCAGCTGCTGCCATATCCAGTAAAAACTTTGTAGAGAGTAGTCAGTAAATCTCTCTCTCAATTCCTGGAAGAAAATCATCTACTAGATGAGGCCGAATTCTGGTTTCGACCTGGGCACGGAACAGAAACTGCCCTAGTGACAATTTTAAAATGCGGCCGACAATGGCAATTCGACCGTATTGGTGTTATTGGACAAATCAGCCGCATTTGATATGGTGAACCATAGCATCCTGTTGAAGAGGCTTGAGAACATTGGAGTGAAAGGATTGGCGCTGAAATGGCTGCGATCATATTTGGCAGGCAACAGGTGGTGGCAATCCCACCATTTACATCCCCAAAGACTCCTGTGTGCCATGGGGTACCACAAGGATCAGCAATCAGCCCAATGTTATTCAATATCTATCTGCGCCCACTTATCCCTATTATCAAGTCCTTTGACATTGATGTAGTCAACTATGCAGACGATACACAATTGGTGTTTCCTCTAGAAGGTGACCAGGTAGTCTCTATGGACAAATTCCAGGAGTGTATGAAAAGAACCACAAATTGGCTCAGAAATAACACTTTGCAATTCAATGGAGACAAAGCGGAGATTGTCTACTGCACCACGACTAAAATGGTCCGTCCCTTTCCTTATGAATTTAGACTCACCCCCACAGATAAACTATTGACTCTAGCTAAAACAGTACGCAATTTGGGGGTTATGTTGGATGATAACCTCCAGTTGGAGTCACAAGTTAATGAGACCATGGCCACTTGTTTCTCCCTTATCAGAGCTTTACGAACACTCCTTCCATTGCTGCCCACTACTACCAGGTCACAAGTAGTGAGGAGTCTAATACCGAGCAGGTTGGATTATTGCAATGCACTGTACCTGGGTGCACCACACTCAGTAATACTGAAGTTGCAAAGGATCCAAACTATAGCAGCCAAACTGGCTCTACACAGGCAGCGGAGTTCCTCAACATCGCTGACTTTAAAGGACCTTCATTGGCTGTCAATCTGTGAAAGAATACAATTAAAATCCCTTTGTATGGTGTTTAGAGCAGTACATGAATTGGGCCCGAAATCCTTGTAGAAAACATTCATGTGATACACTCCAAGGAGAAATCTCTGCTCATCAAGTAGAAATTTGGTGATCAATATGAGATTTAAGAAGACTAGGGCTGGTGGGGGAGCCATTGGTGTAGCAGCCTCACGGCTATGGAATGATCTCCCCATAAATATTAGACAAAGCCAAACTCTACTCCCATTCAGGAAGAGGCTGAAGACCTGGCTCTTCCAGAGGGAGCAGTAATATAAACTGTTATGTTACTCTTTAGGTAGGTCTTTCTACATGCACTCTGATAACAGGATAAGTCTAAGTGCCAGGATACCCTTGCTTGTTGTTATAGCAAAGCCAGAAAATTCTTCATTATAGCAGAGAATAAACTGCAGAAACGGTCACATGGTGTACAGCAATGTCACACCCAAGATGGACGACAGAAGTTAAGTTGTCATAAGCCTTTTTGGATTCTACACATTCGAATTTTGACAAACTACTTTCACAACCCCCCCTCTAATGATTTATAAATCTTCACTTTTCTGGTCATCTGGATCATCACAGGACAGTCGTCATCACTTTCGGGTGCTTTTGTTTGGATCCTTCCAACTCCTTTATCTCGTCATAAAGTTCAGTTTGCCTTTCCTCAACTTTAACATCTGTCTTTTCCTTTATCTCCCACTCATTGTGAACAGTTTCTTTTTCCCACAATTCAACCCACTATTTGATGAAATTCTTTTGCAGAGTTTTGCAAAGAGAGGCATGCATGCAGCAACAAATAGTATGTCCAAGAGAGAGGTCAAAAGTAGCTTTAGGGCCATTTTATGTTTCCAGCCACTTTGCTCTTGCCATAGGCCTCCAACCTTGTGGCCTACTCTGCCAATAGGCCAGAGGTACTACTCATAGGGTCATGAAAGTTAATCAACTGTTTTTGTGGTGTACCCTAATTAGAAAATCATGGATGGCTTGGATTGATTTAGAAAATCTTATTTTTATGTGTGGGGTATTTCAGGTTTTGGGTGTGTTTAACTAATCTGTCAATTTCTGCCATTAGGTAACACTAGGAATACAGCTTGGGTAGTTTTGGTAACTTCGCACAGTGTGAGAACGTGACCTTACATTTTTTGTCTTGTTCGCGTGCTCAATGTTCGTGCTCGGGAACTCGATAACGACGTTTGTACGAATTCGCTCTGCCGAACACGCCGATTTTGCAATCTCGCGAACAATATGTCCCGAGTTGCATAAAAGTTTCTCGAAAATGTTTAATGTGTTTCTTGTGCTACAAAAAGTCCTCATTTATGTGTCATTTGGTTGTAGTTTTCTCTTATTGGAGCATGGACCACTTCCAGTTTCTGTCCTCTATGTAATTATTTCTTGTTTATGGGTGGGGTGACCAATTTGGGCGGTGGTGTGTCCATTTTGTGAAGCTAAGCATTGTCCCTTTGCCATAGGCATTTATTGTCTGTCTTCTCTTTCTTTTCATGTTGTTGTGGGTGGCCAGGCCATGTGGTGGGGCCATTTTGTGTGTACTTCCTTTGTGATGATTTTGCCATGTTGTTGTTGGTGGCCAGGCCATGTGGTGGCGCCCATTTTGTGTATGCTTCCTTTGTGACTGATTTTGCCATGTTGTTGGTGGCCAGACCATGTGGTGGAGGCCATTTTGTGTATACATCCTTTGTGATTTTTACATGTTGTTGTTGGTGGCCAGGCCCTATGGCGGCGGCCATTTTGTGTGTCCTTCCTTTGTGCTTTTGCCATAGGCATCCAAGGTTTTTGACTATTCTGGCAGTAGGGCAGAGGTACTACACTACTCATAGCCATAGGTGCATTAAAGTTAATCAACTCTTTTTGTGGTGTATCTTTAATTACATCGTGTATGGCTTTGGATTGCTTCACCTTTTTATTTTATGTTGGTACTTTCAGCTTTTGGGTGTGTGTCACTAATATGGCACTCCCTGCCAGTAGGTAACCTTAGGAATACAGCTCGCATACTTTTGGTAACGTCGCACAGTGTGGACACGCGACATTACATTTTTTGTCTTGTTCGCGCTCTCTATGTACTTGCTCGGGAACGCGATAACGACGTTTCATTCAATTCGCGCTGCCGAACACGCCGATTTTGCAATCTCGCGAACAATATGTCCCGAGTTGCATAAAAGTTTCTCGAAAATGTTGAATGTGTTTCTTGTGCACCCAAAAAAACTGGAGTTGTCATTTGGTTGTAGTTTTTGGAGCATGGAACAATTCCTGTGTCTGTCTTCTTGTTTCTGGCTGGGCTGACCACGTGGGCAGTGGTGCAGCTACTTTGTGAAGCAAAGCAAAGCATTGTCCCTTTCCCATAGGCATTTATTGTCTGTCTTCTCTTTTCTCTTTCTTTTCATGTTGCTGTGGGTGGCCAGGCCATGTGGTGGCGGCCATTTTGTAGGTACTTCCTTTGTGCATTTATCATTGGCCTCCCTGCTTTTGGTCTGATCTGACAGTAGGCCAGAGTCCCAGAGGTAGTAGTTAGCGGGGGTGCTTTATGTAGCTGTTTCTATTCGGTCTATTCAATTAACATCATTAGGGCATGTGTGTATGGCATTGCATTCCCAAATGTGTTGTCTGGGCAGGGGTGTAGGTAACTTTTTTGTGTGTGTAATAATTTTATGCCTTGTATGTGTTTTTGCGGTGTAGGTTTCCAACCTCTTAGCCATGGGGTATTTTATTCCTTGCATTAACCTTTCATGTGTAGCAGGCATCCTCCTTTTTCTGTCCATATTGGTATATATAGGCCTGCTTGACTTTATTGGTTCTTTCTGGACTTCATGTGGCTGGGAGCTGTGGTGCTGGTAGTATTAATCTTCTGTTTTGTGTTTTATACATTGGCCTGTGTGTCTTTCAATTGTTCATGTTGGCTTACTGCTTGTTTGACTGATGTTGTTCTGCCTTCTTTGCTTGTAGGTGCACAAAAAAAGACTGAGGAGGTGCTGGTTGTTTTCATCCATCGCCCGTTCTACTGCCAGACGGACGTCCTTCAGTTGTACGCCACGTGTGGTGTGTGACTCATCTGACCAGACTTCTCTGCAATTTGTGCTACTGAGTGCTGCTGTGTGCTGACATCAGAAGAAGATTGGCCCTAAGAAAGCAGGTACCAGGTCCTCCACCACCAAGAAAGTTGCTGAGAAGAAGGTACAGAAGAAGGAAGTGTCACTTAAGTCTGGTATGGACCCCAAAACCTTTTTTGGGCCCCCAAAAGGTACGCCTGCAGCAGCGGTGTCCGGGGTGCAAGCTGGGGCCAGCACATCCGCATTAGCGGGGGCAAGCCACCAACCCAGGGCCAAGCACATGAGGGTCGAAGAGGTAGCCAGCCTAGTGTTACAAAGCAGTGATACTGAGCCTGAACTAAACTTATCGCTGTCTCAAAGTAGCACACAATCCACGCAAGATGAAAGTGCTCAACAACCGCCGCCAGCAGTAGATGTTTAACAACCACAACCACTTCCCGCAATAGTTGTTGAACAACCACAACCACCGACCGCAATTGTTGTTCAACAACAACAACCAAATCCCACAATAGTAGTTGTTGAAGAACCACAGCCCGCAATAGTACTTCCTCAAGAACAACAACCAGCCTAGTGTTACAAAGCAGTGATACTGAGCCTGAACTAAACTTATCGCTGTCTCAAAGTAGTACACAATCCACGCAAGATGAAAGTGCTCAACAACCACCGCCAGCAGTAGATGTTCAACAACCACAACCACTTCCCGCAATAGTTGTTGAACAACCACAACCACCGACCGCAATTGTTGTTCAACAACAACAACCAAATCCCACAATAGTAGTTGTTGAAGAACCACAGCCCGCAATAGTACTTCCTCAAGAACAACAACCACCATCTCCGCACACAATAGTAGTAGTTGTTCCTCCCGAAGTCGGGGCAGTTCAGGAAGTAGAGCCTCATTCCGAGCAAGAAGAAGAGGAAGCCACTTCTGGAGGTGATCTATTGTCTTTCAATTCACCAAGGGAAAGGAGGGTTAGTGGCAGTGCATCGAGTTCTTCGCCAAGCATCCCTTCAGATGACCTTGATAAGGATTGGCATCCACAACTATCTGAGCATTCAAAGGAGAGACATCCCAAGACCAGGCTAGGAAAAAGGAAGGATCCACCAAGGCTTGAACTTATGGAGGTTGATGTAGGTGAGCAGGATACTGCTGGTGATAAAGACGGGTCTGCCACTGTCATCATCACGAGCGTTATTCCTGGTGCAGAGGATGTAGAGACCAACATTTTCACCCTATCCAGAAGGGCTGCGATTAGTGATGAGCAGGTAGCACGTATAACTCCTACACACTCAGCACCCAAAGTAACACCAGCTCCCATTTTTTCATCAGCGAAGGCCCGGCAGCGTCCGACATCCAGCACAAGCGCCACCTCAACAGAAGGAGGTAGTGGCAGTACTAGTACTGAGCTGTCACATAGGGAAATTCAACAAAAATCCTCCAGTTCATCTGGCATTGGAAGTGGGTCCTCTTCCTATGGCAGGAGACAAAAGTTTACTTCCCCAGTGTGGGACTTCTTTACGGTTCACCCACATCAGGAGAACATTGCTATATGCACCATTTGTCATGTCAATGTTAGTCGTGGTAAGATTGGTACAAACTATGGTGCTGGAGGCCAAACGACCCATTTGAAAAAAAACACACTTAATCACGTGGGAGAACCACCTTGCAAGCTTAAAAAACGTAAGCACAGGTGTTGGTGGGGATACAGTACTACAAGGTCCACTCATGGTTGACCAGGAGGAAGAAGAGGGAGACGATGACCTGCTATCTGGGAGTGGTATACAAATGAGCCCTGTCGCCAGCACTGGAGTGGTACAGTCCACCTCCTCCGCATCAGCAACTTCTCAGTGGCACCAGAGTCAACCGGAGACACCAAGGAGTGCAAAGTCTGCGATGCAAGGTGGTCCGTCTAGCATAACTGAAAGAAATACCAAGCAGCGTACCATTACTAGCATGTTTAGGCAGGAGGGAAAGTACGAGCGGAACCACCCAATAGCACGTTTGTACAATGCGAAACTTGCAAAAATGTTGGCACTCGACCTTCTCCCATTTTCATTTGTTGAGGCAGTGGGATTTCGGGAATTAGTGCAACACTCTGCCCAAAATGAAACGTTCCCAGTCGCTACTATTTTGCAAGAGTTGCTATTCCAGCACTACACCACGACATGCTGGAATTGATTGGGAAAGCCTTACAACAGAGTGTTGTCCATTGTATCCAGCTGACAACAGACATGTGGAGCAGTTGCGAAGCCACAGATTACATGTGCATCACCGCACACTGGATCTCTTTTGCAGGTGTTAAAGACAAGTTAACTTCAGGCCTTGACGTTGCTGGGATTTTTAATGATACTCACAGACATGCAACTGTAGCCATGTTTGGTATGGAGAAAACACATACTGCTGAAAACATTTTGTCTGAGTTTAACAGCAAGGTCTTTGAATGGCTGCAACCAAGAGGCCTTAAGATTGGTTTTGTTGCCACCGACAATGGCAGTAATGTAGTGAAGGCAATGAGAGAAGGACATTATTTCAGGGTACCCTGTTTGGCACACTGCATTAACTTAGTCGTGCAAGACTTTCTGAAAACTGAAGCCAAAGTCAGCAACATACTGACCATCTGCAGAAGAATATGCACGCATTTTAACCATTCTTTTAAAGCACGGAAGCTGCTATGGGTCATTCAGCGTGAGCATAAATTGCCAGTCAAAGCACTGATCCAGGAGGTCCCAACACGTTGGAACTCTACTTATTTCATGCTTGAGCGTCTCTTTGAGCAGTACATACCACTGAAGGCTTATGTCATGTCAAGAAGATTAGGGGATCCTACTGTTAATCTTAAAACCCTGACCGTTGAGATGTGGCAGTGGGACATCATTAAATGCTGGACAGAGATGCTACTACCTTTTGAGGTCTTCACACGTGCAGTTAGCAGGGAGGACTGTACTATGGGCCAAGCCATCCCATTGTTGTACATGCTTGAGCAACAGCTGAAGGAGGTCTGTGAAACATACGAAGGTGACGAAGAAAAAGTTGATGCATATACCTTGGCCAAGGCCTTAGCCAACCGCTTATCTCTAAATGCAAGGCTTCAAATGATTATGTCAGATCAACATTACATAACTGCAACAATGTTGGATCCACGGTACAAATTATTTGTCAGCAGTAGCGCAGTAATTACTTTTTCAGATGTGGATGTTGCCAATTACAAAACTTCCATAGCTGTGGAAGCTAATGATTTAGATACTGAACGGCTGTTACTTAAAGGCCTGCCAGTGCCAGCCCAGGACAGTCAAAGTACTCCAGGCCATCCTCCTGAGGCAAGTTCTTCAGAGCATGAGAGCAGTGCGTCTGCTTCCCAGCAGGCACCAACAGTACCAAAAAGCAGCACCTACACGATCTGATTCAGCAGACACAACCAAAAGCATAACTGCTTTTTTTCTACAGAAAGGGATGGGTAAGTCCGTTACTGTTGCAAAGGGGAAAGAGGACCAGCAAAGCCGAGCACCAATGAACACTGAGCGTATGGTTCAGGCCTATCTGGATGACACAACAGAGGTGTTCATGGAGCAAAGCCCATTGGTCTATTGGTATGAAAGAAGGAGACAGTGGCCAGTGCTGAGCAGGCTGGCAATAAAGTATCTGGCCAGTGTCCCTTCTGAGCGGGTTTTCAGTGCTGCTGGTGCCATTGTGACATCGAAAAGGACCAGTCTCTCCCCCAAAAGCGTGGAGAGGCTGACAATGATAAAAATTAATCAACACTTCATACCACCAGACTATAAAGTACGTGAATCAGAGCAGGATGAAGAAAGCGAGTCCGAAGACATCATCACTACTGTGTTACATGACCTACTTCTGTCCGAACCCCCAGAGTTTGAGGACGAGCTCCTCTTCCCTGACAACTAGGCATTTAAATTGTTACTTTCTCCCTTCCTTTATTTGTGTTATTTATTTTCTTATTAACAATGGCTTTCAGGTGCAAAACTGCTAATAAAAAGCACAACCAAATCCATCCCCACCACTGATTCTTTTTATGTACCTACTGGAGTTGCACGCCTGTGCATTTATTTTCACTGTATCTTTTTATTTACCTCCTGGAGTTGCACGCCTGTGCATTTATGTTCCATGTTGACTGCACTCCTCAGAGTCTTGCTCCATCTTCTTGACTCCCACTCAAGTCAATACAATTCCATCTTGCCAGCCATACATTGGATGTTGTAGATGGAGTATAGTACAATAATGTAGCCTCTAACAGTCCCTCCATAACAAGTGAACCGTACATGACTACAGCCATCCTCTATTTCATTTGAAATCTGCAACTCATCACTGTCTTACTCTTAAGGCTACCACCTCTGTCTGCAGGCATTCATAGACGACTCTTCAGTGTCAAAACTTGAGCAGGCATCCACAACTGAAGTCAACTTGTTGTGACTCGTCATTACTTTTAAAAGGCTCGGCAGCATCTGTGATCAATCATCTAACAGTGAAAGAGAAGAGCAAGATAGGTATATTAAATGAATGATGCCATGCATTGCATTGGATGTTTTGCTGACTCTGAGCAAATGTGCATGGAGTTGAAGTATACTAGTAACTTCAGACTCACGTGAAAGCCAATTTTTCCATGTTATTTAATAATATAAATTATTTATGCACTTGTGTTCCTACTACTACAGGTGGAGTCAGGACTTAATTTATCGTAGTCACTCACTACAGACTGAGTTGCTGTTGATGTTGGACTAGACGTGCCACACCTGATAATGATGGTGACCACCATATCTTTGCACGCTGTCAGGCAGTTGGATCTGAGCTGATTGATGTACGATGTTTCTTGGAGTGGAATACAAGGTAATAAATAAATACAAATAAGAGGCACAGCACAGTAGACCCAGGCTACTACATGTGTGTGCACTGTGCAGTGGTAGAGTACAATAGTGGTATGATTGATGACTGAGAATGACGCATTGATTTTGTTGATTAATTTTGTAAATGCTAGGTTGCTTTTTCATTCACCTTTCTGTGGCTCTGTGAAATTTTTAGGGCGACCCTGTGTCGTCGTGGGCCTGTTCTGTGCTGGCTCCTGTCTTTTTTTTTACTTCTAGATTAATAATGATGTGCAACTAGTAGACTTATACATATTGTATCCAAGCCGCCTCAGTCTGAAAGTCCTCTCTTACGACTACTCCTTATTTTTTTGATCTTCACTGTATTACAATTTGTTTAGGTCATTCACATTCTTTTGTATTTGCCTCTTCTTTTTCAGGCTGGACGTTTTTCACCCACTGCTAATATACTATGAGCATCAACTCACCCTTACCACTAATCCTCATCATCAATCAATTGGATGGCAGGAAACCAAGAATGATATTCAGCGTGTCCTTTTCCTACGTTTATTCCTTACATTCATTGGCTAGTGGATCAACATCATAAATCATCGTCTTCATTGTTTTGCTTTTGTTGTCTCCAATCTCCATGCGTACTGTTTTTCTTTCTCAAACCTTTCCCAAAACCCCCGTACCCATCCTTTCAACAAACCCTAACCCTCTTCGCCCGGGCTGCGTGGTTTCATTGAGGTGTGATGTTTGTTACATTAAATATACACACCAACAATTTGATCACGCGCTTGCTGGGGCAGATGTGGTGAAAGCAACAATAGTGAAATTTCAACAAGGCATGGCCAGGATCTTCTTCGGCTTCCCAACTCAAGCTCTGTGTATAATGCCAAATAATTTACCATTACCATCAAACAACGAATACATCTAATGAATTGGCGTCATTGTTTGGGTTTAAGTTTAAAGCATTATGATTTAGAAAAGTTTGACGTTGCCGTGAGTACTACAACTACAGTTGAACTTCTTATCTTCTCTTGCACTTAGTTTCCAGTCCCCAAAACCATTGTTTTGTTTCAGTTTAGCAGTTGCAATATTGTTTTTGGGTCAGTCGTGTAATGTACTGTACTTAATACTTATACTCCCCCCACATTGTCTGTCACGCAAATGACCGCCTCTTTCTTTTTGTCTCAAAATGCTACTGGCAGGGTCTGTCTACTACTAGTACTATCACAGAAGTTCAGAACCACAGATTCTTCTCCATTGTCTTGGGAAACAAATGCAGCCCTTGCAGTGCCACACTTCATCATCAATCATCATCAGCAATCACAGGTAAGATAAGTTTGCTGTGAGGTATAACGCAAGACAGACTGGTAGTTCTTCTAATACTACAAATATAACTCGGTGAGGGTTTACCACATCTATCTGTCTGCATGTTAAAGATGTGGCCAATATATTTTTTTATTCGAAAGCACTGTCCGCTGACCTGCATGGCCAATTAAACCTTGCGATGTTGCACAACGTACATTATTTGGTGAAACAGTCCCCCCTCCACCCCCCCAACAAACACAAATGAACTTCAAATGTTTTCTTTTGAACATAACTTTGTGTCTCATTTATTTTAACATAATATAAATAAAGATGATACAAAAATAAAATATATATTAAATCTTACCCCACAGCTGTCCCTACCCTCCCCTAACCCCAACCAAATTTCCATGTTCAATGTAATGTAAACCCCAACACCCAATTCCCACCCACCAACAAAAGGATTGAAAAAGGGGCAAACAAACAGGGTCCATCTCAAAGCCGGCGGGCTTTCAAGTGTTTGTCCACAATGAGCTTCACCCGCTCCTCTATTTCACCCTCAAGCCTCGCTACCCGGAGGAGAATCTTTGTTTGGAATTGACGGCACCTACATTGGCATGCATATTGTGGGGGGGTGGCCGATGCTGAAAAAATCTGACGGCGGGCGACTGCCTGACCACGGCGACGTACTCCTGCAGGCTTGGGGGCCGGGGCATTGGAAGAGGCAGCAGCTGCTGCCGCCGCCTCCTCCTCCTCCTCGGCCTGAGCCACCAGCCGGCGGTAGGCCTCAACGATTGCCTGCAGTTTCCGCTGCCGGGCCCGGACTGCCAACTCCTTTCTTGTTGGTTTTGAAGGAGTAACTATAAAGAAAGAGACAGAATTGTTGTAATCCAAAATCCCAGAAAATCAAGAACACAAAATTTATTCAACACATAGTGGTACAGTACAGTAGCACTAGCAAGCAAGCTGAGTACAAAAAATGGTGTTGTATCTATCTTGAACATCCTACGGCCTATATAATTAATTTGTTGGACTTTTTGGCACGGCATTATGCCTGCCCTAGTAGCATAGCATGGGTGTACTTCAACGGTCACACACATACGAACACCTGTCTTTTTCATATCTCGTTTTATATCATATACTCTGTGCTTCCGGGAACAGTGACAGTCTCAAACTAACATTAATTAACAGGGGCCAGCTAGTACTAGTAAATGTCTAGTAGACTATCATTCTTTATATCGCGCAACAAACCTTAGGTGGTTTGTGTTTCGCCAGCAACGACCCGGAATACATCCAGTCGTCCCCTCCTTCCCTTGCCTTTGGGTTTGACCAAAACACCGCTGCTGAGACTATCCACTACCCACCGATATTGGGTGTGTCTCCCACCCATGCAGGCAGCTGTGTTTTCCCCTTTCCATGCTTCCACAACAACCCATGCATCCGACTGCTATCAGCCACCTGCATTGCTGATTCCAAAGTATCCTTCTATATTAGATGATTGGTGCTTTTTCCTTGCTCCTTTCATCATACTTCAAATCGATCTCCTTAGTGTTAATCCATCGCGGTCATGTAATGTTGTGGATAAGACTTTTAGTCTGCACCAACCTTTCACAGCTGAGTTGTAGTCAGATAGAAAAGGCCTGTTATTTTATCAATTCTCGCCGGTGGTAATGCTAAGCTTGGTAATGACAAATAAAGGTGGCGTCATATATTGTCCAGTAGAACTTCAAGTTCATTATAAATATCAGAGTAAAGTGAGGAAGTTTTCCCCACCCACCAAGTAATGCGGATCACTATTGAATGTAACTTACCATCGCCCACCGTTGTTGGCTCCTCCCCCACTACTGCTGGTGCTGGTGTAGGTGCCTCTGGTCCTCCTGTCCCCTCCGGGATCGCCTCTGCTGACGCTGCGCCGCTGTCCCCGTCGGCACTGGTGGATGGTACCGGTTCTGCACCTATAAAAATAAGTACACCTTTTTAGATGGATGCACAGCCCCCATTGTACTTGTTCACCAAGAATGGAGTTCTGCAAAACAGTTAAGTACAACGTAATCAGTAGTAGTCCACATTGCCTAGTACAGAAGAGTCACTACACATATTAGCATTCATTTGTTATGGTATGGTACCCAAGCTCATCTCATCTCTACTGCTACTCTAGTCCTTGGAAATTTAGACTGAACCATGTAACCAGTTTGTACATCAATGTCCACAGTTTTGCGCATGCTACCTCGCAGCTTGCTGCGCAGTACGAGAAGACACCTTTGAGGCCACATGATTGTTCAAAGCATACACCTGAAGAGTTTGGAAAATAAAAAGGCCCGTATTTACTTTTTGTATGTGGATTGTGGAATCGAGTTTGCTTACAGCCTCAGGTTACACCTTTTTTTTAGCATGACTGCTAAAAACTTGCATAAATGTATTTATTTTCATACTGTCTAACGTGCACCACTTTTGTCATTATTTTTCGGCAGATGAGAAGATTTCCTTCTACGAAGCAGAGATTTCCAGAGCTTACCAAAAAGAGGCATATGTAACCAGTATACGTTCAATGGTGAGGGGTCTCCGACATTTCCCACATTTCCCTATCGTGCACTGGTAGCTGTAAAAATGTAGATTACTTTATTCAGCCTTTTTTAACTCTGGATTTTTTCTGGTGGGCCTTGACATATTTCACGGAACAACTTAAAAACATTGATGTTACTTACTTAGTTACTTCTAACAAAATAAAGCTTTTGAAGTACCACATTGACTCGGAAGTATATTTTCAGTGTCTGTTGTCTTGTAGACTTACACGAGTGAGTGAGCAAAAGGGGGTTACTTAGGTTATGGATTGTGTAATAAAAGCATTGGGCATCTTGGTATTGGGGTTCAGGAGTGGGATAATTGAATAATTGACCAATGACTGAGCCCATATAGGTTGTCGTTCAGTGAATTGTGGGTTCCTCAGAGTTCTGTGACTGAGGTGTAAGTAAGTAAGGTCCAACCTGCCTATCACCAACATCCAATTTTCTGGTGCATACATAGTTATGTATGTGACTGCATAGAAGAATACCCGCAAGAGTAGTAGTGGTATACTAACGTTTACAAAATACTAGACCAACATCTGGATGCATACTTGGTTGGTGTCAATTGGCAAAGAAGAGACATTACAGAGGAAAAAGCATAAGACAGGAGTTGACCCTGTGCCTACAGCTATTCTATCACAGATTTTTTGAAAAGATTAATACCTTAACTAAAGAGTGGGCAACAGGGCAAGCTTACCTACAGACAGTCTAGTAGTAGCACAGAGAGTCATAGCAGAGGCTCTTTGAAGGAACAGAAAGGCAGGGACAGATGCCCAAAATTTTGAAAACATAATCAAAATCAAAAAAGCATTTGTCAAAATGTATTTAGGAATGAAATGTCATTAATCGGTTGGAAAAAAAAGCTCCGTTAGAAAGTTACGGAAATATCATAGTTCCAAAAGAAAGCACTGTTGGACTTACTGGGGACAGCAGCAGGATCCTCAGTAGAGGAGCTCTGTGCCTGTGGTTCACCCGCCGACTCGGTCCCAGCCTTCTGCTTACCCCTGGGTTCTGTGGTTCATGTAAGAAATAATAAAGAAAGAGAAAAACATTGAGTGCTGTGAAACATAGACATCATTTCAAAAACCACTGCTAGAACATTAAAAGAAACAAACATTGATCTACCAAATGACTACTGCCTTGCATGATTCACTGACTAGTGTATATATACTTGGAGAAAACAAATCAAATGTTCCATAAACATTCTGATTGCAGATTACTAAGTAACACAGAGGCAGTAAGACCTGAACAACACCACAGATTCAAGAATGGGGTAATCAATCAATTATCTGTAAGTAGGCATTTCTTTTTTATTTTTGCCAGCAAAATGCATAGATCACAAGGAGGAGACATGCATAACTTTGTGCATACTAACACGAAATTGTACGTTCGTTGCATCATATTTTGTTCTGCTACTGACTGAATGCTACTGCTGCTAAGCCTACCCACTCACTAAACAAACTATATCAGTTCTATGGAGGGCTGAGGCAGGGGCGGCTCTAGGCTCATGGTAGTCCTGGGCAGGGAGCGTAGGTAGGGCGGCCCGGAAGAGGAGGTCGGGCGGAGCACGGAGGCCAGTGAAGAGGGGGGAGTCAGGGTGTTTGGAAGTGGAACAGAGCCGGAGGCACCAAATCCCTGCCAGGGGCCGCCACGCAAATATGTATCCATCCTCAGAGGATTATTAAATTAAGGATATATATTTGTGTGGTGGCCCCTGGCGTTTGGTGGCCCTGTGCAGTTGCACAGCTTGCACATGCCTAAAGCCGGCCCTGGCTGAGGTAAGAAGAACAAAGTAACTTTAGCATTCATTGCCAGAGGAGGATTCATGCAGAAGAGAAGGCCGTGAAAAAAAATGATACAATATGCAAACTACGTACAATTATCCATCAACCGCTATTTCACTGACGGACAAAGGAAGGACAAGACTCTATTAATAGCATTAACTAACTTCAGTTCTCTACAATAAAAAAAATCTCACATCAATAAACAGCAAAAGCTAGTGCCAAATTGAACACGCAAGAGTCAGTGAAGAAGCGCAGCACAGACCAGTGTCATACAATTACAGTAGATATAACGGAATACATCGGAAATGTAACTAGGAGCACCAGTCATCGCGTTACTTATTCAGCCAAGATTTAGAAAGATACAATAACAATACTTATACTACTATAGATATATATACACACACTTTTTTTTTTGGGTAGCCACTCACCAAGACCCACGACCTCGACACCAAGCAGGTCCAACAGGTCCTGCTCCCGGTCCAAAATGTCTGCCCAGCGGTGGGTCAGCTGATGGTGGGTACGCCGGATACCGGAGCAGCGGAAGACTGCCCGGCGCACCTTCGCCCACCGCCAGAGACGCTCTTCAATCTGGTGGTAGCCGGAGACGGGCCTGCCGCCTGCTGCCAAGATCAAGGGGAGGTGGCGCGGGATAAAAAAGACCAGGGCAGCCACCTCCTCCTCCCCAAAAAGTTGGCGGGCCCTCACCCCTAGGGGGCGCATTCTGCCGCAAGGCAGCCGGGTTTTTTGGGGCACAGGCGCCTTGCCCTTTGAGCCGCCGCTGCTGCTGGCGCCCTTGACCATGGTTCTGGGTGGAGGGGAGAAGAAAAGTTCAAAACAAAAAGGTAGGGGATAGAAGAAGCAAGGTAAAAGAAGAAAGTAAAATAAAACAATAGAAAAGTTGTAAAAGTAGAAATAAAATGAAAAATATAAACCTAGGCACAGAGAGAGATAGGTAATAACTAAAGAAAGTTTGAAAAAGTGGGTAAAAAGACCAGGATTGAAGAGATATGAGCTAGATGCTAAAGTAGGCCCAACACCATAGCCAGAGAGTGTGATCCAAGATGGCTGCGCCCATCGCGACCGCGTGGGTAGGTACGCGTGATATTTAGCGCGATCACGCACTTTTGTAGTGAGAACGAGAAGATGAGTTCCCGAACATGTCTTGCACAACCCGAACACGTTACTTGTGACCCGGAACAGGAAATAAGGGAACGCAAGTGGGCGGGACAAACCTCTTGGGTAATTTAGCGCGCTAGCCATCCCGAGCATGCAGGCAACGCCCCGAACACGCGCACCGCGCTCCCAAAGATGAAAAACGGCACGCGAACGGGTCTAGCAAGCAACTACGCATGGTTGCGGAGCTACGCGAAGCTCGCGGAGTGCAAGTGCGTCTTCGCGTAGCTCCGCGGAGTGTGACTCCGCGAACTACGCCCAGGGTTAATCCTAACCATTCACCTTTGTTTGTAAATCCATGTCCAATGGATACAAATACTAAACATACTGCTTCCCAGTACACTATTTGTTCTACCTCAATTAGTTCATGGGTGATATTAGGGATGTTTGCAATGTAGCTATTGATCTGGGCATCTACTTTAGGGATGCACGCACAGCATTCTCTCACATAGTACCTTGCAAACTCCACCCTCTTTTGCAAGTAGCATGTCTAAAGTGAGGTGATTATGAATGATCATAGCTCTCATAGTAAGCAATTCCTTGTTAATAACAGTTAGTCAGTGGTGGCTGGCGACATTTGAAAGTGGTAAGGCATATAAATATCGGGTTGATTGCCCTGTAGCACGCAAGCATAGCTCACATGCCCAACCATCATAAGAGTAATTTGGGGTTGTTCTCCCACCAAGAATTTTTTTTTAAAAGAGCAGGCAAGTGAGGCATTTTCAGGAAATTTGAGAAAGCAAGATGGGTAATAAAGCAATTATTTTGCCCACATAATAAGCAATGTAAAAGTCTTCTAAAGGGAAGATTTCTGCTTAATTTAGAGCCAGTAATACACAAGGTTTGGAAGTAATTGGCCAGTGAGAACAATTTTAAGTACTGAATTTTGGCCTTGAAAAGTGGAAAGGCGCATGCCATTTCTTTAACAGTTGAGAAGTTTAGTAGGCCACTTTTTAGAGAGCAATGGAATTATTTTTGTAAACAAAATATATATTTTGCCATGTATATTTAGGAAAATAATAATAATGGTAATGTGTTTTATATAATGTATCAAAGTATCATACCATACTCATGCCATTTTAAGTGCTGGAAATAAAAGAGGTTACTATTACAAAATGTAATTGTAACAACCTTGGAAGGATGTAAGTCCGAGTTGGCATTGCTGGGATTTTAATTTGTGAAATTTCCATCACTCTATATAGCAGCAGACACATTCAGCTCACTAAGGGCCCCCTATCCCCACAACCTAATTAAAGGAATGTTGCTTACATGGAGTAAGAGATGAAAACATAAAGCTTTATAGAAACAAGCAAACACTTTGAGCCCATCAGCTATTACGTTTTTGATTTCATGAATGTGAGTAGCTTTACACATACAATTGTTCTTTGCATTCTGGTACTTGAAGTCCTGAGTTTATATTGGAATAAATAGACCGACAAGTGCAGGAATGCAGAGAAAAATCTAGATTGAACATAGTGACACAGAATTGCTTGAGAGCAGTTTGCACAAGTGCTGTATTCATCAAAAGTGGCATAAAAAGAGCCCTATTTAACTAATTACAGAGTGCAGTGGAACTTGAGATAATATGGCTACTTGACAGACATGTTAGGGTAAACCTTATTGTGGGTCAAATAAAAACATTCGGAACTCAAGAGTCTTTTAGAGCCAGCCAAGAAAGCACCATTTGAAATACACCCACATGAAACTGGAGGGAGCTTATTCCATGGAAGTTTTGTGGTTTTGGGTGAAGTATGAAGAGAACCAAGGTGTCTTCAAATCCAGTAACCTATTAGAAAGTGTTGTGTGCAGTGAGCTGGTCAGCGAGAAATTAAGGAATCGCTCATTTGATTTGTGATAAATGTCAGACCCTGCGAAATCTTTATAGGAAAAGCGTTAGTGTTACACGAGGGCCGAGATCCGTGAAACTTGGCACGGCTGGTCACTGCTGCTTAAAGCAAGAAAAGCGAAAGGGCATATTTTCGAGCAGGGCGTTAAAATTATCGCAGTTTTAGCGGCAGAAAACTGCTGCTAAAGCGGCAATAATGGGCTTGATAATATGCCCTGGAGAATTCCAATAGAAGCCAGGTTCACACCAGAACATGGGTTTCTATTGGAATTCTCAAGGGCATATTATCAAGCGAAAATTGTTAGCACCCTGCTTGATAATATGCCCCAAAGTGACTTGCTGTAACTTCTACGTTAAGGCACAAGACCTATAACAACCAGGAAAAAAAGAAGTTCACTATTTGCAACGCACATTTGTAAATACCTCTCAAATCCTTCCTTAAAAGGATAGATTAGAGCCGGATAGCGTTGCATAATCTGCAATAGGAGCACATAGACACACGCACACCATTACCTGATTTTGGATGTGTTACGATCCAGATATCTCTTTCCCGGGTGGTAAAATCATCGATCTGCTTCATCTTCCCCTGCAAAAAAGGGTGGGGGGCAGACTCACCCGTTGTCCTGGGGTCTCTGCCTCACTCTCCGCCATCCTCCTTCGGCAGTCGCTTCCAGGCTTCGCAATTAAATAATCAGATCTGTCAGTTCTCAGCAGCTCATGCTCGCCTTTCTTGATCTGCTGCTGACCGCTGGGTTGGTAACGAACTCGAGCTGATCACTCACGCCATCCGCTGCTTTCCTGACCCCGGCCACATTAGCAATACTCGCGGTAAGGTTGGGGGCCAGGGATGTTTAAAATTAAAATATAATAAAAGAATACTTACCGGTCCGCGCCGCCTCGGCTCGACTGCTCCTGGGCCGGGGTCCCGCGCGCGCTCTTCAACAAACAGGAACAGCCGCAACATCACTGCCAACCCCTCTACTGATGCTGCTCCAGCAGCACCAGGATTGGTTGAGGGCAGAGATACTCCCTGCCCATTAGGAGACCCGGTCCGTGGCATGAAGGAACCCTCAGTCTCTTAAGGGGAAGGCTAGTGCGCATGTTCGGGCTGATCGTAAAAATGATCAGCGAAGAGCAAAACATCTTCGACTCCACCCAATCCGGCTTCAGAAAAAACCACAGTAGGGAAACCGCCCTCCTCACTGCAACAGATGACATCCGCACTCTACTGGACAAAGGAGAAATATCAGCCCTCATCCTCCTTAAACTCTCAGCGGCGTTCGACACAGTCTCTCACCGCACCCTAATGCACAGACTCCATGACGCAGGGATCCAAGACAAGACCCTCAACTGGATCTGCTCCTTCCTCTCTGGCAGAACGCAGTGGGTCAGACTGCCCCCTTTCCTCTCTGACCCTACACCTACCACCTGCGGAGTTCCTCAGGGGTCCTCCCTCAGCCCTACACTCTTCAACGTCTACATGGCCCCGCTCGTCCCCATCGGCAGAACCTACGGACCAAACATTGTATCATACGCAGACGACACCCAACTCATCCTCTCACTATCCAACGAACTCAATACCGCCAGACTCAATTTTTGAGAAGGCATAGAAGCCGTCGCCAAATGAATGAATGAAAAACAGCTGCCTACAACTAAACACCAATAAAACAGAAGTACTCATCATGGGCCCAAACCCCGACGCATAGAACGACACTTGGTGGCCCACCATCCTCGAAAGCCCGCCCACCCCCACAGACCACCCACGCAACCTGGGAATCATCCTGGACTCTGAGCTCAAAATGGACTGCCAGATCAACTCCGTCTCGTTCTCCTCCTTCCACTCCCTCCGCCTCCTATGTAAGACCTTCAAATGGATCCCCCTCGAACACAGAAAGACTGTCACTCATGCCCTGGTCATCAGCAGACTCAACTACGGCAACACACTCTACGCCAGAATAAACAAAATCCTCACCCGTAAGTTACAGAACATCCAGAACTCCTCCGCAAGACTGGTCCTCGACCTGCCAAGACACTGCCACATCTCCCAGCACCTGCGCACACTGCACTGGCTACCCATCGAAGCTAGAGTCACCTTCAAGATGCTCACCCACGCCCACAAGGCATTCCACGACACAGGACCAGCATACCTGAAGAGCCGACTCAAATTCCATGCACCCCAGAGGACCCTACGATCTGCCCAGCTCTCCTACGCTGTGGTCCCCCACTCCAGAAAGACCAGATCGGGAGGCCGCTCCTTCTCATTCCTCATGGCCCGAGCCCGGAATGCCCTGCCGCTCCACCTCAGACAGAAAACATCGCTCCCCATCTTCGCAAGAAACCTCAAAACCTGACTCTTGGACAGACCCCCACTTGATGGACTGGAGCCTGCCAACCCCCCTACCCTCCAGCGCCTTGAGACCAATACGGGTGAGTAGTCGTGCTTAACAAACGCCTGATTGATTGAAAAAAAAACATGCGCACTATTGCTGTCTATGACTGTAGTGTCCCGCTGTCACTCAACTCCCTGAGTGCTGCCGCAGCCTCGCTCCCTCAGCCAGCATCCCTCGTTCTACTTCTCTGATGCTAATTTCAATCAGGAGTCCTGATTGGAATTAGTGTCGGGGAAGTAGAACGAAGAATTTGAGTGCCGTGGCATTTGAGGGGCATCGCCCCAGCGCCCCCAATGGACGCACCGCCACTAGAGGCGGATATGGACACGTTTAACATACAAGTCTGGAGAACCAATCTGTGAGCATCAGGGCAAGCATACAAGGATGCAAAGCTCAGAGGAGAACCCATTCTATCGTTCATCCTTTTATCGTCAGAAGGGGATCCCACTGACGGTAGTCAGTAGAATTTGCTTAGGCAAACTTCAGTTCAGGAAGGGGGCTTTAGAAGCCCATGTTTGTTGAACGCATAATTTGTATAGATACCTATGAATTGTGTGTATTGGGAGTAGCAGGCAGGGGGTAATGTACTTGAACTGGATATTAGAATCAGCTAGAGGGGATGGTTTTAAATCTAGGCATACAAGTCCCTCAACCAATGTCTCTTCTCCTAACTCCAATCTGATGTAATCTAAGGGGCTTGTGGTCATTTGGAAACATTGTGCATGAAGGATATCAGAGCGTATAATTGAATAACATTTTGCAGTTATTTGAGGATTAATAAAGTTTTCTTTAATTGGCGAATGCCTTAATGTGGGGCGAGCCTCTAAAGAAGGAACAGTTCTAGGCCCTCTGAAAGTTACCACTTGAGTACCAGCATGGAGCTTGGCTTCTTAGGTTGTTAGTGGTATTATATTATTGCCTATGTTAGTTAGCTGGGGAGTAAGGTTGTTGTAACTTGGACCAGGACCCACTAACACCTCTGTCATAGAAATTAACTTGAGAATCATCTGTTTCAGAGAGCCTACCTCCTGTTTAAGGAGTTCGATCACAGCAGAAGGGTTCCCTTGATGGCTCAGATTAGTACACACTGGATTTTGATTGGAGAGGAGCTATCTATATGCGGTCTCTCATCCTTCTGTCCCTTGCAAAAAAAAATTTGCCCCCTTAGCCATTCTTGCTCCTGCCTAATCTGAAATGTTTGATTAGGCAGGAGCGGGGCTGGCTACGGTGGCAAATGGATCTTTGCAAGGGACAGAAGGATGATAGACCACTACTTTGGGCTCATTTGCAAGTGAGGCGAATCCTCAAGTTACAGAAGGGTCGGAGTCAGGGGGGAGTTCTGTAGGAGCCTTTGGTATGGACTTGTTTTCAGTGTTGTAGTCGAGGCCCTAGTAGACATGTCTAACTTTTTTTAAAAAACATCAATTTCCTCTATAAGAGTGTCAATGTCCCTTAAAGTGCAGTTTTCTGCTTTGTGTCACGCTTGCTTTTAGGTCTCGCTGCAGGACATGTTGTTAACAATCAGTGGGCGACTGCCCTGACCACATGCTTAGCATTTGTTTGCTTTCACGTAACTTTGCTATCCATCGTTCCCGTTTGCCCATAGCATGAATGCGCCATGCCTTTCCCCTGAGTTTAGCCCTCCCCTAGAGCATGGACCAAGTACTTGTCCCCATCACCTGCATTCATTTTGGGAGGTACTTTTTTTTTTTGTCTTAGAGCACTCCATAAAAGTGCTCATGTTTTCCCAGTGATATGTAGCACAGCCCCATTTGCATGACTATTTATTCTTTTATGTACTGCTTGTAACTAAGCGACCGACCTTCTCTTCTTAGCAGGAACTTACCGTGGGCAGCAGAACCTTGGACATTGGATATATTACTGGCCACAGCGCTACCAGCGCTTGTTTCATCACCGGCTGTTGGTCCCCCCCGCCGCCGCGACAGGAACACCATGCGGCCGCCGAGCGGGGGGACTACAGCCCCCACAATCCTTTGCTGGCTGACTCCGCCCTCTTCCGCCCACTGACGCGCCCGGAAGGCGCAGAAAAGAACAGAGCTCCTTCCGCGGCGCCGGGCTAAGCCCGGGCAAAGGGCGGACCGTCTGTGGCCATCCGGGGCTGGCCAAGGCTGGGCTGGGCCACCCCCCTTTTGTGCCTACGATTAACGAAGTAAGACAATAAGTACCAACCGTAAGACTTAATACTGTCATTTTTTGCCCATTGTGCTAAAGAAGACTGTTTAAAAAATATGAATAACATCCAGAGCCTAGGACGGAAATCGTCAGTGGGAGGCTCTGTGATGAGGAAAATTAAATTTTTGGTCATGTTATGTTCCCTAGCACGTACCCCACCGACTCCATGTACCAGCTTAAAGTGCATGTAACTTCCCTCCTGTGCCAGCTATGAAGACGCAAATACATTTGCGTCCAACGTTAACTTGTCCTCTTTCAGATCCACCATGAATGGATTGTATAGTCCGTTCCTAAGTATGCTATGCCACCGTCTTTTTGTAGTACACTTTACATGTTTTCCTGCTCTAGCAGAGTAGGCCCTGAATTCCTGCCATCGAACCTCTTTTGTGGCTCCTGACTCTGGCAGCCTCTGCCCAGGCTACCTCTGTACCCGTGAACTCTGACTTACTTTCAGCGCGGCCCCTCGCGCTCAGCTCAAGCCTGCTTTCTGCCAAGACTGACTATAACCTTCGAGTTATCTGTTCCGCTCCTCGAGAATGCATTCCTGCCTACTAGATCCTGTAAACATCCTCCCCAGCTGCAGAGCCAAAGGGCCGACCTGTCTCAATGCAAGTAATTCATAGCCTCTGTTGCCATGCTTCCATGGAAGGCCCCATGCCCCCACGCTTCACATGCAGACACTTAGGCGCTTATACACGCATCCACAGTTAGCATAGAATAGCTTCTGCCCTAGAGACCTTTCCGTCCAGATAATATAGTTCCTAAACATCAGATATCAGATATGATAGAAGTACAAGTTGATCTGACATGCCAGACTTCTGTCTCTTTCCGTCAGTGTAAATGTCAAAGTCCCCTGCACCCCGTCAATCACACGTCATGCAGCTGCGCGCGCCTCCAAGCTTCCGATTTCTGCTGACATTGCAACAATTCTGTTAGCACCACCCCTTGGTGCCACCCACTTGCGTCACCTATCAGTGACGTTTCTAGCACACTCCTCTGGTTCACGCCTAGTTCACGCCTCTTGATTACGTATTAGTATCACGTGTATACTGTTATCTTGTCTTCTCTCAGCTGTTACGCCTCTTGCATTATTCTTTATGATATGAATTAAGTATATAAGCTATGTACTGTCAATAAAATATAGCGCTCTATCCCTTCTGACACCCCTGTGGTGGTCAGAACATGATATCCTGATCAAGACCATTCCTTTATGAGGAATAAAACCCTTAGAAACTCTAACACCACGGACTCTGTCTTTTTTCATTCTGATTGAGTTATTATTGATTAAGTACTTACCTGCATAGAAATTAAGAGAGTAAATTAATTATTTACGTCATTTTGGCGCCCGAACAGGGACCCCTCCCCCACCTCACGTGCCGGTTGGTGCGTTGCAAGCTATGTCCCCTGCCATCAGTTAGATGGAACATACGCGTACTGGCAGGATTTCCTGCATCTCCCTCTGACCCACGGAGGATGACGAAGACTGCGATCAGTGCCCAGACGAGGCGGTGAGGAGTGCGGAGGATCCCGACCAGAGCCTAGCCGAAAGAAGCAAGGTCCGAGGTGTCAAGAGGCCCACCAGGTTTCCGAAGTTTTCCGAAGTTTTCCGAAGTACTGAGTCGAGTCCAGTCGAGTTTTCCGAGGCCTTCTGTTTTCCGTGCTTCCCGGTGAGTACCATTGCTGGGTCGTATCTAGACGGGTTTGGGTACGCAAGTCCGGTCTGCACTGTTTTTAGGCAGTGTATCTGTACTGTTGAGCAGTACATCCAGTATAGGGGGGTAGTCATCTATGTCTTCAATGTCCTTATGTGATTAATGTTGTGGTATGAATGTGACTGTTTAAACGTGTATTATTGTGTTTCTCGTATAACCTAGCTGTCAAGAGTATTAAGGAATAAGGATTGAGCATTCAGTAATAAGTAAGCAAAATGCCGTTTTTCAACAAGTTAAAGCAGATAGGAACTAGGAAAGGGATACTGGAGGAAGAAATTCCTATTCCCCCTAGGGACACTCCCGGCAATTTTATGTACAACAAGCATGGCATAGATGCCATATTATATCTAGATTTATGGGCCGATTACACCAAACACCTAGACGAAAGACACAGATGGCCTGTTACCGGAACATGGGATGCCGAGTGCATCATGAGGGTAGAAGAAGCATTATGGAAAAAGAAAGCTAGACAATCTCAGAAGGACGCCATAGAATTTTGGCGTAAGGAATCACGTAAGCGTGCTGACAAAGCACTCCGTAGAGAAGACAGACTTAAAGAATCAGAGAAAGACCAAGAAAACGAATTAGTTACTGAAGGGATCCGAGTAAAAACAGAACAAATAGACCGTGCCCGAAATAATCTTGTAAACGGTATGTATCTTGCAGCAGATGGCACATCTGAAGCCCTATCAGAAATACCGAAAAACTTACCGACACCATTAGTTCCAACTAAAGTAATGCATAAAACTACTAAAGATATATTCCTAAATTCATATTTAGAGGATGCAGCACCAGCTTACACCAATCTGCCTGTTCGTGCCCCGCCTACTGACAGGGATGGGGGTGGCACTACGCCCCCAGATCATGTCCCGCCGGTACCGCGACAGACCTCCCCTGTTCCGCCAGCTCCGCCGCTTCCCGCACTCAAGACTGACCTACCGAAACCAGTCCTACCTGATCCTACTAAACGACAAATTCAAGTTCAGATACAGACTCCGCGGAGAGATAATGCCCAAGCATCCGCCGCAGGAGGAATAGCAGGAGGTGCGACTGCGGGTCCTCAGACCCCGCCATTGACACACAGATTCAATTTAAGGGATACGCAGAATCCTTTCCAGTCTCCCCACTTAGTACAGTCTCCCCACTTGTCGCGCCTTGACGCATTAAAAGAAAATATGTCAGTTTGCAGATATGATCCAGTCCCCGGAAAAAACGATCTAATGATATTGGCATCACTACGATTAAGATCTGCCACCGATAGCTTGCTATGCTATGTAGGAATGAAGGAACGTCTCGACAGACTATATGAGTTTATACAGACAGGGAAAGACCCTGACAGTGTCAAAGATGCCATGCATAAACAGAAAGTTGACATTCAAGCCCAGATATTACGATTTTTCATAAATTGTCTAATAAGAGAACGAGACAGGCCCGAGACAGATCAAAGTGAATTAGACGGACTAAACAAGTGGGGTCAAAATATAGCCGAAGGAAAACATGATAGGGGGGCTTGCATAGCCAGTATGTCCTAGAAAATTAGAAAGGCAGTATTAACTGCACATCGGGAAGAGAATGATAAAGTTTCCTCCGAGGAGGAAGAAGAACATGAAGCACCAGGAAGGTCTACAGATACTATAGCGTATGTAGGTAAGGGAAACTACCTTAGGAAAGGTATTCGTCCGGAAAGCAAGAGAGTTCTTTTCTCTGCTTTAACAAATCCGAATTCTTCTGAACACCAGTTCCAGGAAACTGATAAAAGGCTTCGAGACCGAATGGGGTACCATGTACTCAATTCTATGGATGAACAGGAACTAGCCCGGTCAGCCGTGTTATGGGCCGAAAACCCAGACATATATAATGATGATACGTTAGTGCAGACATTCTTGAACCTTTCCCCAGAAGAGCAGAAAATAGCAGGTGTATACATGATTCAGCACCTCCTCATCAAGTTCAGAAACCATCATTCCGATCCAGGGCCCTTACACGAAACATTAGAAGCACTACTCATGGATAGATGGAGAGGTTTCAGTACCAAATTAATACAAATAATTCTAGAACAACGACGTAAGTATAACACCTTCATAAGCTCTGAATATGTTCCCCCGCCGCCTCCAGAAAGGAAAACGTATCACATGCAATGCGGTAGTGGCATTGAAAGTCAGAACCCCTTACGAGAAGTACACCCAGTTATGGGTACGGATCACGTCCTGAAGCGTGTGTATGTTCACACACCACTGACTAAGTTAGAACTGTTAGAAATGAAGAAATTAGTCCCGTGTCATGATAAAGACCCTGCAGGTTTTCACAGAGAGCTCAAAGACATGTTACTGATGGGAGATTACACGTATGATGATATTATGAAAATGTTAAAAGTACTGTTGCCCACGGGCATTTACGAGAAATTAAAGGAAAAGGACTGGGAGGTGGGAGAGTCTAAGATAGCATGGGCAGAAATAGAAGACGAAGAAAGCAAACGAATCCCAGGGTTAGGCCTTGGGGATAGGACTAAAGCATTACCAGGTTTGATAGTACAGGTTTTGCCAAGATTATTGACAACTAGAAAGGAAGATTGGGACGCAATCTCGTCCTGTAAACAGAAACAAGATGAAGATACTAGTGACTTCTATTCCAGATTCGAGAAATGTTTCATTATAAATAGTGGCCTACAACCCAGTAGCGAGTCATATCCACACCTTTTTGTATCAAAATTAGTCGAGAATTCCCTACCATTAGTCAAAAATAGAGTGTACAAAGTTGAAAGTACTTGGCAGGCAAATACGCCATCCCAGATGTTACAAATGTTACAATATCACCAGAACAGAATTAGGGAAGAACAAGATCAGGAACAGAAACGCATGAAAGACACGAAAATGAAAATGTTAGTAGCTCAGACGGTCCCAGTCGACGGTCAAAGAAAAGGTGGGGCCCAGACCAATAATTCTGCAGCTCCCGTTAAAGGGACATGTAATTATTGCAAGCAGCCAGGTCATTATGTACATGAATGCCCAGTCCTGAAACATAACATCTCAACAGGTAAAACTAAAGAAAGACCGCATCCGCCTAGACATGAACATGGTCATCAACAGACCTCACAGAACGAACAGCCAATGCAGAATACACAGCCTATGCATGCTCCACCCCACCCAGCACAGACCATAGCCGTACCGCAGCCACAGCCCATTGCCGCGACTCAGCAAGTCTCACAACAGATGTACCAGTATGCCCAATCTGCATATCCAGATTACCCCCGATACACATGAAACAGCCTAGAGAGGGAAGGTGGTTTGCCTCTTATTGAAATTCCTGTAGATCAAGAAGGTCCTTATGTACACAGTCACGTATTGGGAAAAGACAGAAAGTTTTTAATTGACACAGGGGCAAGTCGCACTACAATCAGTCACAATGAAGTCCCAGGGGCACCCCTCTCAGGCTCACAGAATGTTTCCCTTGGTTTTTCAGGACAGCCTATTGTAAATGAAGTATCGGAACCAGTACCATTAGCTGTGGGTCCATTATCCCGAGTAACAGATTTGTTACTTACGAAATCATGTCCAGAAAATCTGTTAGGAATTAAAACACTGAAGGCTCTAGGAGCTATAATATGCTGTTCCCCGGAGGGAGTCAGACTCTTTCTACGGGATTTCAAGGGTCATTATGTTTTACGTGATTTTGATGTCAGATTGAAAAATGTACCAGATCACTTATGGGCAAAAGGCCCAGCTGATGTAGGTTGTATGCATATCACTCCATACCGTGTTACACTCAAGACAGGAGTTGTCCTACCCAGAATCAGACAATACAAGTTACCACCCGATGCAGTAGTGGCTTTACTGAAAATCATTGAAGAACTTATTGCCCAGGGGGTGGTCGTAGAGACCGACTCCAATATCTGTAATTCACCCATCATTCCAATTCTTAAACGTACAGACCGCAATGCACCGCCAGTATATCGGCTGGTGATTGATCTTCGAGAGCTGAACAAATGCATTGTACCACAGTATCCTGTGGTCCCCGATATCTCCTCCCTGTTAACTGCTATTGATTCAAAAGCAACGTTCTTTACTGTAATAGATCTCAAGAACGCTTTCTTCAGTGTACCTATTGATCCGGAGAGCCAATATCTCTTCGGATTCAGTTTAAATGGACGAAGTTTCAAATTTTCCCGCGCACCTCAAGGATTTACAGAAAGCCCCAGCATCTAAAGTCAAGCACTGAAAAGACAACTAGATTGTATTCAAATGCCAGTTAATACCGCTTTACTGCAATACGTCGATGATCTGCTGATCACCGCACGAAGTGAGCCCGAATGTGAACAAGCATCGTTAACAGTTTTGCATTTCCTGGCCGACAAGGGACACAAGGTGTCTCCTTCGAAGCTACAATTCTGTGTTCAGCAAGTTGTGTACTTGGGTCACTTGCTGTCCAAAGTGGGGAGACAGCTCACTCCCGATCGCATTCAGTTAATTGTAAATATGCCACGACCCCAGACACAAAAGGAAGTGCGGGCCTTCATAGGCCTCACCTCGTACTGCAGACAATGGATTCCTCAATATGCATTTCTAGCTAAACCACTCATCCAGTTAACGACGCAGGAGGTAGCAACTTCCATTGCCCTCCCTTGGACTCAGGAACACACACAAGCCTTTGAGGAATTAAAGAAAGCTTTATGCCAAGCACCAGTTTTAGCGACACCATGTTACAACAAACCGTTTACACTTTTTGTTACAGAACGTGATGGTACAGCATTGTCTGTCCTCACTCAAGATCAAGCAGGTTCACATAAGCCTTGCGCTTATTTTTCAAGTACATTGGATTCAGTAGCCCAGGCACTCCCTGCGTGCTTAAAGTCAGTAGCAGCAACAGCGTTAGCAATCAGACAGAGCGACTCAATTGTTCTAGGTCATCAGTTAACAGTACAAGTCCCACATTCTGTAGAGGTTCTGTTAAACAGAACCCAGACTCAACATTTGACTATAGCACGACTGACAGGTTACGAATTGACATTATTCCAGCCACACATAGAAATCAGACGCTGCAGTATCCTGAACCCAGCAACACTGTTACCTACAGTTATGACAGATCCAGCTCCGCATGATTGTATAGAGATCATTAATGCAGTAACAAAGCCCCGACGAGATTTAACAGATGTTCCATTGACAAATCCAGATCTGACACTTTATGTAGATGGTTCATGCATGAGAACAAGTACAGGAGAGTTAGTGGCCGCGTATGCCGTGACCACTGAAACTGAAGTTAAAGAAACACATCGTATTGATACACTGTCTGCTCAAGCAGCAGAGCTCACCGCTCTGACCCGAGCCTGTATTCTAGCCAAGAACAGAAATGTTAACATATACACTGATTCCCGTTATGCGTTCGGAGTCGTACACGACTTCGGCATGCTCTGGCAGGAACGAGGTTTTTTGACCTCTCATGGTGCCAAGATACAACACGGTCCTCTCATTCAAGCACTGTTAGAAGCAATACATCTGCCTTCAGCCATATCCGTCATGAAGTGTAAAGCACATACTAAAGTCACAGATTCTGTTTCCCAGGGTAACGACCTGGCAGATCAGACAGCAAAACATACAGCACTGACTCACACTCAGACAACTGATACGACAAAGACAACAGATCCGACAAACTGTATGACAGTCAGGGATCCCACACTAGATGTTATTGACATTCAGACACATGCTACTCCAGAAGAAATAAAGAAATGGATTGAACAAGGAGGGATCCAAACAGATCAAGGTTGGGTGACGAAGGGAAAATCTACATGGTTTCTCCCTGACTCTATGGTTCAAGTCATGATAAATACAGCACATAGTCCTGCACATCTAGAAGAGAAGGCAATGTTAGACAGTTTACAAAATCTCTGGAACAATAAACACTTACGAGCAGCAGCAAAGCAGAAAGTGCGTACTTGCATGATCTGTTGTCAGTTCAATCCAGGTAAAAGCGTCCCTGTAGAACAAGGTGGATTTCATCCTCCCGATCACCCTTTTGAAGTCCTCCAGATGGATTATATCCAGATGGACCGTTGTCGAGGATTTAAATATGTTCTCGTAGTTGTCTGTGCTCTGTCCCGCTGGACCGAAGCATACCCAGTCTCAGATTACACTGCTCCGACCACTGCCAAGCAGTTGGTTCGTGAATTCTTCCCACGATACGGCCTGCCTCGTGTCGTGTACTCAGATAACGGTCAGCCATTCTCATCTGCCTTAATGAAAGAAGTTTCTTTATTACTGGGATACCAGTGGAAGTTCCATTGTGTCCGACATCCAGAAGCCGCAGGCCTTGTTGAGAGGCATAACCAGACACTAAAGATCCGCCTTGCCAAAATATGTCAGGAGAAAGGGGTCGACTGGATAGTCGCCCTGCCAGTGGCACTATTCTACATGAGAATGGTCGCCCATTCAAGATCAGGGCTATCCCCGTACGAGGTGGTCTTTGGAAGACCACCGAATATGTGGGGGACGCCCATTCCAAAAAAGATTACTGATGTTGATTCTAACATGTTGACAGATTACCTTGCCTCCTTGATGTCTGCACTCCAATCATGTCGTTCACAGGTTGCCGCAGCCTTCCCTGACAACACTGATGTAAAGCCACACGACGTCCGTCCTGGTGATACTGTACTCGTCCGCAACTTTGACAGAAAAAGTCCGCTGGAGCCCCGCTGGAAGTCTCCGAAGACCGTACTTCTTACAACAAGGACGGCCGTGAAAATCGAAGGAAGAAAGGGGTGGGTCCACACGAGTCATATAAAAAAATTCTCTGGACTGAAACCTGACCGAGACTCGTCCACCCCCACCAAAGACTGTGTCGAACAAAAAGACTTTACAGAATCTGAACGAGAAAGAACTCCTCAAGAAAATTTTCGCATGAAATTACGATCTAGCAAGTCAGACAGTTTAATTGTTTAAGTCCTCCCCTAGGTGAATCGGTTAAATAGTTTCTGACATGTATCCCCTAGATCGAGATATAGAGAGAGAGAGAGAAGCAAAGAAACGTACATATTGTAAATCACTTCGTAGTCACTGCATAGTGACACTAATAATCATGTTTATTCTCAGTGTTTTAATTATCATTACTAGCATCCTATTGCCTATCTATTACCCTATTTTCAAGCGTGAACAATCTGCTTACAATGTATCTGCTGAACACACTTTTAGTGAGTTACCTCCTCACGAGCTTTCCTACAGACTTGCGCTGCGCAACAACACATTCATTAGTATGTTACATCATTCTCATCAAACTAACAATGCTACAAATTGCTGGATATGTGGCCGACTCCCTCCCTATCAGAATTACAAGGGAGCTCTGCCCCTCTTTCCGTACCCGTTCACTCACAATGGCTCCTGCGGAGCATGGTTTAAAATAATTAATTCTTTAGATCCTGATATTGCTGTTTTCGATGGGGGTTGGGTTTGGGGAAACCTGAACTTGGTCCTGCTCGACGCCTGTTACCCAGATAAGGAGGGACTCCCCACTAGAATAGGAACTGATCTAGAAAATGAAGTATATGGATTAGGTAATTATACAATTAGCCTTATGATTCTCACTGTCGAATCCGAAGCCACACCAGTTCTACCCATTATGTCAGTACTGCCAGTCACTGGTGAATTATGTATCAAGAAGAAAGGTTCAGTACACTTAGGTCATAGTAAATGCACTACTGTGGTCGAATTCAGTGATCATGGAAAATCGTCTTTTAAAGCTATCAGTCACTTTTACTTTGTTTGTGGTCATACCGCATACATTCGTCTACCTCCAGATTGGGATGGTACCTGTTACATTGCATTCCTTCTGCCACCTGTTTTTCTAGCTCCTCCTGATTACCATAGAAATACCAATCTAGTAAAGAATAGACCCAGAAGAGATATCCCACTTGTCGACTACACAGAAACGGCATGGGAACAGTACACCGATTTTAATAAAGGATTCTTTTTCTTTTTAGGCCCTGTCCAGAATAGTAAATTAATACGCAGATTAACTAGAACACTTGAAGCAGTAGTGAATGAAACTGCCTCCGCCTTAGGTAACCTAACAGAAGAACAGTCCGCCATGCGGGTTGTTGTCCTTCAGAACCGTCTTGTAATTGACGTCATCTTGGCAGATAGAGGTGGAGCCTGTAAGGTCATCGGGTCAAGTTGCTGTGTTTTCATACCACAAAACGCACCATCTGTATATCAAGCTATCACCCGTCTTCATAAAATTGCAAATCAGATACATCAGAATCCAGGCACCTGGACTTGGTCCGGTTGGTTCTGGACAACATTAACAGCTTGGGGATGGAAGATCCTATCCTTCCTAGGCATTGGCCTAGTCCTAGTATTCAGTTGCTGCCTGTGCCTGCAGTGTGGGCCAGCGATTTGTGGACTGTGTGCCACCTCTTGTATTGAACACTCCAGTTTTCTCTCAAAACGTAAACGAAAGAAAGAAGAACAAATGATGCTACACGAACAAACTGATAGATTCATGAGGATCGATATTTCATGAAGGGTCCGTAGGGAACAAGGAGGGAATGAGGAAAATTAAATTTTTGGTCATGTTATGTTCCCTAGCACGTACCCCACCGACTCCATGTACCAGCTTAAAGTGCATGTAACCTCCCTCCTGTGCCAGCTATGAAGACGCAAATACATTTGCGTCCAACGTTAACTTGTCCTCTTTCAGATCCACCATGAATGGATTGTATAGTCCGTTCCTAAGTATGCTATGCCACCGTCTTTTTGTAGTACACTTTACATGTTTTCCTGCTCTAGCAGAGTAGGCCCTGAATTCCTGCCATCGAACCTCTTTTGTGGCTCCTGACTCTGGCAGCCTCTGCCCAGGCTACCTCTGTACCCGTGAACTCTGACTTACTTTCAGCGCGGCCCCTCGCGCTCAGCTCAAGCCTGCTTTCTGCCAAGACTGACTATAACCTTCGAGTTATCTGTTCCGCTCCTCGAGAATGCATTCCTGCCTACTAGATCCTGTAAACATCCTCCCCAGCTGCAGAGCCAAAGGGCCGACCTGTCTCAATGCAAGTAATTCATAGCCTCTGTTGCCATGCTTCCATGGAAGGCCCCATGCCCCCACGCTTCACATGCAGACACTTAGGCGCTTATACACGCATCCACAGTTAGCATAGAATAGCTTCTGCCCTAGAGACCTTTCCGTCCAGATAATATAGTTCCTAAACATCAGATATCAGATATGATAGAAGTACAAGTTGATCTGACATGCCAGACTTCTGTCTCTTTCCGTCAGTGTAAATGTCAAAGTCCCCTGCACCCCGTCAATCACACGTCATGCAGCTGCGCGCGCATCCAAGCATCCTATTTCTGCTGACATTGCAACAATTCTGTTAGCACCACCCCTTGGTGCCACCCACTTGCGTCACCTATCATTGACGTTTCTAGCACACTCCTCTGGTTCACGCCTAGTTCACGCCTCTTGATTACGTATTAGTATCACGTGTATACTGTTATCTTGTCTTCTCTCAGCTGTTACGCCTCTTGCATTATTCTTTATGATATGAATTAAGTATATAAGCTATGTACTGTCAATAAAATATAGCGCTCTATCCCTTCTGACACCCCTGTGGTGGTCAGAACATGATATCCTGATCAAGACCATTCCTTTATGAGGAATAAAACCCTTAGAAACTCTAACACCACGGACTCTGTCTTTTTTCATTCTGATTGAGTTATTATTGATTAAGTACTTACCTGCATAGAAATTAAGAGAGTAAATTAATTATTTACGTCAGTGAGAGGGACTCTAGACGCTTTTATTACAAGGGATATCTCTGTTTTAGAAAAAGAAATAGCGCTAACTGAGAGACGTATTTCCTCAGAATGGCAGAGCAAACGCTCATCTTTGCGGGCTATTCAATTAGCAAGAACACCCACATCCAATAGTATTAGTAACGCTCACTCAAATGACATAGGTATTCCCCCACAGCTTCAAGACCTCTCAGCCCGACTAGTGACCCAGGTGAATTCGATCATCTCTGACACCAGTTCTGATTCTCAATTAGAACTGTCCTCGGAGATATCACTACTTACCGCTTCTATTAATTCTACTCCTGAGAAGATTAATAACACTAAATTACCAGGTGCAGGTATTCCTGTAAAAAGAAAGAGGGGTGGTGTGATGCAAAAGGGTGGTCGAGATAAAAGCCGTAGGGCTGTTACGAGTCCGAAAAAACCTACAGGCCCCCAAATTAGTGGGGTCAACCATGGTCTGTCAACCACATTTTTCCAAAAAACCTTAATGAATAACATTGAGCATTTGATTACTTCCTTGCTATTACCCATAGTTGAGAGGGTCAAGCGAATAAATGAACAATTAGGGTCTTTTATTGACATTGGAACTGCTAACTCCCACTTAGTAAAAGAAGCGTTGCCTAAGAGGAGTGGAGTGTGGCTCACTGATTATAGCAGCAGACCCTGATGCAGAGGTCTGGCCCGGGACCAGGGTTCAATTCCCGACGCGGCAGGGTCCTGAGCCCAAAAATGTCCACGGACTCGATAATTCTCGCCTCGGTGCCTACTCTAATCATGGGGTCCCACGCTGCAACTCTGGGCAATAGCTTGCTTAATCTCCACTACGGCGGCCCACCCGCTGCGGGATGCCTGGCTTTCACCTTGGGGATGCCCAGTAAGGGTTATCTCACAGGGAAAGAGCCAGGACGGGTTCCCAAGGCAAACGCCTTGATGCCTTCGGGTGATACGTGCGCTATATAAGTCGCAATACATTTACATTTAAGAAGCATCCTTTAACTATCCCGAGATAAGGACAGTGCCCATACCAACAAATAATGAATCTATAACAAATCGATTTCAACAATCCAAGATAACATAATGGGTACACAGCCCCAGAACATAGTTCTTGAGTCTACTATCCCTAGAGATTTATCAGAAAAAAGGCAACCAAACAAGAAGGCTATGGGGAAACAGGCTACCCCACAAAGGACCCCTAATAAAGATAAACAGGTACGTGTCCCGCAAAACACATTGATCTTCCACCAGAAGCAAAACCCCTTGTTATTGTACTAACAGGGGTGCCTGTGTTGCAACCAGGGAAATTCGAAAACTATCAGACTCTCAAGAATAAAGCCATGTACTGGCTGAGAACAAATAGACCATTACCTGCACATCTAGACGAAGTAATTTTAAATGTTAGAAGGATAGACTGGATCAGGAAAAGACCTATGGATATCCCAGGAGATATAATTGTTATAAACTTTAGAGATCGAAGGGTGATAAATCACATACAAGACTGGTTCCCTGATGGTTATGAGGGAGGTATTACCCCTAGAGACCTAAGTAACTTTTATCCGAAAACTTTAATTGAAAACCCTTGTATACCTGGGAATTTAAGATCCCGTCAGTTTCCGCCCCCATGTTTAACATCCTTACTTCAAATCGCTTTTCTTCTCTTATGGGACTGGAGGGAGTTGATTGACTGCCACCCAGGGAAGATAATTCTAATAGAGACCATGAACCTCACTCACTCCAAGCTCAAAGGGTAGACAGTAAAGAAAGAAGCGATATAGATATAATTGACACAGGAGGGGAAGATAGCTCTGAGATGAAACAAACTGCTGTTATCATTGCCCCTCACCCTTTATTAGTTCCAGACATAAAATCAAATCCATATCCAAGGAAGGAAATATCAAGAATCGACTCTCCCTGTCTTAGTCAGCATAACAACTGTCAAGATCTAAATATTATCTCCTGGAATATCGCAGGATTAAAAAGAAATCTCCTCGATCCCACTTGGCATGCATTTATTGGTTTGTATGATAATATATTTCTCCAAGAGACCTGGATGTTAGAATGTGCCCATAGGGTAGGCTATAAAACATACTGGGTGGGGGCGTCCCCATCAGTAAAAGGAAGACCATCGGGAGGATTGATTATATGGGTTCGTGTCTCTCTACAAGTCACAATCACCTCACTAGATATTTCTTCTCTTGATATACTGGGCTTAAAATTAAAAGCAAAAGATGATAAAGTTACACATTTTTTTAATGTATATAATAGACCATCTCTTACAAATGGTCCATCACCAGTTATTGATTTGCTGGACAGTCTCCTCAAAACATTAGACCATAGCTCAGGTGTATTCATAGCTGGCGATTTTAATTGTAACTATGAGCCAGTACTAGGCTTTGGCGATTTGATGGAGTCCCAAGACCAAGCATATATGTAAATGTACAGGAATTTATATAGCGCAAATCACCGAGCGGTTTCTTAGCGCTTGCTTAGGGAACCCGTCCTGGTATTCCCCTATGAGATAACCCCGGCAGGGTATCCGCGAGGTGAAAGCCAGGCATCCCGCCGCGAGGGGGCGTTGTGGAGATTAAGCAAGCTATTGCCCAGAGTCGCAGATTGTGAACCCGTGAATCGAGTAGGCACCGGAGCGAGAATTGACGAGTCCATGGACATTTAGGACTCAAGACCCCGCCGAGCCGGGAATTGAACCCTGGTACCGGGCTGACCTCTGCTTCCAGGTCTGCCTCCTCTAACCAGTGAGCCACACTTCTCCAGTGAGCCAAATATACCATCTTTGGTTAGCGAAAAGGAAGTGAAGTGCACAATTGCTGTGACCCAGCTTTTAGGTTTAACTCTGACACACAGTCTCAGATCATGCAATGGGCGCCTTCCATCTGATAGACTTAAAGCCCATAGGTTTCGGAGAAATACTTCACAAAGCCATATAGATTATATGATGGTGTCATTAAGCTACTGGTGTTTTCTGTGTGACTTTAAAATAATCTCCAGAACAGAGAGTGACCACTTACCCTAGTGTTTGAGGGCCTCAACAGAATTTCTTTCTACAGCAGAACTAGCGAAAGTGAGTTATGACTTTTTAGACGACCAGATCGCGTTAAAAAGGAATGATCGAGCAGTGAAATTGCCACATATTTTGAAGGACAAAAAGGCATTAACTAATATCTATTTAACCGTTACAGATATTTTATCTCCGTATATGGAGAGCAATGTCCCGCCACTTACATTGACTGAGATCCATTATAGACTGGTTGAAGCTTTAGGTCCTATACTTAGTAAAACAATACAAAGAAAAATGGGAGAACCAACAGAAAGGGCCACCCATGGAAAACCATGGTTTAATATGGATTGTCGAACAGCCAAATCCAAGTTAATAAAAGCAATAAAAAGTATAGATATAGATAAAACTAGGAAAAAAAAGGCGTGCCTACAATCTAACAATAGTTGCTGCAAAGAAAGTTTGGGACGAGGAGATATGGGCAGGTCTTATAAATGCTGCCAAGATAAAGGATCAAGCAGGATTCTGGAATTTATACTCAAAAGGTAATAGGACAGGCAATAAACATAGAGATCTTTATTTGGACGAAGACACCTGGGTTAATCATTTCTCTGGGCTTTTTTCTGAATCCGATACTGAACCTAATACTAACATCTTTGTTCTGACGTGCGAAATGATCGAGCTAGCAAAGGCAGCCAATCTACATTTTTCCATATAAGAAACAAACTACGTTCTACAAAAAATAAAATCAGGTAAAGCACTGGGCCCCGATAGAATTCCCGGTGACCTACTAAAACACGATTTGACAGTTTGGGCTTCCTATATGAATGCTCTATGCAACGCTATAGCAAACTTTGACCCAATCCTAAATACATGGAGGGGGGCTGAAATTACTACGATTTTTAAAAAGGGGAACAGACTTGATCCGGCAAATTATCACACGATCAGTCTGATAGACATTCCACAGAAAATATTTGCTAGACATATATTGTTGCGTCTTTCATCTTGGATGGAAGAAGTTGATTTATTAACAAAATTCCAAGCAGGGTTTAGAAAAAAGATCAGCACCACTGATCAAGTCTTTAGATTTCAATGTCTATGTTGGAAGTACATTACGATCAGACAGGGAACATTGCATGTAGCATTTGTGGACCATAGAGCCGCTTTCGATCTGGTCCCCAGAACTAGGCTTTGGACCCATATGAAAAATCTTGGAGTGCCTAATGAATTACTAGTTTAAATTATCAGGTTGCATGAAAACAACTTTGCAAAGGTAAGATGGGGACCAAGGGGAGAACTCACGAGAGAAATTCCAGTGAAGCGTGGAATACGGCAAGGTTGTGTGCTGGCACCAACCTTGTTTTCCTTATATGTAAACGACATCCCCTCCTTCCTTGAAGGAAGCAAGTGTGATTCACCAAGGTTAGTAGGGGATGTGATTTCTGCATTACTCTTCGCTGACGACACCATTTTAATTTCTCAGACTCCCGGTGGCCTCCAAAAGCTGATTAACACCTTCCATTTATATTGTATCAAAAAAGGACTTGAAATTAACCCCAGTAAAACAAAATATAAGTCTATTAACCCAAGTAAAACTTTTAGAAAAAAGTTGAAATTGCATGGGGAAAGATTAGAGTATGTGAATAATTTTAACGATTTAGGTATCACGCTGGACTCCAAAATGTCATGGAAACCCCAATTGGTAAAATCAAAATTAGTACTGCTCCAAAATTCTATGCCTATTATAAAGAAACATAGAGAGAGGCTGCATCACCTGCTCTTGAGGTCTTTAAATTTAAGGCCCAATCAGCAGCCCTCTATTGAGCAGAACTCTGGGGTCCACATTGTAAGCGTAATTTTGAAGTGGACGAAAACAACTTTGTACGAAGATTATTATCCTTACCTAATACAACACTGATGACACCGTTTTTTTGGGATATTAATCTACAGCGTACTGATAGCCTTGCTGCGTTACGCCCCCTAATGTGTTGTATTTTTATTTTCTGCACTTTTATGGTCCAAAGTAGACGAAATAAAGTATTGAATTGAATTGAACTAAGCTCCATCTTGGTGACTACTGTAAGGGAACATGTAACAAATAAGAATGTTCTGCTGATCAATAACGTGAAAATATAAAACGTACTCCTGGATAAATTATAAAACGGCTACTGATGTAGCAAAATCAGCACATCTTGCAAAATTGATGACACCCTGTATCATCATCTGAAGTGTGTGCTGTTATACCTTCTACGGCGCAGTTCCTGCTTCTTGTTGTTATACTCCCAAGGTAATAAATGTACTTTTTTGAACTGTCAGTTTCACACCCTTATAATATCTACTGTATTCCGCAGTACAGCACTGATCTCACATGCTTTTGTGCATAACTCTTGAAATCTCATTAGATAAGATGGAGCGGATTTTCTCCACTCCTAGCATATAGCATAAGGAATGAAGCATGTTTACCCACGTGCTGCCTCTCAAAGGTGGTCTGGTTGGCTGGAGTAGCATAAGCAAGGGTTTAAGTGACAAAGGGACACAAAAGAAGAAGAAAGTGAACACTTGTCCGCTATGTACACTGACCGTCAGCAAATTCATTGTAACACTTGTTGTCCGTTGTTCATATTTTAACAAGTGCCATTTCTCTGTAATTTTAGCACTTCCGCGTCTCATGACAACCAATCCCACAACTGACTAGATTTTTTAAGATGTCTGTAACGTGAGAGGCAATGCTAATGTCTAATGCGACCTATGATTGGAGCACTGGCGCACCTTAGCCAATGCTAGTGCGCGGCACAGTTCCGAAGTGCTCATTAGTTGTGGAGTCGCCATGTGCCTCTCTCTCAGCAGTTTTTAGGTCTCAGCCCTGTCTCTTCCAGACATGTTATTAACAATCATTGGGCTGCAGCCTGTCCACAGGTTTACCCTTTGTTAGCTTCCAGACATGTTGTTAACAATCAGTGGGCTGCAGTCCGTCCACAGGTTTACCCCTTGTTTGCTTCCAGACATGTTGTTAACAATTAGTGGGCTGCAGCCCGGCCACAGGTTTACCCTTTGTTGGCTTCCAGACATGTTGTTAATAATCAGTGGGCTTCAGCCCATCCACAGGTTTACCCTTTGTTGGCTTCCAGACATGTTGTTAACAATCAGTGGACTGCAGCCTGTCCGCAGGTTTACCCTTTGTTTGCTTCCAGACATGTTGTTAACAATCAGTGGACTGCAGCCTGTCCACAGGTTTACCCTTTGTTTGCTTCCAGACATGTTGTTAACAATCAGTGGGCTGCAGCCCGGCCACAGGTTTACCCTTTGTTGGCTTCCAGACATGTTGTTAATAATCAGTGGGCTTCAGCCCATCCACAGGTTTACCCTTTGTTGGCTTCCAGACATGTTGTTAACAATCAGTGGACTGCAGCCTGTCCGCAGGTTTACCCTTTGTTTGCTTCCAGACATGTTGTTAACAATCAGTGGACTGCAGCCTGTCCACAGGTTTACCCTTTGTTTGCTTCCAGACATGTTGTTAACAATCAGTGGACTGCAGCCTGTCCGCAGGTTTACCCTTTGTTTGCTTCCAGACATGTTGTTAACAATCAGTGGACTGCAGCCTGTCCACAGGTTTACCCTTTGTTTGCTTCCAGACATGTTGTTAACAATCAGTGGACTGAAGCCTGTCCTCAGGTTTACCCTTTGTTCGCTTCTACGTTGCTCTTGCTAGACACTGCATGCAATACTGATAAAACACATACACATGGACAACGCCAATAGATCAGACACAGCTGAGACCGATTGGCTTTGCCAAGGCTTGTTTAGTTTTGCACAGACTGCGTGGAACTCCTTGGCCTTCCTCTTTCCCATCATGAAGGGCCCTAGTTTGATTTTGGACACCCTCGTGGCCAAGAAGATTTGCGTCTCCAAATAGCTTTACCCGGTGGTGGCCAAAAATCAAACAAGCATAAGGCAACCAAACAAAAGAAACAAGCATTTGCAATGCAATAGGTCTCGCATTTATGCGAGTTTAGGCTATTGGCATTGTAAATGACAATGCCTTTTATTTAGGTTTTAAAAAACAAAAATAATAGGAATTGCCATTTACAATGCCAATAGCTTAAACTCGCGTAAATGCGAGACCTATTGCATTGCAAATGATTGTTCTACCATGACACACGTATGTGAGAAGTTGGCCTGATATATGATGTTTCCAATTCTGGAACCACCTTGTATCAGTCCAGACAATCCCTTATGGTGTCTGGTTGTAATTCAACCTTATAGACAAGCTATCTTAATGGTAGCATAGACTAAGCAGCCTTAAAGGCTAAACTCAAGAGGTTGTGTTAAGCGAGCTGTTTTACCAATCACAATCCTGTAATATCAAATGAAAGGACACCACACAAGTATATATTATAAAAATATATGTGTTTAATACTAAAAATAATCCCCAGTACTCTTTATGAGCAAAGGGGCACAAGCGTTAAATCAAAAGCACAGTATAACATGCAAAGTTGCACAATTATGGATGAGGGCGGGTGGCCACTCAAACCATATATTGAGAAAGTGGTATAAGAGATACCAATCGAACAGTGGTTAGGCCTAGGGCCTAGGGAATCGCTGGGAGCAGTCGGGACAAGCAATGCTGAAGTCGGGGAAAAGCCCGCGGGATTCGGGTGCAGCGCTTAAAGCACACGCATGCACCAATGTTAAGTCAATGGTGCGTAAAAGTTACACAAATAGAGTTTTAGGATACTTCCGCTGAACCTAGATGGACAAAACTTTAGACACAAACCCTAGATGTGTGTACCAGTGTGGGAACACCGGCATTGCAATGTTACCTCACTCACAGGAAGCGGGTGCATAGGGTCAAAGTGGCGTCGGGTTTCGTCACGCAGGTTCTTGGTGCTTGAAGCTGAAGATGCTGCAGGCGATGTGAAGGAGAAGTGTCCGGTGTGATCCAAGGGTGGATCAGAGTAGAAAAGTACCTGAAAGCAGAGGGGACAGAGTCTGGGTCACTCAGCAGTGACCAGGGTGGAACCAGGCAATGTTGGGCGCAATCAGGTAGTTGTCGAGGAGCTTCTCTCCGCTGCCACGTGGGCTCTGGGGCATCTGCGATGTCCAGGAGCGGGTCACGAGCTGTCCCACGCAGGCTCTCACCGTCGGCGCTGTCGGCTTCACGATCAGAGCAAACAACACTTGGCAAGAGCAATCCACGCAGGACTGGAAGATTGCTTCTCACTCGGACCAGGAGGGTCAGAGCGGGTGCTCCTTTTCAGAGGAGCTGGTGCAAGTCTGGAGCAACCAGAATCGCAAGTCGGTTTTAGGTTTTCGTTGGCACAGGGGCCACAAGCCAGCTGGCAAGTGACTGGGCCAACGCGTCGAGCCAAAGAAAGCAGAAGGGCCCCACGCAGCACTTGTCGAGTGTAGAGGGGTGAGCTTCGGTGCAAGAGTGGCTCAGTGTTGGGGCTTCTCAAACCCCAGTGTACAGCTTCAAGGGTCACTCGTGGGCTGCACGGTCAGGGTCTCGTGGTCTTTACAAGATGGCGTGCCCCATGCTTCCGGTTGCCTCCACGAGTCTCAGCTCTGCAGGGACTGTGGATTGGGCTGTAAGAAGGCAGGCAGCTTGATCTCGTTGATCTCTGTTGCTCGAGTTCCGGCGTGAACTGCAACAAAGCAGACGTCGAGGTGCTGGATGGTGCCTGTTTGCACAGGGTGGTCACTCCTTGACCACAAGGGAGATTCTTCAGTCTTCTACGTTGAGTAGGATGTCGAAGGGTCCAGAGTTTTGTTTCAAATGTTTCATCAGGATAATCTGAGTGCGTTGGCACTGCTCCCATTCTTATACCAATCTAGGGGGCTGGATTACCTGCTAGGTCCCCTCCTATAGGTGGGACCCAGGAAGGGGGTGGATACAACCCTTTCCTTTGATCCAGGCCGCGCTGGGACAGGGGCTGGTGTGCCCCAGAACCGGTTTGGCCGGATTATGCAAGGGGAAGCCTTGTGCTCCCCAGGCAGTGTCTGGTTTCTTTCAAACCTCCCTGCTACAATCCACTATCTCCTGTCTGGGGTGGTGTAACACCTCCCTGCGACAGGAAAGCCTTTGTCCAGGCCTCCTCTGCGGAGTTTCGATCAGCAGCAGGAGGTCAGACTCGTATGTGTGGCAGAAGCATCCATTTTGTGGATCTGAGGCTCTTTTAAAAATCAACCGCGTTTCAGTAAAGTAACATGTCTTCTCCCTCTAGAGGGGTGGAATGCTATCCCCGTCGACAGAACTGTCGAGGGGATAGTATTCCAAATCGTATGACACCTTACACGACATGTTTTGATAAAGCCAAACCAAAGTTGCTATATAACCGCGAGGATTATAATGCACTTAATAGTATATGGTTTGGCATTATCCCGGAACAGTTTAGGGGGTTGCTCCCAACAGCTGCAGACAGGCTCAGCTCATGCCAGAGCTCCATCTCACATTAAACCACGCACTCTGCCTCCAGGATTGATGAGGCCTTCCATAGGAGTGGCTCACAGGTTTATATATGTCCATATATAGGTTTAGATACAGGTATACTATATCTAAGCAAGGGGTGATTACACCAACTTGCCCCAGCTGAGTGATCAGCCAGTTGTGTCAATTTAAGAACCTGCCAGGGGTGGAAAAAGCTATGCTTCAGCCCCTGGTAGGCCTTGGTGGCACCTATGCCCTGAGCACCTATAGTGCATGGTACAGGGGCTGACAAGGAGTCCATTTTCCAATTGGGTTATGTACCTATAGTACATGTATGTGAATTTAGAGAGAGAACAGCAGGCTGGGGGTCTGATTAGCAGGCCCACAGCCTCAGTAAGTTGAAAACCAGTGAAGCAAAAAGCAAAAATTGGGGTGACCATAGGATAGCAGACCCTACTCTCCTACACACACGTCTGTCAGAGCCTGGACAAACTTACCTAAAGAACAGAAGCCCTTGGTGTGAGGTGAGAGAGACTGCCTCCCAGCATGAACCTAGCAGCAGCACGATGATTGATAGTGATTTGTCACAGCAGTGTCATAGTTTAAATACATGTAATGAACGCCATTTTGTCAAAAAATTAGAAAAGCACAAGTGAGGCACATTTTATAGTAATTTTGAAGTGCAATGGAAACACACATTTTAGTAAGAGCAAAACAAGCACAAATTAAATATTCAGTGAAAGCAGATTGTTCTTCATAAGTACCTAGAAACCTTGGAAATGTCATACACAGGCAATCTGTAAACTATGCAGCTATGACTCTCCTCATGCGCCCCTCTGATGCCCTGGCAAGTTAAAGCAAGATTTGGGCTCCTCCAAGGATACGGAGGATCCTCACATTTCCCCTCAATAACAGCTCTCCCTGGACGGCCGGGTCATTCTACACACACATATCCCACGCCTGCCCGTCGCATCACCTGACTGCTCTCCAGGCAGCAGCAGTTCGCTCGGTCTTCTAGTCTAGATCCCAACCTGAGTGAGGGTTCTTTGCCATCCCCTCCAAAACACGACTAGGCCAACCATAACAAAAACATGAATAACTAAATTGACAATTAACAAAATTGACGGCACGTTTTCCCAGGTGGCGGCAACGCATTCACAAATTTTGTCCATACACAGGCAAATAAAGCCCAAATTTGTGCAACCCGCCAGGGGAGTTATTTCCCCACACTAATAAGAAAAACCTGACCCATTTGTGAGGGAAATAGCCCAATCTGAGAGTATTGTTCTAGGATTAATACCACAGTGATCCACTGTTTTACAAACATACTGTACCACCCTCTGTTTGGGCTAGCCTCGTTTTCTATATTGTTCATGTGCAGACACGTACTCGAAGCGTCACATATTTGCCAGTAGAATGTCACTCATAGCCGGACTTAAACCACAGAAGCGCCACACTTACCGATCTGATAGCTTAGCAGGTTCCTTTGGTTTTGAAAAGTTGATTAGTATATTAAGCAAACCACATTGTACACCATTTTTGGACTGGCTGTACGTTCAATGTTCAAGGGTAACTATGAGTCTCAGGGTGCAAAGGGCTGTGGTTATGAAAACCAGTAAATAACATGCTGCAACTTGACAACTCTGGGTCATAAAGATACACACAGCACTGACGCACGGCCATGTGTTCAACACTATAATGGCAGGAGCAGAGCGCGAGGTATTTTTTCGAAGCTTGCCACACGAATACACATGCCTTCGATATGCACGTCAGCCTGTTGGGGTCTACCAGCTTTTACATGACAGGAAATTGAATGACCACTGGGAAATCCTGTGTAGAGTGAGGTTTGCCGGGCAGATTTTAACTCCAAATGTTAACTTGGCCAGCAAGTCACTAGGTGGCCCTGCAGCGCCTGGACCATTTCCTGCAAGCCTAGTAGAAAAACAAGCAAACGAGTAAAAAAACCACACTGCACCAAATACTAACACCACACCTGCGTCAATACGATCTACTCACTGCAGGAACAAGTTGGCCTGGAGCGCAGAACAGCCTTAGAAGAGATGCGGGAGGGCAGGAGCGTGACGCCGTGAGCGTGCACGTTGGCATTCCCTGCGGCTCGTGCCAGTGGCGGCGCCTGCAGTCTTCACCCGTTTCTTGGAAGTGCGTTCACAGACCGGAGTCTGCTTGTGCACCGGTCTGTACCACTTGGGGAGGCAACACAGCGAAAATAAGGCTCGCTGGCGGCAGCGCTTCGCGCTGCAATGCTAGGCGAGCCCTAAAAAGGAATCTGACATATCACAACATCGAGAAAAAAAAATCCCACTATTAAGTTAAACCCCAACCTAGATTTTTTTCCCATGGGCCCCCTAGATACGGAAAGGACAAGAACAATTAGAAATATATAACTGTGACCTAGTGTTGGTTCTGTAGATAGAAGCATATGTTTACATAGCCCGAGATAGTTCACTCAGCCTCAGAGGGTCATTGTTCAGTGTTTCACAAGAAGCACTTTTGCCTCCATTTGGCTGGACTTGAAGGGGGACCAAGAAAGGGGGGCAAAGGGGTAAGCTAAAGACGTCACAAGAATTATCACCCGAAAGGAGAAGAGTGTAAGTACACCCTTCGGCACACAATAGTGCATATAATGCGTTGAAGGAAAGAACAACAAGCATTGATAAAGCCAAAGGTCTCAGCAATGCAAGAGTAAGGTAAGGTATGACTTTATTGTTCAGGTATTTTAAACTTACAATACATCACAATATGATCACAAGATAAAACATCATCAATAAATACAATCATAAAATCAATCTTCAATCAGGTGGCGTCCCCAAGATTTACTTCATTAGACATCAAAGGAGAAATCATTAACTTGAGTCATAAGTCCTATAGTAATGTTCCGCAACTGTAATCCACCAACTAGGGAATAGAATCAAGATAATTTGCCCAGTTGTGTTATAAGAAAGTGTTTCATTATTCAGGTTTTGCAGAACATAGACCTTGTTGTTCCAGTTTATTATAATTGCATATAAAGTATACCAGCAAGCAATGTTATTACCATGAATGTCATTTGTGCAAAGTCGTCAAAACAAAGTGCTATGTGCCTTTAATACATTTCCTACTTCATAGTAAAACTATTCTTATAATAGCAGTGCTACAAATACAAACTTTCTAGTTTAAAATGATGAATCTTACATGACTATAGCATTCACAGTTAAGGGTAAAACCAATAAAATTGATACTGATTAAGACAAATTCATATACTTTTTAAACACAATATAAATGGGTACGCGCTACATATGCCTCTGACAATAACCATTATAGCTCAAGCTTTGCCAGTTTGGAATAAGCTATAGATGGAAATTTCAGGAAATTTCCACAAAATTTCAAATTATCCCCTTGGAGGCACACTTTAACTGCTTGCAGACATGTTCGAATAGTATTTCTAATAAAAAACGGTCTCAAGAGTCCTTTGCGCTCCGCCATTAGGACTGGGCAAATACAGACAATCTGACAAAGGTCTTCCTTAAACTAGTTACAAAGATGGCATGATGTCTCTTTAGATAATCTCCTCCAGATGGGTGAATTAAAACAAGTTTGATAATCTCCAAGACGGAAACAAAGCAGCTTTAGTTTTGGAATTAAACTATTCAAACCCCCCAAGTATAACTGGAATTTTTGGGAGCCATATGAACTTATAACCATCCATGCTTGGGCTCTTTGAGATGGATCACTGACTAAATATCGAGGGACAAAATATATACTACCCAAAATATAGATTCCAAAATATCGACAGACAAAATATCGAATTCCTATCTACAAACAGGTAAGTACCAAAATATCGACCCCAAAATATTGTTTATATATATACATTATAAAAACATTGAATTTCTTAAAATTAATTTAAAATTAAAAATATATTAAAAATAAATAGCTAAAATATACTTAAAATACTTCAATTACCTTAAAATTATTAAATAACTAATTTAACTCATAAAAAAGTACAATCATATCTGTTAGAACATATATATATATGGATTAACATAATATTAATAAAAAATGCACAATATTATTACCGTAGGATAGCAGAGGTGTAAAAATGACGATTCCCACTCCAGAGAGTGCAACAGTAGGGAAAGTGTTGGATGGCGTAAGGGTAAAAATTACTATTACCACTCCAAAGAGTGCAACAGTAGGGAAAGTGTTGGATAGTGTAGGGGTAAAAATGACTATTCCCACTCCTGGAAGTGCAACAGTAGGGAAAGCGTTGGATAGCGTAGGGGTAAAAATTACTATTACCACTCCAAAGAGTGCAACAGTAGGGAAAGTGTTGGATAGTGTAGGGGTAAAAATTACTATTCCCACTCCAGAGAGTGCAACAGTAGGGAAAGCATTGGATAGCGTAGGGGTTAAAATTACTATTCCCACTCCAGAGAGTGCAACAGTAGGGAAAGCATTGGATAGCGTAGGGGTTAAAATTACTATTCCCACTCCAGAGAGTGCAACAGTAGGGAAAGCATTGGATAGCGTAGGGGTAACAATTACTATTCCCACTCCAGAGAGTGCAACAGTAGGGAAAGCGTTGGATAGCGTAGGAGGAAAAATTACTATACCCACTCCAGTGGGTGCAACAGTAGGGAAAGCGCTGGATAGCGTAGGGGTAACAATTACTATTCCAACTCCAGAGAGTGCAACAGTAGGGAAAGCGTTGGATAGCGTAGGGGTTGAATCAGGATATACCACTGACTCATCTGATTGTGAGGGATTATGTGATTCAGAAAAAGGCAATGGGCTCCCCTTGGTTAAAATGTCTGAAATCTAGCTTTCCAAAGCTAGGTCGTTTGGAATTGTTTGAACACCCAAGTCAGAATGTAAAGGGGGATTTGGAGTTAATTAAACGGGACTTTCTTTTGGACAGGAAGATCCAGAGGGAAGAAGTGGAGCTCCAGAAACAAAGTGTGAGAAAATGTGTCATGCTGAAAACGTGTGAAACTGCAGAGCCGTATTTGTTGGGCTCACTGACCTCTCAGGAAAAGTTCCTGTTAACAAGGTTTAGGTTAAATCTCTTTCATCATCTGCTGATTAGGCCTAAAACTGATGTTTTTAATAAACTTGCAGCACCCTGCGGCTGCGACGGAAAGTCTCCGCAGGATATGCTGCATTTTATATTTTTATGTAGATTTTATGAATACCCACGCAAGCGCTATCTGGTATCCCTTTAAAAAAAAAAATGTTACTCAGATCAGACCGGCCTTAATGTACTTGCAACTTTTGCACACTGACAGTATTCTCCATGTCACTGAATTTTTAAAATTGACTGTTAAGCTGAGAAATTGTCTGGACAAGTAATGTTTTTTTTGTGATGAATGTATCAGTTCTTTTCCCCATTGTAGGAATGATACCGTACTTTTGTACTTCTGGCACTTTATCTGATATGTGTTTACAATGAATGTTCTTTTTAAATTTTTTATATATATATATATATATATATATACTATTCCCACTCCAGAGAGTGCAACAGTAGAGAAAGCGTTGGATAGCGCAGGGGTAAAAATTACTATTCCCACTCCAGAGAGTGCAACAGTAGGGAAAGCGTTGGATAGCGTAGGGGTAAAAATTACTATTCCCACTGCAGAGAGTGCAACAGTAGGGAAAGCGTTGGATAGCACAGGGGTAACAATTACTATTCCCACTCCAGAGAGTGCAACAGTAGGGAAAACATTGGATAGCGTAAAGGAAAAAATTACTATTCCTGCTCCAGAGAGTGCAACAGTAGGGAAAGCGTTGGATAGCGTAGCGGTAAAAATTACTATACCCACTCGAGAGTGCAACAGTAGGGAAAGCGTTGGATAGCGTAGGGGTAAAAATTACTATTCCCACTCCAGAGAGTTCAACAGTAGGAAAAGCATTGGATAGCATAGGGGTAAAATTTACTATTCCCACTCCAGAGAGTGCAACAGTAGGGAAAGCGTTGGATAGCGTAGAGGTAAAAATTACTATTCCCACAACAGAGAGTGCAACAGTAGAGAAAGCGTTGGATAGCGTAGGGGTAAACATTAATATTCCCACTCCAGAGAGTGCAACATTAGGGAAAGCGTTGGATAGCGTAGGGGTAAAAATTACTATTCCCACTCCAGAAAGTGCAACAGTAGGGCAAGCGTTGGATAGCGTAGGGGTAAAAATTACTATTCTCACTCCAAAGAGTGCAACAGTAGGGAAAGTGTTGGATAGCGTAGGGGTTAAATTTACTATTCCCACTCCAGAATGTGCAACAGTAGGCAAAGCGTTGGATAGCGTCGGGGTAAAAATTACTATTCCCACTCCAGAGAGTGCAACAGTAGGGAAAGCGTTGGATAGCGTAGGGGTAAAAATGACTATTCCTACTTCAGAGAGTGCAACAGTAGGAAAAGCGTTGGATAGCATAGGGGTAAATTTTACTATTCCCACTCTAGTGAAAATAAATTAATATAATTCACATAATTTTCAATTAATCAATTAATACAAATTAATTATCAATTAAGAATTAATTAAATATCAATTAAAAAGTAATTAACAATTTGTTCTAAATAAATACCAATAAATTAATTAACATATTTAATTAATTATAATTAAATTCCTTCCCACCCTATTCCCCTATGAACCTACGACCCGCTACAGAAAATAAATTAATATTATTCACATAATTATCAGTTAATCAATTAATAAAAAATACTCATTTAAGAATTAATTAATTACCAATTAAAAATTAATTAACAATTTAATCAAAATAAATACCAATTAAATAATTACCATATTTAATTAATTATAATTAAATTACTTCCCACCCTATTCCCCTATAAACCCACAACCGGCTACAGAAAATAAATTAATATTATTCACATAATTATCAATTAATCAATTAATAAAAAATAATCATTTAAGAATTATATAATTACCAATAAAAAATGAATTAACAATTTAATCAAAATAAATACCAATTCATTAATAACATATTTAATTAATTATAATTAAATTACTTCCCACCGTATTCCCCTATAAACCCACAACCCGCTACAGAAAATACATTAATTTAATTCACATAATTATCAATTAATCAATTAATAAAAAATAATTATCAATTAATAATTAATTAATAACCAATTAAAATTTAATTAACAATTTATTCTAAATAAATACCAATTAATTAATTAACATATTTAATTAATTATAATTAAATTACTTCCCACCCTATTCCCCCATAATACCACAACCCGCTACAGAATTAAATTACACAATAATTAAATAACATAAAATTATTTACTTAAAATAAATTACAAAAATATATACACTTTTCACACATATACTAACATAAAAACACTTTAAAAAATTCGTTATTATTAAAAATTCGATATTTTTAATAAACTATATTATGTACTTCGATATTTTGACTGTCTATATTTTTAAAATCGATATTACATTACTTACCTTCAAAACGATATTTTTGATGTCTATATTCTGTCCATTCGATATTTTGTCCATTCTATATTTTGGACTCGATATTTTGGTTTGTCTATATTTTGGAATCAATATTTTGCCCATTTACCCTTTGAGACAGCAAAGCTTTATCCATTAAGGTCAAAATCTTTTTTCCTGATCCATTGATAACTCTAATGAATGCAGTTTGAGAAAGGGGTAAGACCCAGAGCTCCTCTGTCTTAAAAGTAGTTGGGGCCAAGTTAAAATATTCGTATGCCGTGGTATTTCTTGGGTCACTTATGGCTTCCCATACAATGGTGCTTAGTTTAGGTCTTGGATAATTTTTTAGCTTGTAGCAAAATGTCAGATACGCTCTCAAACTACTTACAGACTGCCTTCTGAGGCCGAACTTTAGGTGGAATTTGACTGACCAGGCCTGCCGAGGTCAAATAAACAGGTGACGATACTAGGCCTTGTCTATTCTTCTATCCACCTTTCCTCTCAATACCTCAACTCCATACGTCAGAGAGGGGGCATGTTTTGAGGCCCTTACTTGCAGGAGTAGCTAGAGAGACAGGCGTTTTAGATAGTTCTGTGTTCATTAAAAAGCGGCAGATAGTGTATTATTTCTTTTTTTAAATAACATAACATAAAACATGTATTTGTTAAGCGCACGTATCACCCATGGGTCTCAAGGCACTGAATAACAGATGTGTATTGTTACCCAACTCAATGGTACTCATTTCATCGACCTCAGATGGATGAAAGGCTGAGTGGACATGCAGAACTCTGGCTCTTAAATGAGTCTCTAGAGTAAATAATCACCCCCAAGTAGTGATACTCGGACACGGTTTCCAAAGCCGTCCCTTCTTTATAAATGTTTGGCGGTGAAGATCTTCCCCTTGATCCAAGTATGGTTTTAATTTTATTTAGATTAATTCTTGACCCATGAGCCGCAGCATACGAGAGTTACTGGGTTTGTCAATGTTAATGGTTTTAAGTCATGTTATGTACCAGCCTGGCTGCTGTTCAACATGGCTGAAAGTCAGGGAAAAAAGTACAGTAAGATGAGAGCAGGCACATCCAGGGAAAACAACATGCAGGTCAGGGTCTGTCATGACTCACGTGGTGCCTGGTAGGTCAGCACATGCTAGTAGCAGACAGGCAAAGAAAAACTATTTAGAATTATTGAATTTATAGATGGTTTGGAGGGAGGTGGGCGGGTGGTTTATATGCAGACAGATCTCAGAAAAAAAAGTCTGGTTCCCCAAGTAGTACATGTATACTCAATGGACATGTTTGCGGGACCTTAAACATGCCACACAATTAACACTAGTTAATCTGAAGGTAAAGGGGATGCAGGTAGAACACATCACTTAACCACTGAGTAGGTACTCGCCAGCTGACAGTGAATCCAAACCCCCCCCCCCCCACTCCATTAGAGAACATCAAATAGGTAGTCTCCCATCTGATTCAGGAGAGTTGGCATATATGCTGCCTCCCTCAAACCAGGCGTACTAGAAGGCATTAGGCTGAGCCGCAGCACCGTTAGAGCTAGCCAGGGAGGCAGAGTGCAAGGTATATGCACAGCACAGTTTATTAAATATGACAGCCTTCATGGATTGCTGTCATTCATTGGAGAAGAGGCAGCCTCACTTATTAGTTTAGGTCTTGCATATTATAGCAGCGGGTGCCATAATGCAAAATGATACATTTTTAATATGTGTGTGATTTAAACCCAATAGAGTACTTGAAGTGAATGTCCCTGAAGGCTTATTTGCAAATCCTTTTGAAGTTTAGGGAGGAGGGAGAGAAAATGCGTAATTATGCACACCTGAATGGAATGCTTTATCGCGGTATTGTTTTGTAAAATGATGCTTCAATAACCCGGCAAGCAGCGATACGGGAGGGGGTCTGGTGATAGGCAAGCAACATCGGGACATTCATTAACCCCTTCGCCGCGGGGCTAATTCCCGCGCGGGTTAGTGAGGGGGGCCGCGCACACGCTGTGGTGTTGATGACGAGCCCAGGCTCGTCATGCAGCACGGTGCTCGTGTGCTGGTGACGAGCCTGGGCTTGTCATGAGCCCGCCCGCGCAATGGAACGCTCAGCACGGCAGGGGAATTATCCCCGCGTTTAAGCGTTCCACGGCTCATGACGAGCCCAGGCTCGTCACCAGTACAGGAGCACCGTGCTGCATGACGAGAACTGCAGAATTGAATCCTGGGGGAACTTTCTTTACCCTTGTTGCTGCCAGAGGATTATCCTTGCCACAAACCCTTTGCTGACCTGCTAATTGTACTGCGGACCCGCCCGCCTGTCTCCCGCTGCCCGGACGCTCTTTTGCCATCTAGAGCGGGGCCGCCGAGAGGAGACCGGCGAGGGGCGGACTACATTACCCACCAGCACTTGCGGTGATCCGCGTCACCTGTAAGCGCCAGGAGGCGCTTAAAAACGTCATCAGCCCCATCGAGTGGGGGAACTTTCTTTGCCCTTGTTGCTGGCAGAGGATTATCCTTGCCACGAACCGTTTGCTGACCTGCTAATTGTACCGCGGACCCGCCCGCCTGTCTCCCGCTGCCCGGACGCTCTTTTGCCATCTAGAGCGGGGCCACCGAGAGGAGACCGGCGAGGGGCGGACTACATTACCCACCAGCCCTTGCGGTGATCCGCGTTACCTGTAAGCGCCAGGAGGCGCTTAAAAATGTCATCAGCCCCATCGAGTGGGGGAACTTTCTTTGCCCTTGTTGCTGGCAGAGGATTATCCTTGCCACGAACCGTTTGCTGACCTGCTAATTGTACCGCGGACCCGCCCACCTGTCTCCCGCTGCCCGGACGCTCTTTTGCCATCTAGAGCGGGGCCGCCGAGAGGAGACCGGCGAGGGGCAGACTACATTACCCACCAGCCCTTGCGGTGATCCGCGTCACCTGTAAGCGCCAGGAGGCGCTTAAAAACGTCATCAGCCCCATCGAGTGGGGGAACTTTCTTTGCCCTTGTTGCTGGCAGAGGATTATCCTTGCCACGAACCCTTTGCTGACCTGCAATTGTACCGCGGACTCGCCCGCCTGTCTTCCGCTGCCCGGACGCTCTTTTGCCATCTAGAGTGGGCCCGCCGAGAGGAGACCGGCGAGGGGTGGACTACATTACCCACCAGCCCTTGCGGTGATCCGCGTCACCTGTAAGCTCCAGGAGGCGCTTAAAAACGTCATCAGACCCTTCTCGCGGGACGCCGGGTGAAGCCCGGGCCAAGGGCGGGCCCGTCCTATCCCGTCACAGACCGGATAAGACTGGACTGGTCTCTCCCTCTAACATCTCATACAAGGTATTTCCCTTACTTTGCCTGGTACCTTGATAATGATATCTTATCCATCGTGCTTAGACAGGTAACAACTATAACATAAACGAGACCACAGTTGGCCACCCACTGTCTTCCAATTACTGCTGGACCACCTTGCCCCATAATAAATGTCGCCGAGAGGTACTAGAAGCAAAACACTCCAAAATATGGCTAAAACCGTTGGTCCAATTGATCAATTTATCACCAAAGCCAATCAAACTATTGACCAGGGTATAATATTATTAGATCGCCGAGTATCATACGAACTGGCACAAGCAAGACGATCATCGTTGGGACCCCTGATATTAGCGCAAACACCTTTAACTCAACCCGAGAAGGTAGCTGCTCCGGAAACACGCGATGACATCCATGGTATCCCAAACCTGGTTGATCTGTCCGCGTCTTTGTCATTGTTAGATTCGCAACTGACCCAGGCGCTTGAAAAAACGCCCGCCATTTTCTCGAGTCCCCCTTTACAGGACCATGATCAGAATGAACAAAGGGGACTAAGGAGGGAGCAATCTCGAAACAGAAAAGCACAAGTAAAAAAAATCAGAAAGACATTAAAGCTCCAAAAACAAGCAAGTTACCACACATGCCACGTCCCAAGAATCAAAGAGCGGGAAGTAAAACAAAAGAGCAAAGGCAGAAAAACAATATTTCTAACAAGTCCAAAGTAGACAACAGTGCAATTAATTCCCATCTTACTGTTGTGGATCTCAGCGCGAATGATAGCAATGATGACAGCGCTCACAAGGAAGACCTAGGCTCCAACTTGGATGAAGGCTGTAAAACATGCGAGACAGATCAACATCTGATGGCTCGGATAACTGAACTAATAAAGCAACAGTTACAGCCCATCCAAAGGAGCCTGGCAGTCATAGAGAAGCAAATAGCAGTATTAGCCGCCACTCTAAAAAATCCAACAAACGCAAAAAATTTAGGGCTGACAAATATGGGAGGACCAAAAAATAAAACTATGAACACCATGCCAGGACAACCTCCTAAAAATGTCACTATTACAAGTAACACTCCCATCACCAAGACAGGAGAAACGGCCAAAAATTCAACTAAGAGCCTTGCAACTCCAATAATCAAGTCCCCCCAAAAGCTTCCCAAGAAAGTTTCAGATTCACAGAAAAACCCACCTTCGACACAAATTCCTCTGAAGTCACTCTCAACAAATACTCCATACCATGAACATCCACAGAGACTTAACACTCAGGGAGACCGGACAAAGAAAGGATGGTCTAAACCCATAAACCTCCCCCCTGAAGCAAACCCGTTCGTAGTCATTTAGACAGGAGTGCCTGAAGTGAGTTATGACACAGAGGAACCAACTTGGTCCCTACTAAACAAAGTTCGGCGCTGGCTGAATGTCAACAGACCAAACCCGCAAAACTATGTTACCAGAATTGTTACAGCTCGAAGGGTTCCATGGATAGGACATCAACATAAAACAATCCCAGGAGATTGTGTTATAGTAAATTTTGAAAACCCTCGGGCAGTGGACCATATTTGCTCCTGGGACACAGTGGACAAGAATGGAGGTATAAATACCAAACGTCTATCCTTTTTCTACCCCCCCATATGCCACTATCCTGAAGGCTTCAATTGGTCCTCAAATTGGTCATGGAATCAGCCAGTTAACGGGAAAAGGGGTTGGAATCAGGGAGGATGGGGGCATGAAAGCAGGGACTGGGCTGATTAGAAAAGCAATGGCAGGAGAGTACAATCACAAAGGGAACTATGGGGTGGAATACCAACCTTTAATAGTTATAGCTGTCTTGAAATGGCCGATTGACCACCACCACAAAGGGAGCACGAAATGATTAGCCTAACAAATACTGGTGATATAATCATAAATACTCCAGAAAGCACTATAAATAATTGTTTGCATGAGGGATGCAGTATACTACCTAAAAGATCAATTGGATTAAATAATTCAACTGCTCACCCAATCATGGCAGATTTAACACACAAGCTCCTTGCTTCTCCTGAGGACTCCGTCTGTACTATTTTTCCCATAGAAAATAACCTAGAGGCACTGGGAAGCACTCTAAAATCAAAAGGCGACCGCAGTTAAGTTACCCTGAAAAAAATAGCAGTCAGTTTAGGGCATTAATCCCCACAAGTTCCAACTCCCAATTAAGGTTATTATTTTAGAACGTGGCGGGTTTAGCCTCCAAACACTCTGAAAATAGTTTCCTTTATTTGGCAAATTTAAGTAATCTAATTTGCCTCCAGGAAACTTGGCTTAATGACCCTATTCATCTCCTGGGCTACAAAACATATTTTTTGGCAGCTGTAAGATCTAATGCAGGTAGGAGTAAGGGAGGGCTAGTAACATATGTTTCAAATCTTTGGCCCTGTTCCGAAATAATCCCCGTAAAGCTAGAGCAGAACAACCAGCTTATTATTTTTCGTAGAAGTACACAAGTATGATCATCAATTTTTACAATAACTTGACTCTATCTGAATTAACTAGGGTTTTAAGCAAGATTTCTCATTTGGTACACAACCTTGCAATAAAATATGCAAAGGAATCACAAACAGTAGTCTGGGGGGGAGACTTTAATCTGCATCTATGCAATAAGAGCGATAGCCCTAACTGTGGGATTATTGACGAAGATGAAAACTGTTTAACCCACTTCACACATACACCTGAGGGTAATAACATGCAGACGATGATGGCCGAATTGGATATGGGGTTTGCTAATAAATTAAAAACTCCTGTAGCTGAATTTATGCCAACCTTTCATGGCAGGGGCCTTAAAAGCCTAATAGTTTCCACCAATAAAGCTTCAAGTATTAAGACCTTTGAAGTACTTAAAAACGCACTTAGCGACCATTTCCCCATGAGCATGACACTCCAGGAACCAAAATTTGCAGAATAGAGGAGATATGGTCCAGCTAAGCTTGTTACATCAACAAACATTAACATAGGACAGGCTAAATGGGTTTACATTAAAATGGGGCAAATTAGATCAGGAAGCCGTAACCACTAAAATAGTCAAATCAAGTAGAAACGTGATGGAAAGATGTCTAGATCCCTCTTCAACCTCAATTGAGATTTTGGCCAACTATAGTGACATTGTGGAAAATATTAGAAAAGAACTAACTAGGGACTGCAAGCAAAACAAGAGCACTAGAAAGGGATGGTTTAGTACAGAATGTACGAAAGCTCATACCAACTTAAAGAAGGCTTTAGCCAAAGTAGTTAGAGACAGAGAGGAGATTATAAAACTAAGGAAGGCCTATGCGCTCGCATTGCGAATCACGAAAAAGGAATTGCAAGCAAACTTATGGGCCCAACTACAGAAAAGCAGTATCTTAAAGGATAGCGCAGCCTTTTGGCAGATAGTGAAATCTCCTTTCCTAACAAATAAAGTAGATGCACCATCTCTAGACGTCGTTATCGATGCAGGAGAATGGGTGCAACACTTCTCTACGGTTTTTAGTGGGAAAGAAGTCCCTGAGTCAGAACATCTAGAATCTTTGATTCCAGTGAAATATCCACTAGCCCTCCACTTTACACTAAACGAGATAGAGAAGGCAATAAAAACTGCTAAAGTCGGAAAGGCACCAGGACCGGATTCGGTTCCTGTGGACCTTTTTAAATATAATCCAGATTTGTGGTCCCCGTTACTCACTAACGTATTGAATGCGGCCAAAGAGGTTGGCTTGATCGTTTCTTGGTCTTCCTCAATACTGGTTCCCATCTTCAAAAAGGGAGACAGAGACAGTCCTGCCTGGTATAGTCCCATTTCACTCCTGGATTCGCTCAGGAAGATGGCTGGGCGCATTCTTCTCGACCGTCTCCAGGAGTGGACGAATGACCACGAGGCAATCTCTGATCTGCAATACGGGTTTAGGGCAGGATTGAGTACGGTGGACCAGGCCCTAAATCTGACACTACTGGCCGGAAAGTACGTAGAGGCAAAAGGCACTTCTCTACACATGGTATATGTGGACTTAATAGCGGAGTTCGACTGTGTTGTCCACTCTAGGTTATGGACAATTATGCTCCAAATGGGAATTGACCCTCCAATAGTCAACTTTCTCCGTGAACTATATTCAGGGGCAACGGGAAGAGTGAGGTTTGGGACTGGAGACCAACTAACCGGTAGCTTCCCGATAGAGAAGGGGGTAAGACAAGGGTGTGTGTTGGCCCCTTTCTTATTTACCCTGTATACCAATGGGCTAGAGGTTACTATGCTTATTTATTTATTTATTTTGGAATTTTATATAGCGCATGGCATTACGCACACCGGCGTGTCCCCGCGCTGAGAGAGAGAGTGAGGAGACAGAAAACAGGGAGATTACATCAGAGCTGAGCAAAAAAGATGAGTTTTAAGAGCTCTGCGGAACTTTGCTACAGAAGGTTCAAGGCGCATCTCCTTCGGAAGCGTGTTCCAGCTCTTGGCCGCTAGTAGCCTGAAGGATCAACCTCCCATTCTGGCTTTATGAATTTTGGGAATTACTAGTAGCCTGGTACCAGAGGATCTAAGCCTACGTCCTGGACTATAGGGAGTAATAAGGCATTGAAGGGGGTTGGGTGCCTTGTCATTGATGATACGATGGCAGATGCATAGTGCTTTAAAAGTAATCCTCTCCTTTACCGGAAGCCAATGGAGGGATTTCAAAGCAACTCTAGAGGCAGTTCTTCTTGGAAGCCTCAGCACCAGCCGGGCTGTGGCATTTTGAAGTACCTGGAGGCGATTGAGACTTTTTGTTGTTATTCCCAGATAGAGGAGGTTGGAATAGTCCAATCTTGATGTAACCAGGGCATGCACAAGAGTCTGTCTGGCACCGACAGGAAGTAGGTCCAGGATCTTTCGTAGTCTCTTGAGTATGCCGAAGCACATCCCGACTACACGATCGATCTGGGGAGCAAATGTCAGGGCAGAGTCAAACATTACCCCAAGATTTTTCGCCTGTTGGCTAGGTACTGGAGTGGAGCCCAGGCACGCAGGCCACCATGCTGAGGACCACACGTACGGACCACCCCCTACCATGAGCACTTCAGTTTTGGACCCATTCAGCTTCAGGCAGTTGTCAGACATCCAGGAAGCAAGCTCCTGCATGCAAGCACTGAAGCTGACTGCCGCAACATCCGGTGCCCGTGACAGTGAGATGACCAGTTGTGTGTCATCGGCATATGACACTAGTTGGACTCCGTGGCTTTCCACCATGGTAGCCAGCGGGGAAGCATGAAGGTTAAACAGGGTGGGACTCAGGGCAGAGCCCTGAGGCACTGCTTGATCAAGATTGAACAAGCGGGAGTAATGTTCACCCTGTCTGACCTGAAAGCCCCGGTCAGTGAGGAATGATTGAATCCATCTCAGCTCTGACCCCGTGACTCCACCTTTGTTTAGACACTGTAGCAGAGTATAATGTGCCACAGTGTCAAACGCTGCGCTTAGGTCGAGTAGAATGAGGGCCATAGTTTGACCCTCATCTACTCCTTGCCTGATGGTCTCTGTGGCCATAAGCAGCGCAGATTCAGTGGAATGGCGGGACCGGAAGCCAAACTGAGTAGGATGAAGCAGATTGGCCTGCTCAACAAATGCCATAAGTTGGAGGTTTGCCACCTTTTCTGCCACTTTGGCCAAATACGGGAGGAGTGAAATGGGACGTAGATTTTCCAGCCTGTCCCAACTAAGATTGGGGTTTTTTTGAAGAGGGAGGACTACCGCCTGTTTCCAGTTTTTAGGTACAATATTAGATTCAAAGGAAAGATTCAGAACATCCCTAATGTATGGTTCAAGGATCTCAATACTTTCTCCAAGAAGTTTAGGTGATGCCGGATCACGAGGGGATCCTGACTTAATGGAGTGGCATATCTGCTGGAGCCTGTCTGGAGGTGGCGTGAAAAAGTGGTCCAGCTTGAGGGTGCAGAAGATCTCCCAGTAGCCGGTCGTCGGCAGATACCAGCTTTATTATACGCCGACGACGCGGTGATCCTTGCAAGAACCCCAGTCCAGCTCCAACGGGTTTTGAACAAGTATTGCTAGTTTATGGCCAGCTTGAATCTCAGAGTAAACATAAAAAAGACATATGTGATGCATGCTGGCATAAAGCGTAAAAAACCCAAGAAAATTTATGTGGACAAATCCCCCCTTGAAAGAACTGAAACATATCCCTATCTAGGGATTTTAATTGACGAGGATTTCAAATGAAGGGAAGCTGTCAACTCCCGTAAATTGGCTTTTTTAAGGGCCGTTGGTGCGCTGAAGGCTTTTGCATTGCGGTTAGGCAAGAGACCCCCGACTGAAATGCTCAAAATTTATAATGCAAAATGTCTTAGTATTGCGATTTATGGAGCAGTGGTATGGGGTGGGGCGAACGTAGATCAGCTCCAAAAAATGGAAAATTCATTTTTAAGGTTTTTGCTGGCAGTCCCAAAAAGTACCACAACATATGGTTGTCATCTTGAACTTGGTGTGGACTACATTTCGGACATTATTAAAATCCAACCAGTCATGTTGTGGCGAAGGATTTGGGCAACGGAACAGTGTCACCACACGAGAACAATTGTCCAAGACTGTATGAAACTTGACAATATGGGGAAGATCAGATGGTTGGCTTATGTAAAATCATTCCTTACTGATATTGGATTTGCAAGATTTTTTGACGACCCTCCATCAGTATTGGACCTTTCAAAAAAGGATCTAAAAACAGCATGTTTGTCGCACCTGTCCCAAATGCGTTTGTTAAATGAAATAGGAAAATCTTCTGTACAGCAATGTTTGCTAATACAACTGGTTCCCACTATTCAACCGTATCTGCAATTTAATTAAAATCAATATGGTAAATCTTTGTTGACCCGTTTCAGGTTTAATGTGTTCCACCGTATGATTTCCTTCCCTTCCCAAAATGATTGGTCTACTAATCTTCCCCCCTGTCCCTGTGATTTTATTTCTTTACAATCCACTATTCATGTACTTTTTTCTGTAAATTTTATGTTTCACCACACAGGCGGTGGATAGTACCACTTCTGAAGGCCCTGAGGTTGCGTCAATGTCGCCCAGCTTATCTGGCCTTACAGCTCTTGGAAAATGAACTCATGACAAAATCTATAGTGCACTTTCTTAAGTTCTGCATCAGACATAGTACCAATCTGTAACAAGCGGTTTAAATTGTTTTATACCTAAATGAACACTGGCAAAAATAGTTTTTAATATCTGTAACTCCAAATGCGAATTTTTTTAAGCTTTTAATGGTTTTTTATATATGAACATGAAATTGATGTATTTTATGAACTTTTATGGTATTTCAAAACTAATGGAAAACCGAATAAAGATAATTTGATTTGAATCCTGTTTGGTGCATTGGAGAACAGTGACTTGTGTATGTTTAGTGCTACAAGGTCCCAGTATGTGACAGAAAGCACTGTGAACATTTAAGTCATCATTTTAAACTTGCATTATACAAAGTACAAGACAGACTGCTGCAGAATGCACAAAAACATTTAAGATAAAAAAGTATTTCCTAAATATAGATTTTTGTCCAGACTGTAGGTAGTGCAATTTTTTTTATAACTGTCTTTTAAAAGCACACACATCACAGCTTAGCTGGTAGCTCCCTTTTTATACCTCTCATGAGAAAATAAATGTGTGTCTTTAGGAAGCTGTTGTGTGCATTTACATTTCTTTCAGGCAGCAGGCACCCTGGCAAGAATGCTTGTTTAGCTGTCTGCCCCTCCCTTGGTTTTACAGCTCAGGAGATTCGCTGCCTGACACTTCATCCGAAGCATGTGTTAGCTCTCTGAATTAACCGACCCAGGACAGTTGACTTTTGACAAAAAGTATAGGGACTGTTTTTTTTTTATTCGAACAAGGATGGGCATATCATGCCCCTCAGTTTCCTCCCACTTCGGCCACTGGCAGACGCTAGCTTGCGCTACAACATTGCAACCGAGAACTAGATGACGTGATGTGCTTTTGCATTTGAACTCTTTTCCCATATGTTGAATCCTCGTTCCCTTCCTCGCAGCTCAATGGCCCTGTTAAGTCCTCATTTTTGTCCATTGAGTGCCTAAACCTGTTGCCCTTGGCTGCCAAGGAGCATGTGATCCTCGGCCTCAGGGGGCAGTTGTCTTGTTTGATGTTTTGGGGAGAGTGACAGTCTTGGGTGGGGGGTCAAGGAGATAAAGAATCGTACACATTAGGGGCTGCCATTTTCTTGGGAGGGGCGTCGGGAGATCAGGAGGAGTGGGTTGTAGTTAGCTTCAGAGCTCTTGTTTTGTTTCTGGTCAGTTGACGCCAGAGACTCCTAATTGAGGTCCTTCACTCCTTTGAGGGCGTGAGGAAATTGCTGCATCCTTACGCTCCGGAGAGAGCTCTCCGATCCTCAACCAGGAATCTGCTGGTGGTCCCCCGCATTCGTAGAACCAAATGGGGTGGGAGGGCATTTTCAGCTGCAGCCCCTAAATTGTGGAATAGTCTGCCGCATGGATTTAAAACACAGCCATCAGTCCAGAACTTTCGGAAAGCCCTGAAAACATGGCTTTTCTCCAAGGCGTATCCGTAGTGCTTGTTATCTGACCACTTTTGTGATATTGTTTTTAGGCGCCTTGATGCCTCTGGGCTTAATTGCGCTATATAAGACCTATACCATTACCATTACCATTCCTTTGCCTCATGGGTGCCACAGCAGCGTTTGCCCCAGAGTGGCTTCTGACTGCACTATATCTTCAGCCCAGAGCTGTGCCTGCGCTGCCCTCTGCCTGCGCTGCTCTCTGCCAACACTGCCCCAAGGCCTGTGCTGCCCTCTACCTGCGCTGCCCCTCTGCCTGCGGTGCCCCTCTGCCTCCGCTGCTGCTGCCTGAGCTGCCCCCCTGCCTCCACTGCTGATGCCTGCGCTGCCCCACTGCCTGCACTACCCCCTGCCTGCGCAGCCCTCTGCCTGAGCTGCCCCTCAACCTGTGCTGCTGCTGCATCTGCTGACCCCTGCCTGTGCTCTTGCTGTTTTGTGCTTCCCCTCTGCCTGCCGCCTGTGCTACCCCTCTGTCGGTGCATGGCCTTTGCTTGCACTGCCCTCTCTCTCTGCCTTCGCTGCCGTCTGCCTGCTCTGCGCACTACCTGCGCTGCCCTCTGACTGCGCTGCCCTCTGCCTGTGCTGCCTCTCTGCCTGCACTGCTGCCTACACTGCCCCTCTGCCTGTGTTGCCCTCCGCCTGAGCTGCTCCTTGGCCTCTGCTGCTGCTGCCTGCACTGCCCCCTGCCTGTGCTGCACCGCTGCCTGTACTGCCCTCCTCATGCGCTACTGTTGCCTGCGCTGCCCTCTGCTTGCGTTGCCCTCTGCTGCGTTGCTGTTGCCTTTGCTGCCCTCTGCCTGTGCTGCCCTCTCTCTGCCTATGGTGTCCTCTGCCTGCGGTGCTGCTGCCTGCCCTACCTCTGCCTGCCCTGTCCCTCCGCCTGCACTACCCTCTCTCTGCCTGCATTACCCACTCTGCCTGTGCTGCCCTTTCTCTGCCTGTGCTGCCCTCTGTTCGCCTGTGCCGCCCTCTGTTCGCATGTGCCGCCCTCTGCCTGTGCTGGCCATCCGCCTGCACTGCCCTCTCTTTGCCTGTGCTGCCTTCTCTCTCCCTGTGCAGCCCCTGTCTCTGCACTGCCCTCTGTCTGCCTGCCCTGTCCTGTTGCCTCCACTGCCCTCTCTCTGCCTGCACTGCCCCGCTGCCTGCACTGCCCTCTATCTGCCTGCCCCTCTGCTTGCACTGCCCTCTCTCTGCCTGTCCTGCCCCTCTGCCTGTGCTGCCATCTCTCGGCCTGTCCTGTCCCTTTGCCTGCACTGCCCCCTGCCTGCGCTACCCCTCTGCCTCCGGAGCTGCCTGCACTACCCCCTGCCTGCACAGCCATCTGACTGAGCTACCCCTCTACCTGTGCTGCGCCTGCATCTGCTGACCTCTGCCTGCGCTGCTGCTGTCTTATGCTGCCCCTCAGCCTGCCCTGCTACCTGTGATGCCCCTTTGTCAGTACAGCCCCTCTGCTTGTGTAGTGTAGTTCCTATTTTCCCAATAGGCCCTGCGCAATGGAATAACATAAACAGTAGTATGGACGTAGAAGTGCGGATCCTCCAGGTCTCCACTGACTATGCTAAATTTAATTGGGTTTGTTACCAACTAGCTCAGAAATCACTGGAAACTTTCTTGACTGAATAGGAAGTGATCAGCTTCCCTGGTACAGACAAGAAGGGATTCAGTTTTCCAACAATCGCATAAACATGACAACTTTGCTACTTAGAATAAGAGTCAATCTCTAGAGTCGTGTGAAACAATAGACAGTTATTTTACTCAGTCAGTTTTGTGCAGATTACTTTCACCAATATGCAGAGAATAGAGAGACGAGCGTTTTCAATAAAAAGGTATTATTTATTGAACAGTCTTTCTTCTCGTACAAGAGAAATGAATTGCCACAATTGCAAGACTAGTTATTATAAAAAGTGTGTACAGTAAAATGAGGATTGTGAAATAATACTGTAAAAGTATTGATATGGTTTCTTAGCCATACAATGGTTTAAAATGAATAAAACATATATACATTCATATATACATTAGGCTAACGTACTCAACTGGTGCTTCTAACTACGCCTACCCCAGTGTACCTGACCTAAGCCTAATACTTGGGAGGGAGTAAGTAAGTAGCAGTTTTAGTTAAGTTGGTTTTGCCAAGGTTTGCTTCAATAACTCTCTCTAAGGGTTTAGTCAACACCATACCTCTCGAATAGAATGTTGGAGGTCTTGTATCTCCTTCCAGGACTCGATATACCAGTCACTCGCAAGAGTGGGCTGGAAACGCCGGAGCTGGATTTTCTCGGCAGGAGAAAAGACAGCGTCTCTCTCAGCGCGTCAAGGAGGAGGAGGAGGGGCAGCGTCCGTGGGCAGCTTGTATCTGCTGGGCTTTGCAGGGGGACAGCTGTTCTGCTCCTATGGTCACCACACCATCGCTATCATCGATGTCGTTGAGGCAGCGATAGCATCAGCCTCAGCGTTTGCTTAAGGCAACGTTGGTAATATTTATACCTGAAAGGTGCCTGGTTTGACGTAAGTTTTTGGACATAAGACGTCAATAAAGATGTCACTAGGAAGTGATCGTCTCTCAGTGCTCATTAGAGTTCTATTACTAATCAAAACATAGCAAGCGGGGCTTTCCCAGGTTGCTGAGTTTTTATCTTGTTGAAGAACTCAGAGTGTAATCTAGGAATCTTAGATAGTGGCTTCTGCTGTGTCATTTGCTCTAATGAGCTGCAGAGGAAGCTGCAGAGGAAGAGATTCTGAAATGTGGCTCTGATCGTGTGAGGCCAGAGACGAGTTTCTGAATATTGCATTTGATCGTTTATGCCAATATAGGGGTACAAAGGGAATATAGCCGTATAGGGGCATAAGGTCACAGTATTGTTCGGGGTCCTAGATTAGAACGTGACACCCACTCCACGAATTTATGTCCATCAATTTACTAAAACTATAGCAAAAGATGCATGTGTAACATTACCCACCCCAAAATACATATATGCATTTGAAATGGCGTATCTGAAATACGTGGTAATTTTGGTACTGTACGGTTTAAGCATAGAAATCATTCAAAATTATAGCATATGTAATCAATGAACGATTTTGCGAAGAAAAAAATACACATGAAATATCTCTTAATATAGAAAAGAAGGGCGAGATAATTTCATCACATATAAATGCAATTGCTGTAAAATGTGCTAGAGGCTGATGTAAAGTTATTATGTCTCTAGATTTACCTAAAAATAGAAGCTTCTGTTCTTTATGAATAGGTCTACTTTAAGCAAAGAATTTCTGTGCCAGAAAAAGGTAAATATTTTTTTAAAAAGTTTAAATTAAAAAAAAATTCTCGTTGAACGGGGGAATAGAGTTCCAACGCTTTTCAGCAGTTTTTGTTGATCAAAACTGAAGGCGGAATCCAGAGTTCATGGGAACGCTGTGTGTCGGAATGCTTTTCAAAAGTTACTGTTTCTGTTCAGGGGAGAACATCATATCAGACAGGCTCTCAAAAAATTGGTCTACAAAATCAGGTGACAGTTCAACCAAGTTCGATAGTGCTGTAAATTGGCAGGTGTGAGAATGATTGCTATCATCAAAGTCTGGATCAGCAATGCTCACAGAAGGTCGTCCCTGGGTGATGTTGCTTTTGTCTTTCGCTCCACTGTCACCACCTACTCGTAGCACAGGATTCTCAACGAATGCCGTCATCAGGATAGGTAGCCGCTGGGGACAACACAATGCGTGAGCCGTTATCGGACTTAGCAAAGTATCGACATCCATTGATACTGCTGATGGAAGTGCAAGACAGATGTCCAACACGCACTCATCTCCGCATAGCATACATCGAAGCACAGGTAAGATGCAGGTCTGCCATATCGGTCTGAATGAAAGAAACCAGGTCATGTTTAGATCTCTCAGCCTGGCCAATCCAAGGACTCTAGTTATTCTGTCCCGGTAGCGGATTGCTAGGATCGTTTCTTCCATCCCTGTAGGAGTCATGTCTGAGCTTTGGCTTGCCATATCGGAGCAGGAGGGTTAAAAATAAAATGCCTGCTACAAGTCCCAATATCAGGGGTATGCCGCCAAAGACTGAATGGACAAAATTGGGAATGATTCCCAGAATTGCTCTGAATGGTGATAATAGACCCGTATAAATGGTCTTAAATACGCCTGGGATGCCTATGGCGCTAGACATGTTAAGAATTTGGCTAAGCATTTCTGTGAAATGCACGGGGCAATTTGTTGATAAAAGGTCATGTATCTCCGAAGTCGTCCTTGCAACTTGGAGATTATACGTCTCTTTTGATGACGTGATGGGCACTGTTGTCTGTAAAAGCACAGACTTCATTCTGCTTAAAATATCAATTCGTATAGAAGAGAAATTCAGACGAGGCCATAAGGGAGTCTCGGAGTCTCCAGGGCTGTTTGGAAACAATGCTTGCATACAGCATTTGACCATGGATGTTACGCTTACGAGATAGGCTTTTCCTGGCAAAAGGCCACAACAGCTGTGATCCGTTATTAGAATGTAACTCCCATTTGCGAGTTGCATAAAGAAAGGCTCTATCTGCGTTGCAGGTGTGACATGTTGGTGGCATGAAAGATTGTTAGAATTTCCCTCACAGGCTCCGTGTAAATTAATACGTTTAGTGAATGTTTACAGTTTTCACCACTAAGAAATACATTTTTGTTGCTGTCACTATAGCATGTGTGTGTGAATGGTAATTTCCAGGCTGACTTAATGTATCCTTTACCCAATCGTTCATACTGGCCAGTAGGTATGTATTCAAGGCATTTTTTTAAATCGGAAAGTTGTTATCGGAATTGTGATAATCCCGTGTATTATCCATTCAATGACAGGACTTTCTGACATTGTCAAAGGTAATCTCTCAAGTTTTTCGATGCTCAGGATTGTATAGTCTGCTCCTTTCTGTGCCAAGCTGATTTGTTTATCAGTAAGGTTAAAGATGGAAACAATGACGTTGTGTTGATTAAACGCCAAGGCACATAGCCTGAACGAAGATTTTGCAGCGTCCAGCCTAACTGTACAATAGAACGCAATTGTGACTGGCCATGCTGTAACATTAGCAAGTCTTTGTCTATTATATCTATGGCAGATGATACAATGCTGTCCAGTGAATATATTCTGGAGGACAGAGTCATTAACCCATTGTCCACTACAGAAAGTGATTTTTCCAAATTAATACAATCAATTTCTCGTATTTTTTCAGCTGTTTCAATTTGTGTTATTTTCCAAGCCTCGTTGTATGCCGCAAATATACTGGTCGCTATGAAACGCTTTTGACGCTGTTTGCGTGGTCCCATAATGAAATCGCACAAATCAGCACCATCTTTAAGTAAAGATAAGTGTTGCTTAATTTCTGCCAGTGTGGATGATTCTAGCCATTCAAGGCACAGCTTCCCTACACTGTATGTTGTTACTATCCCTGGATGTTGTCTCTGGGAGTATCTAGGGTCTGGTCTGGTCATTGCTAACCCCTGTGTTTTATTCAGGAATCTATCTTGACAGTTGTTTGTGTCAGTAGGGCAGATTAACCACTTTTTCCAATCAGGATGTGTTCTGTTTAGAAGTAAAATTTCGGATATGTCTATCTCAATATCTGTTGTTGCATTATCAGGTATTGGCTTTGGAATAGACGGTTTGTTAAGGTCTTTAATCTTAGCTAGGCCAAGACAAGTTGTTTGTTGAATTGGTTCATTTCAAAACATTATTTGCTCTGGGATCATGCAGGCTCGAAATAGTGCTTCTAGGCCTTGTACCTGCCAATCTTTTGTACCCCAGATTGTTTTTGTTTCAATGTTATTTTTCCAATTATCAAAACCAAATTTCATCATTTTTTCATAAAATGCTTCTGAATATATCAATTTAGTATTTGTCAGCATTGTTTTCAACCCTGTTTTATTTAACAGTTTGTAATAAAACGTTTCTGCATCACTGGTGTTAAACCCTGAGAAGTACTGAAATTTCTCATAGAATGTTTTAGAACTGCTTTTAGGTGGTGTAGCACAATGTTCCCATTGGTTATACTTAAAAACATTTCTAGGTTGTGCAGATTTATGCAAGTAATGATCACCATAGTGTGTGTAGCAGAACATCTGTTCATAACTAGACGAACCTTGTAAATAATCATGTTCTGTGAATCTTGCTGACATTACTAAACCAGACATCATATTGTTAATACTTTCAAAGTCTCAATCATCAGAGAATGTACTAGGTTTTACAAAGTCACTTAAGGAAACCTTGAATTGATGAGGAGACTTCAGGATTTCGACCGGACCATATATTTCATAGTCAGTTTTGTCCCATACTACCCCGCCGGGTATTGGAATGGCTGTGACATTTACTGTTGACAGTTCTCTTTTCTTCACGTGGGATGATCTGTGTGGTTCGAGGACTAAGTTGATGTTCTGACTTGCTGTGTCCATTGTACTATATTTTCCTTCAATGAATTTGCCCAAACAAAGTGCCATGATGAGCCAAAGCAGGAGGAAAAATATACCTAGACCAAACCAGAACTCTAACCATGGAGAAATGAGGTAAATTTCCATGAGTTGATGAAAGAGTTCTGTTGCTTTTTCTTTAAAAGTCTTTTTTGTTTCTGGCATCACTTCGGGGTTGCTTTGATCCTCAGAAAAGTTATCGAAGTTGATGAAGTAGCCAGAGGCAGTTCTGTCAATTGTTGGGATTGTTCTTTCAATTTGTCTTTCAGTAGCACATTCTGATGTTAAATCATTGTAGACTGGTGTTTCTTGACGAACTGTTTCAATCTGTGTCTCCAGAGGCACGAGTTCCATGGCATTATTGCGTAGTCCTTCTCTGTGCACTGCAGGCTGATCGAATGTGATTAGTCTTTCAGTTTGAACCTCTTGGATTGTTGCAAGTTTGGGTATTTCTCGGGAGTCCACTGGGCCTACTGTTGATTATACGCCACATGCTTGTGGTTTTACCAGGTCGATTGATACAACTCTGTTCTCCTTTTTACCAGCCAGGGGCGGTAGTACTACTGATCTTGTTCCTTTGATTGCTAAGACAGGTACTGCTTTTCTGTAAGAAGGCCCAAATTCCTTCTTCACCGCTATTTTTTCTCTGACTAGATCCCCAATCTTTGGAATCCAGACAGGCCTTGCTGGGGCTGGTGGTGCCTCGTCAGTGGTAGCTGGCTGTTGTTTTAACTTTATGTTGCTTAAGGATTTTCTTGTTTCATTCAAGTCCTGTAAAACAGCCAAATGATCTTTGATGTCAAAGTCTGTTTTCTTATCTTTTACCACTGATACCTGGCTATCTAAGTCCTGAATTCGCATTCTAGTTCCGAACAATAGTTTGTATGGGCTGAAACCTTTTAGAGAATTTCTTGGCAAATTGTTTAGGCTTAACTGGACACTTATTAAATGTTTGACCCACCCAGCACCTGAACCTAATACCTTCGCTGTTATAGATTGCTTTGTGTCCCGGTTTTTTCTTTCTACCACACTGTTCCCTTCGGGGTGTGATGGACAAGAATACTGCAATCCAACGCCCATGCTGGCCATGGCCTCCTTATAAGCTCGAGAGCTGAAAGCAGGACCCTGGTCAGAATGGAACATGGCAATTGCGTATGTGCCGATAAAGACTCGCAGATCTCTTATAACCGTTCTGGCGTCAGCCGAGCGCTGGGGCCACATTTTTTAAGTGGGTTTAGCCTTAATGATATACAATGGGACGTGTTTCTCTCGTTTGATTGCGCGGATAGATCGCCTTATGCTTTCTATTAGGGTTTCTGACACGACACTGGCCGGTTCTCCACTGCGATCTCTGTTGCAGTCTTCACAGTTTTTTGCGAAATCATGAATTCCTTCACTCATTTTCGGCCACCAGTACTCTGATTGCAATTCTCTCAGAGAGTCCCTGATTGTTTGGTGTCTCAGACCCAACCCCATATGTGCTTCCTGTAATAGGAAACCTCTCCTGTTCATGTTTGGATTACTCTATCCCCCACTCCAGGGATTCGAGCAAAAGGAACGGAGTTTGCATCAATTACGTATGCATAATTGAGTGGATAGTTCACGGGTAGTGCTGCACAGTCGCCTTTTACGGACGTTTTGACTGCCAGCATGGTTTCCCCGTCTATGTATTTTTCTGAACGCTTTTTTGTGGCTACGGAAGCCGGTTTAGTTGCTTCCGCTGTGGCTGTATTAGCCAATGAATTCCCTGTAACGTGAACGCCATCACGTTGATGACTCAGAGTGTGTATCACGTGAGTCTTTTGTAGTTCTTTCTGTAAAAGAGCTACCTGTTTCCAAAGCATTTTATGCCTTATTGTGGCACCTGTGTCATCTTTGTAATCATTTTCAATCCAGCTCTGTAAATTATTATTGTAAGAGTTGACGCAAAAATGAGAATCGCACACGATTAGTGTCGGGAATTCACGTTCTGCATTTTCAAGCGCCATCTTTAAACATCTGATTTCAGCTTTCTGAGCCGAACAGTTTCTTACTGATTCAGTTTTTGTTATTTTCAGTCTGAATTTACCGCACAGCCAACGACCTTTAACAATCGCACAGGCTGCATCGTAGGATTTGCTCTCTACGTTAAAATGCTGTACAAATCTATCTGTATAGATTATACAGGTGTACTGTGGGAGAGGCAGAAGTTCGATTGGCAGAGGATATTCTTCTTCATAAGTCAAATCATTCAGTTTTTTGAATTGCGGACGAAATAGTATTTCACATCTTCTGCTCCAAGAGAATTTACACACTGTATCCATTTCGGATCCAGTGACACTAGGCAGGTTTACTGGGCTGAATAGCGCCTCGAAGGCAGATTCCGCTGTGAGGATAATAATCCTTTTGCCGTGTGCTAGTTCTCGTTCATTCGCTAATGCAGTTTTTAATGCTTTCACTGTATTTTCTGTGGTACTGAATGTTTTTTCTGCTTGTGTGTACAAGTGAGATTTAATTGAAATTGGTACCTTTTCTCCCTCATTAGAGGTCAGGTACGTGAATCCGCATCTTCCTGGGATGACTCCGATTACAAGATCTCATGTGTTGTCATGTGTATCTAATTTTGTTTTTGCTAACATGTCTGTTTGCAGTGATCTCAAAATTTCTGTGTGTTTTTGAGTCCAGGTGATTGGTTTAAAATCAGGTTTAATTAGTTCGTAGAGAGGTTTAACCCTCTCTGCGTAATTTAGAATGTAAGTTCTACTGAAATTCAGGAAGCCTAGAATCGATTGTAAGTTCTTCAGCGTTTTTGGTGCTTGGAGCACAGCGCACTTCTCTAAGAAGTTGTCCGCTAGGCATTTTCCTTCACTTGACAATTCATATCCTAAAAATAATACTGTCAGATGGGCAATTCGAGACTTTTTAAAGTTGAATTTGTAACCCAAGTATAATGGTGTTCACTCTTTTCAAGTGAGTCTCCAAGTCGTCGTCTGTGAGATAGATATCATCTACGTAAGATAATGCCTCATCATCATACATTTGTAGTAACTCTGTTACTCTAGCTGAGAATAGTCCTGGGCTGTTCTTGAATCCCTGTGGGAGCCTACAGAAATTTTTCAGAGACCCCATTACTGAGAAAGCGGTTAAGTATCTGCTTTCTGGTGCAATGTTTTGACAAAAGAAACCATTTGATATGTCTAATGTAGTTTTATATTTTTTCCTAACTATGTTATTCATTAGTGCAGCACTATGCGAATTTTGTACTGCAAATGTTTTGCAACATGCGTTAAGGTGTCTGTAGTCCAAAACTAGAAGATATGAATTGTCTGGTTTGGAGACAGGAAACAAAGGATTGTTCATTTGAGAGGTGCATGTTTCAATCACCCCCTGGTATTCAAGTTTATCTAAAATCTCCCTGACTTGTTTTTTAGCTTCTTGCTTAATGGGATACTGCCTTTGTGCAGTCGGTTGACTTTTTAACTGGATTTTGTGAGGAGGAGAGTCCTCATCCCATCCTACATGATTTTTATATAATGCTGGTGCCTGGGCTACTGCCCATTTCCTTGCATAAGTATATTTTTTGTGAATCGGAATGTGATTTGAGAAGGCAGGCATAATCATTTCTTCGCCACGAGGGCACTCCCTGACAAACTCTGGGGGCCAGTCTTTTTCAGCTAACAGGATATCATAGCCTTTTGAGAGTTTATCCCAAAATAGATCCCTTATTTTCCTAGTCTTATCACCCTCTATACGCAATGTTATTTCATATATCTTATGGGGTTTGCTAATTCTGGTGTCGGCAGTTTCAACCTGAATGTATTCATTCGTATCCACTGTCTCCAGATGACTCATCAGGATCTTGCGAGCTATACTGATTTCCGCTGCACTGTCTAACATTGTCTGTGCCCACTCCCCGTTTTTCAACTGTGTCCTCAGTATTCTCGGCATGTTCGATTACTCTAATACTGGCTACCTTCTTTTTTGGAAATTGTAACTTTTTACTTTGAGCAGGTTCCTTGTCTTTGGACTTGGTGTGCTCTCCTGGGTCTGACCGTCCTCTTCTTTCCGATTTATGCGAAAAAGATCGAGAGGGACGTCTATCAATACTTTGATATCTATCAGGCTTCTTCAAATTATCCCTATTTCTAAGGTTATATCTTTTCTCAGAGGGCTCCCTCTGGGGAGACTGGTGTTCTCGAGTCGGAGTTCTTTCCCTCCGTCGAGGAGACCTTCCCCTGGACTGGAAAACTTTTTCCTTGGGAGTGGATTGTTTATTTCCATCCCAGCTCTTTTTAGTGTTTGAATTATTTTTAATAAATAATTGTACTAACTCTTTATATGCCTTTGTTAATTCTCTTATTTTAACTAAGAGTTCTTCACTTGACATTTCATCAATGTACGGATGTGGTGTGTAGCTGGCTGGAACCGGCCACGTTGCTCCTGGTCTACCTAGTGGACCGAGCCTGGTAATATGATCATTATGTTTTAGGGCGCCTTTAAACCAGAGCAGATGCTCTTGGAATTTTAATGGGATTTCAATCTCCTCGACAGGAGCGTATTCTTCCGGTGGATCCCCTATTTTGTAATAGTGGAACTCGTGTGTTGCGGCGTTTGCCGCTGGAAATTTTATCCAAGAATAGAATACCTCTGTCTGCCGATATTCGTGTGCCTCTATCACGAAGACGACTGTGCCACCTTCTGTGGGCAGTCCATTGTCTATAAGTTTTGACGTTATAGATTTTCTTAAATGTGCCGGGATGATTATTGCACCCGGTTCAGTAATACCGGTGTCCCTTTGATTTGCATCTACTGCGGTTTCAACGGTCCTGTTTTCAGTGTCTGACATTTTACTGTCAGAAAGGTTTTGCAGAGCAGGTCTCCAAGGAGACAAAGATTAGGTGCACAATATTTTGGAACACTGTATCCTTCAACGTTGAATAAACCAGAGCTTTACATAGGAATCTCTTCCTACTAAGGTCGGGCGGATTTTAACCTTTCATCCATTCCAGACGTCTATTGGAGTATTTACGGGACAAAGGGGTCTGTGTGAAAAATGCACGACTGAGTTACTCTAACGTCTTGCGTTAGTTTTATCGCCTTACTAAACATTGGGCGCCATGTAGTGTAGTTACTATTTTCCCAATAGGCCCTGCGCATTGGAATAACATAAACAGTAGTATGGACGTAGAAGTGCGGATCTTCCAGGTCTCCACTGACTATGCTAAACTTAATTGGGTTTGTTACCAACTAGCTCAGAGGTCACTGGAAACTTTCTTGACTGAATAGGAAGTGATCAGCTTCGCTGGTACAGACAAGTAGGGATTCAGTTTTCCAACAACCGCATAAACATGACAACTTTGCTCCTTAGAATAAGAGTCAAACTCTAGAGTCGTGTGAAACAATAGACAGTTATTTTACTCAGTCAGTTTTGTGCAGATTACTTTCACCAATATGCAGAGAATAGAGAGACGGGTGTTTTCAATAAAAAGGTATTATTTATTGAACAGTCTTTCTTCTCGTACAAGAGAAATGAATTGCCACAATTGCAAGACTAGTTATTATAAAAAGTGCGTACAGTAAAATGAGGATTGCGAAATAATACTGTAAAAGCATTGATATGGTTTCTTAGCCATACAATGGTTTAAAATGAATAAAACATATATACATTAGGCTAACGTACTCAACTGGTGCTTCTAACTACGCCTACCCCAGTGTACCTGACCTAAGCCTAATACTTGGGAGGGAGTAAGTAAGTACCAGTTTTAGTTAAGTTGGTTTTGCCAAGGTTTGCTTCAAGAATTCTCTCTAAGGGTTTAGTCAACACCATACCTCTGGAATAGAATGTTGGAGGTCTTGTATCTCCTTCCAGGACTCGATATCCCAGTCACTCGCAAGTGAAGTGGTGTGGCTCACTGGTTAGAGGCGGCAGACCCGTAAGCAGAGGACGGCCCGGGACCAGGGTTCGATTCCCGACGCGGCAGGGTCGTGGACCAGGGTCAGCGGGCTCGATGATTCTCGCCTCGGTGCCTACTCCAGTCAGGGACCACACTCGGCAACTCTGGGCATTAGCTTGCCTCATCTTCACAACGGCCCCCCCAGACCGCCGGGGATGCTTGGTCGCACCTTAGAGATACCCATTAGGGACCATCTCTCAGGGTGAGCCAGGACGGGTTCCCCAGCGGTCGAAGCGCGGAGATACTCCCCCGGGAGTCGATTCTAGCGCTATATAAACCCGCAATTAAATTAAATTAAATTAAAGAGTGGGCTGGAAACGCTGGAGCTGGATTTTCTCGGCAGGAGAAAAGACAGCGTCTCTCTCAGCGCGTCGAGGAGGAGGAGGAGGGGCAGCGTCCGTGGGCAGCTTGTATCTGCTGGGCTTTGCAGGGGGACAGCTGTTCTGCTCCTATGTTCACCACACCATTGCTATCATCGATGTCGTTGAGGCAGCGATAGCATCAGCATCAGAGTTTGCTTAAGGCAACGTTGGTAATATTTATACCTGAAAGGTGCCTGGTTTGACGTAAGTTTTTGGACATAAGACATCAATAAAGATGTCACTAGGAAGTGATCGTCTCTCAGTGCTCATTAGAGTTCTATTACTAATCAAAACATAGCAAGTGGGGCTTTCCCAGGTTGCTGAGTTTTTATCTTGTTGAAGAACTCGGAGTGTAATCTAGGAATCTTAGATAGTGGCTTCTGCTGTGTCATTTGCTCTAATGAGCTGCAGAGGAAGCTGCAGAGGAAGGGATTCTGAAATGTGGCTCTGATCGTGTGAGGCCAGAGACGAGTTTCTGAATATTGCATTTGATCGTTTATGCCAATATAGGGGTACAAAGGGAATATAGCCGTATAAGGGCATAAGGTCACAGTATTGTTCGGGGTCCTAGATTAGAACGCAACACTTGCACTGCCCTCTCTCTGCCTGCACTGCCCTCTACCTGTGCTGCCATGTGCCTGTGCTGCCCCTCTGACTGTGCTGCCTCTGCCTGCACCATACCTTCAACCAAGAGCTGTGCCTGCGCTGCCCTCTGCCTATGCTGCTGTTGCCTGTGCTCCGCTGCCCCTCCGCCTCCTCTGCTGCTAACTGCGCTGCCCCTCTGCCTGCACTGCCCCTCTGCCTCCGCTGCTGCTGACTTGAGCTGCCTCCGCCTCCTCTGCTGCTGCCTCGATACCCCTCTGCCTGCACTGCCCCCTGCCTACACAGCCCTCTGACTGAGCTGCCCCTCTACCTGTGCTGCGCCTACATCTACTGACCCCTGCCTGCGCTATTGCTGTCTTGTGCTGCCCCTCAGCCTGCCCTGCTACCTGTGCTGCCCCTCTGTCGATGCAGCCCTTCTGCTTGCACTGCCCTCCCTCTGCCTGCACTGGCCTCTGTCTGTGCTGCCCTCTGCCTGCGCTGCTGCTGCCTGTGTTGCTCACTGCATGTGGCGCCCTCTGCCTGTGCTGCCCTCTGCCTGTGTTGCCCTCTGCCTGAGGTGCTCCTTGGCCTCTGCTGCTGCTGCCTGCAATGCCCTCTGCCTGTGCTGCACCTCTGCCTGTACTGCCCTCTGCCTGCGCTGCTGCTGCCGCCTGTGCTGCCCTCTGCCTGTGCTGCCCTCTGCCTGCGGTGCCCTCTGCCTGCATTGCCTTCTCTCTGCCTATGGTGCCCTTTACCTGCAGTGCTGCTGCCTGCCCTCCCTCTGCCTGCCCTGCCCCTCCACCTGCACTACCCTCCTCTCTGCCTGCACTGCCCTCTCTCTGCCTGTGCTGCCCTCTCTCTGCCTGTGCCGCCGTCTGCCTGCGCTGCCCCTCCGCCTGCACTTCCCTCTCTCTGCCTGCACTTCCCTCTCTCTGCCTGCACTTCTCTCTCTCTGCCTGCACTGCCCTCTCTCTGCCTGCCCTGCTGCTTCCACTGCCCTCTCTCTGCCTGCACTGCCCCACTGCCTGCACTGCCCTCTATCTGCCTGCCCTGCCCTCTCTCTGCTTGTCCTGCCCCTCTGCCTGCACTGCCCTCCCTCTGCCTGCCCTGCCACTCCACCTGCACTACCCTCTCTCTGCCTGCACTGCCCTCTCTCTGCCTTCACTGCCCTTTCTCTGCCTGCACTGCCCTCTCTCTGCCTGTGCTGTCCTCTCTATGCCTGTGCCGCCGTCTGCCTGTGCTGCCCCTCCGCCTGCACCTTCCTCTCTCTGCCTGCACTTCCCTCTCTCTGCCTGCAATGCCCTCTCTCTGCCTGCCCTGTCCTGCTGCTTCCACTGCCCTCTCTCTGCCTGCACTGTCCCGCTGCCTGCACTGCCCTCTATCTGCCTGCCCTGCCCTCTCTCTGCTTGTCCTGCCCCTCTGGCTGCACTGCCCTCTCTCTGCCTGTCCGCCCCTCTGTCTGCACTGCCCACTGCCTGCGTTGCCCCTCTGCCTCCGCTGCTACTGCCTGAGCTGCCCCCTGCCTCCTCTGCTGCTGCCTGCGCTGCTCCTCTGGCTGCACTGCCCCCCTGCCTGCGCAGTCCTCTGACTGAGCTGCCCCTCTACCGGTGTTGCTGCTGCATCTGCTGACTCCTTCCTGCGCTGCTGCTGTTTGTGCTGTCCCTATGCCTGCCCTGCTACCTGTGCTGCCACTCTGTCGGTGCAGCCCCTCTGCATGCACTGCCCTCTCTCTGCCTGCACTGGACTCTGCCTGTGCTGCCATGTGACTGATTTGCCCCTCTGATTGTGCTGCCCTTCTGCCTGCACCGTACCTTCAGCCAAGAGCTGTGCCTGCGATGCCCTCTGCCTGTGCTGCTATTGCCAGCGCTGCTGCTGCCTGCGCTGCCCTCTGCCTGCGCTGCCCTCTGCCTGAGCTGCTCCTTGGCCTCCGCTGTTGCTGCCTGCACTGCCCTCTGCCTGCACTATACCTTCAGCCCAGAGCTGTGCCTACACTGCCCTCTGCCTGCGCTGCTCTTGCCTGTGCTGCTTCTGCCTGAATTACCCTCTGCCTGTACTGCACCTCTGCCTGCACTGCCCTCTGCCTGCGCTGTCCTCTGCCTGCCCTGCCCCTCTGACTGCGCTGCCCTCTGCCTGCACTGCCCCTCGGCCTCTGCTGCTGCCTGCGCTGCCCCTTTGCCTGTGCTGCTCCTCTGCCTGCACTATACATTCAGCTCAGAGCTGTGCCTGCGCTGCCCTCTCTCTGCCTGTGCTGCCCTCTGCCTGTGCTGCCCACTGCCTGCTCTGCTGCTGCCTGCGCTGCCTGTGCTGCCCTGTGCCTGTGCTGCCTACTGCCTGTGCTGCCCTCGGCCTGTGCTGACCTCTGCCTGCGCTGACCTCTGCCTGCACTGACCTCTGCCTGTGCTGATCTCTGCCCGCCCTGACCTCTGCCTGCCCTGCCCTCTGCCTGAGCTGCTCCTTGGCCTCTGCTGCTGCCTGAGCTGCCCTCTGCCTATGCTGCTCCTCTGCCTGTACTGACCTCTGCCTGCGCTACTGTTACCTGCGCTGCTCTCTGCCTACGGAGCCCTCTGCCTGCGGGCTGCTGCCTGCTTTTCCTCTGACTGCCCTGCCCCTCCACCTGCACTACCCTCTCTCTGCCTGCACTGCCCTCTCTCTGCCTGCACTGCCCTTTCTCTGCCTGCACTATCCTCCCTCTGCCTGTGCTGCCCTCTCTCTGTCTGCCCTGCTGCCTCCACTGCCCCCTCTCTTCCTGCACTGCCCGCTGCCTGCACTGCCCTCTACCTGCCTGCCCTGCCCCTCTGCCTGCACTGCCCTCTCACTGTCTGTCCTGCCCCTCTGCCTGCACTGCACTCTCTCTGCCTGCACTGTCCTCTCTCTGCTTGTGTTGCCCTCTCTCTGCCTGCACTTCCCTCTCTCTGCCTGTGCTGCTCTCTCTTTGCCTGCACTGCCTCTCTCTGCCTGCGGTGCCCTCTGCCTGCATTACCCTCTCTCTTCCCGCCATGCCCTCTCTCTGCCTGCACTGCCCTCTATCTGCCTGGACTGTGCTCTCTCTGCCTGCGGTGCCCTCTGCCTGCACTACCCTCTCTTTGCCTGCCCTGCCCTCTCTCTGCCTGCACTACACTATTTCTGCCAGTGCTGCCCTCTGCCTGCACTGTCCTCTGGGTGCTTGTGCTGCCTTCTCTTTGCCTGCACTTCCCTCTCTCTGCCTACACTGCCCTCTGCGTGCACTGCCCCTCTGCCTGCGCTGCCCTATGCCTGCACTACACTCTCTCTGCCTGTGCTGCCCTCTGACAGCACTGCCCCTCTGCCTGTGCTGCCTTCTGCCTGTAATGCCCTATGCCCGCCCTGACCCTATGACTATGCTGCCCTCTGCCTGCACTGCCCACTGCCTGCGCTGCCCTCCACCTGCAGTACACTCTGTCTGCCTGCACTACACTCTCTCTGCCTGCACTGCCCTCTCTCTGCCTGCGCTGCCCTCTTGATGCCTGTCCTGCCCCTCTGCCTGAAATACCCTCTCTCTGCCTGCCTTGCCCTCTCTCTGCCTGCACTGCCCTCTCTCTGCCTGCACTGCTCTCTCTCTGCCCTGCCCTCTCTCGGTCTGTGCTGCTCTCTGCCTGCACTGCCCTCTCTCTGCCTGCCCCTCTGCCTGCACTGCTCTCTCTCTGCCCTGCCCTCTCTCTGCCTGCACTGCCCCCTCTCTGCCTGCACTGCCGCTCTGCCTGCACTGCCCTCTCTCTGCCTGTGCTGCCCTCTGCCTGCACTGCCCTCTCTCTGCCTGCACTGCCCTCTCTCTGCCTGTCCTGCCCCTCTCACTGCACAGCCCTCACTCTGCCTGCACTGCCCTCTTATGTCTGTGAAGCCCTCTGCCTGCACTGCCTGCTCTCTCTCTCTCCTGCCCTCTCTCATCCCTGCCCTCTCTCTGTCTGTGCTGCCCTCTGCCTGCACTGAATGCCCTCTCTCTGCCTGCTCTGCCCTCTCTCTGCCTGTGCAACCCTCTCTCTGCTTGCACAACCCCTCGGCCTGCACTGCCCTCTCTCTGGCTGCACTGCCCCCTCTCTGCGTGTGCTTCCCTCTCTCTGCCTGTGCTGCCCTCTGCCTACACTGCCCTCTCTCTGCCTGTGCTGCCCTCTGCCTGCACTAAATGCCCTCTCTCAGCCTGTGCAGCCCTCTCTCTGCCTGTGCAGCCCTCTCTCGGCTTGCACAGGCCCTCTGTCTGCACTGCCCTCTCTCTGCCTGCACTGCCCTCTCTCTTTGCCTGTGCTGCCCTCTGCCTGCACTCACTGCCCTCTCTCTGCCGGTGCTGCCCTCTCTCTGCCTGTCCTGCCCCTGTGCCTGCACTACCCCCCTCTGCCTGCACTGTCCTCCCTCTGCCTGTGCTGCCATCTGCCTGCACTGCCCTCTCTCTGCCTGTGCTGCCCTCTCTCTGCCTGTCATGCCCCTCTGCCTGCACTTCCCCCTCTCTGCCTGCGCCGCCCTCTCTAAGCCTGCGCTGTCCTCTCGATGCCTGTTCTGCCCCTCTGCCTGCACTGCATTCTCTCTCATTGCGCTTCTCCTCTGCCTGCACTGCCCTCTCTTAAGCATGGGCGAATTTTGTGAATCTCGCGTTCGCGAATTTTGCGGATTTGCGAACTCGCAATTCGCAAAATCCGCGAATTCTCGCGAATTTGCTGATTTTTTTTTGTGTTCGCGCGGGTTTCTGCCAGTTCGCGAGGGTTTTGTACAATTTCGCAAACGCGAACTTACCTGTCGGGTCGCAAGTTTTGCGAACTTGTTGTTTCTACGTGTCCAGCCTGTTTGGGACACTCTTCTTCATCACTGCCGCTCTCTGTCACCACTGCCACTCTCTGACTACTCATGCCACCCTCTGGCCCACCCATGCCACCCTCTGTTTCATCACAGCACCCTCTGGTTGTCCAGTCAGTGTACATTATTGTGGCAAAGCAAAGCACACCTTCCCTGCCTCAAGTGACCTGAATTAATTTGGGGCTGATTAATGTGTCACAGAATATTTTTTTAGCTGGTACCTGCTTCCTTAGTGCTTCCTGATTAGTGATCTTTTGCACTTGCTAAGTGCTTTCATTGTTGCAAAATTAGTTACAACACCTGCCCTGCCCCAACTGACAATAATGAATTAGGGGCTGATTAATGGATTTGAACTTCCAGCCTGGCTCCTGCTTGTCTCCCTTAGCTGTAATTCAGGACCTTTGTGGCATATGTGTAACTATTCTGAGGTTCAGAGCAGGGTCACATAATAGTTGCAAGTAGGCAACTGAACTCTGGAGGGGCCCCTCAGGAAGCACTACAGGAAATGGCTACTAATGATGAGTCTGAACTTTTGAACCTGGTAAGTAGTTTCAGTTTTGCTAAGATCGTATTTCTGCAATTTAGCGCTTATTCGCGGGGCGCGAAGTTGTACTGGGAAGCCGCGAACTCACGCGAACAGTGCGAGCAAGCCATAAAATCCGCTGCTCGCGGATTTGCGGATTTTGCGGGAGATTCGCGAATCTCGCGGATTGCGAATTTACCGAAAATCCGCAAAATCCGCGAGCGAAACGGATTTTCCGCCCATGCTTACCCTCTCTCTGCCTGCCCTACCCGTCTGCCTCCGCTGCCCACTCTCTGCCTGTGCTGCCCTCTGCCTGCACTGCCCGCTCTCGGCTGGAATGCCAGAAACCGGTCCTAGGAAGCTTGTTTCCGGTCCAGGGAAGGCATGGCTTGGCAGTTCAGGCTGGACTGGTCCCATGAGGCACAGGGTCAGACTGATTTGCATATGGCCATGTCTGAACTGGGGTGGCAGAGTGGGCTAATGAATGGTGATGGATTAAACCCAGATCTTTTGACTGGGTGTGAGTGTTTAATTGGTTCAGATGCTCCATCCATCACCACCCCCTTTTGTACCACTTTTGGCCGCCATAAGTGTGGCAGGGTATGCTCAGACGTGAGTCCCTTGCTCACTTTGCCACTGGAATCAAGCAAGCCGGGCTGAAGACGGCTGGAATGTCAGAAACCGGTCCTAGGAAGCTTGTTTCCGGTCCAGGGAAGGCATGGCTTGGCAGTTCGGGCTGGACTGTTCCCATGAGGCACAGGGTCAGACTGATTTGCATATGGCCATGTGACACATTAACAGCATATGTAGTTGAAGTGTTAAAATATACGTGCAATGGTGTTTTGAGACATAATTTAAGTCTGTTCACTGAAATACTAGTACACAGACCGCCTTGTTTCTGCTCAAATTGTTTTCTCTTGCTCCCTTGTGGGTTACAGGCCGTACCCACTGTGTAAAAAATCATTGTGTTATTTGTTTATACCACAAAATAAAAATCCTGTCCGGCTGGACAGAGGACATACTCACTATTAAGTGTATGCCTATCATTTTCCTGATCCCTGAAATACTAGGGACCACTGTTCTTTGCAATACGTTACCGCCCAAGGTCCCTAGCCTAATACGTTTGGGTTCCCTTGTTTCTTTGTAAAAGGACTGTTCCCATGAGGCAGAGGGTCAGACTGATTTGCATATGGCCATGTCTGAACTGGGGTGGCAGAGAGGGCTAAAGAACGGTGATGGATTAAACCCAGATCTTTTGACTGGGTATGAGTGTTTGATTGGTTCAGATGCTCTGTTAGACCTGGCCTCGTGGCGTGGTACCCCCAACCCTCTGCGCCCCAACAGTTGCCCCTGTACAGCAGAAACCCCGGTCGTCCCATCTTCTGTCCGCCTCGCTCCCTCCATTACCCTACCAATAGGACGACCATCCCCGTATCCCGCCATCTATCTTCTCGGTACCGGACGCCCCCAACCCACATCAACCCCGAAGGCCTCCGGTAGCCATCACCCTTCCCTAAGATACCTGACTCTATAGCCCCCTGCATGACCCCGGCCCCAGCGAAACACAGGCACCAGACGCGCCATGCCCGGCTGGGGGGTAGAGGGCTGCCTCTGAGTGAGATAGGGTGGAGTAGTTTCGATCACACCTCTGGCCTCCCCCTGAAGACTGGTTTTGATCACCCCTCCGGCCTCCCCGAGAGTGGCCCCACTCCCTGCTGGGTGTCTGGAAACCCCCGGACCCATCTTCAAAGGATCAAAGGGCCGGATAGCAGGAAACCCCGACAATCAGCCACCAGATACCCGCCTGCGAGGGCTCGGACTTCAAAGGGAAACAGGACTATAACCAGGGCCGCTCTGGAACTAGCGGGCAGATGAATCCTGGAACAGAGCCCTGCTGACCTGGTCGCGGCTCAACCATCTCACGGAAAGATCAAGACCCGAACTTTGGAACCGTTGTGAGCCCTGCTGACTTCGTCGCGGCTCCCACGAACTTTAACAACCTCGGCGTGAGCCCTGCTGACTTGATTGCGGCTCCCTTGAAATCTACCGACCTCTGCTTGAGCCCTGCTGACTTCGTCGCGGCTCCCACGAACTTTAACAACCTCGGCGTGAGCCCTGCTGACTTGATTGCGGCTCCCTTGAAATATACCGACCTCTGCTTGAGCCCTGCTGACTTGGTCGCGGCTCCCTCGAACTTTAACAACCTCGGCGTGAGCCCTGCTGACTTGGTCGCGGCTGTCTTGAAACCTCACGACGCTACAACGAACTCTGCTTGAGCCCTGCTGACGTGGTCGCGGCTCCCCAAGAACTGAAGGACACTCCGTTCACTCCTACCCTAGCCCTGCTGACCTGGTCGCGGCTCGAAGAGAACTCTGGTCTGGCTGGACCGACGACACTACCAAAACAACGTAACTCAAGGGGGGTGAGTCGAGCAACCAGTGCGACTGACGCCTACAACAGCCCGTATCCCCCGGCTCGAGGATTGAGAGCCGTGCGCCGGATACGCGTCGTATTAGCCCCAGTACTGTGACTGTCCCGCTTTCCACACCCCTGCAACCAAGAACTTACGAACCCTTGACCTAAATGTAAATACTCGACTATTTTGATCTGAAAGTAACTCATAACTACTGCTTGATAAAGAATCTTTTATTTAGTAGTCTCTGTGTGGTGTCCATTTATAGAGTGGTGGAATCTCAGCACGTACGATCCTAAATACGAAGCCCTCTCCTGTAGGGCCTCACGCCTGTGCTCGGCAGTGTTCCTGGGAGAGGCAGATCACGGGGTGGTCAGGAGAATAACCTCTGCCCCCCCCGGGATCGCCCCTTCTAACATGCTCCGTCCATCACCACCCCCTTTTGTACCGCTTTGTTCGCCATAAGTTGGCAGGGTATGCTCAGACGTGAGTCCCTTGCTCACTTTGCCACTGGATTCAAGTAAGCCTGGCTGAAGACGGCTGGAATGCCAGAAACCGGTCCTAGAAAGCTTGTTTCCGGTCCAGGGAAGGCATGGCTTGGCAGTTTGGGCTGGACTGTTCCCATGAGGCACAGGGTCAGACTGATTTGCATATGGCCATGTCTGAACTGGGGTGGCGGAGTGGGCTACAGAACGGTGATGGATTAAACCCAGATCTTTTGACTGGGTGTGAGTGTTTGATTGGTTCAGATGCTCCGTCCATCACCACCCCCTTTTGTACTGCTTTGTTCGCCATAAGTTGGCAGGGTATGCTCAGACGTGAGTCCCTTGCTCACTTTGCCACTGGATTCGAGCAAGCCTGGCTGAAGACGGCTGGAATGCCAGAAACTGGTCCTAGGAAGCTTGTTTCCGGTCCAGGGAAGGCATGGCTTGGCAGTTCAGGCTGGACTGTTCCCATGAGGCACAGGGTCAGATTGATTTGCATATGGCCATGTCTGAACTGGGGTGGAAGAGTGGGCTAAAGAACGGTGATGGATTAAACCCAGATCTTTTGACTGGGTATGAGTGTTTGATTGGTTCAGATGCTCCGTCCATTACCACCCCCTTTTGTACCGCTTTTGGCCGCCATAAGTTTGGCAGGGTATGCTCAGACGTGAGTCCCTTGCTCACTTTGCCACTGGATTCAAGCAAGCCTGGTTGAAGACGGCTGGAATGCCAGAAACCGGTCCTAGGAAGCTTGTTTCCGGTCCAGGGAAGGCATGGCTTGGCAGTTTGGGCTGGACTTCCCATGAGGCACAAGGTCAGACTGATTTGCATATGGTCAGTCTGAACTGGGGTGGCAGAGTGGGCTAAAGAACGGTGATGGATTATACCCAGATCTTTTGACTGGGTGTGAGTGTTTGATTGGTTCAGATGCTCCGTCCATCACCACCCCCCTTTTTTACCCCTCTCTGCCTGCGCTGCCCTCTACTTGGACTGCCCTCTGCCTGCACTGCCCACTCTCTGCCTGCACTGCCCTCACTCTGCCTGCCCTGCCCTCTCTTTGCCTGTCCTGCCCCTCTCACTGCACAGCTCTCACTCTGCCTGCACTGCCCTCTCTCTGCCCTGCCCTCTCCCTGCCTGTACTGCCCTCTCCATGTCTGTGCAGCCCTCTGGCTGCACTGCCCTCTCTCTGCCTCAGTGGAAGAACTGGGCGGGGACACAGTCCGTTCCCCTACTTCTGTATTTAAAAATGCGTCCCAGGACGGCAGAAATGGTCCGAATTAAAAAGTTATCGCGTGATCGTCCGGCCCTGTGTGTTGCACATTAAGGAAAGCGTCTGCAGTTGACACGACCTCATCCCCCTTCCCCTCCGTGTCTGGGGCAGGGGCCTGCAAAGCAACACTCTAGGAGCAGTCATCCAGCACACGAAAAAGACAACCTTTAGTGGCCCTGCTGCTAGTGTGTGAGGTGCGATTTACACCTCATTTAGAGACAGTGTCAGATTGGGAAGGTGATCAGTCGGGCATGGGGCGACGGGCCGGTGCTTCAGGGGCACCTGTGGACCGTTTTTTTTTAGCCTCTGTCAACTGTCTTCAGCAGGCCAGTGTAATGAGGCGCCAGCATCCCGGGCTCTCTCCTGACCATCTGTATTTTGAGGCTGGGAGCTTGATGTTGCTCTGGCCTTTCGAGCAGTCTGGTCTGGCCCCCTGCCTCGTGGGGCCTGCCTGGCAAGAAGCAGTGCCAGCCCCTGCCGGGTCATCCCCTTCAGGTTATGGGGCAGTGGGGAGGGTGTGAATAGGCATGGGTCTTCATGGGGAGGCTGAAAGGAGAGGTGATTTTATGGCCATTGTGCAATCTCACTCCAGTCTATGGTGGGCTGGCAGGGGGTAAGAGAAGCGGCCTCCCAAGAGGCCAGGTGTTGCCAACTCCGCCCCAGTGTCTTTTAGGCCTTGTTGCTGGGTGCAGGGTTTAAATGACATTAAGATTAATCCTGAATTGCTGCACAAAATGTGTGCCTAGAAAAGTACACAAAGCACTGAGTGGAACAGTGTCAGTGCTGTAAACTAGCACTTACAACAATAGTTAGGTGAACACTGCAGTACAGGCAGATGTCAGCGAGACGTTAAACCAGTGCACAAGTGGTAAAACCAGATGGGCCCCTGATTATAGGAGTGACTGATTAAAGCAGAATTAAACTATTATATCACAAACTGAGAGTCACCTGCAAATCGTGAGCTCCTGTAAAACCAGCTTCATAGATCTAATTATCAGAGGCTCCTTTGCTGTCAGACGGAACGGATGTTCTGCAGCTACAGAACGGGGTTCCTGAACCAGTGTGTTTAGAAGATATTTGATGCCCACAAAGGAGGGGTGTTCCTTATTTTATGGGAGTTGCCCGCAAAAGGTCTGTGTAATTTACACTTCGTGAAAAGTGGGCTACAGTTTTATTTTTAGTTTATTGTTATTCTTTTAGGATTGCAGGTCTCAGGAACATGCAGGCATCTCTGCTTCATGCACAAGCACTTTTAACATGTGCTGCCTGCTTTGGGGCCACTGCAATTACGCAGCAATGGAGGACAAAATGATGCTGCAGTGTTGGCTAAATTATGCAGCAAAGAAAGGCTGCAGCCTAATGTGAGGTACATTTTCCGATACTTTATTATTTTGACTTTTTTACACATCCTACAGTCTCTGCAAAGCTTTTGCCTCAATAATACCAGTTTAACATACAATTGCAGCAGTGAGAATGGTGACCAGCCAACCTTTGAAAAGGGCTTTCTACTTCACAGCAACACAAGTCACATGTTTTAATCCATTTGAGCTACATACAATTGTTTTGTTAAAACCATCAGATTATGCAGCCGATGATGTATTATATGGAAAATATGGCAGAGCCATAATTAGGATATTTTGCCATTCATGTTTGACCTTCCTCGTGCTGTCACTGTTGGGTGGTATTTCTAGACACCTACAGTTCTTTTGGAGAGACAAAGTGTGAAGGTGTTTAATAGTGATTGCAGAGGATAGTAGTCTCAAGGGGGTAAAATAACTGATTGAGATAATCCGAGGAACACTACCTATTACTGACTTTACCACTGTTTGAGTCTCATAATTCAGAATTGATGCATTTGCAATTCTCATGCTAACTAACTTGAGTAGTAATTACACAAACTACTAATATATTAATTGTATCTTATTCATCTGATAATGCTAAAAGCATCTGCAAAACCAACAGGTCTAGGTTGTTTTAGGTGTATATATTCATTTTTGCTTGCTATTTCTAGATACAATAACAGGAAACCAGAAGGCATCTAATGCTGGCTTCATTACATGTTGCGTGAAGCACATAAAAAATGTAGGACTACAATTTTGCATTGACCGAGGGGCACTGAATGATGTACTCAACAGTGCTCCCCAACATGTAGGCCGTCCTGTCATAGAATTTACTCCCAAATTTAATGTTCACAAATGGTTAGGAAAAGGGAAGAGAAGTGCTGATGAAAGAACCAGCATGGCTCGGAGACAACCGGCACCTGGTTCCTCTTATAAGCGTAATTGGGACATTATGTGATTGAAAATGTATCCAACGTTGTAAATGTATTTTAATTTAATTAACTAATATAATAAACCTAAAATAAACGTGTATCCATTGGTTGTGGATGCCAAACATACTAAAAATCGGTATGTATTGCTCTTTTTAGCCTCACGTCTGACTGCTTCCACTGATCCAATCCTCTGGTTATTCCCGCCTCCTGATGCTCCACCCACAGTTCCCCTACTTTTTTCCCCCCACTTCGACCACTGCTCTGCCTGCACTGCCCTCTCTCTGCCCTGCCCTCTCTCTGCCTGCACTGCTCTCTCTCTGCCCTGCCCTCTCTCGGTCTGTGCTGCCCTCTGCCTGCACTGCCCTCTCTCTGCCTGCCCCGCTGCCTGCACTGCCCTCTCTCTGCCTGCCCCTCTGCCTGCACTGCCCTCTCTATGCCTGCACTGCTCTCTCTCTGCCCTGCCCTCTCTCTGCCTGCACTGCTCTCTCTCTGCCCTGCCCTCTCTCGGTCTCCACTGCCCTCTCTCTGCCTGCACTGACTGTCCTCTCTCTGCCTGCACTGCCCTCTCACTGCCTGTGCTCCCCTCTGCCTGCACTGCCCTCTCTCTGCCCTGCCTGTAAAGGGGTGAGTGGCTACGCACGCAGAAACATTATAGAAGGGAGAGACACACACACTATGGATGGTTATTCGACCATTTATTTATACCCTTCTGGCCACGCCTGGCCAGAAGGTGATACAATTGTGCACGTAGTTCCGGCCGAGGCCGGGGCTACCAAGAAACACTAGAGCGCAACATTCCTTCCCAAGTTAGTCTTTGAAACAAACTAGCTTAACATGCAAAGTCTGCGAGTCTTTGGCTGGGCCTAGGGTTAGGCCTGAGATTGTACTGTCTTCTTCCTCTTACCGGAGTGTTCTCGGGGCAGGTTCTCGGAGACGGCGTCGGCGATTCAGGGATTAAGGTGGGGAAGGTGGATACCGGACTGCCCAGCGTAGATCCCGGCGGTTCACTGACGGTGTCATGCCTCTCTCATGTACCGATCTGATGTTCTGTACTGGCAGTTGTTGATGGGATTCGCTTAAACCACGATACGTATCTTGTCACTTCTTCCCCATCGCGTCGGGCTGTCACTGCAGTGCCCCTGCTTGTTCTGACGGTCCACGGTTCAACTTCATATGGTGTTCTGAACTTTCCACCAGGTCTTCGGGCCCGAATGAGCACACGATCCCCTGGGATCAGTGCTCCGTCTTGGGCTCCTCTTTTCCTGCTTGCCTTGTCATTGGTCCTCTTTCGCCGAGCTTGGGCGCTCTCTGGACGATATGGCTCGGGCACCCAGCCTTCTGCCATGGGGAGCAAATCATGTCTAGGTCCTGAAAACATGAGAGACCAGGGAGATCTCTGTTTGGTGCTGTGAGGAGTGCTTCTGTACTCCCGTAGGAAGCATTGGAGAGCGTCTTCAGGGTTGGTTCCTTCTACTGCCGATATTCTCAGCACCTTGTTGATAGTTCTCATGAATCTTTCTACTTCGCCATTGGCTTGAGGCCATTGCGGCGTTATGCGGCGATGGTGAATTCCTAGTCTTTGCATGAACTCCTTGAACTCACTCCCCTGAAAGGGAGGCCCGTTGTCTGTTTTAAGCTGTTGAGGAATCCCAAACATGGCAAATATTTTGCTCAAAATTGGTTGCACGTTCGTGAAGCTTGTAGACTGGGCTACCTCCACTATGGGATACTTTGTGTAGCTGTCGACTAGAACAACTGTGATCCTCCTGTTAGACGGACCGGGAGGGCCGGCTGAGGATAAGGGGAGAGGTCTCCGGGGAGAGCCGTCTCCAGCGATCGTACAGACAAGTAACTTCCCCCCCCCACAGACGTACACCACACAAGGATAAGGTTTAACGATACTTTATAAGCAATTCTTTAGGTACGGTAGAATGGTACAAGGAGGTCTGGACTCAGGGGTCCCCTCGATTCTGGTCTCTGGATTGGGAAAAGGGCAGCGGGACAGTCTTGTTACCAATAGATGAAAATAGCTCTCAATCCTCGAGCTCGGCGTTCTAGATGATCGGGCCGCGGCGGAGCCAGCAGGTCCCGAGATGGACGAAGGAAGCGACGGTCCGCGGCGGAGCCAGCAGGTCCCGATGAAGATGGTAGTTACAAATGGTCCGCGGCCACGCCAGCAGGTCCCGACGACGATGAGGGTTTAACGAAGGTTGCGGCAGCGCCAACAGGCAGGACGATGGTGCTCAAGGCAGAGCTACGGCAGCGCCAGTAGTCCGTCAAGGATGAGTTCCTCTCTGCGTCTCTCGACTCCAGGATACAACTGCCTTCCTGCTCTGGAGCTGCCCCAGTTATAGGGCTGATGCCCTTTGATGTCCGGACCCTCGCACTTGGAGGTCGGGGGGTCCGGGATGAGGGAGTCCAGACACCCAGCAGGGGGGTGGAGCCAGCGCCCGGGGAGGTTGTGGGCGAGCGGCACCTGGCGGGGGAGAACCATCGACACCTCTTTCTCCCATTGACCTGCCAAGTAGTCCGCTCACCTCCTGGGTGGATGGTGGTGCCGGGATGTCTGAGGCCTGGCCAGGCCCAGGGTTGGGGTCGATCGGGGGCCACACGGCCTCGTGGCGGAGTGTCCAAAGATGGCGCCCAGGCTGGGTGCGCGGGCCAGTGGTGGATCGGCCCCACGGGGTCGATATGTTCAGAGGCAAGGGTCCCGGAGGGGACGGAAAACGTGAAGTGGGGGTGTGTGACACTTGGGTGACCGGGCTCGGGCCTGGTCGGGCAGAGGGGGAGCGGCCCTTCATGTGGCCTGTCCAACATGCGTCCCCCCCAGCTGAAGGCGGGGAGAGTCACCCATCCTCTTGGGGATTCTCCTCGTCGAGGCGGAAAAAACGGGACAGGCCATCCGCGTTGGCGTGATCTGGCCCAGGCCGGTGTTCAACAGTGAAGTCCATTCCTTGTAGGGAGATGGACCAACGTAGTAGTTTCGGGTTTTCCCCCCGCATCTGCATCAGCCACTGCAGGGGTCGATGGTCGGTCTGCACCCGAAAGTGTGTGCCAAAGAGGTAGGGCCGGAGCTTTTTGAGGGCCCATACCACGGCGAAGGCCTCCCTCTCGATGGTGCTCCAGCGTTGTTCTCGAGGTAGGAGTCGCCTGCTGAGGAAGGCCACTGGCTGATCAAGGCCTTCGGTGTTCACTTGAGACAGGACCGCCCCAATGCCGTGGTCGGAGGCATCCGTCTGGACGACGAATTCCCGGCTGTAGTCGGGGGCCTGGAGCACAGGGGCGGAGCACATGGCGGCCTTCAGTTGTTCGAAGGCTGTTTGACAATCTGTGGTCCAGTTGACCTTCTGTGATTGATTTTTGGACGTGAGTTCTGTGAGGGGCCCCACTATGGTACCATAGTTTTTCACGAATCGTCTGTAATAGCCCGTGAGTCCCAGAAAGGCGCGTACCTCGGTCTGGGTGATGGGGGGCTGCCAGGACTGGATGGCGGCAATCTTGAGCTGCAGAGGGGCCACCAGGCCGCTTCCCACCTGGTGTCCGAGGTAGGTTACGGACCCCTGACCAATTTGGCATTTGCTGGCCTTGATCGTGAGGCCAGCCCGCTGAAGGGCCTGTAGCACCGCTCGGAGGTGGTGGAGGTGCTCGGACCAATGGTGGCTGTACACAGCGATGTCGTCTAGGTAGGCGGCGCTGAATCCTTCGAGCCCGGCCAAGACCTGATTGACGAGCCGCTGAAATGTTGCTGGAGCATTCTTCATGCCGAAGGGCATGACCTTGAAATGATAATGGCCATCAGGAGTGGAAAATGCAGATCGTTCTTGGGCCCGGGGTGTGAGGCCGATTTGCCAGTAGCCCGCCGTCAGGTCGAAAATACTGAGGTAGCGGGCAGCTCCCATGCGGTCGATTAGTTCGTCGGCCCGGGGGATGGGGTGTGCGTCTGTCCTGGTGACCGCATTCAGGCCCCGGTAGTCGACGCAGAACCGGAGTTCCGGTGTGGTGCCGGGAGTGGCTGCTTTGGTGACCAGCACTACTGGGCTGGCCCAGGGGCTGTCTGAGGGCTCGATGACCCCGAGCGTGAGCATTTTGGTTACTTCTTCCTGGATGCAGGCCCGTACCCGATCTGGTACGCTGTAGGCCCGGTGGCGGATAGGGGGGCTGTCCCCCGTGTCCACGTCGTGCACACACCATGAAGTGACACCTGGAGTGAGGGAAAACAGGCTGGCGAACTGCAACAGAAGGTCTCGACATTCTTGGCGTTGTTCCGGGGTGAGGGCCTCCGAGAGTCGGACCCCATCCACGGAGCCATCTTTCTCCCGAGTCCGTAGGAGGTCAGGGAGGGGTTCGGAGTCTTCTTCGGCTCCATTGTCTGTGGCCATCAGGAGGCTGAGCTCTGAACGCACAAAGTGGGGTTTCAGTCTATTAGCGTGAAGGACCCGGAGGGGGTTCCGTGAAGATTCCATGTCGATGAGATAGGTGACAGGACCCTTGCGCTCGACTACTTTGAAGGGTCCCGTCCATTTGTCCTGCAGGGCGCAGGGTTCGGTGGGGGACATCACCCATACCTGTTGCCCAGGTTCAAATTCGATGGAGGAGGCATTCTGGTCATACCACTTTTTCATGTCCTCTTGACTGGCCTCCAAGTTTGCTTTTGCCAGCTCTCTGAACTGTCGGGTCTGGTTGCGGAGGGTTAGGAGGTATTTGAAGACATCTGGAGGGTTCTTTAGAGGGAGCATTTCCCAGCCTTCCTTGACTAGACTGAGGGGCCCCACAATGTCTATCCCGACCCTCTCGAACGGGGTGGTGACCACGGGAAACGGTTGCAGGGGGGCTTTTAGTTTGCGGCCGCTCTTTCCACTGGCTTGGCACGTGGGGCAAGATCGGCAATGCTGGAGTACATCGTTCCTCATTTTGGGCCAGAAGAAGTGGGTCACCAGGCGGCTGTAGGTTTTATCCTGACCCAGGTGTCCAGCCAGGGGGACATCGTGGGCCAGGTTTAGCAAGAAGTCTCTAAAACGGAGGGGCACCACTAGCACTCGGCTGGCCCCCAACTCCGCGATCCTTTGTTCACTGTATAGCAGATCATTGTCCCAGTAGATCCAATGTGTTCCGGAGGTATCCCCTGCGCTTTGGGCGAGGGCTTGTTGGCGGAGTCCCTCGAGGGAGGGACAGGTCTTCTGCTCTTGGCGAAACTGCTCTTGTGTGGGCCCCCCCTCTTGATACCACTGGTCGAGGCCAGCGAGGTCTGGAGGTTGAGCTGGTTCTGGGGGGACGGCACGGTCGGTGTCCTCGACAGGGGCGACCGGGGGAGGAGGCGCCGGCCATTCGGGTTCCTCTGGTCGGGGATTGGCACGGGTGGCCATGGACCGGGTGGTGACACACGCCCAGTCCGGGATGCCTAACATCCCCAGGTGTTCCCTTCGTTCTACGGCTGCCCACGGGGAGCTTTCAAGGTCATTTCCCAGGAGGCAGTCTACGGGGGCATCATCTCGGACCGTCACTTTCAACATGCCGGAGACCCCTCCCCACTCGAAAGGGACGCAGGCCATCCGACACAGACTTTCTGAGTTATCGGCTGAACGGACAGGGCAGAGAATGTTTGGTAGGAACTGTTCTGGGGTCACCAGGTGACAGCGGACGGCTGTTACACTGGCCCCGGTGTCACGGAGGGCTTCGGCCTTGCGTCCATTGATGCTCACCCATTGGCTATACTTCCGGGTGTTAGCGGGTAGGGGGATCCGCGGGACCATGTCTTTCCCCCCTAAGCATGCTAGAGCCATGGCGGCTGGTTCCCATTCTTGATGCTCTTGCTCATATTCTTCTTGCTCCTCTGAGATCTGTTCTTCCCCCAGAGCAGCAGCGGCCACTTGGCGGGGTCTTGGGCTCTGGTACTGTGGGCAATTTGGGTCGTTTGCATAGTGGCCGACTCGTTGGCATCGATGACACGTGACATTGGCTCGGTATCCCGGTCGCGCCGGGGTGCTGCCCCGGTTGGCCGGGGGGGTGGTGCTGGTAGCGGGGGCGACCGGAGCGTTGTCTCTTCCGCGTCCTTGGCCCCCTCCTCCTCGGGGACGGTGCTGACCGTTGCTGTTCCGGTTCTGTTCATAGGATCCATTTCGGCCCACTCTGGTGATTTCCCACCGGTCAGCCTCGGCTGCGAGCTGCCGTGGATCAGTCAATTTGCTGTCGAGGAGGTGCTGGCGGAGCTCAATGAAGCAATTGTTTGATAGATGCTCCCACACCATGAGATTGAAGAGCTGTTCGTAAGTTGTGACATTGCTTCCTTTGATCCAGCCCTCGAAGGCTCGGCTAAAATAGTTCACGTAGTCCACCCAAGTTGTACCCGGGATGCGGGTGCAGTCTCGGAACCTCTGACGGTACATCTCGGGTGTGAGCCCATAGCGGATGAGGAGGGCAGCTTTCATGTGGTCATAGGAGGTCATCTGGTGGTCCGGGAGCTGTAGCAGGGCATCGCGGCCCTCATTGAGGAATCTCCCCCATAGACCGGCTCCCCAGTCGCTTCGATCGATCCGGTGGGCGGTCATAGCGATTTCGTAGGCCTTGAACCATTGCTGGATGTCGTCCTCTCGGAAGTATTCTCGAACGACATCCTTGGGGATGTGTACCTTTTTCTCTGTTGCCCCTGGGGGGTGGGGTTGCTCGGGCACCCCTAACTCTTTGTTCTGCTTGCGTAAGTCTATCTCAGCTAATTTGCGCTCGTGTTCATATGCCAGTCTCTTTTCCTCGAGCTCCCTTTGTCTCTGTTTTTCCTCTCTTTCTTCTCGGAGACGCAGGTGCTCTAAGCTCAGTTTTTGTTCGGCCAACTTAAGTTCAACATCCATTTTGAGCCGGGCCATTTCTAGTTCATGTAGACGTGTTCTTTCTCGTTCCTGGATCTCGTCCTGCGAGAGACCCGTTCTTTGCTCCTCGGGGGCCGTGCTGTTTTTTTCTACTGCTGCGATGTTTTGGTCGGTGGTTCCGACGGCCCCGGTTTCTGCCCAGGACTCTAGGGCACGCTTGAAATCGTCTTTTGTACTTAGACCGGTGGTAGCGATACCTAGTTCGATGCAGAATTGTTTTAATTCACGGTGGTTGTACTCGTCCAATTTCTCCATCTGAAATTTCTCGGTGGATCCGCTTTCTTTGGTTGTCATCGTGATTTCGTCGTGGGGTGAGCTACTTTCTGTACGATTATGCGGTGATTCGGATCGCGCCGCTGGCCACCAATGTTAGACGGACCGGGAGGGCCGGCCGAGGATAAGGGGAGAGGTCTCCGGGGAGAGCCGTCTCCAGCGATCGTACAGACAAGTAACTTCCCCCCCCCACAGACGTACACCACACAAGGATAAGGTTTAACGATACTTTATAAGCAATTCTTTAGGTACGGTAGAATGGTACAAGGAGGTCTGGACTCAGGGGTCCCCTCGATTCTGGTCTCTGGATTGGGAAAAGGGCAGCGGGACAGTCTTGTTACCAATAGATGAAAATAGCTCTCAATCCTCGAGCTCGGCGTTCTAGATGATCGGGCCGCAGCGGAGCCAGCAGGTCCCGAGATGGACGAAGGAAGCGACGGTCCGCGGCGGAGCCAGCAGGTCCCGATGAAGATGGTAGTTACAAACGGTCCGCGGCCACGCCAGCAGGTCCCGACGACGATGAGGGTTTAACGAAGGTTGCGGCAGCGCCAACAGGCAGGACGATGGTGCTCAAGGCAGAGCTACGGCAGCGCCAGTAGTCCGTCAAGGATGAGTTCCTCTCTGCGTCTCTCGACTCCAGGATACAACTGCCTTCCTGCTCTGGAGCTGCCCCAGTTATAGGGCTGATGCCCTTTGATGTCCGGACCCTCGCACTTGGAGGTCGGGGGGTCCGGGATGAGGGAGTCCAGACACCCAGCAGGGGGGTGGAGCCAGCGCCCGGGGAGATTGTGGGCGAGCGGCACCTGGCGGGGGAGAACCATCGACACCTCTTTCTCCCATTGACCTGCCAAGTAGTCCGCTCACCTCCTGGGTGGATGGTGGTGCCGGGATGTCTGAGGCCTGGCCAGGCCCAGGGTTGGGGTCGATCGGGGGCCACGCGGCCTCGTGGCGGAGTGTCCAAAGATGGCGCCCAGGCTGGGTGCGCGGGCCAGTGGTGGATCGGCCCCACGGGGTCGATATGTTCAGAGGCAAGGGTCCCGGAGGGGACGGAAAACGTGAAGTGGGGGTGTGTGACACTTGGGTGACCGGGCTCGGGCCTGGTCGGGCAGAGGGGGAGCGGCCCTTCATGTGGCCTGTCCAACACCTCCCATCTGGAAAACTGCCAAAGTCCAGACTAACCCATGACCACGGTGCTGGCGCGTGGTCCTCTGTGATGATCGGTGTAGGTGCCTCAGTCCTCCCTGTTAGCTGGCACGCTCGACAGTTCTGTACTATTGCGTCAACATTGTTCTCCAGGTTCGGGAACCAAACTTTCTCCCGCATCCGGGCCTTCATTCTCCTGGTGCCTTGGTGGTTTTCGTGGGCCAACACTGTTGCTTTTTCTTGCAGAGTTATTGGGATTATTACTCTCGAGCCTCTCAGGATAAGTCCATTTTCTGCAATGCTGATCTCGTTGTGTATCTTCCAGAAGTGGTTTAACCGTAGGCGGTCGTCTTCACTCCATCCGTGCACATCTCGCAGGAAGCCTTCCCATGACCCCGTGTGTACAGCATTCTCCACTCTCTTCAGGACTGCATCGTTGGCATTTGTTCTATGATTTTCTCGGCTGACATGGCTTGGGGACATGCTCCTTGTGACACCATGTTCACGAACTCCTCCGTTTGTCTATCAGGCTCTTCCTCCGGCGCCTCCTCCTTGGCTGGGTGTCGCAACAAAAAGTCTGCCGGGTTCTTGGCTCCGGGTCTGTACACAAGGTCCATTTGGTACTGTTAAATTTGGATCGCCCATCTCTCGATCCGCGGTGGCGGGTGAGGTGCCGTGCCTTTGAACAATGGAATGAGTGGCTGGTGATCAGTCACCATCCTGAATGGGTGTCCAGTTATATAGAGGTGAAAGTGGTTACACGCCCATTTCACGGCTAGTGCTTCTCTTTCAATTTGAGAGTATCTCGCTTCAGTGGCGGTGAGGGCTTTGCTCGCAAACGCTAATGGCGCCCATACTCCCGGTTCTGTTTCCTGAGTGAGGAGGGCTCCTAGTCCGACCGGGCTGGCGTCTACTAGTATTTCGGTGTGTTTGGAAGTGTTGAAGTAGGCCATGGTCGTTCCATCTAGCAGTGCATTTTCGATCTTCTTGAACGCCTCTTCCTCGGTTTCCGTCCACTTCCACGGATTCTCCTTTTTAGTTAGATTTCGCAGAGGTTCGGCAATGGTGGCCAGGTTCGGTATGAACCTTGTACAGTATTGTGCCATGCCCAGGAAGCTCCTCACTTCTGAGGCTGTGGTCGGCGCTGGTGCATGCTTAATGGCTCGTGACTTCCTGGGATCGACTTGAACTCCATCGGAATTAAATATGTAACCGAAGAACTCTATTGATTTCTGAAAGAACTTGCATTTATCCTTGTGCAACGTTACTCCATGTTCAGCTAGTCTTTTGAACGTGGACCTCAGACGCTGATGATGTTCCTCGCTGGTCTTGGAGTGTATCAGGATGTCATCGCTTACGTTTAATACTACTTGTAGGCAAGATAGTATTTCCCTGATGGTATTTTGAAATATTTCAGCCGCTGAGGAAATTCCGAAGTTTAGTCTCTTGTACCTTCTAAGGCCTAGGTGGGTTGAGAATGTCGTTATATACCTGCTTTCTTCAGCTAGTCGTAGCTGGTGGTATCCAGCGTTTAGGTCTAACTTGGATAACCACTGGGCTCCGTTCAGGTCTGTGAGTATGTCATCTACAGTAGGCGTTATATGTCTTTCTCGCTTTTTTACCTCGTTGGGCATCCGCATGTCAATGCAAATCCTTATTTTCCCTGGTTGTCGGGGTTTCTCCGCTATCACCATGGGTGACACCCATGGCGTCGATCCAGTAACTTTTTCTATTACTCCTTGTTTCTCCAGTTGTGTCAGTTCTTGTTCAACTGCGGCTCGTAGGTGAAACGGAACCCTCCGGTGTTTCAGAGCTATTGGCTGGATGGCTTTGTCAATATGTAGCTTGACAGGTTGTCGTTTGATTGTGCCTAGGCCTTTGAAGAGTGACGGAAATAGTTGTAGTATATCTTCGGTTTGAAGTGTTTTGACGGCGTTAGCGAATGCAACAAGGTTAAGGCCTTCTGCCGTGTGGCTCCCTTCTAGAAGATCTGCTTCCTTATCGATTACGTGAAACGTCATTGTTACTTCACGGTCTTCCGCCTTAACTTGTACCTGCATTTTTCCTCGTAGAGGAAGCAGAGTTTGGCTGCCATATGTCATTATCTTGATTTTAGATGGTGTTAACTGCGGTCTAGGGTTAAGGCTTTTGTAGTGCTGTATGCCCATCACATTCACTGTTGCACCGGTATCTATCACTCCGGTGACTTCTGACCCATCAATTTGGATTTGGCATTTCGGTTGTGGTCTTCGCCTTCTCTTCAGGTCCTTCGTGAAGGACACAAAGTAACACTCGCCCTCATCTTCTGTAGAGGAGTCATCCAACCGTGCGTGGCGGTGTTGTCTGGACAACATGGGTCTTGACTGCTGAGTTTCTTCCAGGCTAAGCTGTCTGACTGCCCATGTTATGGTTTTTCTTCCTGCTGTGTTTCTTCCGCGGAATCCTCCTCTGCATACACTGGCAAAATGGTTCGGTATTCCGCACTTAGAACATGTCTTCCTCTCGCAGGGCAGCCATCTTGGCTGTGTTCGTCACGTCCGCAGTAGCCGCAGGGTGTTCGTCACGGTGTTCTGGTCGGCCATCTTCCCCGTCCGCCCCTACTTGAGGTGCGGACGGCAAACACTCTTTCTGTTTTTAAGACGGCTCCGGCTTCTGCTTGAGGGTTCATGGCAGCTTCCATCGCTGTAGACCGGACATCAGATAGTTTGTGTGACCGTGCGAGCATGAGTATTTCTTCTAGTGTGATGTTGGGTTGGAGCAGTATTAGTGTTCTCAGAGTCTTATTCCGGCATCCTTAAATGATCTGTGCCGTGACTTCCTTCGTGTGATCATCTTCGGTACATGTGCTCACCAGTTCCCTCAGCCGGGCATAGAAAGCATCCATCGTCTCACCTTCTCTTTGTCTAGATTGTCTAAATTTGAACCGTTCATAGTGTGGGTTGAGTTGGGGGTCAAAGTGCGCATTGAGCGCTCGCACTGCGGCATCATAATCATTAGCATTGCCAGTGTCTGGAAGGTGAGAGAAGTAGATCTCAGTTCCCCCGAAGTGCAGTAACAGAGAGCGTTTGACCGTATTATCGGTTTCACGGGTAGCTACGAAGTAGTTGTTCAGTTGTCCGATCCAAACTGCCCATCTCGGTGCCGCTGTGGATGGGTCGATTAGCTCACTGAATGGTGGGAGGGCTTGAATCTGTGAGTGGGCTGACTGGTGTGTTAGCTGGACTGGGGGTACTGCTTGCTGTTGTGCTGCTGGTTGTTGCACCACCTGTTGTTGCGCTGCTTGCTGTGGTGCTGCTTGTTGTGGGGCTGCTTGCTGGTTCTGATTGCCTCCTACGTTGCCTAGTGGGTTTGACATTGTGTTTGTGCTTATTCACTGCCTGTTGTGCGTAGGGAGGTGTTGATGAGCTTCTTTGTGGTTGGCTCAACTGTTCATTAATTGTTGCACAGTATTTTATGACCTTTTACAGTAGTGTTATATTTTCTTTATTTTTTTTTCCTTGAATTTGCCAGTGCTTGTTTGTTCCTCTCGTGTCCCCCACCTACGCTGGCTGCCTGACGCGTCTTCAGCGTCTGTTGTGTGCTTTTCCCGGCAGGTGCAGGGTCGATTTTGCGCGTCTTGCCGCTTCGTTCGGCCCTCGCGCTCACACGCCTCACTCTCCGATGCTCTTGCCGGGCCTTCCACTCCTTCTGCGCATGCGCGCTCGATGCGCCTGGGCCTTTCCACACGCACGCGTGCAAACGGTGCTCCCGGCCCTCTCTCGCTCGCTCTTTCGCCGTGCCGGTGCCCCTATGCAGTTCAGGGCTTACGCTGCTCACCGGTGCGGCTGGGGATGTCGTCGGACCTCTGGATCCTGCCCGGGCTCTCCCGTCGGGCGTTTTGCTCGGCGCTGGCCTCTCTTGTTTCTTTTGTGTAGCGCTCCGTCACGCCTGGTGATTCTTCAGACGGCGTCTTGACTGGGATGGCGTCATTACCTGTATCCCACCCTCGTCGCCAGTGTAAAGGGGTGAGTGGCTACGCACGCAGAAACATTATAGAAGGGAGAGACACACACTATGGATGGTTATTCGGACCGGAAGTCCCGAGCGACCTCCGACCATTTATTTATACCCTTCTGGCCACGCCTGGCCAGAAGGTGATACAATTGTGCGCGTAGTTCTGGCCGAGGCCGGAGCTACCAAGAAACACTAGAGCGCTACACTGCCCTCTCACTGCCTGTGCTTCCCTCTGCCTGCACTACCCTCTCTCTGCCTGCACTGCCCTCTGCCTGCTGCTCTGCCAAGGGGTGTGTCCGGCTTGCAAGGAGGGTGCGCTTAGTCCGCATCTTGTGGCCTCGTTTTGGGTTCAGGTCACGTGGGCCTGGAGATCAGGGCGAGCCGCGTGCCCAGGCCCCTGCCCCCTGCCCTCCGCTGGGGCAGCCTGTGAGGGCGCTCTGTCCCTCTGCTGTGGGTGGCGGGTGTGATGGGATTATTGCCCAGGCACCCCTGTCCCGGCATGGCCCCTCGTTTCACATGCACACTGTCCCTTGCAATGCACTCTTTGACCAGCAGAGGGGGCATTTGTGTTCTTTCATCTTCTGGGGCGAGGAGCAGTCTTGGGCGTTTTAGGTGGTCAAGGAGATAAAGGGGCAGATTTACAAGTCCCTTGCTCCACTTTTGCGTCACTTTTCCCACGTTAAAAGTGACGCACAAGTGGCGCAAGGGGCTTGTAAATCTGCCCCAAAGAGTCTTACACTTTAGGGGGGGGGCGCCATCTTCTGGGGAAGGGGGGAGGGGCGTCAGAGGGCCCCTCTGTGTTCTGGATGCACCGGTTTCACATACATTGCCCCCTTGCACTGCACTCCACTCTTCGGCCAGCAGAGGGGGCACTTGACCAGAGAGAGGCCCTTGGACGTTGCTGTTTCCACCCCGGGCTGGTAATAATTCATTTAGCGCTGGAAGAAACCTGCCCTGTGGGGCCCTTGGAAACTCTGCCCCCTACAAAAGTGGGTGGGTTTCCTTACATTACTATTAACCCCCCCCCCCCCCCCTCCTCAATCCCCCCCACCCACCAAAGACCTGCTGCACCCCTCAGACGCGGAGCCGCACGCTCTGTTAATATAATTATATTTTGATCTTTAAAAACGGAGAGAGGCCACGCATGCCACAAAGGCTTGTTTCCAAAATCGAATTTAATCCCCCCCCCCCCCCCCACACACACACACACACGCCCCACAGAAGAAATGACATCTCTCATTTCAGTTTTTGTAGTTGTATATAGCGCGCACTCACCCCTAGGGCATTGCAGCGCTTTACGTGAGCACCGGTGACATTACACAGGGTGACACGTGAAAGGGTGTCACATTTCGGAACTCAGGGACCTCATTGAATCTGTGAGCCCTCCTCCTGCAGAAAGGGGAGGCCGGAGGGAGAGACGGTACCTGCCCTAAGAGGAGAGACGCACCTGTCCTAAGAGGAGAGACGCACCTGTCCTGAGAGGAGAGACGCACCTGTCCTAAGAGGAGAGACGCTCCTAAGAGGAGAGACGCACCTGTCCTAAGAGGAGAGACGCACCTGTCCTGAGAGGAGAGACGCACCTGTCCTAAGAGGAGAGACGCACCTGTCCTGAGAGGAGAGACGCACCTGTCCTGAGAGGAGAGACGCACCTGTCCTAAGAGTAGAGACGCACCTGTCCTAAGAGTAGAGACGCACCTGTCCTGTCCTGAGAGGAGTGACCTCGGAGCCAGGGTCCAGCGAGAGACCGTCCCCATCACTCTGAGAGGGGCACAGGTGAGCAGTGAGAAGGGTATGGCTGTGTCCTCTTCACACCTCACACCGGAGAGAGGGGTGGGGGGGTTGTGCTGCGCGGTTGCTGATATCTCACAACCTCCCTTGATTTTTAGCCTTTAGGCACGTTGCTTCCTGGTACTTTCTATCAGGGTTATTTGATGGTGGGGTAACAGGGAGCCATCAAATGAGACCCAGGATGTGCTGTCCCAGACCTCTGCTTCTCTTTTGCAGCTCATTGTTTGCAGGTGCATGAGCCAGGACTACAATTCCCAGAATACACAAGGTTATTCAACGAAAACCAGGCTTGGACTCTTTGATGAAATGGAGTCCTCTGGGGACTTTTCTTTTAACAGGATAAGCATGGCCTCAAAACCCCACTCTGCAGCACGTGACACGGTGTGCAGAAGACCCTGAACATGTCATCTGGTCTGCGATGGACACCCGACGCGCCACAAAGCCACTGAAACGGCAGACGGTGAGCTATACAAATGTCAATAACGCAGGATGTTCACAAAGCAAGCCGTTTCCGGCACACTTGGCGTCCTTGAAAAAAATATGAGCACCTCGAAGCGACTTTGAAAGCAAAATGAATTGGGGAGCCATCTTCTTCCATATTTCCAGACAAGAACATTTGCAGTTGGTGTGCGCCAGTCCTCCTAGACGTCCCTCCTCGCTGGGGGTCTCTTCCATGCTTCGAGGCAGGGAAATACGGAACGTGTTTATGGATCAGTAGCGGGCCTTGCTATAGAGTCAATAAGTCGGGCTTGAGCTTTGAGTCCTGACTAAAATATATATATATATATATTAAACATTCTTGTATAAAATGCTTCCAATCAGCATGCTCTCTTCATGAGGCTCCCCAAAGTGAAAACTAAATGCCTCGTCGGATCAATTCAGTCATTTTCACCACTAATGGTGAATGGCCCCGTCTAGCACTGGTGAACAGGTTTGGGCCGCCTATAAATAACTTTCAACTAAGGATGTGGCGTAACGGGAGAGGAGTAGAGGTGGCCAACATGACCATGTTCCTAGAAAGCTGGCTGCTCTCATGGATACTGACGGAGGCGCTGTCCCAATGGTTTGTGATCGAACGGGCCCATAGGTTACTGGACCGGAAGCCTCCACCAAGACCAATCCCTGCCCGGACTGAGCCTGTCTAACTCTTTCCTGGGATGTGAATGGTCCCCTAGATCGAATCAGGAGAACAGCTGTCTTCACAATACCAAGCGGGAACTGCAGCTCCTGGAAGCTAATGTTATGGGCACACATTGTCCAGTATTGTGTTGATAAAGTTACGACTGAGTCTTGCATGTCTTTTTCTCCAGAGGTTCAAAGGGAGCTGCCGCCCTGCTACACGGGGGGTTCCCCTCGGTGATCCCTGCATTTTCTATTTCTATTTAAAATTATTTGTACAGCGCACGTACACCAGCGGTTTCTTGGCGCTAATAACTGAAAGAGGTCAGAGAAGAAGTCCCGGGGTAGGCGAAAAAAAGAGAGACTAAGGAATTAATTAAAGGATTTGGCAAAAAGGTATGCCTTGAGTTGTTTTCGAAATAACAGATATGAGGTTGAAGCTCTGAGTTCTGCAGGCAGAGAGTTCCAAAAAGTCGGGGCGAGGGTCGCAAACTTCGAGCCTCCCCATTTCTTTCTTCGAAACCGTGGGACAGTGAGGAAGGATTGGGAAGATGACCTTAGTTCCCTAGATGGAACGTAGGGGATGATCTCTGAAGAGATGAAAGCTGGCGCCGTGCCCAGTCGTGCTTGGAAGGTGATAGATGCAAGCTTAAACTGGACACGGGCCCAGACGGGAAGCCAATGTAAAGCTTTCAAAAGGGGAGTGGTATGGGAGGATTTAGGGAGTTTGAACACCAGGCCTGGTTCTGGATCTGCTGCAAACGCCGAAGGCTATATGCAGGGATACCTGCATATAGGGCGTTGCCATAATCCAGGCGGGATACGACCATGGCAAGGGTGATAAGTTTTAGTGCATCAAAAGAAAAAAAACGGGACACCTTGCGTATGGTGCGAAGAGCCAGGAAGGAGGAAGAAACCACAGAACTCACCTGGGAGTGAAGGGTAAGTTGTGAGTTGAGCTTGATGCCAAGGGTTTTAACCGAGGTGGAGGGAACAGGTGGGGCACCAAGGGAAGGGGGCCAGAAAATGGGGGACCAGGGGCTGGATGAACCACCCGTCAACACCAGCTCGGTCTTATCTGGGTTGAGCTTACTCTGACTCTGATGCCCAGGGCCGGTGTAGGGGGGTCACGGGGACCCTGGAAGGTACCAAACAAAACTTCACGGGCATGTATGTACCTCCACAATTCATCAAACGAACCTTAGCCGCATACCGCACTGCCTTGCTACGCCTGCCACAAGGTGCCGCGATGTTCAGAGGGGACTTCAGTGTCATACCCGACCCAGCCGAAGACACTACAACTGCTGCTAGCACTGCTTTAAATGGAGAAATAGAAGTGCAGGCACTCTGTACCGGACAGTACCGGCCCATTTAAAGCACTGGTTAGTATACACAGAATGAGTAATGCGAAACTCTGGACCGCCTGGGTGTCATCTCTGGGACACATGGAGGAAATGCCAATACTATACAAACACGTCCGCAGCACTCAAGTCTCTTTCTCACACTGATTTGCGATTCCTTCCCGCGCCGGATGTCCTGCAAAGCACCTTGGTGGAAGTGCTTCCACATGGGATCTCAGACCACTCCCCTCTCCCTCGGAGCTTTGGGACCTGTACAAGGACCCCCCGCCCAACTTGGCATCTCAACGCCTGGTATTTGATAACGCCGAATAGGACTTGCTTTTTAGCTACAGAAATGTGAGCATGTTTTGACACCATCTGGGTTCCGTCTCCTCCGCAGCCACACTTTGGGCAGCTGGGAAGAGAGCTGGCAAAACGGTCAAACACGGTCAAAAAGAGCGAGAGAAATTGCCTCAAATAACCGAACTAGAAACACAATGACAGAGCAAGAGAGGAAATGCCAGATAGAGCCATCTGTGACGCTCCAAAGTCCCGTTACCCTCACTAGAGAACTTTTACGCCCCCTAGCCCTGGAGGAAGCCCATCAATGCTGGGAGGCCTCCTTGAGCAGAGTGCGTGAACACGATGAAGTCCAGCAAATTGCTTTATTGGCTCACCACTGGGGACATGACCTCGCAGATTGTACCCCCCATTCTTGACAACTGGTAAGACGAGACCACAAACTACCGACATTGCTGATCCGTTTGCCACATATTAGCACAATCTCTACTCCCCCCTCCCCCCCCACCTGATCCACTGCTTTAATAGGACGACCCTCTCAAAGACATCCCGCGGACTTCCCTCTCTCCTACAGCTCGAGAGACCTAGATGTGCCCCTTGAAGCAGAGCAAATTAGCGGGGCCCTTTCTTAAATGAAATCGGGGAAGACTCCCGGCCCGGACGGGTTCCCTCTTGAACACTGTCGCAAATTCCGGGGGTTCAACTCAGCCCCTCTCTTTGCACTCTACAAAGAAGCCAAGAAAATGACAGCACTTCCCACTGAGCTAGATCAAGCCACCATAGTTGTCCTCTACACATCAGGACGCCCCCCATATCAATGTAGAACTGAAAATCTTCACAAAAATCCTCACTCGTAGACTGATCAAAGAGCCCCTGGCCTTGTCCACTCAGACGTGTGGGTTTATCCCCGGGAGCAGCACCGCACCAGACATGGGGCCTCATTTATGAGGCCGTGCGTCATTTTTACGCCGCCGGTTCTTCACTTTTTGTGACGCACCTGCAGCGTAAAAAATGCGCCTTGTTGCACCATATTTACAAAGTGACGCATCTAGGTAGATGCTTCACTTTGTAAACCCCTGCTCCACATTATACCTGCGCTAGGTATAATGTATGCAAGGGGGGCACATTGACGCAAGGAAGGGTCGTAGAAGTGACGCAGTGAAATCTATGCGATTTCACTGCGTCACTTCTAGGACGCTGTTGCGTCAAAATCTTGCGCCTGCCTCACAGCAGGCGTAAGACTGACGCAGGCGCTTTCACATGGGGCTTGCCCCATGTGAAAGCTGGAGTTGCGTCACTTTTGTGACACACTCCAGCAATGCGTCACTTTTGCGCTTACAGATACGTCAGAAATACTGACGTATCTGTAACTCCTTGCGCAATGATGCGTCATAATGTAAATATGACGCATCATTGGTGTCGCAAGGAGGGTGCAATGAAAAGTGACGTATCACTGTCTTCACGCAGCGATGCGTCACTTTTCATAAATGAGGCCCATTGCATCCAACGCCTCCTTGGGGCACTGGCTCAGGCACATGTCATCCAAGACCCTCCGAGGCCCTGTACTGGTAGACCTTGAGAAAGCCTTTGATTCAGTGGACTGGTCCTTTCTATTCTTCTCATTATCCGTAAGGAAGAAAGTAAACAGCAAAGGCTGGAAAAATTCAAATGAAGTACTGACCGGACGGTCGTTGAATCGAGTAGTTGAAGACTTTCCTACCTAGAGCAGGGGGTAAATTAACATTTCATTTTGAAGCATCAAAAGAGACGCATTTGGGGATCTCCTGGCCCTTTTGCGTGGCTTATCATGGCCACCCTGTAACTATTTAATGACCGTCCAGTCATCATTAGGTGGCGACCATCACAGAGGAGATTACTAGAGTTTCTACCTGTGTTCACACCAACTACTTAGTTCGAGGTATTCTCTGAATTAGGTATGCTAACTTCTACTTTAGGAGAACTTCCAGTTTGTTAACATGGTTATACAGCCGAGTATAGCTTCTGACTATTGAAAAGGAGGAATTTTTCCAGTCTCATATGTTTATTTTCTGCCTTACGTATGTTATAAAGCTTTGAAAAAGTTGTATGTAGCCGAAACATGTCGGCTTACAGGGCAACTCAAGATTGGGTGTTCAAGAAGATTTGCAGGACTGTTGAAACTAAACCCATGAACTAAGACTTGTGACTTTATTTTGTCCTAAAATAATACGTGTTTAGTTGTAAATACACTGAAAAAGGTGGATCAATACATCTATTGATATGGTATTTTAACGTGTGCTCCGGTATCAACATATCAGAATATGGTTTTGTGGATTTTTCAATTCACAAACATCATACACTGTAGTGGTAGCAGAGTGTAGGCATATCATCTGAGCACCGTATTTGTGAGCGATTATTTTCTATACAATTGTTTACTTACTCTACCTGGACGCTTTGATTGAGGATGTGTGATGATGTAAACCATTGCTGCCAATAATCTTTACAATTTAACATCCCAGAGCCCGGACCCGCCGGACCTACGACGCCACCGAATTCAACACACTCAACACCGGCCGGATCCCCGGATGCTACGGAGCCACCCCGAGACAAACCCACGGACCCTTCAGCTGCCATTCCTGCAACTTCTCCTGCATCCGGACCTGCACTGCACCCGCACCCGCCAAGCCGAGCCCTAACAGCAACCACCTGAAGTGCATCCTTCTCAACACTCGCTCCGTCCACAGACACGCCGTCCAACTCTGGAACCTGATCGACACAACATCACCAGACGTCGCCTTCCTCACGGAAACCTGGATGAACGCCTCCTCAGCACCCGACATCGCCATCGCCATCCCGGACGGATACAAGATCACCCGGAGGGACCGCGGCAATCAGACCGGAGGAGGCATCGCCATCGTCCACAAGAACACCATCCGCATCACGACCAACACCAACGACACCCTTAAAGCCGCCGAACACCTGCACTTCCAGATCCACACCGACCCCAAGACCACCCTCAAAGGCACTCTCATCTACAGACCCCGGGACCACGCACACAGTTCAGCGAAGACATCACCGACTTCATCAGCCCGCCTGCCCTCCCCTCCACTGACTACATCCTCCTCGGGGACCTCAATTTCCACCTGGAGAACAACAACGACCGCAACACCACCACCCTGCTGGACAACCTCGCCGACCTCGGTCTCAAGCAGCTGGTGACCACCCCCACCCACTACGCCGGTCACACGCTCGACCCCATCTTCTCCTCCAGCAAGGATATCGCCTTCAGCCACGCCTCCGGTCTCCACTGGACGGACCACAGCTGCATCCACTTCAGCTTCAGAAAGAACACAATCCACCACCACCAGCAACAGGTTGCACGCAGAAGCTGGTACAAGATCACAGCCGACCAGCTCGCCGCATCCCTGAGCCAGGAGCCCCCCGCCAGCTCAGCGAACCCCAGCCAGGCCGCCAACAACCTCACGAAGTGGATCAGCAGCTGCGCTGACGACCTCGCCCCTCTGAGGACCCCGCCCAGCAGACCCGGCAGTAAGAAAGCCCCATGGTTCACCGACGAACTCAAGAGCTCCAAGAAGAACTGCTGAGCCCTCGAGAGAACCTGGCGCAGAGACCCAACACCAGACAAGATGACCACCCTCAAGCTCGCCACTCGAAAACACTCGTCAAAGAGCTCTCCACCCCCAACGCCGGAAACAACGACATAAGTTCAAGTTCAAGTTCGGTAATTTGTATAGCGCACTGCTCACCCAGAGGGTCTCAAGGCGCTTGGGGAGGGGGTTCGTTATTTTTCGAATAGCCAGGTTTTAAGTTCTTTTCTGAAGGAGATGTGGTTCTGAGTAAGGCGAAGGTGAGTAGGGAGTGAGTTCCAGGTCTTGGCAGCAAGGAAGGAGAAGGATCTGCCACCCATGGTGGATTTTCGGATGCGCGGGACTGCGGCGAGGGCTAGATTGGACGATCTTAGTTGGCGGGTGGGTTTGTAGAAGGACAGTCGAATGTTGAGGCATTCAGGTCCAAGGTTGTAGAGGGCCTTGTGTGCGTGGGTGAGAAGGCGGAAAGTAATTCTTTTGTTGACGGGAAGCCAGTGGAGGTCTTTTAGGTGACCGGTGATGTGATCTTGGCGAGGGATGTCTAATATGAGTCTCGCTGATGCGTTTTGGATGCGTTGGAGTTTTTTCTGTAATTTTGCTGTGATTCCGGCGTATAGTGTGTTACCATAATCCAGTCGGCTCGTCACCAATGCGTGGGTGACAGTCTTTCTTGTCTCGAGGAGGATCCAGCGGAAGATCTTTTTGAGAATGCAAAGTACGTTGAAGCAGGAGGATGAGACTGCGTTGACTTGTCTGGACATCGAGAGAGAGGAGTCTAGGATGAAGCCAAGGTTGCGCGCATGGTCTGTGGGTGTGGGTGCTGTGCCCAGAGCGGATGGCCACCAAGAGTCGTCCCAGGCAGAGGGGGAGGGTCCTAGGATGAGCACCTCCGTTTTATCTGAATTGAGTTTGAGGCGGCTATGTTTCATCCATTCGGCTACTTCTTTCATGCCTTCGTGGAGATTGGTTTTGGCGGTGTTGGGGTCTTTGGTGAGGGAGAGGATTAGCTGGGTGTCGTCGGCGTAAGAGATGATGTTGAGGTTGTGTTGACGAGCGATGGAAGCAGGTGGACTCATGTAAACATTGAAGAGGGTGGGACTGAGTGAAGATCCTTGAGGTACACCACAGATGACTTCAGTGGCCTCTGAGTTGAATGGGGGAAGTCGGACTCGTTAAGTTCTCCCTGCAAGGAATGAGATGATCCAGTCCAAGGCTTTTCCTTATATGCCGATGTTGCTAAGGCGTTGTATAAGGGTGCTGTGGCAGACTGTGTCAAAAGCGGCGGATAGGTCGAGTAGAATGAGGGCCACTGTTTCTCCGTTGTCCAGAAGTGTTCGGATGTCGTCGGTCGCTGCAATGAGGGCGGTCTCTGTGCTGTGTTTGGCTCGAAACCCGGATTGAGATGGATCGAGGGAGTTGTTGCATTCAAGGAAGGCGGCGAGCTGGCTGTTGACGGCTTTCTCAATGACTTTGGCCGGGAATGGGAGGAGGGATATGGGTCGGTAGTTTTTGAGTTCGGAGGAGTCTGCTGTGGGTTTCTTCAGAAGGGCGCTGAGTTCGGCGTGTTTCCAGCTTTCTGGGAAGGTGGCAGAGTCGAACGAGCAGTTGATGACGTCACGGAGATGGGGTGCGATGATGGAGTCAGCTTTGTTGAAGATGTTGTAGGGGCAGGGGTCGGTTGGCGAGCCAGAGTGGATTGAGTTCATAAGGCGGATGGTGTCTTCGGTGGTGATTGGGTTCCAGGCGCTAAGGTTGTTAGTTGGCGGGGTGGGATCTAAGGGGGGTGGGGAGGGTTGATCGTTGGGAGTAGTCTCGAAGCTGTTGTGAATGTCGGCAATTTTGTTGTAGAAGAAGGAGGATAGCGCATTGCAGAGGTCTTGGGAGGGAGTAATGTCGTTAGATGCTGCGGCGGGGTTGGTGAATTCTTTGACAATGTTGAAAAGTTCCTTGCTGTTGTGAGTGTTGTTGTCAAGGCGGTCCTTGAGAGCTGATTTCTTGGCGGATCGAATCAGTTGGTGGTGTTTGCGGGTGGCTGCCTTGAGGGTGGCCATGTTGTCGGTGGTTGGGTTTTTTCTCCATGCTTTCTCCAGGGTGCGGCATAGCTTTTTGGATTTTTTAAGGTCATCATTGAACCAGGGAGCCTTTTTGCTGGCTGATTTGGTCTGGTGTTTTTTCAGGGGTGCTAATTCGTCAGCACTGTGGGTAATCCATTGCTTGAGATTGGTGGCCGCTTGGTTTGGGTCCAATGAGAGGGTGGGAGGGTTTAGGTTGAGTGATGTGAGGAGTTGGTCGGAGGTGATTTTGTTCCAGTTTCTCCTAGGAATAGGTTTTGGGCAGTTGTGGTTCAGGGTGGTTTTGTAGCTGAAGTGAACGCAGCTGTGATCCGTCCAATGGAGAGCTGTGGTGCGATCGAAGGAGATGTGTTTTCTGGAGGTGAAGATAGGGTCCAGCGTGTGTCCGGCTGTATGGGTGGGGGTGTCGACAAGTTGTTTGAGTCCAAAGTTGGCCAAGTTGTCCAGAAGGGTGGTGGTGTTGCTGTCGTGTTTGCTTTCAAGGTGGTAGTTGAGGTCTCCTAAAAGAATGTAGTTCTCGGAGGCGAGGGCATGTGGGCAGACGAAGTCAGTGATGTCATCGCTGAATTGAGTGCGGGTACCTGGAGGCCTGTAGATGAGGGTGCCTCTAAGTGTTGTCCTAGGGTCGGTGTGGATCTGAAAGTGGAGATGTTCGGCGGTTGCAAAGTTATCGTCGGAGCTGGTCGTGATTTTGATGGTGTTCCTATGGATGATGGTGATGCCTCCTCCTGTTTGGTCGGTGCGGTCTTTTCAGATAATCTTGTAGGCGTCTGGTATGGCTATGGCGATATCGGGTGCAGATGATGAGTTCATCCATGTTTCTGTAAGGAAGGTGATGTCCGGTGACGCGGTGTCGAGAAGGTCCCAGAGTTCAGTTGCGTGTCTGTGGACCGAGCGGGTGTTCAGCAGGATGCACTTCAGGTGGTTAGGTTCAGAGCTGTGTGTGGAGGAGGTGGGTTTGGTAAGGGTTCTGAAGCAGTTGAACTTGCAGGAGAGGCAGGCGAAAGGGCCGTGGGTACGTCCTGGGCTGGCTTCGCAGCATTGTGGTGTGCGTCCGGGGTTGAGGGCGAGGAGGGTAGCGGCATTGTATGTGATTCTAGATGGGTGGGAGTGGCGGGGGCCAGGGGGACAGGCGCTGGGCGCGGTCCAGGCGCGGACGGGCGCAGACGTGCTTACCTTCGGCGCGAATGGGGCGCGACCGCTGCGCGTGAACGCTGCGCGCGGGAGCATCTGTCATATGTAGAAGTTGGAGTGGGCGGGGGCGAGGGAGGCTCAGCTGGGAGGCGGGAGCGAGGAGGAGACACGGGCCAGGAGAGGGAACAACAACAACAAAATGGCTACGTAAGCAGGAAGCGAGATGGGGCACAGCCGAGGACTGGCAATGTAAACAAAAGCAAGTTCCAGCAATTATGTCCAAGCAATGCGGCGCCAACGTTTACATAAGCAATCTACTTGCGCAGTAGCGAGTTTCCAACAGGCACGTTATGAAATATTTAGATTGGCAATACGGCGCAGGAGGGTTCTAATAGCGCTTAGAGGCTACGATACCAATCGCTGTGAGAAGCTTTAATTTCGGAACCAGCAAGGTAGCAGGCTGCAAAGAGGCACACAGGCAGGCAGCAAGCTTCCACATCAAGATCGCAGACATACACAACAGCTTCAGCACACGACCGCACCGGCACCCCCCACCACCACCCTCCGCGCCTGGACCCCGATCAACACCGAAGAAACGCAGCGCACGATGAACTCCATACACTCCGGATCTCCAACCGACCCCTGCCCCCACCACGTCTTCAACAAGGCCGACGCCGTCATCGCACCCCACCTGCGGGACATCATCAACACCTCCTTCGACACCGCTACCTTCCCGGAGAGCTGGAAGCACGCCGAACTCAGCGCTCTACTGAAGAAACCATCAGCAGACCCCACCGACCTCAAAAACTACCGCCCCATCTCGCTCCTCCCGTTTCCGGCCAAAGTCATCGAGAAGACCGTCAACAAGCAGCTGGCCGCCTTCCTCGAGACGAACGGATCCCTCGACCTCTCGCAGTCTGGCTTCCGTCCAACCACAGCACCGAGACCGCCCTCATCGCAGCCACCGATGACATCCGAGCCCTGCTCGACAACGGGGAGATTGCGGCCCTCATCCTCCTGGATCTCTCCGCGGCATTCGACACTGTCTGCCATCGCACCCTAGTGCAGCGCCTCAGCAACGTCGGAATCCAAGAGAAGGCGCTAGAATGGATCATCTCCTTCCTCGCCGGAAGGACACAGAGAGTCCGCCTCCCCCCTTTCAGATCAGAAGCCACCAAAGTCATCTGCGGCGTTCCTCAAGGCTCCTCGCTCAGCCCCACCCTCTTCAATGTCTACATGAGCCCCCTCCCGGCCATCGAGCGCCAACACAACCTCAACATCATCTCTTACGCCGATGACACCCAGCTGATCCTCTCCCTCACCAACGACCCCGCCACCGCCAGAACCAACCTACACGAAGGGATGAAAGATGTAGCCGAGTGGATGATGAATAGCCGCCTGAAACTGAACTCAGATAAGACGGAAGTCCTCATCCTGGGATCATCACCCTCCGCCTGGGACGACTCCTGGTGGCCCCCTGCCCTGGGCAGCGCACCCAAACCAACGGACCATGCACGCAACCTGGGCTTTATCCTGGACTCCTTCCTCTCCATGACCAGACAAGTCAACGCCGTCTCCTCATCGTGCTTCAACATCCTACGCATGCTATGTAAGATCTTCCGGTGGATCCCCACCGAGACCAGGAAGATGGTCACCCAGGCCCTCGTCACCGGCGGACTGGACTACGGCCACTCCCTCTACGCCGGAACCACTGCCAAACTCCAGAAGAGACTCCAGCAGATCCAGAATGCCTCAGCTAGACTCATCCTCGACATCCCCCGACACAGCCACATCTCCAGACACCTGAGAGACCTGCACTGGCTCCCGGTCAACAAGAGAATCACGTTCCGACTCCTCACCCACGCACACAAAGCCCTACACAACCAAGGCCCAAGATACCTCAACAACCGCCTCAGCTTCTACACTCCCACACGCCAGCTCCGTTCGACCAACAACACCCTCGCCGCCGTCCCCCGCATCCGAAGAGCAACCAAAGGAGGAAGGTCCTTCTCCTACCTGGCCGCCAAGACGTAGAACTCCCTCCCGACCCACCTCTGCCAGACCCAGGACCACCTCACCTTCAGGAAGCAGCTCAAGACCTGGCTGTTCAAGCAGTAGCGGACCTCCCCAGTCCCCAAGCGCCTATATAAATGCATTGATTGATTGATTGATTGAACATCTTAGCAAATCTCCTTACTTGACGTCTCATGTACCAGTCCATCCATGCAGATCTCTGATTCCCACACGCCCCCACATTGGTCAGTTCCTGGATGCATTAAATCAAAATGGATGACCTCTGCCAGCAGAGGCAACAATATTGAAAACTAAAGGAAAAAATACCAACAAAATAAAGTGACCCAAAGAACTAGTCAAAGTGTCCATCGTAACCCAAACTATAAAACTGTATGTCTGTCTCTCACCCTTCCTCACCCACCACCCTGCTTTCCATGCCCTCCTAGAGTAAGGGAATTTAATCAGAGAGCGACTGAATGGGGAATGGTGAAATGTCCTCCAACAACCAACTTGTGAAGAGAAATGTCTTAATGTTGGTGGCTTTTACGCATCTAAACTAAATGTTTGATATTAACCTACTCATATATGACAAAGTTTTGGGAGGAAGTATGGAGAGATTTAAAGAAAAAAATGGGAAATTCATTTTCACATTTATTTTCATTGTATTGGGTGCAATTTTGAGCAGGAGAAATGTGAAGCAACATTATTTTTCGCTTAAACAATCAGGAGGCTCTAGCCTTTTGGGGGATGCTGGCTTGGTCTTCTGATCAGATGGAGAATGCGCCCATAGTTTGGTTTGTATTTTAGGGTACGCACTGCAGGCTTCCCTGATTTCTCTCTTCTCTTTCCAGACAGGCACCATGTCTTCCAATATCGTCTGCGTCAATGGAGTCGAAGTGGCGAGCGATTCCTCCAAGCCGACTGTCATTAACATCAGCCTTAGCCAGCCCTTGGGCCTGGGCTCCCTGCTGAAGTCTGCCAAAGCACCATGTAAAGGGCAGAAGACCCCCTCTGAGGACGCTGGCGAGACCCCTACCACCTCCATCAGAGGGGAGCAGAAGGTCTTGGGGGTATGTGAGTAAATTATGTCGGGCATTGCTCTCAACTGTTGACTGGCATGATACTTGTGGTTTGGAGATATACTGGCATTTTAGAATGCCAGGGTGGGTTGTAAACTGGCATCCTTGTGTTGTCTATGAAGATAAGTCGTAGGCTTGATGCTCATCCATGCTGGGACAAATAGTTGCTGGCGTAAGTCTTTCCTCTCCTAGATGGAGGAGGCAATGTGTAGCACTGGGGATGCTCTGGGGAAAGCAACAGAGAACAAGGAGGGCTTTCATGAAAAAGATGTGGCTGGGGGAAGTTGTTTTAGCGGTGAGATTGTCGGCACGGAAGATAGATTTGTAAGATACGGTGTATAAGGAGGATCATAGGGTTGAAAAGCAATTGTTTTGGCTTATGGTAGAGAAAATGGGAACAGAGTGGTTCATAGAGTTGAGAAAGGGTACCATTGATCACATTGTGTTACGTGTACATGGCAAGAGTGGGGTGAACGTTTGCGGGTTCCCATGCTTTCTTCAGGTTGGGGCTATTGTCGAGGTCCAAGGACCGTTGCAGAGTTGGGCGAAGGTGGCCATCCCAATAGCAGAGTCGTTGTGAGAAAGAGTGGTTCTTATGGTTATTGAATAAGAGAAGGAAGAACGTGCCTATGGGGGAGTGTTAGTTGAGTGGGAAGCCAGGTTAGTGGAAAAGAATGGTGGGTGTCCATTTGTGTCCAGTTTCAGAGGAGTGCAGCTACATAATAGTCTTTATTTATGACTTATTCAAGGTGCGCAGGGGGTGGCAGGCAACACTCACTCAAGTCTGTTGCCAAGAGACCTGACCAGGATAGTAAGATAATATTCGGAGTCCACCTACCCTGTTGAGGGTACCACTCAAGGACATGACCAACACAGGTGTGTAACAATCTATTGCAACTTCCTGAAGGGTTAGAGTCATCAGAGGATGATGCAAATAACTGAATGAAGATTCAATTAAACTCCTCTAGAAAAGAGCAGTTTGACCATAAAAATGAGACAGACCTCAAAAACAAATATTAGAACATTGGAATGTTGGGAGTTCCATTGAAAACAATGGAGTGCTCTGGGCTTATAATGGCTGGTAGAAGCCTGGAGCTCCAACATTCCAATGTTTCTTTGTTCACAGCTCTGGATGTGAACAAAGGCTTCAGGGAACCTGAGGGGATTCCAATCACCTCACGCTCCCAAAAGGCTTTGTTTTTTTTTTTAGAACATTCTGTCCTCTAGTGTCAGAATGTTCTAATAGCCTTATAGCCCTTCGTAGAGGGCTATACCGCTATTAAAGTCCCTCTCCCTTGTTAAAGGCCCTCGCCTTCGGCTCAGGGCCTTTAACGCTGGAGAGGGCCTTTAATAGCTGGTATAGCCCTCTACGGCGGGCTTTAAGGCTATAATAAGACTACTTTGAGACTATTGAGAAACAGGTGTTATGTCAGTTCTGGAGGAAAAAACTGAAGTAGAACTGTGTAAATATTCACTTTGGTCAGCCCTAGACTGGTGGGAGTGCAATCTAATCCAGTATTATAATTACAGGTATTTCACAGAAGCCGTATCTGAGCAGCTCAGGTCTTCAAACCAAGAAGCAGAAAACCATTGGGCAAACTGATGGAAGGAATTCACTCCGTTTCAGCTGCGTCACCGGAAGGAGCACGAGGTGACCCCAAAATGCAAGAATAAAAGTCTGAAGTCCACCTATGAGAGCAAGTGCAACGTATAAAAAGGCAACTAAACAAGTTTGGTGATGCAATGTAAATACTCAAAAGGATTGGGAGAGGATCCCAGGCAAAGGTGAGAAAACGTGTGACCCTCAAACACAAGGCGGTGAGACTGTTGGATGCTGTCAACGAATGCATAGCGACAAGTGCGTTCATCTAACGGGTCCACCCAAGAGTGGCGAGAAGCGAGTGAACCGCTGGTGATGCCAAACACAGAAATGTAGGAGCCTGTGGAGTAAATACAAGAGCGGAGCTGTGAAGACCGGAATGCAGCAAAGAGGTTTCAGACCACGGGTTCTACCCAAGAGCTACAGAAGGTCCAACCCAAGGAAGCCACAAAAGCATCACCTATAGCAGCCAAATGGAGTCCACACAAGAGCATCTGGGTTTAACCCAGGACGCAGCCTAAAGATCTGGTACCCTGAACTGTGGAGTGCACGTGTGGTGGAACTCAAAAGATAAAAGGTACCAAAGTAATTTATGAGATGCACCATGGAGCGAAGTTACAGCTAAACTCTTGCATGCACCAGAGATAAAATAAAAATGGCTTGTGGCCACTCCTTTTCATTCTCAGCTGCTAAACACTGTAGATCATGGCATCCTTTCCCTTGAAACCTCACTAACTATCTTAATCTTAGGAAACAGCTGAAGATCTCACTGTTACACATTTTGTTTCCGGCTGGCTTCGCTGAATCTTGCCTTCCCTCCCTAGCAAAGGTCTGAAGCGCGCTTGACAGCCAAATGATCTAGTTGGTCGATTAAACAATGGAAAAGGAGATGGAAAACCATAGCTGTACATCAGAGTTTTCAGAAAATTAAAGGTGTTAAAGTTTGGGTCCAAACACCGGCCGTACATTCCATTTGTTGTTCTCCATTGGGGACCAGGAGAAGTTCAGGAAGAAGTCCTTGCAAGATGGGTCTTGCAGTGTGTGTCACCTGCAGCGTTTTGAACGTACATCCTGGGACAGGGAATACCACGTGGTCAAGAAGTGAAAAAAGCATTGGCAGTCCAAGATGGAGGTGCTTGGTCCAATGGAGGAATGGCTTGTTTAACATGGGCAGGCATCTGACTGCAGTGATTCATTTTGGCTAATCCGCATATCTCTCATTGCAGCAATTGAGTGAAAACTTTACATTGACAGAGCCTGGTTTTCCTGGGGACCGGCAGGGGAACCCTGTTTTAAGCTTGATAGAGCTGCAAGTAGTGGCTGACTCTTCTGTTATAGGCGCGCTGATAATGTCCACTTCCTGCACCTTACTTGAACAGTTCATCTCTAAAAGGAATAGGAGCGGTGAAGGAGTCTGCTCCCTTAGGGCAGGTTGACCCTCTGGCCAGACAGAAGAATCACAGACTTGGTTAGGTTTACAGGAAGCAGCCTTTTGCCCTCACCTGCTCGAGGTGTGGTCCCCTCCTGCTTTGCTGCATGCCTATCTGCCTGCCCAACCTCCCTCCCACCACCAGACCCCACCCGGGCTACAGTCCCAGCAATCCTGGAGATGGGGCTTGCTGGTCGGCACTTTTTGCACCTCCCAGCACCAAATAAAGATGACCAGTGGCTCCCACATCGCAGGACACTCACGGGCGACACACAGGCCAAGGACGGGCTCTTCCGCACCTATCAGAGCCCAGAGGAGGCCAGGGTGGGCCACCCCTCTTACGCCTGACCCCAACAGAAGGTACTGTGCCGCTGTGCCTGTGTCACTTGCTGTCCCACCACCACCTGCTTTCCCTCTGCTGCCTGCTGTCTGTTCCGCTGCCACCTGCTGTCCCCATCCTGTGCTGCCCATTCCCCACCCTGAGCCCAGCGCTCTGGCCCAACAGGACCACTAGAACCACTTACCAGGTCCACCAATGGTGGCAGGTCCACCAAACAGCTAATGCACCACCGGTTGGACAACGGCCACCACCAGTGCCTCCATCCCTACCGCCACCCAACCGTACACTACAAAGGCACTCCTGGACCTGGACCCCGCACGCTCAAACAGCTGCCTCTCCTCCTTCCCATGATCCACCAAAGGACCCTCCACCTGCCAACACTGCCACTTCTCCTGCAACTCATCAGACAAAAGATCCCACACCACTCTTGTCCACAAAACCAAAATCACCCCACAACTACTCCATTGTATCCTACTCAACACTCACGAATTCTGCAACATGCCACAGAAATCTGGGACACCATCACCACTCTCTCCACAGACGTTGCCTTCATCATCGAAACCTGGCTGAACCCCTCCTCGAACTCTGATATCACCACCACCACTCCCAAAGATGATACCAGGAGACCGCACCGACAAACAAGGCGGAGGCATTGTCATCCTCTTAAAGGAAACTATCTGATGTACAATCTTCATCGACAACCCCATGCCTCTCATGGATCACCTCAACTTCCTACTAGAAACTTATGCAAGGACCACAATAAGAGGCACCCTAGCCTAAGGAGCCCCGGACACCGAGCAACATTGTGCGGTTCCATCCCCAACCTCAATGCCCCCCAGCAATCGACTCTCACCACTACGTTAATCTCGGCAACCTCAGCTGCAACATCAATGACCCCAGCGATGCCAACTCCATCTCCCTCCTGGGGAACCTGGACAACATCAGCCTCACCCAACTTGTCAATGAACCTACACACGAAGCTGGACACAAACTCACCTGACTGACCACGCCATCATACACTTCACCGTCGCCGACGCCCAGCACACCATCAATAAGCATCACATCTCTTCCCACCGTAGCTGGAACAAGGTTGATGAATGCCAATGGACACAGGCCCTCAACTCCACCCAACCCAAAGCCTCAGCAGACCTTGGCCAGGTCATCGAACATGTTGCTGCCTGAATCATTGACCGTGCCGACTGTCCTCCCACTGAAACCTACTAAACCCACCAAACTCCAAACATGCCAGCTGGTACATCCCAGAACTCAGGATGACCAAACACAACTGCCCCCAACTGGAGAAACAATAGCCCACCACCAAGAACTCTTCAAAACACTCAACGAATTCTCCAGCCCAACAGCTACTGTGAGCCCCATCCACCCCTGCCAGACCTCCATGACACCGTCTCAGACTACTTCCACAGCAAGATCACCAACATCCACAACAATTTCGACCTCCAACCAGCCCCTCTCAACCCGAATGACCTAAGCAAACCAGCAAAAACCAGCCAAACCACTACCACCTGGTCTCCTCTCATGGCCCTGACCACGTCAGCCATCGACTCCAGAACGCCCACTGACCCCTGCCCCCATCACCTGTACAGCCTTGCAACAAACCCTACCAGCATGCATCACACCAGCATCCTCTGCTACCTGTGCGATCTCCCTGCTCCACTACCCAGTCAAAGTACTTGAAAGCCATCAACCAGCAGCTCACCGAATTCCTGGAACATAACCACCTAATGACCGCCTCACAATCAGGATCCTGGGCAAACCACAGCACTGAGACCGTGCTGATTACTGGCACAGACTACATCAGAACACTCCTCAATCCTTCTTGACCTCTTCGCTGCCTTCGACACCGTGTCCCACAGCACCCTCATCAACCGACTCTACAACATAGGCATACAGTAGGATGCCCTGAAGTGGATCACCTCCTTCCTTATAGAATGCACAGAGGACATCATACTACCTCCCTTCACCTGCACACCCAAAGACCTCCTATGCATTATACTAAAAGGATCATCCCTCAGCCCCACTCTGTTCAACATCTACATGACACTCTCTTGCAGACATCTCTCATTTTACGGACTGCACATAATCTCCTACGCAGACAACATTCAATTGATCCTCTTGGTCAACTTAGACAAAACTGAGTTGCTTATCTTAGGAAAGACCACCTCCTCATGGGACCGCAGCTGGTGGCCTACAGAACTCAGACCCCCACCAACTCTACCAACCATGCACGCAACCTCTGCATCATCCTTCACAGCCAACTGACGATGAAACAACAAGTCAACACACCACAGAGTCTTCAGATGGATCCCTACCAACACCAGAAAGACCGTGACTCAGGCCCGCCTCACCAGCTATCTCGACTACGGCAACTCCCTCTATGCCGGCATCTCCACTCAGCTCCTCATAAGACAACAAACAATACAGAACGCCGCAGACAGACTCATCCTGGACCTTCCCAAATTAATAGATAATGGTTTGTACTGCGCGCACCTCGTTTTTGAAACAATAAATCCTAAATCTAATTTTAATCCTATGTTTAGTGTGGGCGTGCTGGAGGGGAAAGGAGGTACCTACCTCCTTGATATGAGAATCAGCCAAATATTTCGGATGTATGACGTTACAACGCATGCTTTTACCACGCATGCCTTTACAACGCGGTTTTTACAACGCATGCCTTTACAACGCATAGTGCTTTGGGGCGCTGGATAGTAAATAGTTTAATTTACTATTCCAACTCCAGTCCCCGTGGATAGTAGGGAAGGTGTTGGATAGTGAATTAAACCTATTCCCTATCCTAGAGCGCCCCCCAGCGCAATGCGTTGTAATGGTTTGCGTTGTAAAAGTTGCGTCATAAAGGCACTGCGTGGTAAAAGTTGCGTTGTAAAGGATGTTTCCCAAATATTTCAAGTGTCACCGATCACTTGACCCTGCCCGCACTGCGTGTTGCAAACAATGATTTGCCAAATGTATACCCACAAAATTCTAGAAACTTTCATCCATTTCATATAATTATCATACATCATACATTGCGTGAACAATGTCATACAAAGAAACATTACACAAAATAAGTTGTGTTTAAACCAATATTCATTTGGTCTGTACAATTACTTTTTAACAAAAATTACAATGATATTAACAAATGTGACTGAACATATGAAATTCATTTGTCGTTTATCCCAAAATGCATTTCGGGATGCAGCATCCCCGCTTCAGGGCAACTGTGGAATTAAAACATAAATCAAAACATAAACGTTTTTTTCTTTGTCGCACAACCGTAGTGGAACAAATCACATGTGACTGTCTCCCAAGAATCTGCTAAAAAGGAATTAAACACTGCTGCCTGGTTGTATAGCAGACCTTCGCCAAAATAAAACACCCAGTGCGTGAGTGAAAGAAAGAACTTACTTTAGCAGTACCACTTACCAACAATAAATTAAATGCAACCGTATAGCACTGTGAAAGCCCAGCCCAGCTCGTGATGCAATGTGTACTGAAACCTAAGAACGAATAATTGTTCAAAAAACTAATTACCAAAAATAACTGCTTCAATCACTGCCATCTGTTAGCCAAACGAGTTACCCTAAAACAATGGTGCCAGCTGAAATATCTGTGAACTGTAGGCCTGAGCGGTACATTCCAATCCGCTCGAGGAATTTCGGTAATTTCTCGTTCCGCAGAGACCGCAAAATCGCCCAAAATTCTGCGTTCCGTGACTTTGCGGAATTTTTTGCTTGTTCGCTTTCTCAAAATGCGTGTTTGAGATATTTCCCCCCGAGCACACAAACAGCGACTGCGAACAGGAAAAAAGCATCATGAACAAGCAATTCCGCGTGTTCATGAAATTTCAGCGTGTTCGCGGAGATTTTTTACCATTTTGCGGAGATTTTCAGAACGCGACGACGCAAATTCTGCCCACCCCAAAACTCCACTGGTCCTCCCCAAGGGTAATCACTGAAAAATATGGGTGCGCTATGAGCATCTAAAATAGAACAATCCTGGGTAATATGGCTGAAATAACTGCATCAAAAGTGATTTATTGATCCAATCTCGCAAATATCCTGACGACGAACCACTTCCATAAAGCGAGCGTGTTCTCACTCTAGAGCGTTAACTTCAGTAGTGTTCTTAACCCTTTTGATGCTCATGACGAGCTGAGCTCGTCATGACACCTGCAAAATGGCAATTTTCAGCACAGGGGGGGGAAAACGCCTAGCAGCCAAGGTGTTAATATGCTGAGAATAGCTTGATGCAAGCAGGAAAAAACAATTAACAATAACCTTATGAGGATGTTCATTATAAACCAGTAACAAAACTTAGTCTCAACTAGGCCTCATACATAAATATTTGGTTGATCCTCCCCAAATTAAACCACATTGACCCCACCTGAGAGACATCCACTGGCTCCCCATCCAAAAGAGATGCCAGTTCAAGATCCTCATGCACATGACCGACGACCTGCCAACCACAACCAGTGACTGAACTTCAACCAATGCTCTAGACACATCCGCTGCTCCTCACTTGCCCTTGCACCCCCCCCCCCCCCTTCAACCGTCGCAGCCGCAGGTGTGCCGCTCCTTCTCCTATGTCGCCGCCAAGACCTGGAATGACCTTTGTGTCCATCTCCGTACATCACCCTTGCTAGCAGACTTCAGAAAGAGACTCTAGAACTAGCTCTTCGACGCAGACACAGCGCCCAGATACCCCGAGTGGGTGACAGTGTTGCACAGTACAAATGCTGTTTGATGGATTACTTCTGGGTGCACTTTGTGTGCTAAACCGGATCCCCATTTGCCCTGAGCCTAACACCAGGTGCTTTGCTCCCACAACCTTGTGGCCTGCTCGTGAGCAACCACCAACCGGAGGCCCTCTATTCTCCATTGGATAACATTGGGCCTCAGCACTCTGCACCAGGCCATCCTAGTGCCGCTGAGAGTGCTTTCAGGGTGCCTCGTGACCCTGGGGGAACCCTGGTTCTAATCCCAGAATACCAACTCCCACAAACAAGTACTTCAGTGTGGAGTTGGGTTGTGTGAAAACTTAAAAACTGCATATGTGTAAAACTGAATTACTTACCTTTTGACTAGGAAATGTTTCCGTGTGATATCTAGGCGTACCACACTGATTAGCAAAAGTAACTTAAAAAGTAATCAAATAAGTAATGTGCACAGTAATCTGTGAAGTAACTAAAAAGTAATTACGAACTGTTGACTTACCTTTAATTCAACCAACTGCATTTAAACCTGCATTCATCTGAAAAGCATTGCATGGAATTTTGCAAAGTATTATTTCACTTACCTGCACCTGGCTTGGTTCTAGATGTAAAATAACACAATAATATTTTTGATACAAACAAATTGGTCTGAGTTCAGTCTTTGAGTATGTGACATCATTTCTTGACTGAGTGTGTTCAGCAAATGCTTAACACTACTCTCTGATAAAGCCTTACTGCTCTCCCACACTACCACAAATAGAGAGTAAGGTGCTCTCTACTTTGACCTCTGCCTACCTGTGGGGTTCCACTGCACTCTGTGCACACTATACCTCACTTTGGTATAGTACATGCAGAGACAGCTTCCTACAACCGGATGCTATGGTTAACCTCTACCTGTCATTGTTTGCAGGCTGTACAGCGGGCGTGGAGAGGTGTTAGTCAGGAACAAATGCTAATGTTAATCTTTACGTTTCTTTGTTTGCAGGCCCTACAGAGTGTGTGGAGGCTTGTTAGAGAGGAGTGAATGGTACGGTTCACCTCTCATTGTCTTTGTTCGCAGGCTGTACAGAGGGCGTGGAGGGGTGTTAGTAAGGAGCTGATGCTATGGGTAATCTCTCCTGGGCTTTGTTTGACGGCCATAGAGAATGGGCGTGAAGGAGTGTAAGTGAGGAGTGGGTGCTATCATTAACCTCTCAGTGTCTTTGTTTGACGGCCGTAGAGAGGGCTTGAAGGGGTGTTAGTAAGGAGTGGGTGCTAACATTAACCTCTCAGTGTCTTTGTTTGACGGCCGTAGAGAGGGCTTGAAGGGGTGTTGGTAAGGAGTGGGTGCTATCATTAACCTCTCAGTGTCTTTGTTTGACGGCCGTAGGGAGGGCTTGAAGGGGTGTTAGTAAGGAGTGGGTGCTAACATTAACCTCTCAGTGTCTTTGTTTGACGGCCGTAGAGAGGGCTTGAAGGGGTGTTAGTAAGGAGTGGATGCTATCATTAACCTCTCAGTGTCTTTGTTTACAGGCTGTACAGAGGGTGTGGAGGGGTGTTAGTAAGGAGTGGATGCTATAATTACCCTCTCATTGTCTTTGTTTACAGGCTGTACAGAGGGTGTGGAGGGGTGTTAGTAAGGAGTGGATGCTATCATTAACCTCTCAGTGTCTTTGTTTGCAGGCTGCACAAAGGGTGTGGAGGGGTGTTAGTAAGGAGTGGAAGCTATCATTACCCTCTCATTGTCTTTGTTTACAGGCTGTACGGAGGGTGTGGAGGGGTGTTAGTAAGGAGTAACCTCTCAGTGTCTTTGTTTACAGGATGGACAGAGGGTGTGGAGGGCTGTTAGTAAGGAGTGGATGCCATAGTTAACCTCTCAGTGTCTTTGTTTACAGGCTGTACAGAGGGTGTGGAGGGGTGTTAGTAAGGAGTGGATGCCATCGTTAACCTCTCAGTGTCTTTGTTTACAGGCCATACAGAATGCTTTGGAGGGGTGTTAGTAAGGAGTTGGTGCTATGGTTAACCTCTCAGTGTCTTTGTTTGACGGCCGTAGAGAGGGCTTGAAGGGGTGTTAGTAAGGAGTGGGTGCTATCATTAACCTCTCAGTGTCCTTGTTTACAGGCTGTACAGAGGGTGTGGAGGGGTGTTAGTAAGGAGTGGGTGCTGTCATTAACCTCTCAGTGTCTTTGTTTACAGGCTGTACAGAGGGTGTGGAGGGGTGTTAGTAAGGAGTGGATGCTATCATTAACCTCGCAGTGTCTTTGTTTGCAGGCTGCACAGAGGGTGTGGAGGGGTGTTAGTAAGGAGTGGAAGCTATCATTACCCTCGCATTGTCTTTGTTTACAGGCTGTACGGAGGGTGTGGAGGGGTGTTAGTAAGGAGTAACCTCTCAGTGTCTTTGTTTACAGGCTGTACAGAGGGTGTGGAGGGGTGTTAGTAAGGAGTGGATGCCATCGTTAACCTCTCAGTGTCTTTGTTTACAGGCCATACAGAATGCTTTGGAGGGGTGTTAGTAAGGAGTTGGTGCTATGGTTAACCTCTCAGTGTCTTTGTTTGACGGCCGTAGAGAGGGCTTGAAGGGGTGTTAGTAAGGAGTGGATGCTATCATTAACCTCTCAGTGTCTTTGTTTACAGGCTGTACAGAGGGTGTGGAGGGGTGTTAGTAAGGAGTGGATGCTATAATTACCCTCTCATTGTCTTTGTTTACAGGCTGTACAGAGGGTGTGGAGGGGTGTTAGTAAGGAGTGGATGCTATCATTAACCTCTCAGTGTCTTTGTTTGCAGGCTGCACAAAGGGTGTGGAGGGGTGTTAGTAAGGAGTGGAAGCTATCATTACCCTCTCATTGTCTTTGTTTACAGGCTGTACGGAGGGTGTGGAAGGGTGTTAGTAAGGAGTAACCTCTCAGTGTCTTTGTTTACAGGATGGACAGAGGGTGTGGAGGGCTGTTAGTAAGGAGTGGATGCCATCGTTAACCTCTCAGTGTCTTTGTTTACAGGCTGTACAGAGGGTGTGGAGGGGTGTTAGTAAGGAGTTGGTGCTATGGTTAACCTCTCAGTGTCTTTGTTTGACGGCCGTAGAGAGGGCTTGAAGGGGTGTTAGTAAGGAGTGGGTGCTATCATTAACCTCTCAGTGTCTTTGTTTACAGGCTGTACAGAGGGTGTGGAGGGGTGTTAGTAAGGAGTGGGTGCTATCATTAACCTCTCAGTGTCTTTGTTTACAGGCTGTACAGAGGGTGTGGAGGGGTGTTAGTAAGGAGGGGGTGCTATCATTAACCTCTCAGTGTCTTTGTTTACAGGCTGTACAGAGGATTTGGAGGGTGTTAGTAAGGAGTGGGTGCTATCATTAACCTCTCCGTGTCTTTGTTTACAGGCTGTACAGAGGGTGTGGAGGGGTGTTAGTAAGGAGTGGGTGCTATCGTTAACCTCTCAGTGTCTTTGTTTACAGGCTGTACAGAGGGTGTGGAGGGGTGTTAGTAAGGAGTGGGTGCTATCATTAACCTCTCAGTGTCTTTGTTTACAGGCTGTACAGAGGGTGTGGAGGGGTGTTAGTAAGGAGTGGGTGCTATCATTAACCTCTCAGTGTCTTTGTTTACAGGCTGTACAGAGGATTTGGAGGGTGTTAGTAAGGAGTGGGTGCTATCATTAACCTCTCCGTGTCTTTGTTTACAGGCTGTACAGAGGGTGTGGAGGGGTGTTAGTAAGGAGTGGGTGCTATCATTAACCTCTCAGTGTCTTTGCTTACAGGCTGTACAGAGGGTGTGGAGGGGTGTTAGTAAGGAGTGGGTGCTATCATTAACCTCTCAGTGTCTTTGTTTACAGGCTGTACAGAGGATTTGGAGGGTGTTAGTAAGGAGTGGGTGCTATCATTAACCTCTCCGTGTCTTTGTTTACAGGCTGTACAGAGGGTGTGGAGGGGTGTTAGTAAGGAGTGGGTGCTATCATTAACCTCTCAGTGTCTTTGTTTACAGGCTGTACAGAGGGTGTGGAGGGGTGTTAGTAAGGAGTGGGTGCTATCATTAACCTCTCAGTGTCTTTGTTTACAGGCTGTACAGATGGTGTGGAGGGGTGTTAGTAAGGAGTGGGTGCTATCATTAACCTCTCAGTGTCTTTGTTTACAGGCTGTACTGAGGGTGTGGAGGGGTGTTAGTAAGGAGTGGGTGCTATCATTAACCTCTCAGTGTCTTTGTTTACAGGCTCTACAGAGGGTGTGAAGGGGTGTTAGTAAGGAGCAGGCGCTATGGTTAACCTCTTTGTGTCTTTGTTTACAGGCTGTACAGATTATGATTGGCCTGGCTTGCATCTCCTTAGCAGTGATATACTGCTTTGTACTACAAGGCAACATGTTCTACACCAAGAGCGGGTTCTGGACTGGGGTCGTGGTGAGTAAACACTGAGGTCGGGGCCACAAAAGAGAATGGACAATATTCATGAAACAAGATTATAGAAGGGGAGGGTCTTGGAGCAAACGTCATTTCAGTCAAACACTAGAAGGGCCATGGCTATGGGCTCTAGCTGGCAGAATATTGGTTAAATAAGAAAACTGGGAATTTGAGGGTCTGTAGGGACAAATTAGGATGGTAGTGTAAATTAAATAGGGAAGGTGAGATCTGTTCAAAAATCTGAAAATGTAAATTTAACATTTGTGAAAACCTACATATATTTTTAGACCTAAAATTTTCGGGGGAGAGGGTGAGTAGTAAAGTCTTCGTCTGGTAGGCAAATTGCAAACCTCAGCTTCCACGTGACAGAGGGCCATATGTATCAAGCCAGATTGACTTCGCAAACGCCGAAATTCGCAGAATTTCGGCATTTGCTAATGTAAATTGGACTAATGGAATGTATCAAGAAAATCTGCGTGAAAAATAAGGAATCGCAAAATTTGCGATTCCTTATTTTGCGATTGCATTTAAGGAATCGCAAATTTTGCGATTCCTTAAACGTAATGTAAGAAGCCAAAAAAATTTGCAAATTGGCCTTAAGGAATCGCAAATTACCACCAACTTCTAGTTGGTGGTAAGTTGCAAATACCTCGAAAAATGCATATTTTTGCATTTTTCAAAGTGCCATGTGACGCACATACATGTCCTTAGGGCATGTATGTGCGCCACATGTGCACCCATGCATATTTCTGGGGTGCAACACGGTGTCCTTTGGACACCACTTCACCCTTGAAAATATTGTCAATTTGCGATTAACAAATTGCGAATCGCAAATTTCTCATTCATTCCTATGGGCCTCCTGGCCCTTAGAAATGAATGGGAAAGTATTCCTTAATTGCGAATTCACAATTTGCGAATTCGCAATTAAGGAATATCAAGAAATCGCTAACAAATTTCGATTTTCTTGATACATAGCAATTAGCGAGTCTGAAATAGCTATTTCTTAAAAATCGCTATTACAGAATCGCTAATTGCTACCTTCATACACATGGCCCAGAGTGATTAATACCCATTAACGTTAGCGACCAATCAGTGCTATAACTTTAAAGAAGAATAGGGCTTTTCTCTCTATGTAGGTAAAGGGGGGACTAAAACTGTGTCCCCCCTGTAAACTAGAGCTTGCCCACAGTCTCTGTGTACGAGAGATGATTTCAGATGCTATGGCATAGGTTTTTTTCCAGTAGGGCTTGCTTTGGGTTGTCTCAGATCTTCACAACTAGTCGGTCCCTGACTTTCTACGAGGGCTTTGCCCTTTAATTTGAGCATGTCCTAAGGAGAGCGATGCAGTGCTTCTAGGCCAAGTCTGTATACTGGTCCAGCCTTGGGTACCAGACTGGGCAGCTCGGTAGCCTAGGTTAATGAGATTGCAGCATCAAAAATGTTACTGGACCACAAATGCCAGAAACCGATCTCCCACACAGCTAGGTAGATCACTAGGAAGGGACATTTGTAGGTGAGGTGCTTCCATGTTGCACTGGCAAGACACCACACTTATACAGGTGCCCATCGTGAAGAGTCTAGGTATTAAATTGGATTGCAAGCCAACATTGACAACATTGACAAGCCAGGTGACTACAGTCATAAGGATTTGTGTGGGCCTTTTGAGGCAACTCCAGAAATTGGTACCACTCTTATAATTTCCATTTATGCGAACTGTAGTGATGGCTCTGATTGTGTCACGATTGGACTACAGCAACGCGCTATATATTGGGCTTCCAGACAAGCTGGTAGGGAAGCTTCAAGTTGTAATCAACGATGTGGCAAGACTAATCTTTAAGCTCCCAAGTCGATCACATGCCACACCTCTGCTGCAACAACTGCATTAGCTCCCAATCTATCAGAGGAATAGGTCCAAGGGCTTATGTATTGCACATAAAGCCCTGTATGGGATGGCTCCAGAATATATCAAGGTCCACCTAAGGACATGCGTGCCGGGACGCTGCCTCCGATCGTCTGAGGCAAGCCTGTTGTCCTGGCCGCGGTTTGACAAAGTCACCATGGGTGGACGAGCTTTCTTTGCATTGATTTCCCAGTTGTGGAAAAAGCTGCCGGAGAGTATGCGCTGAGAAGTCTCTCTCCCTCCATTTAGGAAAAAAACGAAAGACTCTTTTGTTCACACAGGCTTTTGGGACAAGATAAGCTCTGACGGAGTAGGTATTGGGACAGGTAACTGCTGGTGTTGTTCTTCAGTTTTCCCACAAGTGCTAAGAGACTGTTGGTGATTACTTTCCATATATAAATGGCATTTATCATAACATAACAAGTGCAACCGGGCAGATTTCCCTCTGGTAGCAAATTTTCTCTCGAATCCCTGGGCCTTCCATAGGAGTACTGGTTACTGGCTCGAAGATTGGGGTGGGAGGAGAGCAGTATTTATCCTAATCGGGTGGACACGGCAGGCAGTTGGGGACAACCCAAGTGCTGCATTGGTCAAACTTAGAAAAACCTGACAAATTCTCAAGGAGGGTGTCTTCTGGTGTTGTCCAATCTTTCTCAGGCTTTCAAGAAAGGAGTTACAGGTGAAACCATTTGAGACTAATATAAGCGATTTTTTTGATTAGAGATTAGACAGGGCCATGCTCTGGCCACCGTTGCCACTGTGACCAGCACCATCACAGGAAGATACACATCAGTGGCTTTTGTTAACAAACGGAAACCTCTTGTTAACAACACAAAGGAGTGGAAGACTGCACAGCCACCAGGTAGAACCAGTTTCGGAGGGTTCCGCTGTGATGGAGTATGTGCAGGCTGGAGGTTCAACCTTCTACAAAGCTAGTCTTCTAAAAGGAGGGCCACCATCTTTAAAGGTAGCATGCACCTGGCTTCCACATGGACCTCACCAGGTGCTGTCACCACTACATCACACACACAGCTTTCATGAAAATGGCATGCCGACACATGACCCCAGACATGGCTCTTACGTGGTTCTTTAGGCAGTAGGCATCAGCGTTACAAGGAAAGAGGCGCGTGTCCCTTCTGTACTAACCACCGTCAGTCACTGGATAGCATAGGCTGGGGGGCAGGAGCGACCCTCACTCACAATGTGGCACAAACCTTGCATTTGCGGCCCGCTTCCCTCAGGAAGCAAAAACAGCTCTGATAATGACCCATACCGGATACGGTTGAACGCCTTCTGTAGTCTCATCACATGACTGTCCAGGTCAGTGGGGGATAAGCACGAGGCTAGTCAGAGGGAACATCAGCCCCTTCGAGCTCCCAGCGATGAAGGGATCAGAATGACTCTTCTCTGCTAGGTGGTTCTAATCTACACAGACCACTTGACCACTAGGCTTCAATAAAGAAACAAGGGGGTCCACAGACACTCCTGCTACCCAGAAAGGCACAGCAGGTTTAGCATCGGACACTCGTACCACCAACACCTCCTAGCCGAACACCTGTCGGGTATTGACACAGACTTAGGGTGCAACCCCTAAGGGGGGTGTGGGATGCAGGGTTGCAGTATTTGTGATTGGCCCGGTTTGAACACGATTTGTACATATGGGAGTGAATATTGGTGGACTGAGTGACCGGTTTCCTAATCAACCCCCTGTTCCTATTAGCATTAATACAGTATCCTTTGTTCTCTGGAGCCTTCTAGGGAAGACCTACAGACTTTAGAACGTTTTTGGTGGATGAAATGCCTAAAATCTTTTTGGTTTTCAATTAAAAAATTCCTTTTAAAATAAGTCTCTATTTCTGCCAGCAACATCAGCTCATGCTTTCGACAAAGTCTGGAGGGAAACAAAGTTTATGACGCAAGACACACAACCCGGTACTTTACAACTCGGTCGTTACAATGACCGCGTTGTTACCACGCTAGTTATTACATCGCAAGTCGTTTCAACGACTTGCTCTAGGGGGCGTCCTACACCAGGGAATGTGTTGGATTTCAAATCCAACACCTTCCCTACTGTTGCACAAACTGGAGTAGGTATAGTAATTAATACTATTCATAAGTTCAGCACTCCCCCTAGAGCAAGTCATGTTGTAATGACATGTGTAGTAACAATGCGGTCATTGTAACAATCACGTTGTAAACGTGTCCGTTGTCAAAGCACACGTTGTAACGTGCTATATTCAGTCTGGAAGATTGGCAATGGTACCAGTCTGGTACAGAACATGTAGAGCTTTACTGGTTCTTAAAATACTTGCTATTTATTAAGGAATGCATGTAAATAGTCTCATTTATACAATATAATAGACATATGACATAACTGCATTTCCTTACATCTGCAATTCCTATCTTCTCCACTATTATCTCTTTGATTATGCCTGAGACATTATCTTTTCCATCCCCAGTTCATCCTGACTGGAGCAGTCTCCATCATTGCAGAAAAGCGTGCCAGCCTCATCTGGGTAAGTGTTTCAGCACTTCCACCAACCACTTGCACTTATGAACTACTTTAAGTGAGTGGTCTTATGAGGGATACACCGCATTGAGACATGGAGAAGTGATGCTGGCATGGCATGGAGACGTGGTGCTGACATGGCATGAAGACGTGGTGCTGGCATGGTATGGAGATGTGATGCTGGCATGGCATGGAGACGTGGTGCTGATATGCATGAAGACGTGGTGCTGGCATGGTATGAAGACTTGCTGCTGGCATGGCATGGATATGGTGCTGGCATGGCATGGATGCATGGTGCTGGCATAGCATGGAGATGTGGTGCTGGCATGGTATGGAGATGTGATGCTGGCATGGCAAGGAGACATGGTGCAGGCATGGCATGGAGAGATGGTGCTGGCATGGCACTAAGGCATGGTGCTGGAATGGCATGGAGACGTGGTGCTGGCATGGCATGGAGACATGGTGCAGGCATGGCATGGAGAGATGGTGCTGGCAGGGCACTAAGGCATGGTGCTGGAATGGCATGGCGACGTGGTGCTGGCATGGCATGGAGATGTGGTGCTGGCATGGCATGGAGACATGGTGCAGGCATGGCATGGAGACATGGTGCTGGCATGGCACTAAGGCATGGTGTTGGAATGGCATGGAGACGTGGTGCTGGCATGACATGGAGATGTGGTGCTGGCATGGCATGGAGGCATGGTGCAGGCATGGCATGGAGAGATGGTGCTGATATGGCATGAAGACGTGGTGCTGGCATGGCATGGAGACATGGTGCTGGCATGGCACTAAGGCATGGTGCTGGCGTGGCATGGAGACATGGTGCAGGCATGGCATGGAGACATGGTGCTGACATGGCATGAAGACGTGGTGCTGGCATGGTATGGAGATGTGATGCTGGCATGGCATGGAGACGTTTTGCTGATATGCATGAAGACGTGGTGCTGGCATGGAGACATGGTGCTGGCATGGCACTAAGGCATGGTGCTGGCATGGCATGGAGATGTGGTGCAGGCATGGCATGGACACATGGTGCCGACATGGCATGAAGACGTGGTGCTGGCATGGTATGGAGATGTGATGCTGGCATGGCATCATGGTGCAGGCATGGCATGGAGACATGGTGCTGACATGGCATGAAGACGTGGTGCTGGCATGGTATGTGCAAGGCCTGGGGGTCTCTAGTTGGCTGAGGTATGTATCTTAGGCCAAATAGGGACCCTAGCTTCTAATTCAGGAAAAGGAAGGACACCTTCTCAGATAGCCCCTGCTCACCCCCTCGGTAGCTTGGCACGAGCAGCCAGGCTTATCTCCAAGGCAAATGTGTAAAGTATTTGCAACCACGCTTTCAGTAACCCAATGATAACACCACAAAAGGACTCCACACGAGTTTCATAAACAAACAATTATGGGCCCGATGTAGGTAAAATTGATTTACCGATTTTAAATTACTGAATTTTACCGATTCGGTAATTTAAAATCGGTAAATCAATGGGTCCGATATGTAGGTATTTCAGATGTGCTGGAATACCGAATCGGATGAATTCGGTATTTACCGATTCGGTAAATACCGAATCGGTAATGCCCATTCATTCCTATGGGCTTTGAAGCCCATAGGAATGAATGGGCATTACCGATTCGGTATTTACCGAATCGGTAAATACCGAATTTCTCAAGGGTGCAGGGGGTGTCACTTTGACACCCTCTGGCACCCCCAAAACAGGCACAGGTGCCATGTGGCAGGCATACCTGCCCTAAGGGCAGGTCTGCCTGTCACATGACATAGGTGTGCATGCACACATGTGCATGCACACCGGAATCGGTATTTTACCATGAAGTTGGATTTCATGGTAAAATACCGATTCGTTAAGGCTCCTGGGACTCTGAAGAGTCCCACCTACATATGGGTGGCTCCGATTCGAAAGTTACCGAATCGGTAACTTTACAGAATCGGTAAAGTTACCGATTCTGTATTTTATAGAATCGGTAACTTTAACGATTCGGTAAAGTTACCGATTTGGTAATATAGTGCACCTACATGTCAAATCATGTATACCGATCGGTAACGGCCGAAAATACCGATTTTCGGCCGTTACCGACCGACCTACATCGTGCCCTTTATGGTTATATAAAAAGATATACAATGAGACTACACAACAAAAATCGAACATGTGCATATTTGTAATATTACCCCTGGCTGGTTATTAGGCCAGCAGGCCCTCGTAAGTTCTTGAAGTATTAATTAGCAATTCACAATAAGTCCTAATCCAATGCTAAGCAGTTCAAAATGCAAGAATCAGGCACTTCGTAATGTAAAAATAATGCAGTTCCTTATGCAACAATCAGGCAGCTCATAATGCCAAAACAATGCAATTCGTAATGCAACAATCCGGCCGTTCTTAATGCCAAAATAATGTACTCCGGCACCAATCGTGCTGCTCGGGACAGTCTCTATGCCACTCTTACTGACTTGCGATTGGCTACTGCTAAAATTAGCCCCCAACACGGTTTGGGATGGAAAACAAGGTGTAGCTCCACACTCCAGCCCTGGTACTCCTCGGCATGTACGGGCCGCAATACGGACTTCAGCGGAGGCTCGCACAGCAAAGTGAGGAAAGGCCGAGAGCATCTCACTCGTAGCCTGCATCCTGCCCCAGGCACGACTCATATGCATGCTTGCTGAGCGTTACCTGGGGAGTACGATCTCACTCTCCTCTCCTCTTCCTCGTGGCTTGGGCCTCCAATGCGACTACATTGATCTTGGTAGTGTAACACCCCACCCCGACAATGGGGATGGTTAAATCAGCAAACTGCAGGCCAGCCCCAGAACACACAGCAAGGGTCAGTCCTTTCCTTCTCTTCAATTGTTTCTTCCTTGGCAGAGGTTCCACTTGACCACGAAGTAGTTTCAATCCTTTTCAGTCTTGAACAATCCAATGTTCAAGTCTTTGTATTCAGGGGGGGGCACTGACCTCTGCCCAAACCAGTTCTGGGTGTCTCCCTGCCAGTGGTACCTTCTGGATCCTCAATCACTCAGCAGGAGATGGAGCCATTGCTTTGAGGCGGCAGCCCAGGCCTCTTCACCTCCAGGAGCTACTCCTCCCCCCTACACTCAAGATGCAGGTCAGCCTGTTGCTGTCTCACTTCATCCCTGGCTCAAGACATTACCCAGATCCTATCACATTCAAATCCAGACAGTCAATCCACAGCCAGGCAAAAACACACAGAATTGTTAGAACACAAAAAAACAGCCACTTCTAAAAGTGGAATTTCTAAACACACAATGCAAAAACCACCTTCACAAAAAGATGTGTTATTAAATTGTGAGCTCAGGCACACTAAACTACACCTCTCCATCTTAAGCCTATGGGAAGATAGGCTGGTGACATATTACACAGCCTCCCCCATTCTGTCCTATGGGCAAGATGGCCTTTCAACAGTGAAAAACGAAATGGAGCGTATTTCACTGTCAGGACATGGTACACACCTCAGTACATGTGCTACCTTTCACATACACTGCACCCTGTCCAGGGGGGTACCTTGAGCCTACCATAGGGGTGTCTAATTTCATAAAAAGGGAATGGTAATGCCTGGCAAGTGGGTGCACTTGTCCTGACAACAAGGCAGTTTAACAAACTGTGCGCAGGCACTGCAGTGGCAGGCCTGAGTTCCCTCTTTAAGGCTACTGGTATGGGTGGCACAATTAGTTCTGCAGGCTCACTAGTAGCATTTGTGTTACCAGCCCTGGCACACATAGTGCACTTTACTAGTAAAACAAATATACCAATTATGGACAACCATTTACCATAACACTTTATACAGGGAGCACTTGCACTTTGACACTGGTCAGCAGTGGCAAAGTGCCCAAGGCATCTAAGTCACCAAAATGAAATCCATCCCAGTATCAAAAATAGAGGTGGTAGAGGCAAAAAGTCAGGGGTAATCACGCCAAGAAATACCAGGACTAACAGTATGCATATGTGGTGCTGGCATGGCATGAAGACATGGTGCTGACATGGAGACATGGTGCTGGTTTTGACATGGTATGGAGACATGGTGCCAACATGGCACTGACCCATGATGCTGACATGGCATGAAGATGGTAACTCCTGCGTATACAGAACCCAGACCCTCGTGTGCAGCTAGTATTAAGCCTAATTTGCAATCCATGTTTGGTATTTAGTCTATCCCCCATTCCTGGAATCTGAGCACTTGGAATGTTATTAGTATCTAACTTGTAGGAGTACTTGAATGGAAATGTCTTTAGTACCGCTGAGTTGTTGCGTGTAGCAATATCTGCTTCCATTATGTCTCTGTCTATTCTCATCTTAGAAGGAGTGATTGCAGCTATGGCAGCAGTTCGTACTGCCCCTTTTGCTGCTTCACCAGCCAATGAATTCCCTTCAACATGAACGCTATCAGCTGAGCTTTTGATAGTTCACTTTTCAACTCTGCTATCTGTTCCCATAGAAATGTATGCTTGATTGTTCAATCTTTTGAGTCTTTAAACCCATTCTGACCCCAGTAGTGGAGATATTAATTATACGACTCGATACAGTCAATTGAATTTCACACTACCAGTGTTGGGAATTCTCAATTCGTATTTATTAGTGCCAGTAATAGTGATTTTAATTCTGCCAGGTGTCATGCAGTCTCCTAGAGGCTGTGTCTTCGTACTGTTAGGATGGAACTTGCCTTCCTGCGTACGGCCCTTCACAATCGCACACACAGCACTAAATTGTTGTTTACTTCATCAATGTAAATAATATATTCATACTGATCTAGAGTCATTATTTAATTTGGGAGAGGATATTCTTGTTTGCATTGCAGGAATGCTTGGGTTTTAAGTGTAGTCTCAAATTTGTAGTCTACATCTGTTGCAGTAAGAGAATTAGCCCATTCTATCCATCTTGGATGTAAAGCTTTAGCATTGGAACGCTTGCCTTTGTAACAGCCTCTAAGGCGAGTACTAGAGTTACAACACTTATCAGTTTCCCCTGGGCCAGAGCTCTTTCTCTCACTACAGCAGTCTGTACTGTTGTCCAAAAAATTACTGTTGAAGCAAAACGCATTTCTGCGTTTGTATACTAGTGTGATTTATGTGCTATTGGTACAGTTTGACCTTCATTGAAGGTTAGGTACGTGTTCCCCGATCGACCCGCTATAACACGGATTGCCAAATTTGTTGTGTTTACACGTGTTTAGGTGTTTGGAAGCTATCATATCAACTTATAGGGAACAAAGGATACCTGTGTGTTCCTGTGTCCAATGTCTCACTGAAAAATCAGGTCTGATTAAGTCGTAGAAAGGTTTTACTTTTTCTACGTAATCCAAAATGTAAATTTTGCCAACAATTTGGAATCCCAATATGGATTGGACATTTTATAAAGATTTAGGAGGTTGGACAAGTGCACAATTTTCCAAAAAGTTAGCTTTAAGGCTTTTCCCTTCATTTGAAATCTCATATCCCAAAAATAGGACTTTGAAATGTGCTATTTTTGATTTTTTAAAGTTACATTTGTAGCCCTCAGAGACGAACCCCAAAATTATGTTGCTCACCCCGGTCAAATGATCCATTAAATCATCATCCGACAGATAAATATAATCCAAATAGGACAATGCCTCTTCATCCACATTCTGAAGTAACTCGGTCACCTGAGCTGAGAACAACCCAGGGCTATTTTTATTAAGCCTGAGTGGTACATTCCGTTCCGCTCGCGGAATTTGGGTCATTTCGCGTTCCGCGGAGAACGCAAAATTGCCCAAAATTCTGCGTTCCGCGACTTCACCGAATATTTTGCTTGTTTGCATTCTCAAAATGCGTGTTCAAGAGATATTTCCCCCCGAGCACACAAACAGCGATTGTGAACAGGAAAAAAGCACCTCGAACAAGCAATTGCGTGTGTTCGTGGAATTTCTGCGTGTTCGCAGAGATTTTTTACCATTTCGCGGAGATTTGCGTAACGCGATTACGCTAATTCCCCCCGCCTCAAATTCTTATACCCTTGGGTGAGTCTCAAAAATTGTCGCTGAGAATGCTGTCAAATACCTGCTTTCAGGTGCTATATTTTGGCAGAAAATCCATTTGAGGTATCTAGTTTTGTTTTGTATTTTTTCCACACAATGTTATTCATAAATGCGGCACTGTGTGCATTCTGTACTGCAAATGTTTTAGTGCATGTGTACAGATATCGGTTGTCTAAATCTAGATGGTATGAATGATCAGGTGTCATTACAGGACATAAAGGATTATTAATTGAAGAGATGCAAGTTTCTATTACACCCTGGTATACAAATTGATCTAAGATGTCTCTGGCCTGTTTTTTTGCTTCTTGTTTAATATTGTATTGTCTCTGTGAAGTCGGAGTAGTTTTTACTGGGACTACAAGGTGAGGTGTCTCAACATCCCACCTAACATGGCTGCGATATAATGCTTGAGCAAGTGCTACTGCCCACTCCTGCAAGTATGAATGTTTTAAGTATACTGGAACGAGGTCGAAAAAGCCGGTAAAATTACATTGAGCGGAACTTCAGTGTCCTCTTACGGACAGTATTCATCTGGTATTTCATCTTCAGTGTAAGATTGAAATGTATTTGTGCATGCATGTGCTGGTGGAAATTTAACCTATGAATAGAATACCTCTGTTCTGTATGACTTATGTGCCTTAATCACAAAAGTTATTGTCCCACCCCTAGCTGTGACTCCATATTCTTCTATTTGTAAAGTAAGGCAGTTCTGACATTTTCTGTAATGTTTATTTCACCTTCCTGTTCTTCCTCCCTTGCTGAAGCCGCACGTAGTGCTGGCGCAGCAGCGTCTTTGTCAGCCATTATTGGAAAAAAGAAGAAGTTTCAAGGAAACTGAAATAAGATTTTATGCACAACAGGAAACTATTTGCTCTTCAAGCTTTATAAACCTACAGCCTAGACTTAAGATATGCCTACTCAGCTGTGGCGGATTGTCCTCTTCCCACTCCAGACGTCTCTGGGTAAATGTGATTAGGGGTCTCTGAGAACAGCATGACTAACCTACTCAGATTTGACCATTAATATGTACCAAACCAAAGTTGGTGGCGCCATGTCGTGTAGTTCCTATAAACATACATAGGATCTGTGTGTTTAGTCAAGTCAAGTCAAGTCAGAAATTTATATAGCGCGCTACATACCCAGAGGGTCTCAAGGCGCTTGAGGAGGGGAGGGGAGTTACTTGTCGAATATCCAGGTTTTAAGTTGCTTTCTGAATGCTAGGTGGTTCTGTGTGAGACGTAGGTGGGTGGGGAGTGAGTTCCAGGTTTTAGCTGCGAGGTAGGAGAAGGATCGACCTCCCATGGTGGTTTTATTGATGCGAGGAATGGTAGCAAGGGCTTGGTTGGAAGATCGTAGCTGGCGAGGGGGGGTGTAAAAGGAAAGTCGTGTGTTGAGGCATTCGGGTCCAAGTTCGTAGAGTGCTTTGTGGGCGTGGGTTAGGAGTCGGAAGGTAATCCTCTTATTGACGGGGAGCCAGTGGAGGTTTTTCAGGTGGTTAGAGATATGGTCTTTGCGTGGGATGTCTAGTATGAGTCTGGCTGATGCGTTCTGGATGCGTTGGAGTTTTTTCTGGAGTTTTGCGGTGATACCGGCGTATAGGGTGTTTCCGTAGTCCAGGCGACTTGTAACCAGTGCATGGGTGACTGTCTTTCTGGTTTCGGTGGGGATCCAGCGAAATGTTTTTTTGAGCATGCGGAGGATGTTGAAGCATGAAGATGAGACTGCGTTGACTTGTCTGTTCATCGAGAGAGAGGAGTCCAGGATGACGCCCAGGTTTCGTGCGTGGTCCGTCGGGATGGGTGCTTTTCCAAGGGCCTCTGGCCACCAAGAGTCGTCCCAAGCGGAGGGGGAGGTGCCTAAGATAAGGACTTCTGTTTTGTCTGAGTTCAGTTTCAGACGGCTGTGCTTCATCCACTCTGCTACTTCTTTCATGCCTTCATGTAGGTTGGTTTTGGCGGTGTTGGGGTCTTTGGTGAGTGATAGGATCAGTTGGGTGTCGTCTGCATAGGAGATGATGTTGAGGTTGTGTTGGCGAGCGATGGTCGCGAGGGGGCTCATGTATACGTTGAAGAGGGTGGGGCTGAGTGAGGAACCTTGGGGTACGCCGCAGATGACTTCAGTGGCCTCGGACTTGAAAGGTGGGAGGCGGACTCTCTGGGTTCTTCCGGTGAGGAATGAGGTGATCCACTCCAGTGCTTTTCCTTGGATCCTGATGTTGTTGAGGCGCTGTAGGAGAGTGCTATGGCAGACTGTGTCGAAGGCTGCGGAGAGGTCGAGGAGGATGAGGGCGACATACATACACTGCAGGATTGGTGCCCAGACTGATTCCGGACACTTTCACCGGGTATGTTAGCCAGTATACCAGCTAGCTCACAAGGAGAGAATAGTTCTTGGCAACTATTAAACATGACAACCCTGTCCCAGCAGGGATCGCGGAAACATTATAGTTCTTTTTGCTCAGTCACTCGTGCTCACTTCGTCTCAGAGAAATACACAGAATAAACAGTGGGAACGTTTTCAATAAGCATTTATTGAGCCAGCATCATTCTAATGTAAATCGGTGTGGTGAAACAAACATTGAGGTTCCGTGACAATTGTAAGTGGTGTTTTCGACTCGCACGAATATGGTCGAGTCTGGTATCTATGAACCGCAAATGACGAGTTTAGTAAGTGTGCGCAGTTTCGCTGTGCTAACTTAAACCGTTCGTTTGTTATGTGGGCTTTTCATCTGTACCCACGGGTTCCATCTTAGATACGGCATCCATTTTGTCTCTTGCCCTCAAGTAGCCAGCGAACGGACGCTGTCCGCTTCGCGACCCTGGGACTCCCAAGATATTTGCGGAAGACACATGTTCTTTGTAAGTGTCTTTATGACGAGGGGGTTGCTGCTGTAAGGCAGATGGCGCCGCTCGAGGCTCATCTTGCCGCACGGACTTATTGTCTCAGCCGTGCATCTCATTAGGCACGTCCCTTTGATGCCTGTATCTCGTGTTTCTCGATACCTCCCCTTTTACACCCTTTCCGATCTCCCCACTGTCTCCGTCTTCCTCTGCACCTGTCTTCGTTCCTATTTCGATCTACTTTACTGCTGATTGGAATTTGCTAATGGTGGGAAGATGGGTTTTTACAGTTGGGAACCGCCAAATGTTTCCGCACTTATGTTCCGGACCTTGTGTGTTTCAAAGTGACCAAAGCGACCCCTCTGGGAGCTAAATGTGGGAACCGGGTTGTAAACTTTTGTGTTCAATGTTATCCTATGGGTAAAAACTGTATAAAAGGAGCGATCCACAGAACCAATTTGAAGCAGTCTCCCCGAACTACACTCGATGTACTTCCTGTGACTTCTGTGTTCCCTGCAGCAAATAAACCTTGAATCTTTGACGCCGAAGGAAGTGTCCCGTGTCTCTGTGACTTGTACGCCGGAGCAGGTTACCCACGAAGGTTTCAGGTGTTGTGCCCTGGCACCGCTGGGTCCAAAAGAACCCAGTCCTTCAGTTGGCGCCCAACACGTGGGGCTGCATCAGTGGTACCGGTCCAAGCCCGACGATCGTGAGGAACTTCGTGTGAAATCTCCGAGGGAAGGTGCACCCCGCTTCATCGATCCTGTTGTCGAAATAAGTGGCCCGAAGACTTTTCCCGCGAAGATTCCCGCCTCCTGACGGCTGCGACGGACTGCTGCCCTGACTGTAGACCTGTTTTGGCGCCTGGCGTAGACCTTGGTATAGCGAGACGATTGACGGGCCTTCCTGGTGACGCCATCGATCTTTGAGTTAAGTATTTGTGGGTCGCTCCCAGAGTTCTTGGTTGTTGACACTTTAGCGAGTGTCTTTGTTGTACACGCTGTGTGAGTGTTTTTTTCGGTGACACTTTGCTAGCGTACTTTGTTGTTGTATTGTTTGACGACTGCAGCCGCCAAAAACCGAGGGTTTTGTTCTTGCTGGGACTTGGTAAATCCCGTAACCCTTGAAGTTTGTGAAACTCGGCTAGTGTGCAAGATGCCTGGTCGCAGTACTTTGTTCAGTTGTTTTAGACCTTGTGGTGCGGATTCCCTGCTGGAGGACTCGTGTCCGATACCTCCGGTTGGAACTCCTACTTATGACTTATATAGCAAACATGGGCTAGGCCCGATTGCTTTTAACGATTATTGGATAAAATATACAAAGAAAGACGGCGATCTTCGTTGGCCACCTCACGGTAGCTTCGAAGCGTCGATCTTAGATAATTTGGAAATAAAGTTGTTCGAACGTAAATCTAGGCCGGCCATGTTTGATGCCTTTCGGTTGTGGCGAAAAGAAGCCCGACAGAAAGAAATCAGACAGAATAAACGTAGTCAGCGAGATAATGTTGCTACCATAGTGAAGAAAGCTGAGCAGTTTCAGCGTGATAAGGAGGATAAGGATAAGGAAGTGTTTGAGAGGCTACAGCGTATGTCCATAGATAAATGCTATCCTGCTTTGCCTACGGAGTCGGATAAGAAGGAAGAGGCAGTTGAGGATCCTTTAATGTCCTATCTTATGAAGTCGCCACCTCCGTACGTACAGGGTACCGCAGCTCCTGTGGTCCCTGCCGTACCTGTTCTTCCACCTATTGTTCCTCCACCAGTTCCTCAACCTGCACCCGCTCTTCCAACTATTCCTGCTCCTTTGTCTATTTCTATTCCTACTGCTCCTCCGCTTCCACATACTCCTGCTCCCGCTACTGCTCCTGTGTTGTTAACCCCTGTTGTTGCTACTGTTTCTACTCCTTCTCTTGTTAGTCCTGTGTCTTACTCTTCTCCCTCTACTCGTAATCGTAACTCTCCCCTTGCAACAAACTTCTTTCGGTCGCTCGGACCTGTTTTTGGGTCTGCTGGTTCTGATGGACCTCAGAGACGTAGCCAGCTTCCTGGTAATAGAGAACGTGTTGCGCTATATAATATGGCGATGGGTTGGATGGTAAACCCTCTTAGAAATCCACCCCGTGTTGTCCTCGAAACGTTTAATCAATTCAACATACCAACTCAGAGATATGTGTTTGATGAAATGTGCAAGTTCCTTCATGATCAGATAGCGGCCAATGCGCCTGACGAGGTGCTGACCGCCCTGTCTGAACTTCGACTTCAGTTCGCTACTGGACTGATAGTAGATACTAATGTCCGACGTGCTATTGAGCGGTTACTATCTCTTCGTCCCGCTCCTATTCCTCATGCATTGTTTGTTGAGGACATTGAGCAACAAGACGAGTCTGGCCAATATCCTATGCGTGAAGTTCCGCCGGTTTGGATACCAGCTGATAATACTGGTGCCCAGCCAGTAGCGGCACATTTCCAGAGAGTGTGGATACACCTCCCATGGAAACGATCGGAAGTGCTTCAGGTGAAACAATCTTTGCCCGATCCTCGTAAAAATCCTACTGGGTATTACAAGGAATTATCGCAGCTCGTAGACGCTACGGTAATGAATCTTGCCGATATCGACATGTTGTTTGGCAATGTCGTACCGCAACCGGTATGGGCCAAGATTCGTCACCAAGATCACGCAAATGAATTAGGTGGTGATTGGGCTGCCATTACAGCGGCAGACGCTGGACAAGTGGCTGCTACTAAACCCGATCAGTTGATTGCTGTTCTTCCCCAGCGAATCATTGCATTAATGAAAACACTTATGCCAGCTATGAGGGTCAATTGGGACAAGTTGTCAGCCTGTAAGCAGAAGAAAGATGAGAGTGTATCAGACTTCTTTACGAGGTTTGAGGAAGCATTCATTGATCATAGTGGACAGGATATGGGTACTGAGGGTGGACAACGGTTGTTTGTGGATAAATTCGTGTCGAACTTACTGCCCGATTTGAGCGTTAAATTAAGGAATTCAGAAAGTGCATGGGCCGTTTCTACCTCAGCTCAGATATTGGCTACGGCACAATATTACGAGAATAGAGAGAAAGAGGAGAATGACCGTGCTGATAAAAAGACGAAAGAGCTAAAAACTAAAGTGTTGTTACAACAAGCGTATCCGCCGCGTTCTAATCAGAGTGCGCCTCAACAGAATAGATCGCAGACGCAATCGAATCGATCGCAGCCGCGTAATGATTCCTCTTTCCAAAGATCTTCGTTAGGGTACAATCAATGTGCTTATTGTAGACAGGAGGGACACATTAAATTTGATTGTCCTGCTTTAGATGGACGTAATAGCGGTAATTCATCTAAAGGAGGCCGTGGTGGTTCACAGCACGCATCACGTGGTAGAGGTCGTGGTGCTCAGAACGACCGTTCTGACCATTCCTCAAATTCTAATAACTGTTTCGATCAACGTGGATCATCGCAAGGACGATCTGCGCAGTACAATGTAGACGATTATTACGTCGATCAGGGAACTGACGATAGTACTTACTAGGACAGCCAAAGACAAGGAGAGGGAGTGGTATCAGTTCCGGTTGATCAGAGAGGGCCTTACGTCGCAGTTGCTACATCGGGCGTCGTTGAGCCTTTTCTGTTGGACACTGGTGCAGCGAAAAGTTCTATCATGCATTCGAAACTCCCTGGCGCACCTTTGTCTGGCTTAACAAATGTTTCCGTTGGATTCTCTGGCGCCCCCGTTAGCAATCCAGTTTCACGCCCTTTGCCCCTTAAAATTGGGCCTCGTGAGCTCGAAGCTCCGTTGATTTTGACCACTGGTTGTGGTGAAAATCTTTTGGGTCTGGATTTGCTTAAACGTTTGTATGCAACTTTGTATTGTTCTCCTGCGGGTGTAAAGCTTACGTTAGGAGAGAGAGTAGTCTCTCCCATGTATTTGTCTCTCGATAAGCTTCCACCGGAATTGGATTCTCTTCCTGCGTCTTTGTGGGCGACGGGTCCAAATGACGTGGGCCTACTTGATATCTCCCCTTATGTTGTTCAGTTGAAATCGAATGTGCGATTGCCACGTATTCCCCAATACCGTATCTCCCTTGATGGTGAACGAGCTTTGTTAGCGATCATCTATGATTTGATCGAGAAAGATGTTATTGAGGAGACTCGGGGAAACGTGTGCAACAGCCCTGTACTGCCCATTCTTAAACGTACTGATCCTACCAAACCGCCTGTTTATCGTTTTGTTATCGATTTACGGGAGGTAAATAAAATTGTGGTTCCTCAATTCCCTGTTGTGCCTGACATCACGGCGCTACTGACTCTGATTCCAGCTACTGCTTCGTGGTTTTCGGTGATTGATTTGAAAAATGCGTTTTTCAGCATCCCGATTGCCGAAGAGAGCAGGGACCTTTTCGGTTTCTCTCTCGGTGGACGTAGCTTCCGGTTCAAACGCGCTCCTCAGGGCTACTGTGAAAGTCCATCGATTTACAGTCAAGCCTTGAAGGGTCAACTGGATGCGTTTAGGTTGCCGGTTGGTGCGGCTTTAATCCAATACGTCGACGACTTATTGGTGGCTGCTGATACTCAGGACATTTGCAAAATTGCTACGGTATCGTTGCTGCAACATCTCTGTGAGTTAAATCACAAGGTGTCACCTTCTAAACTCCAATATTGTTGTCAAGAAGTAACCTATCTAGGTCACTTATTGTCAAAGGAGGGAAGGAGATTGACCCCAGAGAGAATTGCAGCGATTGCGCGAATGGCTGTGCCACAAACCCAAAGAGATGTGCGTGCCTTTCTAGGTATCACGTCGTACTGCAGGCAGTGGATTCCTAATTTTTCATTGCTAGCGAAACCATTGGTGGCTCTTACGTGCAAGGATGTTTCAACTCCTTTACCATGGACGGAAGAATGTCAGAAGAGTTTTTCTGAATTACGTGATTCATTGTGTTCGGCTCCTGTGTTAGGTACCCCTGATTACAGTAAGCCGTTCACGTTATATGTTCACGAGAGGGAAGGTTGTGCTTTGAGTGTCTTAACGCAACCTTTTGGTGGTAAGCAACGTCCATGTGCATATTTTTCCTCGACCTTAGACCCAGTGGCTAGAGCATTGCCGAGTTGTTTGAGAGCAACTGCGGCAGCTGCGGTCTCCATCCGACAATCAGCAGGATTGGTCATGGATAATATGCTTACGGTGATGGTTCCGCATGCAGTCGATACTCTTTTGAATCGAACGAAAACTCAGCACTTGACGAGTGCGAGGTTATCTGGGTACGAATTGACGCTCTTGGCAAGCCACATTCAGATAAAGCGTTGTAATGTCCTAAATCCGGCAACTTTGTTACCAATTAGTGCAGAGTCAGATGAAGTAGCAGAACATGACTGTTACTTGCGGACAGAAGAGGAAACAAAAGGTCGTGTGGACCTTAAAAACACCCCATTGGAAGACCCGGATGGCACTCTGTATGTGGATGGGTCATGTTTTAAGTTGCCGAATGGCGATGTGACTACTGCTTATGCTGTTGTAACGTTGAATACTGTTGTTGAGACTGCGAGATTGAATCAGAATTCTGCCCAAGCTGCAGAGCTGATTGCTCTCACTAGAGCATGTGTGTTATCAAAAGGGAAACGTGTGAATGTGTACACCGATAGCCAGTACGCTTTCGGTGTAGCGCATAGTTTTGGACGATTGTGGCGAGAGCGTGGTTTCTTGACGTCGCATGGCACGAAAATCCAGCATGGACAGCTTGTGAACGATCTTTTGGATGCATTGACTTTACCTGCACAAGTTGCAATTGTTAAGTGTAGTGCGCATCGTAAAGTGACGGATGATGTTGGTCGTGGTAATGCGTTTGCAGATGAGATTGCTAAGGAGACTGCCCGGAACCTTAGCACTCGAATGTATGTGACGAGTTCGGTTAGGTGGCCTACAGAATCGAGTATGTGTGAGGATACTATAGAGAGTGTGAAAGCAATACAGAATGAGGCCACTGATACTGAAAAGACGAAGTGGAAAGAAAGTACGGGAAAGTTGGATGTGAATGGTTGCTGGATTGATTTGTCAGATCAGAAAAGATGGATGTTGCCTGATGCGTATGTGCTGGCCGTTGTGACAATGGCACACGGGTTAGCACATATTAGCGCGAAAGGTATTTGCAAGTTGTTGGCTGCTGTGTGGAAGAATGATGGCATTACGAAATGTGCTGAACGTCTGGTGAAGAATTGTATGGTGTGTATAATGTACAATCCTGGCAAAGGAACCCCAACTCCCCCTGGCAGTTTTGCTCCTCCTTCGTATCCCTTTGAGGTGATCCAATTGGACTTCATCCATATGGAGCGATGCAATAACCTGAAATACGTTTTGGTTGTGGTTTGCGCATTCTCCCGATGGATTGAGGCCTATCCCCTCAAAGATAATACTGCTTTGTCTACTGCAAAAATCCTACTGAAGGAATACTTTCCTCGGTATGGAATGCCTAGAGTCGTGTGGTCAGATAACGGAAGTGAGTTTGTTGGAAGTGTGATGAAGAGTGTGTGTAAGGGCCTTGGAATTAATCAGAAATTCCACAGCGCCAATCATCCTCAGTCAGCTGGATTAGTCGAGGGGTACAATGGCACCCTTAAACTAAAACTAGCGAAGATTCAGGCTACGACTGGACTTTCGTGGCCTGACGCTTTGCCTCTAGCATTACTGTCAACTAGGGCGACTGTACACTCCCGAATAGGGCTTAGTCCCTATGAAATAGTGTTCGGCCGTCCTGCGAATGTGTGGGGGGTTCCTAGGCCAGGAATATTCTCTGATCTTGAGTATCCGATGTTGATTGACTACTTACATGACTTGACTGCTAAACTGAGGTTAATTCACCAACAGGTTTACGACGCCTTGCCGACGCAGACGGAGGGTCCAGGCCACCAGCTCCAGCCTGGGGATTGGGTGGTTACCCGTAACTTCTCACGCAAGAATAATCTGGACCCCCGATTTGTTGGACCTTACCAGGTGCTCCTGGCCACGAGGACTGCCGTTCGTCTTGAGGGGCGGAAGAATTGGGTACATGCTACCCATTGTAAGCGAGTCCCTATTCCTTTGCCGGCAGACCCGTGGGTGAGGAAAGGCATTGCGTCAACAGAAACAGAAACATTGCCGGCGTCTGTGCCTTTCAGCGACGCACAGCTTGTTGGAGAACCCTCAGCGCAGCAGAAAGCCACTGTTGAACACTTGTCAGCAAAAGACTCAAGACCAGAACAATCAACTGATCAGCAGGACGCTGTTTCTTCAACGGATCCTTTGTTCGACGAGCAGACACGTCCCGGGAAACATCGATATTCTTTGCGTTCTCACACTAAGGACAAATAAAATATTTTTGCTTTGCTGAAATTGATAACTGCAATATCCTCGTTTCCCATGATCAACTTTTGAACATTCGTATCATTGAAATTTTTGTACATATATTAAGCTTCCTTCCTTGTATCTTTTTACTTCCACAGCTGAGAAAAATTGTGCTTATATATATACATATTGTGTATTGAAGGCCGTAGGGCCGCGCGCGTACTTCCTTCTGGACAGTAGGTCTTGACGCTAGGTTAAAGGCCGTCGGTTCCTAGGAACTCCTGGGGATTGACTATTGCTGCACAGAACGAAGTGCGTCAAGAAACGTTGCGGACGGTCGTAGGGAATGGCATTTTCGAAGCTGAATGATTTGGAAGGAGCTCAGGTATACAGATTCAAGCTGCAGCAACTCAGTCGTACCAAATGTTTTATACTTCAATTGTTTGTGTTGTTTCTGACTGCATCTGCATTATTGGCGGGTGGGGTGTATTACACTATGTCTTACTTTTTACCTTCTACACCTACTCCTACTCCTCACCCTAATCTTACCACTACTGCTTCTCCCCATTCCTTTCATATGTTACCGGAACACGAGCAGGCTAGACGTGTAGAATTCCGCAACAATTCCTTTATTCAGCTCCTCCATCAGCATCAGTTAGTGGTTAACGCTACTAATTGTTGGGTGTGTGGGTTGATGCCACATACTGCGGGTAAGGGAATTCCATATCTGGTGTTACCGTATAGTTCCCAAGGGTCAGCTCGAGCATTCCAAACAATGTTTCGAAGCACACTGGGTTTCCACCCCACTCAAGAACAACGTTCCCCCAACTCTGGTCCTACCTCGTATCAGAGGCTGCTATCAATGGCAATAGAGGATATGGAAGATGAGATCCATGATCCAATCAATCAATCAAAATATCTTTATTCGACTGACAAGAAAGCAGTCATAAAAGCACACAATACAGTAATATACAGTTCATTCATACAAGAAAATAATTTATATCTTCCAGTGAATTTAGGAAAGAAAAAGATAATAAACGAATATTTAAAAAGGCATATTACAGTGGACCTATGTGCATATATTTAATCAAGATGGAGTTGTATCTGTAACATAGTTCAGTTTGGAGTCAACCTTCCATGCTTAGTCTATACTTTAGAGCTGTTTTTAAAAACTTGCATATAAAAAAAGTGCTGTCTTCATGCAACATTTGAAGGTATAGAAGTGCGGGCTTAATCTGTATAAAATTCATCTTTTTAAGCAACGGTTTTAAAAACATATTACGTGGACTTGAGTAATAAGAACAAAGGAATAAAAAGTGAGCCAAGTCTTGCGGAGACTTGTTGTCGCAGCCGCAAGCTGGCAACACTTGACCTCTATGGGCTCCACTTGGTACAGCTAAGAGCAGATGATAGAGATCAAATCGGAATCTGCTCAGCAGGAAGCGTTCATATCTGGATATATTCCACGACAAATAAGGTTCAGAGAACACACAGGTCTTTGTTAGTGCATGGGTCCTTACACTGGACTTTTTAAACTCAGTTTCTTCCCTGTAAAGTTGTCTCTTCAGATAAAAGGTATTTTTTACAAAGTTGACATCCTGCTTGGTGATATTCTGGGGTGTTGTATACAGGTCTAATCTGCCCAGATCTTTACAGCAGTTCCGAATGTATTTCATCCAGGGTAACTTGAGTTGTCCTTCCCAGGTAAGGGCTTCAGCCAGGATGTTATGGGTCAATGGAATCTCTGTATTGCGCCAACAACTTAACCAGCAAAGCAAAGGATTTGCAGCAATTTTGTCAGCTAGGTAAGGGGTTCCCAATTCCTCATGTATAGAGAAATTAGCGGTACTCTTTGGTAAGCTCATAACCTGTTTCAGAAAATTGTTTTCGAGAGCTACTAGGGTATCTACTGGTAGGAACCCCCACAGTTCGCTTCCATAACATGCCACCGCGACAGATTTTGCCTGATAAAGCTTCAGTACGGCGGACACTGGTGTGTTACCCAATTTGCGAGCGAAGTCCATTATACCAGAATTGGTCCTCAGTATTTCTCCTTTCTTTTTAGTTATGGCAGGGCCCCAATTGAGTTTATGATCGAAAAGTACACCCAAATACGAGAATGTTTTTGTTAGTGGTATGTATTCTCCATTAACTGAGAAGGGGTATTGTTTTTTGGGAGTTAAACCAACCGTCATAACAAAAGACTTGGAGTTGTTAATAGTTAGACCACGTGAGGACATGAATTGAAAAAAAGAATTCAACAATTTTTGGAGTCCGAGTGCGGTTCTGGATAAAAGAACAGCGTCGTCCGCATACAACAGGACCGGTACGCCTGTTTTGCCAATTCGGGGGTAATCCGTGTCTGTTTTTACCAGGTGATCTTCAAGTCCATTAATATATAAGTTAAAAAGAAAAGGTGCTAATATACAGCCCTGCCTGACTCCTCGGTTAATTTTAAAATCTCTCGTTACTTTCAAGTCTCTTGTAAAACGCACTTTAGCTCGGGTGTCACTGTGTAGGTCAGCCAGGAAATTGATCAAATTATTTTCTACGCCCATTTTTTGCAGAACTTCCCAAAGTTTGCTCCTATCAACACAGTCAAAAGCAGAGGAAAGGTCCATAAAGGCCATATACACAGTTCCCTCTCTTGCTTGGGTGTATTTACCACTAATTAGATACAGATTCAGACACTGTGTTGTTGTTGCATGACCTGGTCTGAATCCATATTGTGCTGGGGTCATTATGTTGTGATGTTTGGCCCATGCGTTCAGCCTCTTTAGTAAAATCCCACCTACTACCTTCGCAACAGAGTTTATCAGGGAGATTGGTCTGTAGCAGGCCGCTTTTGTTCTGTCCCCCTTTTTGTAAACAGGGACGATGGTAGATGCTCCCCAGGATTTAGGAGCACCCACTTTGACCCCGGCGTTGATGACAGAGGTAAGAATGGGAGCCCATAAAGTGATGTTAGACTTGAATAGGTCAGGTGGAAGACCATCAGGGCCCGGGGCTTTGTTACTGGAAAGACCAAGTATCCCTAGTTCAATTTCTTTAGTCGAAAATTGTAGCGGGTTACTTTCAGGAAGGTGGAATGGCTCTGGAGACTGTGGGGCGTCGCTCTTAAAGATAGCTCCAAAATGGGTGATCCAGTCATCCTCCGATATAACTGTACCGAGACTCTCATCGTTTGGATTGCCAAAAAGTGGTTTATTTATTATGCTCCAGAATTTTGAGCTGTTGCCCAAAGTAGAGGGGTCGAGCAAAGATTCCCAAGTTTTGGTTTTAATTGACTTTTTGCGTAGAGCAAGGGCCTTTTTGTAGTCCATCCGAAGGGCCTTAATACGTGCAGAGTCTCTCGGTTTATTTTTAAGAGCAGCTTTTAGTTTGCGGTTTGCAGAGGAACATGCATGATCAAACCAGCGGGGGTGTAGAGCAATAGATCCTTTGGTTGTTACCGTCAGTAGTTGCTCTATTCTTTTAGACACAACCACAAAGGCGGATAAAATAGATTCTGGAGGAGCGGAATTTGTAGCACAGAGCTTTAGTTCGTGTTCACAGTGTAAAGCGACGTCCTCATACAATTTGTCACTGTTTACCAAGTTCCATTTTAAGCGGCGCTTATTATTAACTAACTTGAGCGTCCCAGGGTCCTTAATGTTTTTATGGAGCACTTTCGGGCCGCATTGCAATTCCAGGTGCAAAGGATTGTGATCGCTGTGAATGCTCTCCAGAATATCAAAATTTAAAACCTGTTGGGCAACTCCAGTTGACAGGAGAATATGATCTATAAAAGACCCTGACTCTGATCCTTTGTAAGTTGGAGCTTTGAAGATGAAGGAGTCGTCTTTCATAGATAACGCCAAGGTCAAATTCAAGGTGTCCGTTAGAGTGTTTAGTTTGGTTCCCCGCTGGCAGTGTGTAAAATGGGGACCTGTTCTGAGCCCACAGCCCAGAGTCCCTAAGGTGGTTGAGAGTGGGTTACCACAGATGTGTGTATTAAAATCACCAAGAAGAATTTTATCCTGTGGTAGTTTTGAGCCAGATTCATTTAGGTAATTTTCAAGACTAACAAGATTACAATCGTTCGGATTTGCGACGGAATTGTAAAAATTAATTAGGGTTATGGCTTTCTTACCCCGTCCAAGAGTCAGTACCTGCATATTCCTGTTATCCAGCTGCACTTGATTGATCTGCATTTTAAGGGACAGGCTAACAAATGTTGCCAGTCCTCCCTTTGCTCTACCACTGAGGGAGGGAGATGCGGGAACAGAAAAGCCTTGATAACCCTCAATACAGATATTGTTATCTATTAGCCATGTTTCTTGGAAGCACAAGATGGTGTAGTTTTTGACAAAGGCTTCCCACGACGGGTCAATAATTTTTGAGGCCAATCCTGCGAGATTCCAGGATAGTATCTTGAGTGTATTAGGGGCATAGTGAGCTAAGTTTGAAATGGGTGTTATAACAGATGGAGGATACAGATTTTGAATATCCCTTATAACAGGGTTTGCCCTTAGAATTTCAGGTGATACATGTGGCTTACAAATTGTTGGTAAGGAAGAGATACCTGCCTCATCTTCTGAGTGGGACAAGACGTGGTTTATTTTAGGGTTGACTCGGTGTTTTAAATTCGTCGTGCAGATGGTACTAGAAGAAATGACCACTGGGGGATTAGGTGTATTAGGTATAGTCTTCATGTTTCCTACCAGGCAGTTTATTTTTTCAAAGAGTGAGATAGGAAACAGGTCAGATGGCAGTCAGTCTACCTCCTCCAGTGGGTCGTGGCTAAGGAGAATATCATAACGGTTAGATATAGGAAACCCATAGTCATTGTATTGTGAGGTGGTGTGGTTAAAGGCCCTGTGGTGACCATACCCATAGCGTTCAGCTGTTTCTATTGGTTGGTAGTTGTGGGCTTTGTTTCCCCATAAGTGAGAGTAAGGATGTTGATCTAGGGCCATTGGCGTGTCTAGGCAGGGTGGGACAGAGGTCAGCCAGGGTTGATTGTTCTGCTGTGTCCTGTAAGATCCTTCTTGAGTATAGTTATAATTTATTTTATTCCTGTGGGGATCTGAACGGACTGGATAGAAGTAGCTAAGACCCATGGTTCGAATAAGGCTTTTTGTCCCGGTGCTTCTCCATCCTGCGATGAATTTCGCCGGGCCTAGATATTTGAAGGTGACCACAATACAGTCACCCTCTGTAGATTTAAAGCGAGTGCCCACCCACTCTACTCTTTTAACATGATGGATGGTACCTATTATATTTGAGGGAAGAGGCCTATGTATAGAAAGCCATTGCATTGCTTTGTTTCTCAGTTCCTCCCGTGTTTCTTCCTTATCAGCAGCAACTTTTGGTACCCCAATCATGACTATTGTATAAGGGTTGGCCTGTGGTGGCAGATTAATATGTGTTAACGGACGTGTTGTGATAGGTCTGGGGGGCTGTATTCCTGTGTCTTTGAGTTGAGTGTTTCCTTTGGGAGGGGCCATACGACTTTTTTCCTCGCATATACCTCCGTTGGTATTAGGTAGGTGGCCCTCTGCAGCCCACTCACTATCATCCTCATCTGTTTGGGTGTTAAGTGTGTTAGGCATAGATGTATTTGGGATCACAGTAGGGGTAGAAGCTGATTGAGAATTTGGTGTTTGGACAGTGATAGGTAGACACTGAGGTTGTGGGTGGTTTAGTTTTCCTGTGTTCTTTAACGTGTTATCTATTTTATTCACTGTTTTTGAGTTTTTTACAGTTAGGGTTGATGAAGATGGAACAAAGGTTGAGGGCGTGTTCGCTGTTTTAAGCAATCTGAGGATACTGGATGATACATCATTTTGTGCTCTCTCAAATTTACTCAGCGCCCTCTCTATATTGTCGATCTGATGTTGAATGGGTTGTAGAATTGTTTTGATTAGGGTTTCAATCTCTCTCATTGTTGGCAAGATTACACTGCTCTGCTTCTCAATGTGTCCTGTTTCCTCATTTACTAGGGAGACACCAGTTTTGGAATTGATATTCCCACTTACATCATAGACCAGTGGAGAAGTTGGTAGGGGCCTGCCCCGCTTTGAGACAGGGGGTTTCTCTTGACTATTCTTCTGCCACATGTCTTTGAGCGATCGCTTGGGTTTGCCTGGTATGTGGTGGATTTTCTTTTTAGGAAATATGACTCTGGGCTTTTTTCTCTTGGATTTTGGCGTATTGCATTGTTTAGGTGATTGGGTTTCAGTTATAGCAATGGTTAATGTGGGAATCTCCATGATGTGAGGTTTCAGTGCGGAAGCAGGATCTTTTCCTTGTTGAGTATTATTTGCACTATTAGTGTGAATCATAAGGCTATTATCCAAGGTGTTCGCTAATAGGTCCGTGGAAGAGGAATTTGAGGGTTTTTCTTTGATATGCGATCTTGGTAGTTCTGAGAATGATTGCATAAGAAGGGACTCTTGTGATGAAGTTGAGTCCTCCATATTTGGGTCTTCTACACTAGTATGTGAGGACAGATTTGGGAAACATAGATTGGGAGTCAGAGAGAGCCTCCTCTCGGTATCTTGAATGGCGTCCGCCACTACATTGATAGTTTTTTGGAGCATTTTATCTATGGCGGTTATAGTGGGCAAAGGTGTACTCACTGTTTTAGATCTGCTGGTTGAACGAGTGGCCATCGGGGTTTTGCAGGTTTTTGTCATCTTTGTCTTGTGTAAGCTACCACTTTTCTCTGGGTGCGGCCTAGGTTTGACTTGTGACTTCCGAGGGGCGAGCTGAGAGGGGTGGCCCGACCCGGCCACTTCAGGCCCCTGAGGGCCACAGAGGGCCCGCCCTTTGCCCGGGCTTCGCCCGCGCGCGTCCCGCGATGCGCGTGCTAGGCCCTGTTTAAATAAGTGAGGTGTAGGGAGGGGGCGGGGCACTGGGAGGGGGCGCGGCTCACGCGGGAAGAGGGAACAGCTGATGGTACTGACGCTGTCCCTCGCAGTCCCCGGGCCGCGCCTCTCACCTCCGCTGCGGCCTCGCTTCTCCTCACGCAGGGTCTCCTGGCAGATTTCGCTGGTAGGCTGCTCCTGCAGCAACGAGGGTTAAGGCTCTGTGGATATTGGCAAGTCTTTAACGGAACAAACTCTCTGGCGAGCGGCACCCGCAGAGCGGGGGCCGCGAGAGGTTTTAAACTCCTTGCAGGGGGCGGGGCACTGGGAGGGGGCGCGGCTCACGCGGGAAGAGGGAACAGCTGATGGTACTGACGCTGTCCCTCGCAGTCCCCGGGCCGCGCCTCTCACCTCCGCTGCGGCCTCGCTTCTCCTCACGCAGGGTCTCCTGGCAGATTTCGCTGGTAGGCTGCTCCTGCAGCAACGAGGGTTAAGGCTCTGTGGATATTGGCAAGTCTTTAACGGAACAAACTCTCTGGCGAGCGGCACCCGCAGAGCGGGGGCCGCGAGAGGTTTTAAACTCCTTGCAGGGGGCGGGGCACTGGGAGGGGGCGCGGCTCACGCGGGAAGAGGGAACAGCTGATGGTACTGACGCTGTCCCTCGCAGTCCCCGGGCCGCGCCTCTCACCTCCGCTGCGGCCTCGCTTCTCCTCACGCAGGGTCTCCTGGCAGATTTCGCTGGTAGGCTGCTCCTGCAGCAACGAGGGTTAAGGCTCTGTGGATATTGGCAAGTCTTTAACGGAACAAACTCTCTGGCGAGCGGCACCCGCAGAGCGGGGGCCGCGAGAGGTTTTAAACTCCTTGCAGGGGGCGGGGCACTGGGAGGGGGCGCGGCTCACGTGGGAAGAGGGAACAGCTGATGGTACTGACGCTGTCCCTCGCAGTCCCCGGGCCGCGCCTCTCACCTCCGCTGCGGCCTCGCTTCTCCTCACGCAGGGTCTCCTGGCAGATTTCGCTGGTAGGCTGCTCCTGCAGCAACGAGGGTTAAGGCTCTGTGGATATTGGCAAGTCTTTAACGGAACAAACTCTCTGGCGAGCGGCACCCGCAGAGCGGGGGCCGCGAGAGGTTTTAAACTCCTTGCAGGGGGCGGGGCACTGGGAGGGGGCGCGGCTCACGCGGGAAGAGGGAACAGCTGATGGTACTGACGCTGTCCCTCGCAGTCCCCGGGCCGCGCCTCTCACCTCCGCTGCGGCCTCGCTTCTCCTCACGCAGGGTCTCCTGGCAGATTTCGCTGGTAGGCTGCTCCTGCAGCAACGAGGGTTAAGGCTCTGTGGATATTGGCAAGTCTTTAACGGAACAAACTCTCTGGCGATCCATGATCCTTTTCTTATCCCTAAAGAGGAGGTACAAGCCTATAGGGTCCTAAGTAGAGGGGAATATAGTATGTTCACTAATGAAAAGCAGCTTAAAAGCTCGCCTCCAATATGGGTCGTACCCCACACTGGTAATCTTTGTCTTGTGGGTCGTGGTTCGCACGCCCCACTTGGAGCAAGTGCTTGCACTGAAAGTTACGTTCTGCCAATATTCTCGTCCCCTGTGTTTCTGGCTGCCAAGGGTACATACTTCATCTGTCATGATCGTGCATATACATGGTTGCCCGCAGACTTCATGGGCTCATGTTTTATTGCAAATTTGTTATCTCCGACGTTCACTGTAGATGCCGATTACCATAAGACTAGAGTTGTACGAGGCGTAATTAGCGAAGAGGATACTGCCGGTCAAGAGGCAGGAGACTTTTTCAAGGGTTTCCTCCCGTTTTGGGGACCTATGGTTAATAGTAGGAACCTGAGACAGTTGACTCGAGTGGTAGAATCGACAGCTAATATTACTGCCAGTGCCCTTGGTAATATCACCACAGAACTTCAGGCGGAGAGACTTATGACGTTACAAAACCGTATGGTTTTAGATGTCGTCTTAGCAGATCGCGGTGGGGTATGTAAAGTGATCCATTCGAGCTGTTGCATTTTCATTCCAGATAATGCTCCTACTGTCTATCAAGCCATCTCGAAGTTGCATAAGATCTCCGAATCCATACACGTGGATGTAGGGGATTGGACGCTACTTGGGTGGTTTTGGGGCCTGATATCGACTTGGGGTTGGAAGATTCTGATGATCATCGGGGTTGTGGTAGTGTTCCTGTTCACGTGTTGCCTTTGTGTGCAGTGTGGTCCTGCCTTATGTGGCCTCTGTGCTACAACGTGTATGAGACAACCATCTGTTACCAAGGGGACTCGATTGGACAGAGCTATGCTACAACAACATCTTGATGGTCTGATGAATATCGAATATGATTCCGACTAGTGCTTGCCTACATGAGGGCAAAAGGAGCGTCTGAGGTTCCGTGACAATTGTAAGTGGTGTTTTCGACTCGCACGAATATGGTCGAGTCTGGTATCTATGAACCGCAAATGACGAGTTTAGTAAGTGTGCGCAGTTTCGCTGTGCTAACTTAAACCGTTCGTTTGTTATGTGGGCTTTTCATCTGTACCCACGGGTTCCATCTTAGATACGGCATCCATTTTGTCTCTTGCCCTCAAGTAGCCAGCGAACGGACGCTGTCCGCTTCGCGACCCTGGGACTCCCAAGATATTTGCGGAAGACACATGTTCTTTGTAAGTGTCTTTATGACGAGGGGGTTGCTGCTGTAAGGCAGATGGCGCCGCTCGAGGCTCATCTTGCCGCACGGACTTATTGTCTCAGCCGTGCATCTCATTAGGCACGTCCCTTTGATGCCTGTATCTCGTGTTTCTCGATACCTCCCCTTTTACACCCTTTCCGATCTCCCCACTGTCTCCGTCTTCCTCTGCACCTGTCTTCGTTCCTATTTCGATCTACTTTACTGCTGATTGGAATTTGCTAATGGTGGGAAGATGGGTTTTTACAGTTGGGAACCGCCAAATGTTTCCGCACTTATGTTCCGGACCTTGTGTGTTTCAAAGTGACCAAAGCGACCCCTCTGGGAGCTAAATGTGGGAACCGGGTTGTAAACTTTTGTGTTCAATGTTATCCTATGGGTAAAAACTGTATAAAAGGAGCGATCCACAGAACCAATTTGAAGCAGTCTCCCCGAACTACACTCGATGTACTTCCTGTGACTTCTGTGTTCCCTGCAGCAAATAAACCTTGAATCTTTGACGCCGAAGGAAGTGTCCCGTGTCTCTGTGACTTGTACGCCGGAGCAGGTTACCCACGAAGGTTTCAGGTGTTGTGCCCTGGCACCGCTGGGTCCAAAAGAACCCAGTCCTTCAACATAATACAGAAATAGATATATGTGATTGTAAGCACCAATATAGAAAAATGTTGGTATATTCTTACCATAGTGCTAAAACAATGAATACAGGCAAGCATAAAAATACATGACAGTAATAAAGCGTACTCCTATGATACAACCCTATCTAAATGTACCTAAGTGTACCTAACAAGTATGTAGGTGTGGAGCCAAGAAATCCCCCTAGGAAAAAGCCAACCCCACTACCTGAATTGAAAGACTGTGGGACCCCGTCTTGGTCTCGAGATGGACACCCAGCGAGGGATGTCGGATCACTGGGTGCTGGAGTCTCTGTGTGCAGGAAACTCAGTGGTTCCCGTCAGTGTGTCTGCATGGAAGTCCTTTTCTCCTCTGCCTGCCTTTGCAAAGATATGGGGCCAGATGTATGAACCCTAATACCGATTGGTAACGGCCGAAATTACCGAATTTCGGCCGTTACCGACTGGTATTAGGCATTTGCTGGCATGGCTTGAAGACGTGGTGCTGGCATGGCATGGAGACAAGGTGCTGACATGGAGATATGGTGCTGGCATGGCATAGAGACATGTTGCTAGCGTGGCATGGAGACATGGTGCCTGTATGGCGCAAAGAGATGGTGCTTGCATGGCATGGGGAGGTGGTGCTGACATGGCATTGAGAGGTGGTGCTAGCATAGCATGGAGACATGGTGCTGACATACATGGTATGGAAATGTGGTGCTGGCATGGCACAGAGTTGTTGTGCTGGCATGGCATGAAGACACAGTGCTGGCATGGCACAGAGATATGGTGCTGGCATGGCATGGAGATGTGGTGCTGGCACGGCATGGAGACATGACGCAGGCATGGCACTAAGGCATTGTGCTGGCACAGCAGTTTTTGTCTTAGGTACAGTATTTCTCAGCCCACCTTCCTTATTATTTCTGAATTAGGACCAGGTATCTGATTTTTCAACCTTCCAATTCCAAGCTTGTTATTTGGTGGCACTGCACTCACCAGTTCGATCCCGCAGACCTCCTTGCTTGAGGTGTGATTGGCCACCGCTGCTCATGTTGCTCCTTAGATCTGAGGACCTGCCTCTGCTCTACTGTATTCTCCACCCCAAGTCCTCTGCTCCGACAGCCATAGAGATCTTCATAGCATCTCCTAACACATCCTTAATGTCATGGCTGATTGGATTCATCCCTTACCACCACAGCTCGCATGTTGCTCTTTTGGTCTGATGACCTGCCTCTAATCCAGGGGTCTCCAACCGGTCGATCGCGAGCTACCGGTAGCTCGCAGAGGCCCTGTGAGTAGCTCGAGCCAGCATTTTTATTTTGTAGCCCTTTATTGTCCTTGGTGTTTTTTCGGCCTTTTTTCAGTAGCAGTTGCCCGCCCTCACCCAAACCTGCTGCTCTGATAAGCTCAATTAAGCTTAGCTGAGGCTGGCGGGGCGGGCTGAAGAGGACGTCATTAGAGTCATATTTGCGCCACCTGCCTTCCGCAGCCAGGCACCGCGCTTTCATCCCGCAGGTCATGTTTCAGTGCAGAGCAGCAGGGGCTGGAGAGCTTTGGAGTGAGCAAGTGGTATGGCACAGGAAGTATTGGACTGCTACCCCACCAGTACCCGCGCCATTAGCATTTTCCAGGCAGGCACCGCTTCTTTGATCCGTTTGTGAAGCAGCAGATCGACCGGTAAGCCCTGGCCTGAATTAGTTGTTCTTGCTGTGTAGTTGTAAGTGCAAGCTGACTAAGCGAGAGGACGCTTCCTACAATTCTTTCCTAGATTTTGATCAGACCGCTTTTTGTTTCAGGATGGCACTGTGCATGTCCAATGTTGTGCGTTTGCAGCCTGCAGAATCTCTTGCCTGAATTAGTCGTAGCATAATTGTGTGCCCGTACCTCAGCATTAGTATTTCTCAGCCCCAGGCGCCAAAAATATTCTTGCCCAGAACCACGGTCCGATCAAGAGTATGGATGGCGTGAAGAGAGTGAGGAGGGGGAGAAGTGATTTGTGATGCCAACCATTAAAATAAAAATGTCAAAACGTACTTCATATTATTGGTAGTGAAACACACCTAAACTGATCGTACCAAAATTCACTAATTTAAAATGCACTTGTGAATTACAATGTTTTGTGCAACATGTCGATTCCCAGAGATAGCATTCCCTGATGGAAAATAAAACTACGGTGGCCGTTTCCTGTTTTAAGCCTTTAAGATGCTGAAAATTGATTTTTGGTGACAGTTACACTTAAAGGCCAAGAATGTGCATCGCGTGCCATGATGTCTAACTCAATGGCAAACTTTTGGAGTGAGCAAACATGGCAAGGACTGAAATCTAAACAAGTTCTGCAAACAACATCCGTGGGATGCAACAAAAAGAATTAGCAGGATAGTAAAGATTTCACAGCAAACTTCATTTTCATCACGATATAGATTGCTGGCTTATTATATGAAATATTCTAAAAATAAAATGATTTGCAGGGGGATCTTGAAGTACAGATCCCCTGATTGAAGCTCTCAAAGTATAGTGGGTGTGAATGGATGCCAACTCAGAAGTTATAAATACCTCTGCTCAGAGATGTTTTTATACATGGGCAAAGTGGACTCTGGCCCCCTGGAAGGCCCCAGCCTTCCGGGGGGCCATGATAGAGCAAGTTCTGTTGTTCACAGAGTCTTGCCTTCATTCATAACTGTGAATAGTTCTTCAACATATTGTTTAACTTTAATTTATTGTTAATGTCTGTGAAAGTCTATTACAGACGTTTTTGCAGAGAAATGAATGTTGTATTTATGTTTCTTGCAACATCCATAAATAACGTTCCTATTAGATCAAAACAAGACTTCCTATATGAGAAATAGGAGGGTGTCACATGGATTATTTGCAGTAATATTAGTGAGCTGCTGCATTACAACATTGAAAACACACCCCAGTATACCTGAATATATCAAATGTAACAGCTTTAGAATTTGGACAGAGGTGCCTGTGCACTGTCAGTGACCTAGCATCGAGGGCATGAAAGAGCTGAGAATGGATCATAAATTCAAAGCTGTCCCAAACAGGGGCCCCCAAGATACCTTTGGCACAGGCCCCCAAAGTCCAAAAGATGTCCCTAGCTCTGCTTTTGGCCTGGCTTATAACTCTTCCACTAGGGGACATATTTGCAGTCAGGGCAGGAGAGGAGGGCGGCTCACCTTGATGGGAAGTGGTCTTATGGGAAGCAGTAAGGGAGTCATGTGTGGCCTACAGGTGAAGGCCAGAGATCATCACCATGAAGATTAAGGGTTCATTTCCTCCCCTCCACCCATGGTTACCATCTGTTTAAATTTGATTACATTTCGACTAATTAAAGGGTTCACCAACATGGATAATGGGAAGGATTTCATGTTGAGAAGCACGGCAAGGCCAACCAATGCGCTGATTAGCTCAGATGTGGTCAGCGTTTCTAGGGAACTCAAGTATTTTGTTCATACCACAGTATGGGCTCTGAATAAATTAGGCGTGCCTTAAAAAGTCAATGAAGCTGCGCGTGAGAGAGTCTCTTGGAAAAATTCGCCTGTTGCTTGGCCCTTAGTAGCTCACGATGATTTTCACTGATCAGAAGTAGCTCTCACTGCAGAAAAGGTTGGAGACCCCTGCTCTAATCCATCCCAAGTCCCCTTCTCCAACAGCCATTGAGAACTTAATCGCAACTCCTAACGCTTCCTTCATCTCTTATGTGATTGGCTAGTCTCCATGACGTGATCCACCATGCCTCTCCTGATCATGCTTTGCAGTTCCTCTGCAGGAACTGCTGACACTGGGAGATCCGTCCTTTCCCATTGTGCAGTATTCCGAGGCCACTATGTAATCGGGAGATCACTCATATCAGTGTTCAAAATTATTATCCCTGAAGGTCCTACATAGAAACTGTTTTTGATTAATCAGGAGTTCCTCAAAAGTTGTTTGCCTTTTTGTTGATACAAAGTCATTTCTATGCACATTGGCCCGTAAGGTGAAGCCCTGATCAAAGTACAGAACCGGATGCTGAGAATGCGTGTTTAAACCCACCTGTTATGTGTGTTTGTGACTCCACCTTGGGGTGCGAGACCCTTGCATGTGGTGCTTATGATGATTTTGTATATTTGGTCTACAGTTGTCTCTTGCGTGGCTGATGAATCTGGTGAGCTTCGCTGTGGCCATTGCAGGGATTGTGATCATCGCCTACGACTTCATATGGTTCAACTGGTACAACCATCTCTCCTCTGAACTTTGTACTCGAGTGTATTATGGCTCCTACTTTTCTACTCGACCACCGTCCCCAGACTGCTTGAGTTTGCTTGACAAGTTCATGGTAAGTAGAGGCTCCATTCCTCATCCCTGAAGGCTGGGACAAGGAACCCACGAGTCTGCCTACACACAGCCACATAGCGACTAGCATGTGTTGAGCACCCCCACCCCTGAAGAACAAAGATGCATGCCATTGACATTCGGGAAAGGGCAGTACACTACTTATTTATTCCCGGGGGACTGAGCTATACACACGAATGATAATCCGCAGCATTAGTAGAGTTGAGAGTAGGCAGCCCTCTGTTGCCTACGCTGCTCTAGTATTAACATGTGGGATATTCAGAGAACTGCTTGACCTCGCCATGCCTGTACTATGCAGACATCATTCTTACTCACCACCGGCCCCTCTCTATCCCTCAGAAGGTCCTCCTCTGCTTCTCTGTGGGGCTGAAAATTCACCAAAGGCTCCCCTGCCTTACGGATTGGTTTGTACTGTAGAAATAACACAGACACAGTGACCAGTGGCCATGACTTAGAAGATGAGAAGCGAAAATGGCAGCGAGTGAACCAGACAGGGAGATGACAGAAAAAGAGGAGAGATTTGTTGGCAGAAAAGGTGACCGGGTGGAGGAGATTGTGGTAGACAGTAAAGACAACTAGTACAGATAGTGTGAATGAAAGGATGAAAGCAACAGGTATTGACAGGAACAAGAGGCGTTTCTGACATCCAAGAATTAGTGGTGTTGGGAGACCAAATCTTAAGGTAAGGGGTTTATCTTCAACCTTGCCAAGAAATTGTAAAAAAATTGATTTAATATGAAGACCCAGAAATTACCACCTCAGGCAGAAGAGCTCCTCTCCAGTGGCTGGGTTATGGTGGTGGGTTATGGTTGAGGGCAAAGAACCCATACGCTAGAGCATCCGACAGCAAAGCAACCGCGCAGACAAATCATACATGTGCCGGCTTCAGACAGCCCCTGAACTTGATTTGAAATGAGCTCCTGGTTACCTTCAGCGGCCCTGGTTCTTGGAGAGGAGGGTGTCCATGAGTGATGATGCATCTAAGTGTTGTTTCTTCTCTCCTTTGCAGAGTGTGCTCACTGGCATCAGGATCCTGCTGCTGGTGGCCACCTCCCTGGCCCTCTGCATTGCCTTGTGGTCCTTAGGCTATGGCTGTAAGACCCTCTGCTGTAAGCTGGCCTCACTAAAGGTACATACAAGGGCTTGTGGTGCCTGCCTGTCCTGACTGCTTCTTCTGAATGAGGTGGCGGGGTATGAAAGGATGTGTTCTGTGGTGTTGTGAATCATCGCACTGACACCCGCAGCTGTTTTTGGATGAACCCAGGTATATGCCCCCAGCAGTCTTCCTTCCCCTAAATACCGTTCCGCCAGCCATACTAAATGACACTGTCTTGTGGTTTCCACTTTCCAGCAGGAACTGCGTCTGTTGGACAACATGAACATTGGGATTGGTGCTAGACTGATTCTACGCACCGCCTCAGGATATGTTTGCCTACAGACCAGCTAGCTCACAGTGTCCCCATAAGCACCCCACACCCAAGCAAGGTTACGAAGGGTCTGGGCAACATTAGACAACCCAGATCCCCTCTGGAATCATGATAACCGATCTAGAACCCTTTCGCTCAGTCACTCTGCTCTCTCAGAGAAGTATACAAAGGATGCACAAAGGGCCGTTTTCAATATTTATTGAACCATTGCTGTTATGTATAAAATATATGTGCTGCGATAATCAATAGACTGAAACAGATAAAGGTGATAGTAATATGAGGACAGTGAACACAATGAACAGCTCTACCATCGTGCTAAAACTATGTGTATGTGCGGGCGTATAAGTACTCAATATAGAGTACCCCTACAGTGCGTTTCTAAACCTAGGGTGTCTAGAGTGCACGTATGCTCTGCCAGGAGTCCCCTATTGGATGATCCGTAACTTTTACCCGAAGGCAAAGTATGTATGTCCCCGTCTTGGTCTCGATCTGAACCTCCCTCCTCGTAGAGGGATCGACAGGACCTAGCTGGACAGAAACACCAGCATCGTGGTGACCTCCCAGTGACCACTGACTGCTCCCCCAATTGAGTACGGTAGTGAATGTGTATTTATAATAACGGTGACCATGCTGCCGTGTCGTTGCCTCAGCTGGGCTGACATTGTTTACGATTTCTTGATAGCAGAGTCGGCTTATGGGTGAAACAACAAACGACACCCTTTGCACAATGCCCGTACACAGAATGCTCAAGGCACCGTGGTAGTGTACAAGCGAAGTGATTTTGTAAGCAATACAGTTTCAGACAAACAAGTCCTGCATTGCCACACATGCAAATGTGTCAAAAGGCATTGTGTGGAAGAGAAGGCAACTTAAGAAAACGCATCCGTAAAAAATGGCGGCATTTCTAACTGAGCCTGAACAAGTCAAGTGACAGCAGAAAGCACCTCTCTTTTTTGACTGTTGTTTTTCGCAGCCTTCCATCGTGCAAAGGAACTTTAGAAACCCTGGTTAGCAGTCGAAACATGAGAATCGGACACTTACTATGTGAGGGGCTCTCTGTATTTCAGTGTTTGCCGCACTCTGATGATAATAGGGTGTGGGAGCCAGCAGACTCCTAAGGGAGTCTGGACAGACGTCATGTTTGGCCCCCGCAGCCAGAGTGAAAGACAGGCCATCAAATATTTAGCATATGAATCGTGCAGCAAATGTCATATAAAAATAGAAAACTCTTTAAAATTCCAAAAAGGTTTATATTCTTCATCTTCACCTTCGTGTTTAGGTTTAGTACATCACCGCACTGAGTGACAGTTATTAAACGTAATAGCTTCAAAACCTGAACTTAGTAATAGTCAAGAATCCCTGGAGAACAAACAGACAATACACAAACCAGGAGACAAGGCAGACTGCCGCGCGATGTCTGAATGGCACATATTTTTATTTTCGGCGTAGTGACATCATCTTTTAAAAATGTCCAAGGGAGCTTTGGTATGACATTTAAACTGACTTATTGTAGTAATAGAGCGCGGGTTCACCTGCCTAAGATTTTACCATACTCACCTGGGCCCATAAACACATATACACTTTGAACAGGTAAAACTACGCCAAACCAGTGATTTATTTAACCTTTTAGGACCTATACCTTGAGTTACCATTCCATGTCACCGGTACCTAATGTCCTAAGGGATCAAGGGAGTTAGCAAGAAAATAGGTAGCAAATAAACATTTGCACTCATAAATAACCACAGACTCGGGAAAGATTTAAATGCTTTATCTAAATATTTTCTTACTAAATTAATCAGAGGTTGATCAATTAGAAACAATATAATCAGAGTAAAACGATGCAGAAATATTGTAAGACTTTTGTTAAGCATTGAAACATAGGAAGGGTAAAAAGAGGGAAACAGCACAATGACATATCCTGCTCAGCTTTATATTTACCTAGAATGGTGTGAAGACCAACCCTGGCCACGGGCTGGGATAAAGGACAGGACCCCCGATAGTTCAGGTGCCAACAGGACAGGACAGGTGCAGACCAGAATCAGGAAAGTACGGACCAAATTGGATCAGGACAAGACCACCGCAGGTTAGGACTGGTACCCACAGCTAAAGTGCAACGCCAGCGTCACACTCCTCTCTGCAGCTAACAGTCGAACCCAATTGGGTTAGCAAATCTTCTCCCTCAGGAACCCCTATTGGGTTATCGAACTCCTTCCCAGAACCCCGACTGGGTTATCGAATCTTCTGACAGAGTGCTCTGCCAGCACCTCTGCTCCCGAATTTTCGGTCAGAGTGCTCCGCCAGCACCTCTGCTCTCGATCGCCTATTGAGTGCGTTGGGTCAGTGACAGGTCAGCTATTCGGACAAGTCAGGCAATCTAACTAGCTAAGCCTACCTTAGATATACCATTTTCACGGGTAGTGTACCACCCCCCAATGTTGCAAATGTGTGAATTCCCTCAATTTGATTGGTCAAAAAACGAGGAGAGGTCATCACACAGTACCAGTTATGACGTCATTTCTTTAAATTATTCAAATTGATGCTCCCTCCCATGTTCTTATTTTCTCATGCACTTTTATTCCACCCAACAATGGTTGCTTCAATAACAAATACAATGCATAGAAATATTGGTAAGTTGTCTTCCTCAGAGGGTAAAAGTTCATTTTCCCTGTCGCATCTTCCTGTCAGGCTATCACTGGCACTCATTCAATGCCATGGCTTGTGGACTCTTGGAAATGTAGAGCATGCGCAGTAGCGGGACCCAAGATGGTGCAACAAAGTATTTTGATTTGATAAACAAGAGCTAATAACAAAGTCAAAGAAAAACAGTTTTAGAACTTAGAATAAATGAATGTACTGTATACCACTACTCTCTATTCTATTCCCATTATTTTATTTTAACTATAGCATTAAGGATTAAGCAGAACGAACAGCTTAGCGAAAGCAGCAGTGCAAGCTTTATCACTTTAAAACACAGAGTAGCCATCTTACTTCTATTGCGCAGAAGCAAGAATTTCCCACCAAGCAGAGAGAATACGTCATGTCACGTGAGTGTGACAGACGCATGCGCAGAAAAGTTCCCGCGTTGTGGCAGCCATTTTAATGCTTTTGAGTTACGATTAGTAAAAGCACATAGAAAAGCTTCCCCTAGATACTAGAAATGTTGTGTTTTGTATTGTTAGTAATATGAAACATGTTGGTCAATACATTACTCATTATTTTGAGAGAATTGAGTCCAAGCAAGGCGCTTTACGTGCGAAACCTTGCTCTATCAGTAGGTGTTTGTAATGATGAGAAGCCCACAAGTGATCATATGGTTATATGATAGTTTATTCCAAGTAACATAGAGAGACCCCACCAGGAGCATCCAGCAAGGTGCTTAGCCCAGCCAACCGTGTACTCAAGGCAGAACACCAACATTCTGATAGAAACATCACATGAACATTCCATTAGTGGTAGAGAAGGAATGCATTGAGAATACCAAAATACCACACATCCTCTTTTCTCAAACAGAAAACAAAAAGCTAAAAACAGCCACAGAGAACAGGAGGAAATGAAAGCAAGTAAATTGAGCAAAAGCGGGAAAAGGAACAGCAAAGAGTAAACACCCATAAAAAAGAAAAAGAAAGAAGAATGGAAAAACATATAAACCATCCTCCCTTCTTACACCATATAAACCATCATCCCTTCTTACAGAACTTTAAGGAAGAAAAAGAGTGGAAGGCAATAAGAAAATAGAAAGAACAAAAGAAACCTTCATTTCAAGAACAAGGAAGATGAGGAACAGTAGAGGTGAAACCTCATCTAAACACTATTATCTCTAAGCAGAATACAATTACATAATGCAAAAGATAATAGTGCAAAGTGCACAGTACCTTAGAATTGTCACAGCGCTCAGTTGAGGATGAGGGAAAAATTTCACTTGTCCTGCTGTCTGCTGCATCGCAATACATAAACGTGTGAAATAAAAACGGCCAGAATGGTTGGCATTAAAACTCCGAAAGACGTTGAGGCAGACAACGTAAACAGCGCTGGTAACATCAAGGACTCCCAAAACAAACATGGCGACACGCACAGTGACGCAAAGCAGGGTGGCTCACGGCGCTTCCTCACACCAAACCACATCGGGAGATCCGGCAGAGAAGACAGCACGTCACAGGAGCTCCGTTGAAGACAGCAGGTGAGAGCGTGCACAGTGAAAGACACGCGCTGAATTTTAAAATGAGGAAAAGCATTTGAACTGACAATGGCTTCAGTGGCTCCTATTTTCGCTCAGAAACAAAGAAAATAATGTACAAAAAAAAAGGAATCTCCACAAAAAATTATTAAGCTTTGGTATACCTTGGTGGTAAGCGGGCGAAACAGGCAGAAATCACCACAACGCATCCTTTGTTCACTCACATGACATGGAGCGAGCTCTGTAGAGAAAAGTCTCCTCTGGGCAAAGACTTTAAATAAGTTAACATCCAATAGAAATAAGTCACTGCTGCATAATGTATCCATACTTGAACAGTCGCACATCTTCCCCAGAGAGATTAATGCCTAACCTCACGTGAACAATTCAGAAAAGGGGGTGGTGATGAACAGAGTGTCTGAATTAAGCAGACCACTCTTACCCAGTCCAAAGATCAGGGCTTGATCCATCACCGTTATTTATCTCACTGCACCATCCCAGCTCAGAACCTGGCTATATGCAAATCAGTCTGTCCCTGGCCCAGTGCATCATGGGAACAGGGCAGACTAAACTACCAAGCCAATTCTTCACCAGAAAGGAGACAAGCTACCGGGGACCGGTTTCTGGCATTTCAGCCTTCTTCGGCCCGGCTTGCTTGAATCCTGATGGTGCAGTGAGAAAGGGACTCATGTCTGAGTATACCCTGCCACACCTATAGTGGCCAAAAACGATTCAGAAAAGGGGGTGGTGATGCATATAGCCAAGTTCTGAGCTGGGATGGTGCAGTGAGCTAAAAAACGGTGATGGATCAAGCCCTGATCTTTGGACTGGGTAAGAGTTGTCTGCTTAATTCAGACACTCTGTTCATCACCACCCCCTTTTCTGAATCATTTTTGTCCACCATAAGCGTGGAAGGGTATACTCAGATGTGAGTCCCTAGCTCATTGCACCATCAGGATTCAAGCAAGCCGGGCCGAAGACGGCTGAAATGCCAGAAACCGGTCCCCGGTAGCTTGTTTCCTTCCCAGTATAAGAATTGGCTTGGTAGTTTGGTCTGCCCTGTTCCCATGATGCACTGGGCCAGGGTCAGACTAATTTGCATATAGCCAAGTTCTGAGCTGGGATGGTGCAGTGAGCTAAAAAACGGTGATGGATCAAGCCCTGATCTTTGGACTGGGTAAGAGTTGTCTGCTTAATTCAGACACTCTGTTCATCACCACCCCCTTTTCTGAATCTAACCTCACGTGAATGCACTACACAGGATGAGCCAGGAACTGTAAAGATTTGTGTTTACTCTTGAGGGCACAGCTCCAACACAGCATATAGTAGACTCTCCTTGTAAATAGGACAACTGGCAGAGTTGGCAAATAAAATGCTTACCCTCCTGTGAGGATGGAGCGTGAGTCCCAATGTGAAGAAAAACAGGCTTACCCAGCGTGAGGGCACAGCTCCAACTTAAAATTTGTAGACTCACTGGTACACAGGACAACTGCCAGACTGCTGTGGGCGCCGGTTGTAGGTCACTGGTGGAGTCATGCTGGCAGTTGGGGAAGCTTTTCTTGTTGCAGGAGGTCCTTTCTTAATTTGTAGTTTTCTTTCTTAATTTGAAATTGTTTAAAGTACTTCTAGACTTGACAGATGTAGGTTCTTTCTAAAGATCGTCGCCAATATGTAATGATGAGAAGTCCACACGTGATATTATGGTTATATGATAGTTTATTCCAAGTAACATAGAGAGACCCCACCAGGAGCATCCAGCAAGGTGCTCAGCCCAGCCAACCGTGTACTCAAGGCAGAACACCAACATTCTGATAGAAACATCACATGAACATTCCTTTAGTGGTAGAGAAGGATTGCATTGAGAATACCAAAATACCACAGTGTTCTCAAAATAACTCGACACTGAGAGGATATAAGGTGCAGTGAAGTGAAGTGATTACTCTGATATCACACAAGGAGGTGGGACTTGAGCTAGGATTCCTGGTTCCAAATTGTGCGTCCATCCCTTAGATGGACCGTTAGTTTGTGTTTGTTTCTCTAGCTTAATAAATTAGTAGTCTGAGTTCAGCTTCCAAAACAAATCCTGTTCAGTCATTAGAACTGTTTACTTAACAAAGTTCATTTCATTTTTGTTTTAAATGAGGCAAAATCAAAAACAGTGCATAGGTTGGTCCACACAAGGTAATCCAGCAAACAGGAATGGGTTTAATTTGCATCAAAATTTGGGTTCATACCAATGGCAGGGGGACGTGGGGGAGGAGGAGGGTGTTAAGAAAAAAATACACATGCCTCTCATGGCGGCATCTCTCCTCCGTCATCTCTTCCTGACGAGTCCTGGAACGGAAGCAGGAAGCACACAGGCTCCCCAAGCCAATCACAAAGCTGTGGTCCCCCTGACAACAGTGTTGCGATTGGTCTGGGCACCGTGGTTCAGCTCTCAGACAGGGACTGCGAGCCTGTGCGTGTTCTCCACCCAGGCTGTGCCTTACAGCCAGGGGAGAACATGCTAAGTGCGCATGACTGCTTGGCCGGCTCAAGATGGCTGGGCAAACAGTCATGTGCACTTAGAGACGGTTAACAACTCCCCCCTCTGCTCTGAGGGCAGCCCCGCTGTGGACCGCAAAACTGCCTCAGCAGGGAAAAGCAAAATGATAATAAAATTGTCTAATTATCATTTTATTTTTTCCTTTTTTTACACTGTTGAAAAGCAGTAGGATGACACTCCTCCACCTTAGCGGAGGAGCCGCACTGGTTCCTACTACAAAGTGAAGTGGACGGAAGAGTGGGTTTTATTTATTTTTTTAATTCTTTTTGTTAGCAAAAGAAATCAACAATACAACACACAAACAATGACCAGGGGTTATCGGGTGACCACAGTTACATATTTATGGATGCTGCTCCCGACAATGACAGCGTAAGATTAAGAAGAAAGGAAACGGGCCTAGGCGTCCTCCCTGTCCATTTCTGTAGGTTCCAGGTCTGGCGGCTCACAGATATCACCACAATAGGCATTCCAGGTTCCCCAGATCTTGACCCATTTGCGGGGTCGCCCCCTGGATAGATACACTGACTTCTCACGAAACATACACCAGTCAAGATCTTCCATCCATTTCCTTACCCGAGGTGCCCGAGAGGCACCCCAGAGCTGCGCTATGTTTCGTTTAGCGATCACACACGCAAGGATCGCCCAGACCTTACCATAGCTCGGTAGGTCCGTAGGCTCCCACACATTCAACAAGCATCTCCTGGCCTCCAGCTCAACCCTCACTCCCCATACTTCACTCATTTTTGAATGTATCTTGGTCCAGAATTCACGAACCCTCTCACACTCCCACAATATGTGCAGGAACATTCCAGGTAGCCCACACCCTCTTCGGCAATCAGCAGACCCAGCCAAGCCCATCCTCTGCAATCCCGGGCCCGTGACATAGGAGCGATGCAAAATCCTAAGTTGGACCAAACAGAGCCTCATAGGGAACGCTACTTCCTTGGGGCATGCCACCGCCTCCCTCCAATCCTCCTCATCAAGAACAAAGCCATCAGCAACCCACTGTCTGCGCAACAACACCAAGGGGTCCTCTGTGTGGTTGATCAGCTTGCTACACGTTAAGGAGATAACTCTAGTGGGTACTAGGCCATCGAGCAAACAATCCTCTAATGGGGAGGCCACTGGGGGTGTCTCACCGCTGGGGACAGCGGCGCTCAGAGCATGCCTGATCTGGAGGTACCTAAACCGTTCTGTCTCATTCAGCTGATATTTAGCCTGTAATTCCTCAATTGTCAGCAACCTATCCTTACCCCATATATCGCGAACTTGCGTTATACCAATTAAGTTCCAGCGATCAAACCCCTTGGTCTTCCAGAGCATCCCCAGCATCTCATAACTCCACAAGGGAGTAGCCAAAGTCAAGCGACCAGCTCACTTGAGGTGCTTATTGGCCTCATGCCATACTCTAGTGGAGATCGAAGGAGGCCCCACCAACGGGAATCGACCACGCTTCGCATATAGAACACAGGTGTACTCTCCCCCCGGCACTTGACCGCGGTCCATCGCATAACCAGGGTCTATCGGCGAACCGTATATAGCATGGTTTATGGTGGCCAACTGTGACGCCCAATAGTATTTCCGAATGTTAGGCAAACCAATGCCTCCGTCGTACCACGGCAACATCAATTTTGGCAAGGCAATGCGCGGCCTCCCCTCCCACAGGAGGCTACGCTGTAAAGACTCAATCTCACTGAAGTACGACTGTGGCACAGGGTCGAAGGAGTTCTGTAGTGCATATAGGAATCGTGGGAGAGCCATCATTTTAAAGAGGATGGCTCGGCCCAGAGGGAGAGTGGGAGCGTTTTCCACCGTGCAACATCTGACCGGAGTCTAGCTAAGGGGGGCAATAGATTCAACCGGAAGCGCACCTTGGGATCACCGGAAATCTGGATCCCTAGATAGCGAAAGCTAACCGACTCCAGTCTCACAGGACAATTTTCAGGCACTCTAGGGGGGTCTTCGCTCAGCACAAAAAGGACGGATTTCGCCCAATTGATCGCAAAACCAGAATACCTGCAGAAGATGCCCAAAACGTCCATAAAGACAATAAGGGAGCTGCGTGGGGAGGTCAAGTATAGTAAAATATCTTCAGCATAAAGCGAAATCTTGTCCTCCCAGTCCACGGTCCAACGCAGCCCTCTGATCGAGCGGTCCCACCGCACCCAGGCCGCTAGCGGTTCCAAAGCCAAAGCGAATAAAAGAGACGAGAGGGGGCATCCCTGTCGTGTCCCTCTTCCAAGAGAAAAGTCATGCGACCTATGGTTATTCACGACCACGCGAGACATGGGGGCCGAATATAAAAGACGGACCCAGCCAATAAATACAGGGCCAAATCCCAGCTTCGTCAAGACCGCAAATAGGTAAGGCCACTCCACGCGGTCAAAAGCCATGGTGGCGTCGAGTGACAACAAAACTGATGGTTCATGGATGTGAGACGCACCCGCCACCACCCCATGCAAATGACAGAGATTAAGTGCGGTGTTACGCCAAGGCATAAAACCGGACTGATCTGGATGGATCAAGGTCGAGATAACCTTCACCAACCGGGTGGCTAGCAGTTTGGCCAAAATCTTGGGCTCCGCATTCAACAAAGAAATAGGGCGGTACGAAGAGCAGTCTAGTCTAGGTTTATCCTCCTTATAGATTACAACAATGTTGGCGACTTGTTGGTCGTACGGCAGGATGCCCCGATCCCGGCTTTCCATGTACATATCCTTCAGATACAGAGCCAATCTGTCTGCATGTGGCTTAAACAACTCGATGGGAAGGCCATTGGGGCCTGAAGCCTTACCAGAGTGGGCCCCTTATAGCCATTGCCACCTCATCGTCGGTGAGGGCGGAGTCTAGTAAATTCCTATCATCGTCCGACAAGGCAGGCATCGGTATATCACGGATCATGTTGGCGTTGTCGACCTCTGTAAACATTCCAGCCGCGGTGTATATCTCCTCATAATATTGCGCAAATTCCTGAACTATCGACTGGGGATCCGACGTGACCGCGGGGCCCACATTCAGTTCCGGGACCAAACGAGACCCCCAGTCACCCTTTTCCAACCAGGCGATCAACTTCCCCGCCTTGTCGCCGTGCTCATAGATTCTACTCTGCGTTGAGGCGTGTTGCGCCTTCACGCCATCACGCGTCATAGACTTGTATTCTTCCCGGAGTAGCCCGAGGCGATGACTCGCCCCAGGGTCGCTCCCCGAGGAAGCTGCGATATCCAGTGCCACAAGCTCCGCCTCCACTCTATCTAGTTCCTCCCTCCTCTTCTGTTTCTGCCCGGATACAAGGGAGATGGCCTCTCCTCTTATTACAGTCTTGTACGCCTCCCAAAGAGAACACCTCGATGTGACCGAACCTTCGTTTTCGCGAAAAAAACTATCTGTGACCCGCTTAAGTTCCTTTTTCACCACAGGGTCTTTCAGATACCACACACTTATGGGAGCTATTCTACCAATATCACCCTGCCCCAAACACAGCCGAAGCCAAATCGGTGAGTGGTCGGAGACCCCCCTCGCCAAATGGGCCACTTCACTAATTAAGGTCGCCTGAGCCGCCGGCAAAAGGACATGATCAATTCTGGAGAGGGAATGGTGCGCCGCAGAGGCATGTGTATACTCAGTGGCACTCGGATGTCTGAGACGCCAAGCCTCTAACAACTCTGACGTGGAAATGAAGTCGGGTAGCCACCTACGAGAGGGCAACAACACACGGGAGGGGCGCCTATCCATGACTGCATTAAAATCCCCGCCCAGCACCATAATGCCGACGGGCAGTGTGAGAAATATCCGACCTAAGTCACAAAACGTGTCAGCCTGCAATGCCGGGGGGACATAAATAGACACAAACGTGACCGGCTTACCCTTTCTGAGACCAGATACACCTATATAGCGACCACGATTGTCATACCAAGTAGATCGGATCGTGAAGGGAAAGGAGTTCTTCACTAATATGCCCACTCCCCTTGATCCAGAAGTAAAACCAGCGTGAGCAACAAGCTTATACCCTCCCCTGTACAACGCCATACATCGCTTCCCCATTAGATGCGTTTCCTGCAGCAAAACGACATCAGGCATGTGCCGTCTAATGAGTTGACTCACAATAGTGTGTTTTATCTTGTCACCCAACCCATTCACATTCCAGCTAAGGACGGAGAACCCCAGGCCCTGTCTAGCAGCAGCCATGCATCCTTCCAATAAGGAACAGGAGATCCGAAGGCCCCCTTAGCAATCTCTGGTCACTTACAACAAACAAAGCAACACATAGAAGTTCCCAACAACCAGACCCCCAACCCCCACCCTGCATCCCTGCATATAGTAAACGCTCATCCCCAACTCGCAGTGTGCCTGTCTCCCCCACAAACAAGTATCTAAAAGTAGAAAAACTGAGGAGGACCTTACAACAGGCCGCCCGCCCCCACCACCCCAAACCAACCATTATCCCCCCATACCGGAAGAATAACATGTATGAAGAGTCTTGAGCAGAATGAATTAATAGAGAAAAATTGTCCAGAAGGGGGGTGGGGGGGGGGGGGGGGGGAAGAACGAACAGCCCCATCCAGACCCCCTGCACCAGCGATAGAATGAGTGCGGCTTACAGTCATAAGCAGTATGCTATTCTTCGCGATCCGTTCGGGCCTGAGCCCCGGAGTCCGATGCTTCCACACGGTCCAACCAGTCAGCGGCCACCTCAGGGTTATCAAAGAACCAAGTCTTATCCTCAATCGTGCGGGATACAGCATTGAGTTTTCACATCCCTGTCTCTCAACCGCCGCTTTACGGACATAAAGCCTTGTCGCTGTCTCTGGACCATCTGAGTGAAGTCTGGAAAAAACAACAGCAAAACGTTCTCGTATGCCAACGGACCTGTGGACCTCGCCATTTGCAAGATGGCGTCCCGGTCGCGAAAGTTCAGGACCCGAGCAATAATGGGATGCGGAGATGCCCCGACCTTCGGGCGGCCTCCGGGAATCCTGTGTGCCCTCTCCACAGTGAAAAAATTACTAAGGCCCTTTGGCTTGAGATGGTTCAGGATAAGGCCCTCGACAAAGAGGTCCGGGGTCGCCCCTTCGGATTTCTCCAGAAACCCCAAAATGCGGACATTATTGCGGCGTGCCCGACCCTCATACTCATCGAGCTTGCTATCAAATTGGTGCCGGGCCTCCTTGAGGTCGCCCACTTCCTTTTGGAGCTCAGAGACGTCCTCAAGGAGGCTCGTTGTTTTAACCTCCAAGTTCTTGACCTTCTCGGTAGTTTTGGTGAGGTCAGCCCTGAGAAGGCCCACCTCAATTGCGACAGTGTCCAGTTTTGTGTCCATCTTGCCCAAGGAAGATTGGACCCCAGTAATCGCGGCCATTAGGTCCTTCATAGTGGGGTCATCGCTGACTGAATCCCCTTCGGTACCTCCAACCGGAGGTCGTTTCGCATCACTGGGGGACCCCTTGGAAATGGCATATTTGTCGATGCGATTCGACTGGACCTGTCGATTAGTTTTCGAGGTCTTCTGCTGAGGCTTTTCAGAGTCTCTCAATGCCATCTCAAACGTAAATGCGGGCGAAACCCACCACTCCTCAATCGAGTATGGGTTGGTGCTGCGATGGTCGAACTCCAAGTCAGGTTGAGAGGCGTACGTTGTCCCAGTCGCGACCCAAATGCGACAAAGCAGGACCTGCCCGGCCACTTCCGGTCTCTGTGGCCGATGTTGTTGCACTCCATCCCGGATGGTTCCTGACCCGGATCCCCGGTCTCCGAGACCACAGGCCCCAATTTTCTCAACGACGATATTCGGTCGCCGCGGCCACCAAAAGAACCAGAATTTTGCCTTGTGACTCAGGCGCTGGTCCACCACCCGATGGTAGGGACAGGGCTCAGGATAATGTGCCGGATAGTCGGTCAGGATGTGGCGTCTTGGTCGCTGGCTCGACTCCTCCCCAAGAGTGGGTTTTAAATTCACATCATTGGCTTTTCCTGACTACATCATTTAAAGATGGGTCTTCCGCCCTAAATTGTGTGTAACAGAGGTCAAAGAAATCCCCACATTTTTCTCTCTGGTCACAAGGCTTCAAAAGACCACAGGAGAAGTTCTGGTGGGCTGCAGGCAGCAGGCATCATATGTTCTATGTTCAAACTCCACTTTCAGTGGAAAAGGCTGTAGCAGAAAAGCTGCCTTTCAGGTTTCTACATGGCTGTGTGTACACAACTGTCAGCTGTCCTTCATTTATCAGTTTTTGTCTTTATAAACGAGCATGCAAGAGGGAACGGCACTGCCTAGTGTCTTGGGCTTGGCACTGTTTGCGCTCACCAGTTTCATGGGACATGAGCCAAGCGCCAGAGCCAGCCATTCATTCCAAGCCTGGCTGCAGCTTTGACTAGCGCGTCCTATAGATGATTCTGGCTTTATACACCATAGGCACCCCACTGCCAGTTTGCCCAACACAGCACACTGCACCATGCACCTATGTCCCCCCACCCGAAGCTGTTGTTATTCCACTATGCCCACAATATGTCTTCGGAGTGGCACCCTCCTCCATAGTGTATTTTCCTATGAATGATCTTCGCCTTCTATAACCTCTATTTGGTCTCTTGAAGCCTTTGTGTCCTAAGTGGATGTGTGGCGGGCTTCTCACTTTACGCTTGTGCACTGTCGCCATCGATTGATGCGTCTTTTGGACCCCGAGCATCTATTGAGCTTCCACTTCAGTTCCTCCAGTGCTTAACTAAAATCTGCAATCACAAACCTCATATGATGGAGTCTTTTTCTAATCCCTCTTTGTTTTTCAGGAAGAAGATGTGTTCGCAGTCCATTACGACAAGGAACCGTTGCTCGCCTCCAACCCCATACAGAGTCCTGAGAACCATCCGAAGGTGGAAACTGTGTAGAGGCTTCCCAAGGGTCACCAAGTGTCCATACAAGAGACAAATGGAGCTGACTCCTCAGTGCTCTTCTTTAGTGCTTTTAGTAGAATGTTGCATATTTCCACGTAATAAAGACTATCAATTTCATAATTGTGTATTTTGTCTCTGAGTGCTGCAGGTAGGTGTTTGATGGACAAAGCGCTTGTGAGGTTGCACAGGGTGTATGTTAAGTTGCACAGGGTGCATGTTAAGCAGCACAGGATGAATGTTAAGTAGCACAGGATGGCCCATAGTGTTCAGGCACAATTTTTGTACTATTGGCACCACCCCATTCCATTTCAGCCACACGTGGCTATAGAAATCTATACGGTTGCACTACTTCCGCTTAACACAGCTGTATTTAAAAAATATAAGCGCCCGCAGTGCGAGATTGACACTGTTGAGACTATGCGCTGGGCTTGGAAGAACATTGCAAGGAGAGCACATCAGGAGGTGTTGTATGCGCCGTCGATGCCCCTGGGTGGCAACCCGTTGATAGGTCCCCTCCTGGACCAAGCCGTTACACTCAGAGCACAGGCACATGAGTTCCATAAGGGTGAAGCTCTGTATCCGGGCGGTGAGTTCCTGCCATTACAAGAGATGTGCGACCCACAGACCCCCACGGCTGCAGACATGCTCCTCTACTACCAGCTGCGAGCAGCGTGTAGGGCTACATTTCAGGAGTTCCCACGGGAGCCCCCTACACTGCCAGCGCTGGAAAATGTACTGTCAAACTCATCACCCCGCAAGCTCATCACACGTATTTATAGCATCACACAGAGGGAGTCTCCGCTAATTTGCACACGATCTCGGGAGGCCTGGGAGGAAGAGGCCGAGTTGGCCATTACAGAGGAGCAAAGGGTGTATTGCTGCACTCAGTTAGAATACCTTTCGCCCAACTACAGACTGCGACTTATTCACTTTAACTACCTACACCGTTTATATCGTACTCCGACACAGATGCATAAAATGGGGGTCCAGACAGATACACGATGTTGGCGTTGCAGAACACAAGATGCTACATTCGCACACATGGCATGGAGCTGTCCTCCTGTAGCCTGCTTTTGGGTAGAGGTGTTTAAGCATATCGATCTCATGGTGGAGGGGACAGTGGAGATATTTTTGCTGCTGGCAATGCTGGACCATATGCGGGATGTTCCGATGACACATCACAGACTTGTAGCTATGTTGCTATTGATGGCCAAAAGGCAGGTGGCGATACATTGGAGGAAACAAGGACCTCCCTCCGTTGCGGGCTGGTTGCGTGCAGTTATATATTGCAAGGACCAACTAACAGCCTTCTGGGAACAGATGCCTAGTGGGTCTAGGCCTCTAGATATTTGGGCTCCTTTTGTTGCATGGTTGAGGTCGGGAGGCGAGGATCATCTGTCAGAATAGATTGTGTATCATAGATCTATTATTACATAGGCCGTCACATGTCGAACATCTCATGCTGTTATGGCTGCACACTTGAGCGAACACATAGTAGAATTATCACACTTACCTGGCGGCACTCTGTATTGGTGAGATAGACAGATAGTAACAGATTATGATTCAATACTGGCATAATACATAGTAGATTGGGATCGTACAGGGGGGTGGCATGGGAGTATTGTATCTATCTATCTACTTGTTGGTACAAGACTGAACTTTGCATATCGCAGCGAGACCATCGAACATACAATATCATTGAGACTGCTTCGCTGCCTGCCCCAGTGGTTGTTGGCAACATAAAGCTGTGTATGTCGAACATTGTAAGTCCGCCGCCGGCCTCCGGGTTGTAGGCAAGTGGCAGTGTATTTGCAGAGTTGTGAAATAAAGGTTTTGGGGAAAAAAAATAAGTAGCACAGGATGAATGTTAAGTAGCACGGGGTGTATTTCAGGTTTGACAGGGTGTATGTTGTTGTATGTTAGGTTGCACAGGGTGTATGTTAGGTTGAACAGGGTGTACGTTGGTGTATTATAGGTTGCACAGGGTGCATGTTAAGTTGTGCAGGGTGCATGCTAAGTGGCAAAGGGTATATGTTAGTTTGCACAGGGTGTACGTTAGGTTGCACAGGGAGTAGGTAGGTGTAGGTTAGGTTGCACAGAGTGTATGTTATGTTGTACAGGGTGTATGTTAAGTACCACAGGGTGTTTGATAAGCTGCACAGGGTGTAGTTATGTGCATGCTAAGTGGCATAGGGTGTATGTTAGTTTGCACAGGGTGTACGTTAGGTTGCACAGGGAGTAGGTAGGTGTAGGTTAGGTTGCAGAGGGTGTATGTTATGTTGCTCAGGGTGTATGTTAAGTACCACAGGGTGTATGTGAAGTTGCACAGGGCGTATGTTAAGTTGCAGAGGGAGTATGTTGTATGTTAGGTGGCAGAGGGCGTATGTTAACTTTACACAGGGTGTATGTTAAGTACCACAGAGTGTTTGTTAAGCTGTACAGGGTGTAGGCTAGTGTATGTTCGGTTGAACAGGGTGTTTGTCAAGTTACACAGGGCATATGCTAAGTTGCACCGGTTGTATGCTGGTGTATGCTAGGTCGCTCAGGGTGTATGCTAAGTACCACAGGTTGTTTGTTAAGCTGCACAGGGTGTAGGAAGGTGTATGTTTGGTTGCACAGGGTGCATGTTAAGTTGCACAGGGTGTATGTTAAGTACCAGAGAGTGTTTGTTAAGCTGCACAGGGTGTAGGCTGTTGTATGTTCGGTTGCGTAGGCTGTATGTTAATTTGCACCGGGTGTATGTTAAGTTGCAGAGGGTGTATGTTGTATGTTAGGTTGCACAGGGTGTATGTTAAGTTGCACAGGGTGTATGTTATATGTTAGGTTGCACTGGGTGTATGTTAAGTTGCACAGGTTGTATGTTAAGTACCACAGGGTGTATGTTAAGCTGCACAGGGTGTAGGCTGGTGTATGTTCTGTTGCACAGGGTGTATGTTAAGTTGCACAGGGTGTATGTTAAGTTGCAGAGGGTGTATGTTGTATGTTAGGTTCCACAGGGCGTATGCTAAGTTGCACAGGTTGTATGCTGGTGTATGCTAGGTTGCACAGGGTGTTCGTTAGGTGGTGTAGGGTATATGTTAAGTTGCACAGGGTGTAGGTTAATTTGCACAGGGTGTATGTTAAGTACCAGAGAGTGTTTGTTAAGCTGCGCAGGGTGTAGACTGGTGTATGTTCGGTTGCACAGGGTGTATATTAAGTTGCAGAGGGTGTATGTTGTATGTTAGGTTGCACAGGGTGTATGTTAAGCTGCACAGGGTGCATATTGGTATATGTTAGGTTGCAAAGGGTGCATGTTAGTTTGTAAAGAGTGTATGTTAAGTTGCATAGGGTTTATGTCAAGTTGCACAGGGCATATGCTAAGTTGCACAGGTTGTATGCTGTTGTATGGTAGGTAGTATGTTTGGTGGCTCAGGGTATCTGTTAAGTTGCACAGGGTGGATGTTAAGTTGCACAGGGTGTATGTTATTTTGCATAGGTTGTATGTTAAGTTGCACAAGGTGCATGCTGGTGTTAGGCAGTGCAAGGGTTGTGCAGGATGTATGTTAAGTTGCACAGGGTGTGTGCTATGTTCCACAGGCTGCTTTGTAAGTTACACAGGGTCTACGTTGGTGTATTTTAAGTTGCATAGGGTGCATGTTAGGTTGTATAGGGTGCATTTTAAGTAGGACAGGGTGTATGTTAAGTTGCACATGGTGTACGTTAGGTTGCACAGGCTATACAGTAGGTTGCACAGGTTGTATATTAAGTTGCACAGGGTGTATGTTGGTGTATGTCAGATTGCAGAGGGTATATGTTAGGTAGCACAGGGTTTATATTAGGTTGTAGAGGCTCCATGTTAAGTTGCACAGGGTGTATGATACGTTGCAAAGGGAGTATGGTAGGTTGCACAACATGTATGTTAAGTTGCACAGCAGGCATGTTAATTTGCACAGGCTGTATGTTAAGTTTCAAAGAGTGAATGTTATGTTTTACACGGTGTATGTTCAGCTGCACAGGGTGTATGTTGGTGTATGTTAGGTTTCACTGGGTGTTTGTTAAGTTGCATAGGGTGTACATTAGGTTTTGCACATGGTGTACGCCAAGTTGCACAGGGTATACATTAGGTTGTGCAGGGTGTATGTTAAGTTACACAGGGTGTATGTTAAGTTGTACAGGTTATATGCTTATATATGCTAGTTTGTACAGGGTGTGCGTTAGGTTACGCAGGGTGTCTGTTAAGTTGCACAGGATGTCTTTTAAGTTGCACAAGGTGTATGCTGGTGTATGTTAGGTTGCGCAGGGTGTATATTAGGTTGCACAGGGTGTATGTTAGTTTGCCCCTGGTGTATGTTAAGTTGCTCAGGGTGTATGTTAAGCTGCAAATGTTGTATGCTGGTGTATGTTAGGTTGCACAGGGTGTGTCTTAGGTTGTGCAGGGTACCTGTTTAGTTGCACAAGGTGTATTCTGGTATATGTTAGGTTGCGCAGGGGAATGTTAGGTTGCACAGGGTGTATGTTAAGTTGTACAGGGTGTATGCTAAGTTGCACAGGGTGCATTGTAAGTTACAAAGGGTGTACCTCGGTGTATGTTAAGGTGCATAGGGTGCATGTTGGGTTGCATAGGGTGTATTTTAATTTGGACAGGGTGTATGTTAAGTTTCTCACAGTGTACGTTAGGTTGCACAGGCTGTACGTTAGGATGCACTGGTTGTATGCTAGGTTGCACATGTACGTTATGTTGAACAGGCTGTATTTTAGGTTGCACAGGGTATACGTTAAGTTGCACAGGGTGTATGTTGACGTATGTTAATTACAGTGGGCATATTTTAGATTGCACAGGTTGTATATTAGGTTGCAGACACCCTGTGTTAGGTTGCACAGGCTGTACACTAAGTAGCACAGGCTGGATGCTATGTTGAATAGGCTGTATGTTTGGTTCCACATGGTACATGTAAAGTTGCACAGGGTGTATGTTGGTGTATGTAAGATTGCAGAGGGCGTATGTTAGGTTGCACAGGGTTTATGTTAGGTTGCAGAGGCTCTATGTTAGATTACACAGGCTGTACGCTAAGTTGGATAGGGTGTGTGTTAGGTTACACAGGGTGTATGTTAGGTCACAGAGTGCATGTTAAGTTGCACCGCATGCATGTTAAGTTGAACAGGCTGTATGTTAAGTTTCAAAGAGTGTATGTTCAGTTTCACAGGGTGTATGTTAAGTTGAATATGGTAAGTTGCATAGGGTATATGTTTAGTTGTATAGGGTGTATGCTAAGTTGCAGAGGGTGTATGTTAATTTGAACTGGGTGGTGTTAAGCTCCAAAGGGTGTATGTTGGTGTATGTTAGATTGCACAGAGTTTATGTTAGGTTGCACAGGGTGTATGTTAAACTGCACAGGGTGTATCCTGGTGATTTTGACCCTAGGGACCCCATCACCAGCGGCCTGGCTTTTTATTTTAAACTGAAAGGCTTCCGGGATCGATTTTGGACCTGGGGACCGAATCACCCGGGGCCCGGCCTTTATTTATATATTTTAAACATAAAGGGTAAGTGGCCTGCTGGAGTCTTCCTCCCTGGGCAAATAGCCTTGGGGACCCTATCCCCGGGGCCTAGCATCGCCATTGGGGACCACAGATGAGCCTCAAGGCCCCCGTGGTCCCTGCCGGCTCCCTGCATCCTGCGGGAGCAGGCTTGCTTTGCAACCAAGGGAATGGCTAAACATACAGTTTCCTGGATCTCAAAGCAATTTGTCTGTTTCCCGGTTTGCTTCACAGTGTGAAGGGATTAAGACACATGCTCCGCTTTCAGCAAGCGAGAGATTTTTTTTCTGCTCTTGCTTACTGAAAGAGGAGCATTTGCTGTTGCTTGGCTGGAAGCTCCCGCCAACATTTGTAGTGTTCATTGCCACAGGTAGGGGGTAGTCCTGGTGGCTTTGCATAGGCCTAGGAGGGGGCCATATGAGCCCCACTCCTTCATGCCCCCCGGGATTTGGCACATATGGGGCCCTTAAAAAAAAGATGCACTGGAACCAGCGTGTGTTTTTTTTTCATGTTGTTGCGGATCCACCCGCGATTGTGGCTTAATGAACAAGCATTGGCATAGCCAATAGGTCTCGCCTTTGGGACCTTATAAGTGTTTAGCCATATAGCCATACAACAGTTGTTGCACCAAGGATATTGCACTGGTTAACTAAACACTTATAAGGTCCCAAACGCGATACCTATTAGCTATTCCTAAACCCTCTACTATAGCAGCTAGAGGTGTGGTGGGTGTTGCAGTGAGCCACTTGGCTGATAGGGCACTAAAATGTTGACTCTTTTGTGGGTGGGCTTCGTCTGTCTTCAGGTTTGCAGAACAGAAAGAGCTGAGGCATGTATGTCAATGGCTGACAACTGAGCCAAGTGCATGAAGGAGACAAAGGATTGAATGAATAAAATGTGGAAAACCAGAAAAGTAGAGGCATCAAACAGATAGAGGTACAGAAAAAGATAAGAAAGTAAAAATCAAAGAGGGAAGAAAAAAAGATTGCTAAATATAAATGGTGAAATGAGGAAGGGAAAAAAGGAAGGACCGAGGAAGGATACAAGTATGAATGGTAGGATGAAACAAAGAAATGTGAAGGGAAGAGTGGAAGTAAGTGTGAAACAAAAGAACAGTGCAAAGAAGGAAGTGTGGAAGGAAGAATTAAAATAGGGACAAAAGGAAAGGGGGTTGGAGGAAAAGAGGAAAACAAAGAAGGGTGAAAGAAGGTTGGGAAAGATGGAAGGACGAGTGAAAGGATGGATGAATGAAAATAGGACTGGAAGACTGCTGGAATAAAAGGATGAATGGGTAGGTGGAAAGATGGAAGAGTGCATGGAAGGGAGTTGGGTGGCTGGATGAGTTGAGAATGGAAGGAAGAAATGATGGGTGAATGGATGAACAGAAGAAGGATGACTGGGAGGATCGATAGAGGACTGGAAGGAGGGAAGGGTGAAAGGATGAATGAGTGAATAGATGGATATTAGGTGAAAGGATAATAGGAGAGAAAGGGATTGATAGAAAAATGTGTGCGTGGAGGGAAAGGTGAAATAGTGGATACATGAATCGTGGATTAATTAAATGGTGATTGAAGAAATGGATTAATAGGTGAATGGGGGAAAAGGATGGATGGGTGTATGAAGTGGAAAGGACGAATAGAATAATTGATGAAAGGAAGGGTGGAAGGGAAGTTTCGTAAGGAGGATTGGGCTAGCTTGCTCTGCTCGCTCGGTGTCATTGGACATATGATTCAAAGTGGTAGGTATCTTAATTGTATGCACATTTCTTGGTTTAGAGTGAAAGTATCTTGTAGTTACTGTGAAGCAAAATCTCGCAGGGGCAAAAAGGTAAGTACACTAAGAAACGTTGCAAACTTCACAAATAAAAAATAATTGCAAGTTCTGCCAGGTGTAGGAAATGGCATAGTTGTAAGTAGCATATTGTTGGTGACTAGAGGAGCGGTTAGTGCAAACGCTTATTTATTGAATTTAAAAAAAGGTACATTTAGCACAGTGTGCACTATAGCAATGAAATGGTCAATTGAACGCAGACAATAATATACCAAGAACAGTTCATGAAGTCGGGGCTGGCATGTGTTCCTTCTGAACAGAGTGAATAGAAGAGAAATGTAAACTGACACACACATTCTGTGGAACTGAGCATAAACCAGCATACACCCTGAGCAACTTAACATACACCCTGAGCAACTTAACATACACCCTGTGCAACTTAACATACACCCTGAGCAACTTAACATACACCCTGTGCAACTTAACATACACCCTGAGCAACTTAACATACACCCTGTGCAACTTAACTTACACCCTGTGCAACTTAACTTACACCCTGAGCAACTTAACTTACACCCTGAGCAACTTAACATACACCCTGTGCAACTTAACATACACCCTGAGCAACTTAACATACACCCAGTGCAAGTTAGAATACACTCAGTGCAGCTTAGCATACACCCTATGCAACCTAACACACACACACAGTGCAACATAACATACACCAGCATACAACCTGTGCAACTTAACATACACCATATCCAACTTAACATACACCCTGTGCAAACTGACATACACCCCCTGCAACCTAACATACACCCTGTGCAACCTAACATACACCAGCATACACCCTCCGCAACTTAACATACACCCTATGCAACCTAACATACAACCTGTGTATTTTAAAATACACCCTGTGCCACCTACCATACAGCCTGTGAACCCTAACATACAGCCTGTGCAAATTAAGGTACTCCTTGTGCAACTTAACATACACCTGTGACACCTATTGTACACCCTGTGCAAATACTCATACACTATCTTCAAATTAACATACACCCTGTGAAACTTAATATGCACCCTGTACTATTTAACATACACCCTGTGCTACTTAGTTAACATGCACCTTGTGCAACCTAATATAAACCAAGATACACCCTGTGCAGTTTAACATACACCCTGTGCAACCTAACATAAACTTTGTGCAATCTAACATACACCAACATACACCCTTTGGAGCTTAACACCACCCTGTGCAAATTAACATATGACCGTCCTGACCTGGTCAGAAACGGTCGCTCCACCCGCTCCTGGCCGTCCTTGTAGCGCATCAACACTCTGTGCCAGACTGTGCCCCCAATCTAGCCTGCATCCTGGGATATATCGTATCTGTGCCCTCAATCTCGCCCTGCTTGGTGTGGTATTGTATTTGCTGCTGTAATTAGTGTCTGTGCCAGACTGTGCTTCGCGTGGTATCGTATTTGCTGCCTTCATTAGTATCTGTGCCAGAGTGTGCCCCGATCTCGCCCTGCATTGCTTTGTTGTTGTCTGGTGCCATTTTGTTGTCCCAGCCCGTCTCTCCTCCCCGCTCCCTGCCGCTGCTCCCCCGCGGCCCCACCCCCGCTCCCTACAGCATCTACAATCAATCCCCTCCCCACTCGCCACCCCGCTCCCTCCTCCCAGCTGCTCCTCCCTCGCTCCGCCCCCCTCCACTCTCCACTTATGACAAATACTCTTACGCGCAGCGGTCACGCGCAGCGGACGCACTTCGGCACGCCAAAGGTAAGCCCGTCTACGCCCGTCCGCACCTGGACCGCGCCCAGCGGCAGAACCCCTGGACCCCGCAAAGGCCACCCCTCACGCCGAACTTACGACGCCAACACTCTCACTGCACTCAACACTGGCCGACTCCCCGACTGCCACCAAGCCGCCCAGGACGCACCCACGGTCCCTTCACCTGCCAATCATGCACATTCTGCTGCATCAGGACCCACACTACATCCACAAACGGCAAACAGAGCTCCGACAAGAACCACCTGAAGTGCATCCTGCTTAACACCCGCTCCGTCCACAGACACGCCGTGGAACTATGGAACCTACTCGACACCACATCGCCGGACATCGCCTTTATCACGGAAACCTGGATGAACGCCTCATCAGCACCCGACATCCCCATAGCCATCCCGGACTGACACAAATTATCCGAAAGGACCGCATCAACCAAACAGGAGGAGGCATCGCCATCATCCACAGGAACACCATTCGCATCTCGACCAGCTCCGAAGACACTCTCATAGCCACCGAACACCTCCACTTCCAGATACACACAGATCCCAAGACCACACTCAGAGGCACCCTCATCTACAGACCTCCAAGACCCCGCACACATTTCAGCGAAGACATCGCTGAATTTGTCAGCCCACACGCCCTCCCCTCCAATGACTACATTCTCCTAGGGCACCTCAACTTCCACCTCGAGAATAACAACGACAACAGCACCACCACCCTGCTGGACAACCTCGCCAATCTCGGACTCAAACAACTGGTGAATACCCCCACCCACTACGCCGGACACACGCTCGACCCAATCTTCTCCTCCAGCAAGCACATCTCATTCAATCACGCCACGGGACTCCATGTTGGATTTCTCCCCAACTGTACCCACACCACGGAAGCGAGGATGGCCCCCAACCCTCTACCCCTATTTGGAACGCAACACGCCCTTCTTATCACAGCGTGGCCGCGAACCGAACAAAGGGAGAAGGTAGGAAAAACAAAACAAAGAAAGAGAAAACGCCCAGGCTCTTTCTATGTCACAGCTAGGTAGACTCTGTATTGGCATATAGGATAGGTCTTCTAACCTGCAGCAAAACAAGACAAGAAGCAGAGAAAAGAACAGAATGTTACTCAAAATCCCAGTGTCCTCTCACCTGAATCCCCCTCCATTCACCCGTAACACTGCCCAACACAACCCAATTCCCCTCCTTACTTGTGTGGCATAGACAAATCTTCCAATGGGAGATGAGTGGAGTGAAGTCCAACAGGCATTAGCAAACAAACTCCCAATTGCTAGCGTTTTGTTCATAAAGGGGAAAAAGTCATAATCCTGACATAAAAAACCCCTTGAAAAGTTATTACCAGCAAAAATCGCTGTACTTGCATTAAATATATCCTACTTGTGGCCACAAACTAAAGCGCGTTCCTAGAGAAACACCAGAAGCTACATGCTTCGTGAAAAAGTCCAAACATTCACATAACGATGTGAATCGGGTACTCAAGAACCCGGAAATCGGCACCGCCAAAAATCCCACTGTATCAAGGGCGAACTCAAAAATAAAACAAAAGAAAAACTAAATGTCCCAATTCTCTTCTGTCCTCCTAGGAACAGAAGCGCAACTGAATTCTCCCGTAGAAAGCAACAAGCGGGAAGGCGTCCGAAGCGTAGCGCATCCGGGAAGCAGAACGAAGCCTCGTTCTGCGCAGCACTGCTTACAGCGTCTCAACTCCGAGTTCGGAAGAACACACCCAGCGGGATTCAAGCTAAACCCCTTCAACTCGTTCTGGAAGTAGAACAACTCCAACCAGGTAAGAAACCAAGCACCGAGCAGTGGCGCTGGCACCTAGTTATGGAAAGGAGGAAAAAAGGGGCGGAGGCTACCAAACAAAGGTGGAAACAGAAAGAGGACACCGGAGCAACCAGGCACAGAGACACAACGAAAGGAGAAAAAACTGCCTAATTCCTAACAGTACCTCCCCTCAAAGGCCTCCCAACAGGACGGGGTTTAGTCGGGTGACGGAGATGGAACAATCTGATTAAACGAGGAGCATGCACCCCTGTAGCTGGTTCCCAGGATCGTTCCTCAGGAGGGTACCCTTTCCAATCAATTAAGTACATCAACCTCCCCCGTCTCCTCCTAGCATCAAGGATAGCATTAACCTCGTATTCTTCCTCTCCCTCAACCATCACTGAAGGGGGAGGTGGCAAGGTCTGATCGGTGTTTTTATATGGCTTCAACAATGAAGTGTGGAATACCGGATGAATGCGATATTCATCAGGCAACTCCAGCCTCATAGCCACAGGATTAATCACACGTGCTATAGGAAAAGGACCCACATATCTTGGTTGTAGTTTCCTGGAGCCTTCCAGTCTCAAGTTCTTTGTTGACAACCAAACACGATCACCAACTACATAAGAGGGGGAAGGTACCCTGTGTATGTCAGCCTGCCGTTTCATGTCCTCCTTTGCCTTTGTCAGATGTTCCTGAGCAATGCCCCAAATCCTACCCAATGCCATTCCTAAGGAATCAACCGCAGGCACTAAACCCGAAGGTTGAATAAGGATGGCCTTGGGATGAAACCCCATAGAACAGTAACAGGGGGACATACCCACAGCGGAATGAACGCTGTTGTTATATGCAAATTCCGCAAGAGGAAGGGCTAACACCCAATTACAAGTCAAAGAAGTCAACAGACACCACAGATACTGTTCCATTGTTTGGTTGATCCTCTCAGTCTGACCATCTGACTGAGGATGATAGGCAGAAGACAGGCAGATTTTCATTTGTAAAGCCTCACATAACTTAGTCCAGAAACGGGACACAAACTGAGCCCCCCTATCGGACACAATGGCAGATGGTAAAACGTGCAATCTCACTATAGATGACACAAAGACTAAAGCCATTACCTTAGCAGTAGGCAGTTTAGGTATAGGGATGAAGTGGGCCATCTTTGTGAAGGAATCAACCACAACAAAAATCACCGTACAACCTGACTCTTCCGGTAGATCTGTAACGAAGTCCATACTAATCGTATGCCATGGGGCAGGGGTACAGGTAAAGGTTGTAACAGGCCAGATGGACTGGAATGAGATGGCTTACTCACAGCACAGATGGGGCAGGAAGCCACGAATTGTTGCACGTCATGTGTCAATGACTCCCACCAAAACCAACGTAAACAGAATTCTCTGGTTTTATTTATTCCGGGATGACCTACTAAAGCCGATGAATGACACCATTTCAACACGGTTTCCCTCAAAGCAGAAGGAATGAACAACTGTGTTTCGCGATACAACAATCCTTCTCTCATGGAAAAGAAAGGCTGAGATTCCCAAGGAGTCAGATCTATGCTTTTCAACCTGTCTTTCACTGTAGACAAAAAGCCATCCAAAGAAACGCTGCCTACAATCTTTTCTGGCGCAATGAAAGACCCCAAGTCTTTGTTAGTCCCCCACTCGTTCTGTTTCACATGTATTCTAGACAAGGCATCTGATTTCAATTGCTGTGCGGCCGGCCTGTAGGTAATTATGAAATCGTATTCATTGAAGAATGAAACCCACCTCATCTGCCTAGGGGTCAAGGCCCGAGCGGACCTGAAGAATTCAAGATTCTTGTGGTCCGTAAAGATGGTAATGGAATGGCGAGCCCCCCACAAGTGGTGTCTCCACTCCTCAAAGGATAGCTTGATTGCCAACAATTCACGTTCTGCTACCGTATAGTTTCTTTCAGCAGGTAACAACGTCTTTGAAAAGAAAGCTATAGGATGCATAAACCCAGTCTCTACATCTCGCTGAGACAAAACTCCCCCCACAGCCCCCAAGGAAGCATCCGCTTCAACAAAAAAGGGTAACGCAGGGTCAGGATGGACAAGAACAGGGGCTGAGGTGAACCGTTCGATCAATTGATCTAACGACATTTGCGCCAAATAGGACCATACAAAAGGAAATCCCTTCCTCAACAAAACAGTCATGGGGGCAACAATCTCCGAGAAATGGGAGATAAACCGCCGATAGAAATTAGCGAATCCAAGCAACACCTACACCTCTTTTACACATTTAGGCGATGGCCATGAGGTTATAGCCTCGATCTTACGTGGATCCATTCTAATGCCCTCAGCAGATACAAGGAAACCCAAAAACTCTACTCTATCTGTATGGAAACTGCATTTCTCTGGCCTCACAAACAACTGATGATCTTTCAAAGTTTGTAAGACTTGGCGAACGTGGGTTTCATGTTCCTTCACCGTGCTGGAGAATATCAATATATCGTCTATATAGACGATCACGCTCAAATCCAAATATTCCCTTAGTACTTCGTTGATGAAGAACTGAAAAGCAGCCGGAGCATTACACAATCCTAAGGGCATTACACAATACTCATACAGACCGAACTTAGTCCGGAAGGCAGTTTTCCACTCGTCGCCTTCACGGACTCGTATGAGATGGTATGCCCCTCTGAGATCCAATTTTGTAAAAACCGTTGCATGCCTCAGTTGATCGAGCAACACAGGTATCAAGGGAAGAGGATACTTGTTCTTAATAGTACCCTTATTGAGCGCCCTATAGTCTACAGAAGCGCGGAGGCCGCCTTCACGTTTGGGAATGAAGAAAATAGCCGAGGAAGCAGGAGAGGAAGAAGGACGAATGAACCCCTTAGCCAACATCTCGTCTATGTACTCCTTCAAATGATGTTCTTCTGGTTCAGACAAGGCATAGATGCGACAACATGGCAGAGTAGCCCCGGGAACCAAATCAATTCTACAATCGAACGAGCGATGGGGAGGCAAGTCCCTTGCTCGTCCTTTGTCGAACACCTCGGCAAACTCTACATATGCCTCTGGGATCTTCTGCACGTCACACCTCAACCCATCACCAACTGCACAAGTTAAAGGAGTAACCCAATCCGTGGCGACCTTATAACAACTTTTCAGACAATAGACTGAATCAAGAGTCACAGTTCTTCGAAACCAATCAATCCTAGGATTGTGTGATTGCAACCAAGGTACCCCCAACACAATACCAAAAGAAGGAGCATCAATTAAATCAAACCCGAGATATTCGGAATGTCCATTGTCACATATCATACACAAGGGTTCAGTCTGTTTAGTAATAGTACCAGAAGACAACTCGGTTCCATCTATGGCCCTCACAGGTTCAGGTTGATCTTTCAGGATCCAGGGCACCTTTAATTGTTCTGCTAACTTGATATCCATGAAATTACCCGTGGCACCAGAGTCCAATAATGCCGATACAGGAGCCCTATGGCTATTAGATATAACCAAACATACGGTGATCATGAAATGTTTAGGGACTCTCTTGACTATACCAGAAATCTGATATGATGGATTAAGTTTATCTACCACCAAATCCTCGGGTGGCTGCACGCATGCTACCACTTTTTTAGAAGAAATCGAAGATGGTTTTACAGAACAATCTCTGGCATAATGACCTCCTTGCCCACAATAAAGACACAAATTCTGAGAACGTCTTCTACTCTTCTCTTCGGCAGACAGGGGACCCCTAACTCCACCTATCTCCATAGGTTCCGGAGTTGATCGGCCCTCTCCTGTGCTCTTGGCTTCACTTCTAGCAGGAACTACTCGGGATACCTGAAAGCGGTTTTTCTCACCCCTCCTTTCCAGTAGTCTGTTGTTCAACTTCACGACTAGATCAATGAATTCCACACAGTCCTCAGGGGGATTCACCACCTGTGAAACAATATCCTTTAAGTCTTCTGACAACCCTTGATAGAACAAAGAGGTTCTCTTATCAGCTGGCCAATGGGTCTCGGATACTAAACGATTGAACGTGGACACATAGGTCAATAAATCCTGTTTCCCCTGTCTCAATTTTAACAACTCAGCATCACTGGCTTGCATAAAAGTATGTTTCGCAAATAGACAACGCATCTGCTCTTTAAATGCTCCATAGTTATACAAAACAGGGTCATCATTGTCCACCAAAGGTACCGCCCAAGAGGCAGCAGTTCCCGCCAAATAAGAAATAACAAACGCCACTTTGGAGGAGTCGTTTGGGAATGAAGCAGGACGACACATAAAGTGTAAATGACACTGATTCAAAAAACACACTGTATTTACTAGAATCTCCTGTAAACCTCTCAGGAACAGCCAACGGGACAGGGGTAGGGGTAGTAACGTTCACAGTTAAAGGGGGATTACTAGCACTTGTACTCCTGTCAAAATGGAAAGTAGCAGGCTGGACTAAAGAGGGTTTACCCATTCCCCAAACTGGATCCTTAGCCTTTCCTGCACTCATTTCCTGTCGTAGCCCTTGATTCTCCTGTTGTAACTCCTTTACTTTGATTTGAAGGGCATTAACAGCCCCCATCAATTCATGCATCGTAGGGACCCTCTCCTCCAGAACATTCCCATCCTCATCCATTCTCGCTCGGGTGGTGTAAAGTTCGTGGGCTTGGTTTTCTGTTGGATTTCTCCCCAACTGTACCCACACCACGGAAGCGAGGATGGCCCCAACCCTCTACCCCTACTCGGAACGCAACACGCCCTTCTTATCACAGCGTGGCCGCGGACCGAACAAAGGGAGAAGGTAGGAAAAACAAAACAAAGAAAGAGAAAACGCCCAGGCTCTTTCTATGTCACAGCTAGGTAGACTCTGTATTGGCATATAGGATAGGTCTTCTAACCTGCAGCAAAACAAGACAAGAAGCAGAGAAAAGAACAGAATGTTACTCAAAATCCCAGTGTCCTCTCACCTGAATCCCCCTCCATTCACCCGTAACACTGCCCATCACAACCCAATTCCCCTCCTTACTTGTGTGACATAGACGAATCTTCCAATGGGAGATGAGTGGAGTGAAGTCCAACAGGCATTAGCAAACAAACTCCCAATTGCTAGCGTTTTGTTCATAAAGGGGAAAAAGTCATAATCCTGACATAAAAAACCCCTTGAAAAGTTATTACCAGCAAAAATCGCTGTACTTGCATTAAATATATCCTACTTGTGGCCACAAACTAAAGCGCGTTCCTAGAGAAACGCCAGAAGCTGCATGCTTCGTGAAAAAGTCCAAACATTCACATAACGATGTGAATCGGGTACTCAAGAACCCAGAAATCAGCACCCCCGAAAATCCCACTGTATCAAGGGCGAACTCAAAAATAAAACAAAAGAAAAACTAAATGTCCCAATTCTCTTCTGTCCTCCTAGGAACAGAAGGGCAACTTAATTCTCCCGTAGAAAGCAACAAGCGGGAAGGCGTCCGAAGCGTAGCGCATCCGGGAAGCAGAACGAAGCCTCGTTCTGCGCAGCACTGCTTACAGCGTCTCAACTCTGAGTTCGGAAGAACACACCCAACGGGATTCAAGCTAAACCCCTTCAACTCGTTCTGGAAGTAGAACAACTCCAACCAGGTAAGAAACCAAGCACCGAGCAGTGGCGCTGTCACCTAGTTATGGAAAGGAGGAAAAAAGGGGCGGAGGCTACCAAATAAATGTGGAAACAGAAAGAGGACACCGGAGCAACCAGGCACAGAGACACAACGAAAGGAGAAAAAACTGCCTAATTCCTAACACTCCACTGGACAGACCACAGCTGCGTCCACTTCAGCTTCAGAAAGACCACGACCCACCACCACCCGCAACAAGCTCCCCGCAGAAGCTGGAAAAAAATTACCACCGACCAGCTCACCACATCACTGAACCAAAACCCTCCCGGCAGATCAACGGACCCAAATCAAGCAGCCATCAATCTCGCACAGTGGATCACCCACTGCGCTGATGAATGAGCACCCATGAAAAACCATCCCAACAAGCCCGGAAGCAAAAAAGCCTCCTGGTTCACTGACGACCTCAAGAACTCCAAAAAGAACTGCCACACCCTCGAGAAAACCTGGCGAAGAAACCCAACCACAGACAACATGACCGCCCTCAAGAACGCCACCCGCAAACACCACCAGCTGATCCGCACCGCCAAGAAATCAGCATTCAAGGATCGACTAGACAACAACGCCCACAACAGCAAGGAACTCTTCAGCATTGTCAAAGAACTCACCAATCCCAACGCCGGCAACAACGACATCACTCCCTCTCAAGACCTCTGCGACTCTCTAGCCTCATTCTTCCACAGCAAGATCGCTGACATACATAACAGCTTCGGCGACCACTCCACTCCCCTCACCACTGAATTGAAGCCCCCCACCACCACCCTTCGCGCCTGGACCCCGATCAGCACCGAAGACACCATCTGCTTGATGAACTCCATCCACTCCGGATCAGCAACCGAGCCATGCCCCCATCACATCTTCAACAAGGCCGACTCCGTCATCGCACCCCAACTCCGGGACATCATCAACTGCTCCCTCAACACCGCTACCTTCCCAGAAAGCTGGAAACATGCCAAACTCAGTGCCCTCCTGAAAAAACCCACAGCTGACCCCACCAAACTTAAGAACTACCGCCCCATCTCGCTCCTCCCATTCCCCGCCAAAGTCATAGAAAAGACCGTCAACAGTCAGCTCGCCGCCTTTCTTGAGTCTAACGGCTCCCTCGACCCTTCACAGTCTGGCTTCCGAGCCAATCACAGCACCAAGACCGCCCTCATCGCAGCCACAGACGACATCCGGACTCTGCTCGACAACGGGGAAACAGCGGCCCTCATCCTCTTGGACCTCTCCGCAGCGTTCGACACGGTCTGCCACCGTACCCTTGTACAACGCCTCAGCAACGTTGGAATACAAGATAAAGCATTGGATTGGATCATCTCGTTCCTCGCCGGAAGAACCCAGAGAGTTCGCCTCCCCCTTTCAGATCAGAGGCCACCGAAGTCATCTGCGGCGTACCACAAGGATCTTCGCTCAGCCCCACCCTCTTCAACGTCTACATGAGTCCTCTCGCATCTATCGCACGCCAACACAACCTCAACTTCATCTCCTACGCTGACGACACACAGCTGATCCTCTCCCTCACAAAAGACCCAAACACCGCCAAAACCAACCTACACGAAGGGATGAAAGACGTAGCCGAGTGGATGAAGAACAGCCGCCTAAAACTGAATTCAGACAAGACGGAAGTCCTCATCCTAGGGTCATCCCCCTCTGCCTGGGGCGACTCATGGTGGCCCCCGGCCCTAGGCAACGCACCCAAACCAACGGACCATGCTTGCAACTTGGGATTCATCCTAGACTCCTCCCTCTTGATGACCAGACAAGTGAACGCCGTCTCATCATCATGTTTTACCATCCTACGCATGCTCCGAAAGATCTTCCGATGGATCCCCACCGAAACAAGGAAGATGGTCACCCAAGCACTTGTCACAAGCCGACTGGACTACGGAAACACCCTCTACGCCGGAACCACTGCCAAATTGCAGAAAAGACTTCAACGCATTCAGAACGCCTCCGCTCGACTCCTCCTAGACATACCCCGCCACAACAACATATCCGGCCACCTGAGAGACCTACACTGGCTCCCCGTCAACAAAAGAATCACGTTCCGTCTCCTCACCCACGCACACAAGGCCCTCCACGACCTCGGACCAAGTTACCTCAACACCCACCTGACCTTTTACACCCCTACCCGTCAACTACGATCGTCCAACCAAGCCCTCGTTGCGATTCCACGCATCCGGAGAGCCACCATGGGAGGAAGATCCTTCTCCTACTTAGCGGCCGAAACCTGGAACTCCCGTCCCCACCCACCTCCGCTTTACACAGAACCACCTCTCCTTCAGAAAGCAACTCAAGACTTGGTTGTTTGATCAGTAATGAACTCCCCTCCCTCAAGCGCCTTGAGACCCTCTGGGTGAGTAGTGCGCTATACAAATTTTGGACTTGACTTGAGGAGCGTGAGATTGCAAACCACTGAACTGAGTAGAGACAAAGCACCCCATGCATTGACAAAGCCAAAAGGTTTTGCAAATGGGAGAGCTATTGGCTTTGTCATTGTCTATTACCCATGTTGTACAGCTTATATATATATATATATATATATATATACATATATATATATATATATATATATATATATATATATATATATATATATATATATATATATATATATATATACATTACCTACTGGCGTCTCGCCAGTAGGTATATATAGTTAGGATTTTTTGTCTAAGGAACTTTTGAAAATTCTATGTCTAATAACTTTGGCGTTTGTGGACGGAATCGGCTGAAATTTTCAGGAAAATGGCACATTTTGTTTCTGAGCAGCTCTTGAAAATTTGGGGGGGTTTCGTCAAGGGGGGGGCCGAGAAAAAAGGGGGGTCCCAAAACGGGTCCCAAAACGCGTTTTCCCCATGTTAATTTCCATAGGGCGGTTGGCCTCACTTTTAGCTCGAACGGCTGAATGGATTTGCACGAAATTTGGCAAAATTGTAGGGACTGTTAGCCCGATGTGCCTTTGCTAGGTCTCAATATATGTGCTCCAGTGGATTTTGAGAAATTAACGTTCAAAACAAGATATATATCTGTAACAGCGCTCCGGGCTGCGCTCCGGTCTGCATACTTTTCGCGAAACGGAACTTTGCGATGCGAAGCTGATTGGCTCTCCGGTGTCTGTAAACATTCTAAACAGTCCGGAGCGGCCGCCATCTTATCTCTCGGTAGGATCGAGAGAGAAGAAGAGGTGAAAAACGAAGGGGGAATTTAATGAAAGGGGGCAAGGTAGACCCCTCTTGACCCCCTAGGAATGATGTCGGGGTTATTAAAGGGTCCCGTGGGGAAAATAAAAAAGAAATTATTTTTCACGGTAGAAGCGCTTCTCGGGCCGCGAACTGGGCCGCAAACTGGTAGCGAAACGGGAATTCGCCATTTTGTGTTTCGTTTTATTTAAATTACTAGGTATAAGGGGGTGCGGGAGACGTATTCTGATCCCTTATGTTTTCTGAGGGTGGCTGAGGAGGCTCATATATGTTGATACATGTCTTCCAGCGGCAGTGCGTGTTTTTTTTTTTTTTTTGCTGCGTGACGTCTGTTAACGTTCGATTCGATGGAAATCAGGAAGTGTTGACCGCCAATTTGTCACTGCGATAAAATATTTTGTTATAAAAGAATCCTTATTGATAAACATTGTCTGCGCCATCTTGCCTTTTTTCCAATGCCACAATTTTGTCGTGCACGGCAGCCATTTTAGATGCCAGGCCGGTCCCAGGCTATCACCTAGCCCTGCGGATGTAGTTTATGGCCCCGGCTGTAGAGAATCCAGACATACCAACCCTCCCGATTCAGGCGTGAGACTACTGATTTCAGTGCTAGTCTCCCGCCTCCCGATTTCTGCAAGCAAAAACCCGGGGGCATATTACCAACAACTAGCGATAATTTTTGTCTCTAACTTGTTTAGAGACAAAAATTATCGCCGCACATTGGCGATTTTTATCGCAGATAAACCTTGCTATTAGCAAGGTTTATCGCAAATGCGAGAAAAAAACGGCCGCAATGCATGAATATCGCTGAAAAGTCAGCGATATTCATGCATTTTCGAGCAAATGCTCTTAGCCATGTTATCCACCTCCCATTGGATAACATGGCTAAGAACTGCTCAGGGCAGGTGTTAGCTTTTGGAGATATTCGCGTTTAGCGCGAATATCTCCAAAAGTTGGTAATAGGAGATAGCGATGTTAGGGACTGTTTCCAGTCGCTAACATCTTGGCACGCCCACTTTGCATGTCATTAGTGATAAATATCACTGACATGCAAAGCGGGGCCCAAGATGGTCGCTATCTCCTTTTAGCTGTCACTAACTGGTGTTAGCGACAGCTTGGTAATAGGGAGATAATTTTATCTCCGCTTTCTTGGCTTTTAAAGCCAAAAAAGCGGAGATAAACCCCCTTGATAATATGCCCCACGATTACTCGGGGGTTTCAGGTGACAGGGCTTGGTATTGTGTTACGTGGTAATTCTTCCAGGAAACGTCAGAGGGTCGATGCAGGGGTTCTAGAAGGGGTGATAAACCATTTAAGCCTCATGAACAAGCGCATGGTCTTTTAAAGATCTGTGAAGTACTCGGGGCGGCGGTGTGTGTGTGTCCTCTTTCAGGAGCGGGCGGGGGGGGGGGGGGCACTGCCAGCAACTTGCCAGGCCAGGCAGTGTTCAACACTTGCATCACCCTTTCTCTGCCTGCTATTGCGCTCCATGCTTCGGAAAGGTAAGAAAAAGAACGTGCATTTGAGTTTGAAATGTCCGATCCTGTAGCAGTACACTTGCAAAGCCCACACATGACAATAACCCGATTCAAGGCCCCATTCACCCGATTTTTTAAAAATATATAGCACTCCAACAAAGTATGATTATAAAACTTTATTAACTTTTAAATATAACGAACGGAACAAAAACTGTAAATACATTTAAACATTTTTTAACAAAAAAACAACAATGGTCAGAAGCTGTCTTTTGTGCGAATAGTCCCAAGGCAGCAGAACGCGCTGAGATGTGGATGGCACCCAGGTGATGTCCAGTAAACTGCCGCACTGGTTTTGGTATCCTACAATGCTGCTCCGAAAATTGGCGTGGGGCGGCCCGGGGGGGGCGTGGGGGAGGCGGCGTGAACGGGCCTCCCCAGGTGGCGGCCATCCAGCTGAGTTGCGCCCGCTCTTGCGGCTACAGCGTCTCGCTCACCATGTAGTTGACTTCTGCCCACTCTTGCAGTGCAGCGATAGGCGGCTGCCACAGGACTCTCAAAATGGCGGACGGCTCTTCGGTTTTGGGCCTGGTCCACTAAAATGGCCCTGGGACACCTTGGAACTCGGACGCTTGCCTGCTAGGGCTTGGGCTCCATTCTCGAAAGCGTCCCCTCAGCCGTGAAGATTCTACAAAAGTCTTGGGGGCCCTCGACTCCTGCAGGCTTCCGGTGGGGAGCGGCTGCCATGATTGGTCGCGGAATGACCACGACGGAGCCACGAGATGGTGGTGCTCTCATGCTGACGCCAGCTTCAGTCTGAAACATCCAGAAACAAGGTGGGGCTTTCATCGTTTGGGAAAAAAAATGTTCTAAACCAATGAAAAGTGTTATTTTTAGGTCATATGACCAAGCCTTCCATCTTTAGGAAACCAAAAGTAAAATGAACCAATGAAAAGTTTTATAAACAAGTCACATGACCTGTTATGCGGCATAGGGCTACAAAAAGCGTAGAAAATCCGTTGGCACGTGAGGCGGCGTCAGTAGCGGACCGATGTGCGAATAGGCCGAAGGCAGCACAACGCGCCGAGATCCGGATGGCACCGAGTTAGTGTCCAGCAAGTTGCTGCACTGGTGTGGCTATCCTACAATGCCGCGCCGAAAATCGGCGTGGGGCGCCCCATTGGCCTGTGAGGTCGCGTCAGTCAGTGGGGGCTGTGCGTCTCCCCCAAGATGGAGGCTCCTCGGCTGCAGTGGGGCGCCCCTTATCTTTTCACTCGCCGTCCAACTGAGTTGCGTCCGCACTTGCGGCTACAGTAGGCCGAAGGCAGCACAACGCGCCGAGATCCGGATGGCACCGAGGTGGTGTCCGCACTGGTGTGGCCATCCTACAATGCTGCGCCGAAAGACGGCGTGTCCAGCTGAGTTGCGGTCACTCTTGCGGTACAGTGACTCGAACGCGCAGAGATCCGGATGGCACCGAGGTGGTGTCCAGCAAATTGCCGCACTGGTGTGGCCATCCTACAATGCTGCGCCGAAAGACGGCGTGTCCAGTTGAGTTTCTCACGCTCTTGCGGTACAGTGACTCGAACGCGCCGAGATCCGGATGGCACTGAGGTGGTGTCCAGTAAGTTGCCGCACTGGTGTGGCCATCCTACAATGCTGCGCCGAAAGTCGGCGTGGGGTGCCCCGTTGGCTTATGAGGTGATGTCAGTAGTGGACCGATGTGTGAATAGGTCGGAACCAGCACAAGGCGCCAAGATCCGAATGGCAAGTCCTGGATGTTGAGTGCCATAGTTGAGAGTTCTGAGCAGTGCTTGTAAGACTGTTTGAAGCTTTTTTGCACCTGCTGCAGCTTTACTATTGCCCTGGTGTGGCCAAAGGTCGCACATGACATAGGCGGCCGGCTCCCGAGGTCCGGCGGAACTTTTTTCCTTTTCCTTTTTGCTTCTTGTCCCACAATCCGTTTCACCTGAAGGCACGACCAGGTCCCTGAATGTGTGCAGGGGGACGCTATTGATTGAATGAAAATGGCGGCTTGACACAAAGCTGACTCAAGCGTTGCTGTTGATGCTATACAGACAAAAATTGGTTTTCAGTTTGTACATTCTTCAGGATTTTTTTTTCCATCCAAGGCTGATTGAGAGTTTGTAGAAAAATGGCTTCAGATTTTCCACATATTACTCTTCAACATTCTTCCTAAATGTAACAATGTGAGACTCACTAGGAGAACGGCTGTTTATCTTTCCTTTCAAAATGCTGCCAACAATATTTTCTGAATGGAAGACACCATCTTGTAGCATAAAGGGCCGAAAGGGGTTCTGGTCTGGCCGATGGTTGGTGGAGACATTTTGACTATATCTTAGACCTGCCCGGCCTCGCCCAAAATGGCGCCAGTATAAATGGGACTCGTAACTCCTTGTTGTGGACTGGTTGAACAACCTTGATATCACGAGATATGAATGCAGTTTTGATGCTCATGGCGGGCGGGGACGAGAATTGATTGAATATTTCGACATCCCTATTGATATTAAGTTCTGATGTGTTATTGATTACTGTACTATTGAAAGTTCGAATTAACGTCACCCATGGTACTTGCACGCAAATGTATATCTAGATAACTTTTTTGTAAGTGGCCCTGTCGTATTTTAATTACAAAATGTACGTCCACCGATTCCGCAACTGTTAGACACCTTAGTTCTTGCAACCTAATGGCTCGCTCGTTACGTTCCTCTATAATGTAAATGTCTCCTCATCATATACGATTTCAGTTTGCTCCGTGGCCGGCCCACGTGGTTATAGGCCCGTATTTGTATACTGACATTTTCACAATAAAGGTTTTTAAAACAAAACATGGTAGTAGTATTTACATTGGTAAAGTTTTTACTTTTAGTCACTGTTTTCGAATCAGTAAAAGGCAAGTGAAATAAAGCAGTCCAATTACATGACGGATAAAAGGTATAATATGTAGGAACGCAGTAAAGATAAATGGTCAAGGGCAGTTGTGTTTTCCACTCCTGCAACATAAAGTGATCGATAAGAATCTGATAATCAGGCGTATCGGCGACTAAGACAGCAGGCCGAGTCTCTTTTACTCAACGGCTCCGTCATGGAACGAAGAAACGCCCTTTTTCTCGAAAAAGGAATATATTTTACTTGCAGGACAGTTGTAAATTTTCCGGGAAAGTACATTAGCCTGGAATATTATAACATATATGTTTTTTAAAAAAAAGTTCGAAATCAATAAAAAGCGTATTTTTTAGGTCATATGACCAAGCTTTTCATTATTAAAATAACAAAAGTAAAATGAACCAATAAAAAGTTTTATTAACAAGTCACATGACCTGTTATGCTTACGTTACGCGCTGCGCGCCGCGCCCCGGATCACTTCCGGGTGCGCTAACGCGGCGTGTCATATAACGCATTACGCGACAACGTAGGTCAAGAATATAGTCAAAATGTCTCCACCAACCAGCGTTCGGAACACAACCCCTTTCAGCAGTCCAAAAAGTTCTGTTAAATGACAACAGAGGGGACAGGCAACAAGAACCATCAGTCAAAGAGGGGAGGGCAAGTTCTTCTCTACCGGGTCATGTTGGGGCGCTACCGGAACTGATCGAATTGGTAGTCTACAGTGTTTCTGGATGTTTCAGACTAAAGCTGGCGTCAGCATGAGAGCACTACCATCTCGTAGGTCCGTCGTGGCCATTCCATGAGCAAACATGGCATCCGCTCCCGACCAGAAGCCTGCGGGAGTCGGGGGCCCCCAAGACTTTTGTAGAATCTTCACGGCTGAGGGGACGCTTTCGAGAATGGGACCCAAGCCCTATCAGGGAAGCGTCCGAGTTCCAAGGTGTCCCAGGGCCATTTTAGTGGACCACGCCCAAATCTGAAGAGCCGGCCGCCATTTTGAGAGTCCTGTGGCAGTCGCCTATCGCTGCACCGCAAGAGTGGACGCAACTCAACTACATGGTGAGCGAGACGCTGTAGTCGCAAGAGCGGGCGGTAAACAGCTGAATGGCGGAAGAGGCACAGTGTAGCAAAAGCGGGCGGAATGGCAACTGAAACGGTAAAGGGGCGCCCCACTACAGCGTGTCTTCAGGTCAAACGGATTGTGGGACAAGGTCCAGAATAGAAGAGTCATCAAAAGGCAAAAAGTTCCGCCGGACCCCGAGAGCCGGCCGCCTATGTCGGGGGCGATCTCAGGCTAAACCGGTGCTATAAGACTTGGGGAGGGGGTCGGAGCCAAGCGTCTTCTCTGAGTCCGTGCCATCACACTGCCTCTCGGTGCAGTCAGGTCCACTTACCCTCACTTACTTTGAGAATAGTGAAGCTGCAGTAGGTGGAAATAAGCTTCAGACAGTGTTACAAGCGCTGCTCAGAACTCTGAACTATGGCACCCAACATCCAGAACTTATGCCATTTGAGAATGGCAGTGACATCGAAGCAACTCAGGGACCAAAACCATTAACGTACTTTCACGTATGAAAATCTTACTTGGGGAGAGGGCAGGAGCGAAGCACCCCTCCCAGTCCGCGCCACCACACCGTAGTTGAAAATCTGAAGCCATCGTTCTACAAACTCAACCAACCTTGGATGGAAAAATCTAGAAAAATGTACAAACTGAAAACCAGTTTTGGTCTGCATAGCATCAGTAGCAACGCTTGCTATCAGAGTGCATGAGTTTCATGCTCGATCGATTGAGCTAGCCGGATCGGGCAATAAAAAGTATAAAATAGTTATGTAAATAGTTATTTAATAAAATGTTTTACCCTGTTTCTTTGCTGGTGTGTTGTATTTATTTTTAATATTTGCATAGGGTTTGTCGTTATTTTGGGCGGGGTGGGTGACGGAGCCGAGCTGTCTTGCAGCCCTCATGGTGTGGAGCTCAGTTCATCTCACTATTTTCGTATTTCTCATGAAGGGTTGTTCCTAATATTTCTATTTTAGCGAGGTCAAAAAGAGATCCAATTAGTGGCCTACTGATTTTGCTCGATTAATTTTATTTTTTTACACGATTTTTCACGATTTTTCACTATCTGCAAAGACTAAACAGAGTATTGCGACTTTGTGCTTGTTTGTAAATAGAGAATGAACCAAAGAGAATCAATTGTAAAACAGTAAATGCTTGGATAACAATCAATCAAATGGAGAGACAAGCAGGCACGACGGATTACAACGGGGGTAAAGGCCTGCGTTAACTACTCTTCACTATCTGCAAAGAGAGAGTACTACTAAGAGAAAAGAGGGGGGGGGGCAGCGTTCAAAGCACATCAGCGTGCATAAACACGAAAAAGTTTTTACCTATCACGTACTTGACATTTGACAGCTTTTGATATTTGCTATTAAAAAAACAATGAAATTCACTGAAAAAACCATAGGTTATAGGCCATATATAGTTAGGAATTTGCATTTACAAAACCTTGAAAATTCACTGAAAAAACCATTGGTTATAGACCATATATAGTTAGGGATTAGCCTTTTCAAAACCTTATTTTACTCACACAAAACCATTGAAATTTCATATATAGTTAGTTCCACTAACTATATATCGCGCACCCGCAATCCACTGCTGATGATGTCACATATTACATCATTCATGACATGGTTAGTGACATCACTGATGACATCACTGATGACATCTCAAATGACATCACTGATGACATCACTGATGACATCTCAAATGACATCACTGATGACATCTCAAATGACATCACTGATAAAATCACTGATAACATCTCATTTGACATGACTGATCACATCACTGATGATATCATTCATGTGATAATACCATGAACCTCTTCAGACTCTAATATAATCTTAGATACAATCAGTGTAAACAGACAGTCACAGACTGTCACTCATCCATGGAGTTACTCACACACCTAGTCAGTTATGCAAAGAATCAATCACACCTCCATTTTCTCAACTATACAGTTATACACACCTTACTTATTCAAAGATATACTAACACATATTTACTTTACTCTCTTATACAATCCCTGATACATGTTCACAATGATCCATACAGCCACTCACACATTCACTGGCTCTTATGCACAGTTATTTATATATGTTAACTCTCACATGTACTGTGTTTTACATTTGTACTTACTTTGACATGTAGCACTGAGATATCCATTCACTCACTAATACACTCATGCACAGTCAACCGCCCATACAGCTGTTTCCACATGCACTTTTGAACCCATACATATAGTGAATCAACTACTCACACATCTATGTACAGAGTCACACACCTCCCAGCCACCCATACACACACACTCAGTTTCCCATACAAATACTTGGACAACCAATGAATAACCCATACAGTTACTCATATAGCTACTGATCAACATATGCAGCAGTTTGTAGAACAACAGATATAATGATGCACAAATTAAAACAGTTTAGTCACTAACCCATGCACTCAGTGAGACACATTTAATCACTCACTCATACAGTCAGTCATGCACCTACTAAATCCTTCATCCAGACACTTATACATCCACTCATTCTTCAATATGTAAGACATATTTTAACTTTACAGAAACATACAGTCACTGGATGTTGTCATCAGTGATGTCATCAGTGATGTCATTTGAGATGTCATCAGTGATGTCATCAGTGATGTCACTAACCATGTCATGAATGATGTAATATGTGACATCATCAGCAGTGGATTGCGGGTGCGCGATATATAGTTAGTGGAACTAACTATATATGAAATTTGGGGCGACCATTCGGTCCCCCCGAACGTATGGTGGAGTACCACGATCCCCCCGGGAAGCCATCTTGGGCGGGAGGCGAGTCTCGGCTGGTATGCCCGAAGCGGCGTAGCCGGGGCGCGCCTTGTCCCGCCCTGGAGTGGGGAACGAAGAGCCAATTTTGACCCACCCACCAGCCCCTGAGGACAGCTAGTTGTTTTGAATAAAGTTTTGATGTGGTAACTCTATTTCTTGCAGGTTGTGACGATTGTCGGGATATTTTGAGTATGCAATAAAGAATGGTCATTTTCAGTATGTTTTTCTTTTCAAATAAAGTAATTCTGCACTAGTGTTGATCAGTAATCATGCTTGTAATAGTTATGGTTGTTTTGTAATTTAGTAATTTAGGTAAATTGTCGTATTTATTTTGGTCGGGCGGTAAGGTCATGATCGGTGAGCAGTAATTGGAAGATCCCTATGGGGGGGCGTCACCCATTACGGATGGGAGCGCTCGGGGGAGGTGGCCATTGGCCCCTCAACGGGGAGGCGGTCCCTTCTAAGGATAGGCCGCCGGAAGGAAAGGAAAGGTGGTCAAGGCCCCTTCCTGGATAGGAGGGGCTACGGGCCCTCCTGGGGAATTTCCCGGGGCCAGGACATCTGCGACGGCAGATGGGGTAAGTTGTGTGGGGTTTGGGAGGGGGTTTACGCTACCTTTTAGACACCTCACACGAGTCCTCGGACGACCGTTAAATGGCGTCGAGTTCATTGGGGCCCCCGTCAAGTCCAAGCGAAATTGGTAGATGCACTTGAGGTACGCCTCTGTGCGGTCGCTCCCCTCACAAGTGAGGGGGGTATTTCTGGTTTAGGGATCTGACACCGGTTACGACCTTGCCGTTGGCCCTTAACGTTAGGATGTACAATTTCAAGTCAAATGTTTTGGAGGATGTTAGTTCGGCTAGGAGAACCTTTGTATTAGAGATCTGTTAAGGTTAGCCAAACATCGTAATGTGGAAATGAAATTGTACATAATATGAAACTGTTATTTTAATGTTTTTGATTTTGTTTCATATTTTAATAAATACGGCCGGGAGGGTCACTCCCTCCCGCCTTCCAAAAGTTCAGAACCGTTTCCGGTTTCCCATCCTTGGGGATTGTGTTGAGAGGGGGTGGCGGGTATCTCAGCCATATAGTGAATCAACTACTCACACATCTATGTACAGAGTCACACACCTCCCAGCCACCCATACACACACACTCAGTTTCCCATACAAATACTTGGACAACCAATGAATAACCCATACAGTTACTCATATAGCTACTGATCAACATATGCAGCAGTTTGTAGAACAACAGATATAATGATGCACAAATTAAAACAGTTTAGTCACTAACCCATGCACTCAGTGAGACACATTTAATCACTCACTCATACAGTCAGTCATGCACCTACTAAATCCTTCATCCAGACACTTATACATCCAATCATTCTTCAATATGTAAGACATATTTTAACTTTACAGAAACATACAGTCACTGGATGTTGTCATCAGTGATGTCATCAGTGATGTCATTTGAGATGTCATCAGTGATGTCATCAGTGATGTCACTAACCATGTCATGAATGATGTAATATGTGACATCATCAGCAGTGGATTGCGGGTGCGCGATATATAGTTAGTGGAACTAACTATATATGAAATTTCAATGGTTTTGTGTGAGTAAAATAAGGTTTTGAAAAGGCTAATCCCTAACTATATATGGTCTATAACCAATGTTTTTTTCAGTGAATATATATATATATATATATATATATATATATATATATATATATATTTCCTACTGGCGGTCGCCAGTAGGTATATATAGCTAGGACCTAGCTACCATAGGAAATCCGCAACATTCTATTGGGAATAACTTTGGTGCCGGTTGAAGAATTTGCGTGTAATTTTCCAAAATTCAGGCCAGCTCCGCTCCGCTCCTTCCCTGGAAGTTTTGGGGGGTTTCGTCATGAGGGGGTCCCAAAACGTGTTTTGCCCATGTTAATTTCCATAGGAAGATTAGGCACGGCTACAGCCCGAACGGCTGAACGGAATTACACCAAACTTGGCAAAATTGTAGGGACTGGTACGCAGAAGTGCCTTTTCTATATTTGGTGAAAATTGCTCTAGTGGTTTTTACGAAAATTAACTTCAAAAACACATATATATCTATATGCGCGCTTCGAGCGCTTACAGGTACGCGTACCGGGGAGCGCACCCGGCGCGACACGGGAGTGCGCGAGCGGAAAGCTGATTGGCTCTTGGGTGTCTGTCAACATTCCAAACAGTCCGGAGAGTCCGCCATCTTGTGTCTCGGTAGAATAGAGACACAAGAGGTGAAAAAAAAGGGGGAAATGATTATAAGGGGGCAGAGTAGACACCCCCTGACCCCCTAGGTTTTCTAAGGGGGGCCTAGAAGGACCCTGTGATGCAAAAAAACTATTTTTTTAAAAAAAAAATGCGGGGTAAGCACTGGGTGCATTCCCATGTACGCTTCCAGGTACGCGTACCCAGAGCGTACCACAGGGAAAAACAGTGAAAGAAAATAGTGTGAAATAAGAATTTGGATTGCTTAGAGGTAGGGTAGCTCTAAAAAGAGCTGTTGTGTTATGTGAGTGATTTAAGTACCTACAAGTAGGTACCGATGCAGAGTCTAAAATTCAAGAGAAAGACTCTGTTCCCCTCATCTGCGAAATGTACACCGTCTCCTCTGTAGATATCTTGCATGTTGTAATGCAAGTTATTGTGGTATATGGAACTCATACCATAGTCTCTCAGGAAAGCAGAAACAGATCCTTGTGGGACCCCCTGAGCAGGCCTAGGGGGTCAGGGTGCTTCTACCCTGCCCCCTTCGCGTGTTTTGCACCTTTGTTTCACTGCTTTCTTGTGCCTTGGTTCTACCGAGGCACAAGATGGCTGCCAACACTTTCTGGTTTGGAGTGTTGACAGACAGTGGCAGCCAATCAGCATGCCTTCCCGAGAAAGCTGCATGCTCATTGGCTGTCAACTCTTCTAACCAGGAAGTGTTGGCATCCATCTTGTGCTAGTGTTGACAGACAGTGGCAGCCAATCAGCATGCCTTCCCCAGAAAGCTGCATGCTCATTGGCTGTCAACACTTCTAACCAGGAAGTGTTGACATCCATCTTGTGCTAGATAGACAAAGGCAAAATAAAGCCAAAAAAACAAGCGTGAAGAACACAAAAAGGGGGCAGGGTAGATACACCCTGACACCCTAGGCCTGCCCACGTGGTCCCACAAGGACAAAAAAGGACCACATTTTTTTTTTAAAACCTGGTCTGTTTTTTGAACAATAACCCCCCGGGGGAACCAAATTGCGGGGGCATAGTGATAAAGAAGCGTGTGGGGTCCACAATCCCCCCCACACTTCCCCGGGGACCGCCACCCCCGGGGCAAAGCAATGCAGCCCCTTGGCGCATACTGGAGGCTCCTGATGGGCTAGTTGGCCACCAGGGACCCCCAGTATGCAAGGGGAATTAGTTCCTACTCTGCAAACACGCCAGGGGTTGCTCTGCAGAGAGGTGTAAAAAAGGGTGTGGCCTCATTACACCTCTCGGCAATGCAGCCCCCTGGCGCATACTGCAGGTTCCAGGTGGGCTAGTTGGCCCCCAGGGACCCCCAGTATGCAAGGGGAATTAGTTCCCCCTCTGCAAACACGCACAGGGGCTGCGTTGCAGAGAGGTGTAAAAAAGGGTGTGGCCTCATTACACCTCTGTGCAATGCAGCCCCCTGGCTTATACTGGAGGCTCCTGGTGGCCTAGTTGATCCCCAGGGACCCCCAGTATGCAGCGCCAGGGGTTGCGCTGCAGAGTGTTGTAAAAAGGGGGCGTGCCCTCTGAACACCTGCCTACAAAAATGTAGTAAATCAGTATAAAAAAACACAAATTAATACATTTAAAAATTGTCATTTAAAAAACCTTGCAAATTCAATTAAAAAACCATAGGTGTCAGGCCGTCATATAGTTAGGAATTAGCATTTAAAAAACCTTGCAAATTCACTTAAAAAAACATAGGTTTCAGGCCTTATATAGTTAGGAATTAGCATTTTAAAAACCTTGCAAATTCACTTAAAAACCATAGGTTTCAGGCCTTATATAGTTAGGAATTAGCATTTAAAAAACCATTGAAATTGCTCCTATATAGTTAGTTGTACTAACTATATTTCGCTCACCCGCAATCCACTGCTGATGATGTCACATATTACATCATTCATGACATGGTCAGTGACATCACTGATGACATCACTGATGACATCTCAAATGACATCACTGATGACATCACTGACGACATCTCATTTGACATCACTGATCACATCACTGATGATATCATTCATGTGATAATACGATGCACCTCATCACACTCTAATATAACCTTTGATACACCCAGTGTTAAATAACTACCATTCTTGAAACCATTGACACACCAATACCAGTTACTACATACGCACTCACTGATTCTTAGGTCTACACACACATTCACTCATTCACCGATAGAATCACTCATACATACAGTCACTCATCAATACAACACTATCATATGCACTCATACACCTATACAGACACTCACACACTGCCACTCATCCATGGAGTTACTCACACACCGAGTCAGTCATGCAAAGAATCAATCACACTTCCATTTCCTCAACTATACAGTTATACACACAACACCTTACTTATTCAAATATATACTAACACATACTTACTCTCTTATACAATCACTGATACAAGTACACAATTATCCATATAGCCACTCGCACATTCACTGGCTCTCATGTATAGTCGTTTATATATGCCAACTCTCACATGCACTGTGTTTTACATATGTACTTACTTGGACATGTAGCACTGAGATATCCATTCACTCACCAACACACCAATGCACACAGTCAACCGCCCATATAGCTGTTTCTACATGCACTCTTGAACTAATACACCTAGTGAATCAACTGCTCACACATCTATGCACAGAGTCACACACCTCCCAGCCACCCACACACACTCAGTCTCCCATTCAAATACTTGGGCAACCAATCAATAACCCATATAGCCACTCATATAGCTACTGATCAACACATGCAGCAGCTTACACAACAACAGACATACTGATGACACATTCAGACAGTTTAGTCACTAACCCATGCATTTAGTAAGACACATTTAATCACTCACTCATACAGTCAGTCACACACCTACTAAATCCTTCATCCAGACACTTATACATCCACTCATTCTTCAATATTTAAAACATATTTAAACTTTACGGAAACACACAGTCACTGGATGATTTCATCAGTGATGTCATCAGTGATGTCAAATGAGATGTCATCAGTGATGTCATCAGTGATGTCATTTGAGATGTCATCAGTGATGTCATCAGTGATGTCACTGACCATGTCATGAATGATGTAATATGTGACATCATCAGCAGTGGATTGTGGATGCGCGAAATATAGTCAGTACAATTAACTATATAGGAGAAATTTCAATGGTTTTTTAAATGCTAATTCCTAACTATATAAGGACTGAAACCTATGTTTTTTAAGTGAATATATATATATATATATATATTCACTGAAAAAACCATAGGTTATAGACCATATATAGTTAGGAATTAGCATTTACAAAACCTTGAAAATTCACTGAAAAAACCATAGGTTATAGACCATATATAGTTAGGAATTCGCATTTACAAAACCTTATTTTACTCACACAAAACCATTGAAATTCCATATATAGTTAGTTGCACTAACTATATATCGCGCACCCGCAATCCACTGCTGATGATGTCACATATTACATCATTCATGACATGGTCAGTGACATCACTGATGACATCACTGATGACATCTCAAATGACATCACTGATGACATCACTGATGACAACATCCAGTGACTGTATGTTTCTGTAAAGTTAAAATATGTCTTACATATTGAAGAATGACTGGATGTATAAGTGTCTGGATGAAGGATTTAGTAGGTGCATGACTGACTGTATGAGTGAGTGATTAAATGTGTCTCACTGAGTGCATGGGTTAGTGACTAAACTGTCTTAATTTGTGCATCATTATGTCTGTTGTTCTGTAAACTGTTGCATGTGTTGATAAGTAGCTATATGAGTAACTATATGGGTTATTGATTGGTTGCCCAAGTATTTGTATGGGAGACTGAGTGTGTGTGTGGGTGGCTGGGAGGTGTATGACTCTGTGCATAGATGTGTGAGCAGTTGATTCACTAGATGTATGGTATCAAAAGTGCATGTGGAAACAGCTGTATGGGCTGTTGACTGTGTGCATGAGTGTATTGGTGAGTGAATGGATATCTCAGTGCTACATGTCAAAGTAAGTACATATGTAAAACACAGTACATGTGAGAGTTGACATATATAAATAACTGTGCATAAGAGCCAGTGAATGTGTGAGTGGCTGTATGGATCATTGTGAACTTGTATCAGGGATTGTATAAGAGAGTAAATATGTGTTAGTATATGTTTGAATAAGTAAAGTTTGTATAACTGTATAGTTGAGGAAATGGAGGTGTGATTGATTCTTTGCATGACTGACTAGGTGTGTGAGTAACTCCATGGATGAGTGACAGTCTGTGAGTGTCTGTTTACACTGATTGTATCTAAGGTTATATTAGAGTCTGAAGAGGTTCATCGTATTATCACATGAATGATATCATCAGTGATGTGATCAGTAATGTCAAATGAGATGTCATCAGTGATGTCATCAGTGATGTCATTTGAGATGTCATCAGTGATGTCATTTGAGATGTCATCAGTGATGTCATCATTGATGTCACTGACCATGTCATGAATGATGTAATATGTGACATCATCAGCAGTGGATTGCGGGTGCGCGATATATAGTTAGTGCAACTAACTATATATGGAATTTCAATGGTTTTGTGTGAGTAAAATAAGGTTTTGTAAATGCGAATTCCTAACTATATATGGTCTATAACCTATGGTTTTTTCAGTGAATTTTCAAGGTTTTGTAAATGCTAATTCCTAACTATATATGGTCTATAACCTATGGTTTTTTCAGTGAATTTTCAAGGTTTTGTAAATGCTAATTCCTAACTATATATGGTCTATAACCTATGTTTTTTTCAGTGAATTTCATTGGTTTTTTAAATGCTAATATCTGTAGCTGTAAAATCTATTCTTCTTTAAATCTCAAAATATATTTTACATGTTTTTGATACAATTTAAAAAAAATTTTTTTTTTGTTTCGCTCCCAGTCCGCGAACCGGTTAGCTTCCCGTTAGCTCAATTGAAAGCCGCGGCTCGGTCCGCGAACCGGTAAACGTTCCTTTAGCATAACTGTTACGTTAGCATGACGTTTTGCGTTGTCGCGTAATACGTCATTGGACGCTCCAAGTTAGCGGACCCGGAAGCGGACCGGAAAGCGGAGCAAAGCGTGAAACGTAAACACAGCAGGTCATGTGACTCGGTAATAACACTTTTCATTGGTTCATTTCACTTTTGGTTTCCTAATGATGTAATACTACGTCATGTGATCTAAAATTAACACTTTTCATTGGTTTAGAACTTTTGCTTTTCCCAAATGATGAAAACCCCTCCTTCTTTCCTCACTCTGACTTTCATCTTGGTGAGAGAAAGACCCTTTTTCATTGTTGAGCAATGGCTTCAATAGTTGCTTCAGCTAGTGTACCCCCACCACCACCTCCACCTCCTCATGGGAAGAAAGGACCACCTGCTCAAGCAATCATAGAAGAAGAGGAAGATCAAGAAGAGGAAGAAGAGCCTGAGTTTTTGCCAGAGGAGCCCAGGAGGTACAATAGAAAAGAAAACTATATCTGGCAATTTTTTAAATTTCCTGAAGGGCAAAAAAAAGTCAATGCCAGATATGTGTTTTGCCGTATTTGCGACGAACGACTTTCAAGGGGGACTGACAAGAAATATAGCTTTGGAAATTACACGATGCACAGGCATTTGAGTAGGTGGCACCCTATCAATTATAGTGCTGCCCAGCTTCGCGATGAACAGCAAAATCCCCCGGCAATGGCGAGAAGATCTGTCGTCCAAGAAGTATCGGGACCAGAAGCGAGGGAGGTGGTCCCGAACATTCAAATGGACATGGGGGAAGTAAAGCAAGTGTGCATGCGGTGCAACCAATTAATATGCTACCGAGAAAGTAGCATTACTCTTATAGTGAAAGCTATCAATAATCATGTTTGCCCGAAACGCCCCAAAAAATAAATTCTTCTTTTTTTCGTTGCTCCTGTTGAGCCCTTTTCAATGAATCATTTTTGTTTCCCCCCTCCCCCCCAAAAAACAAAAAAATTACAAAATGTTCAGAAAATACAAAAAAAATATAAAAAATGTTCAGAAAAATAATAAAAAAAAATTAAAACAACAAAAACCAAAAAAAAAGTTCTTTTCAGAACTACATCCCCATTATAAAAAAAATTGGTAGAATTTTTGAAACTCTGCCAACCTCTATTTCTTTTAGTTCGCTCCCAGTTCGCACTCCGGTACGCGAACCGGGAGCGACCCAAAAATTTTTTTTTAAAAAAAGAACAGTAAGTATAAGGGAAGAAAACAGACAGTTATGTTACAAGAAAGACAGCTATAGGGAGTAAAGAAAAGATACTGTTACCCGCAATCCTCTTCTGATCATGTCACATATTACTTCATTCTTGACATGGTCAGTGACATCATCAGCAGTGGATTGCGAGTAACAGTATCTTTTGTTTACTTCCTATAGCTGTCTTTCTTGTAACATAACTGTCTATTTCCTACCCTTATACTTACTGTTCTTGTTTTAAAAAATTTTTTGAGATCATTCAGAAACAGTAACATTAATAGAGACAGAATGAGTGAATAAGAATGAAGAAGTATGAGAAGAGAGGGACTGAGAAAAATACTGGAAGGAGTAGAATAATTAAGTAATAGAGAAAGGAATGAGGGAAGTAGCAAACGCAGGAAAGTAAGGATTAAAGAAATGAAGCAGTAGAACTAATAGATGTTAAATGTGATAGATTAAATGATTGATTCAGGATGACGACAAGGTGTGTCCTCTCCAAAAGTTTGTTTAAGGTGAGGCCTACTCAGGGTTGCATATCAAATTTATGCTTGTTGAAGAATACAGAGGAGATAATACATGTGAAGGCCTACCATTGAAGTAAAACATGTCCACTTCACTCTTGAAGAACGGCCAGACCTCTTCTGTGTCCATAGACAGACCTAAACTTCATCTGCACAATGTCATTCGTAAACTTAGAAAACACAAGTAATGTAATTGAAAAACGTGGAGTTTCTTTTGCTCATTTCACAATCACATCATCTGTGTTGCCTTTGCTTAGGTATCTCATAGTGCAGATGTAGTCCAGCATATGAAACAGTACGCAGAAGTGCAGCAGTGTATGCATTAATACATGTGAAGGCCTACCAATGAAGTAAGTCATGTCCACTTATTACATCATTCATGACATAGTCAGTGACATCATCAGCAGTGGATTGCGGGTAAAAAGAGTAGAAAACATTTACCTTATAATTCTTGTTAACTTTTTCAAATATTTTTTCATACTTTCAATCTGTAAAAGAGAGAACAAACATTTCAAAAATATTAAAACATGTATTTAAAAATTTGAAAAGACAAGGGAAAAGGTTCAAGAAGAAACAGTTTTTCAACAACTTTGACATTTACAGAATCCTCTGCTGCTCTACGTCCCCTACACAATCCTAAAGATATATATTTTAAACAAACAGTATCTTGATGCTGAAGAAGTGAGGCCTATTTTGAAACATGGTGCATCTTTTGCACTGCTGATGTCTCACAATAGTGATGCAATAGCAGCGTAAAAAAGATGTAAAGCCATCATAAAATTGTGTCTAACATTTTAAATGATTGTTTCAGGATGCAAATAAGATGTGTCCTTTCAAGAGGTTTCTTTAAGGTGAGGCCTATTCAGTTTTAAAAAAAAACCAATACCCAGAAGTGCAGCACTGTAAGCATTAACTTTGACACTTACAGAAGCCTCAGTTTCTCCATATCTACCTCACATTTCTAAATGTATATCATAAGTACAAAAAGTAGAACATTAATTATACATGTTAAATGGTTTATTTTTGCTGTTCTCAGAATGTATCAAATTTCACTTAAATCAGTGACTTGAAGGTATTCATCATGTAACAGCGGGGAAAAAAAACCACAATCAAAATGATTGTGTTAAAAAACCCATACAACCTAAGAAATCTGAATTCAAAACTCCTTAAAATTAACTTACTTTCCATAACGTCGAAGGATGTCCTATGAACAGCGTACACTCTGTTGTGCTATAAATATTTTCAGCCCGCCACTTTCTGAAAGAAAACTTCCATCGTTTTGAAAAATATGTTACATACAATAAAAGACTTCTCACATTCTACCACATGTTTCCACTTGGCCAAATCATGTTGCAGCGTTTTTCAACTCTTGTAATTCTTATAATGAAATCCCGTCATTTTCTATTTTCGCAACTTTCAAAAAGAAAACATTTAAGATTACTTTCACAATCCTGGACTACTAATATCTTACCCTTCTTTCTCACTCATGTTCTCCTTTTCCTATGACACTGATACTGCTTACTATGAAGCAGACTTACTTGCATCAGGTTTATATAGTTGGATTTTTAAATTGACATTATAATTACAAGTTTTGGACCAATAATCTAGACAGCATTGCAGACTTAAATTCCCTCTACTTCATGAACCTTTTGCAATTCCTCAGAGGAAATCTCGAGATTCTTTCCTTAAAATTTTGGTTTTAAAAACACCAGGTAAGAATTTTTAAGGTCAAACGGCAATTTTTTTTTGAAAGTTACAACAGAATCGTTGCAGAATGACCAGCCGTTTCGAGACTTTAAATAAGCTGTGTAATGTCCTGATGTTGTTGAAGGACCATCGTGATAGATAATTGCTACAGTTACAAAAGTCCTTCCTGATATTGACAGCTGAGAAGCAACAAATTTTTTTATTAAAGTTGACAATTTTGATCCATCAGGCCTACATCGTTGGATCATTAAAATGACATACTGGCCATATCTTCGTATAAATAATGTTGACATCATTTCAGATTTACATTGGCTACACTCCATGTTGTGATCAGCTGCATTTACTAGCTTATTAAAGGAGACTGATTTACTGTCTGGCAAAGTTAAATATATAAATCTTTCTGAGTCTACACTAGTAGTACTTGATAACATACAGTTCTCGCAGTCATGCTGCCATTGATAAGAAAGCCCAAACAGGTGATCTACATCTACACCCTCATCTTGCAATACATCAAGCATATACATTAAAAACTCCTGACAATCCTGCTGATTATTTTCAGAGAAGTCTGTTTGACCTGAACATTCATCTAACAGATAACGAACTTCAGACACACTTTCTACTTTTGTTCGATCAGTGCTACATTTCTCTAACACAGAATTCAACAAACAGCATAAACTTTGTTCCGAATTGAACACAATCTGTTCTTTTAAAGTCTCTAGTGAAAAGAGAACATTAACCACTACATTTGCATAGCAGTTGACACCAGAACTGTTTTCAAATTGAAAACCGACAACATCTTCAACAGAATCCACTTTCTTTCTGCTTACAATTTTCGGTTCATCGACTTTTGGGCTTTTTGCTACAACCTCCCTACTATTACTGATATTTCTTCGTTTCCGGCCTACCACACGTTTCTCAAACAAAGGATATTGAGGCAAATGTGGCGCATACTCTTTTCTTAACCTATTGTATTCCTTAACACAATCTAGATCCACAGAAATGTTTGTGACATCACAGTCAATCAAGTACAATCCCGATAAAGTTCTAACTCGTGACAATGCCACATATGCCATACCCTCCTTGAACACAGAACTGCCAATATTCACCAATGCACTATCTACACTTAAACCTTGCGATTTATGGATTGTCACCGCATATGCCAAGCAAACAGGGAACTGTTTACGGCAAACATATAAGTCTTTAACAAGCAAAAACCTAGCAGAACAACGACCAATTAGCTGTACTTCCTCAATGCCATCAAATTTAATTTTTAAAAATTCTATTCCATCTCTATTTCTGTATTTCTCAAAATCAACAACATTACCCATTGATCCATTTACCAGACCTCTTTCAACATGTAAATTCCTTCTCAAAATGATTCGGCATTTTAAACACACATTCAAAGTCTTTTCAAAACCCGCTGTTTTAGATATAGTCTTCTCTAATGAATCCAATTTTGATTTCAAATTCTCAGACAAAATAATTGTTGATCCCATATGCTCTATTCTGTCAATAGCTTCAAGTTTCACAATCTCTTGCTTTTCTAAATTCAACATTTTGTTGTTGAAGATGGCACATTCTGCAAGAGTTGGCATCAAACATATTCCGGATTTCTTCTCAGTAATTTTCTGAAAAATATTCTCAGGCACAATGTCTTGTTCGGGATATAAATTTGACAGTAATCGTGCATTTAAAGCTTCTTTCCCATGCTCGGTCACTTTTCCAATTCTAATATCTTGTAGAATATTCTTGTAATCTTCATCCTTCGCCTGACGCATATTTTCATGCAGTTCAGCATAATTGAAATTTAACCATATATTGACAGTGCCAATGCTCCCTAGGCACTTCCTGGTATCTTCATGCGTGAGTATTTTGAACACAGGTTGTCCTTTTACTGGTGTCAGCTGCAGAAGATCTCCGAAAACAATGATGTGTTTGCCACCAAATAACACATCATACTCAGTTTTAAGAACTTCTTGCATTCTCAAATGCACAAAGGCAAGCATGACATTGGAAACCATGCTTACTTCGTCAATGATAAGAAGTTTCATTTTCCTCAAGACTCTTGAAACTTCACAACAAGCATCCCCAGATAACTTGTGGTATTGTAATTTGTTGTCATGCTCCACTGGCAGCATCAGTAGACGATGCAAAGTAATCCCTTTAATGTTATGAGCTGCCAGTCCAGTTGGAGCGGTCACAACACAAGACAGCGATGACTCAGTCCTTTCCTGCAAATAACATGAAATTGCTTTAATGAGGAAACTTGTTCCAGTTCCCGCTTCTCCACTCACGTACAGTCGGACAGGCTTCAACGACGTACATGAGCACTCTTTCTTCTCATGACTTAATCCATGCTCCATTTGCTTGGTAACTTCATCATATATTTTCCTCTGCTCAACGTTGAGTTGTTTTTCCAAGTCTTCTAAGTTAACTGCATCCTCCTGAGCATGTGCCATGGCTCTTTCCACTTCATTCATAGCAGTGGCAGCTTCATTTTCGATAATAGGTCCTCCTAGTGGATCCTGACTCAATGAAACAGAACTCTGACTGTCCTGAGAACTGTCTCTGGCAATCTCGGCTGCAATCGTTGCTTCCTGCTCAATTTCCAAAGTCAACATTTCTTGATATTTGGGAAAAGCAGGACATTCTATGGTCTCCTTAGCAGCAGTGAAAGAATCTTCGTAACAGAGGAAATCTCCAAGCAGTTCCTCTTCTGCACGCCAAGGCTTGAAAAGTTGCAAAAGTGCTAAATAGAAAAACTCCTTTTTTTCTGGAGATTCGCCACTCAATTTTCGATGGTTTACTAATTGGCATTTTCTTTGCTTGACCAGACATCCCTCACTTCCAATTACAGCATACACTCCTTTCTCAATATCTTCTTTGATGTTCCTCTTGAATATATAATTTTGTAGAACCTCATATAGACAAACATTCTCAAGGTGACTGCTTCGATTTGGATAATATGTATCCAACATGTTGGTCTTCAAAATGTCGGTACTGTTTGGTTCCTTTTCTGCCAAATACTCAATTTCCCGGACAGGTTTTAGAACTCGATTTCGCGTTGCAGCAAGACCAAAACTCGCCCAAACGATACTCCTGGATTTGGCATAGAGACTTGCTGAAGACAACCGGTCAGAACATTCGTAAGCTCCGATTTCTCGATGCGACAACATCTTCAGACTGAAACTGTACAACTTCTTGCTGAGGCTCTTTTCATGGGAAATGTCCTCCCACATATCCTTCAGTTCTGTCTTTTCTTTTTTGGTGATGTAAGATGTCACATACCGAGCCACAGCCATACAGTTGTCAGCCACAAACTGTATATCCATGTTAGCATTCCACATGGACAAAATCACTGGGTTGTAGTCGTTGATGTACTTGGACTCTTCGTTCCTTTTCAAATTGTATGTATTTTTGGGTGATTTCCTCGTCACATTATGTCGCAGCTGTTCACTCTTCCTTTAGAAATCACCGGTCGTGGAAAGTTGAAACGACATTTGGTGTAGAACTTGTCCTTGTTTCTGAATTTACGACGACAGTACTTTCCACAACGATGGCTTTGGAAACGTAGAACTTGTTCTCTTAGGCTTTTCTTCTCCGTTGCGTTTGGAACAGCACACGTAGAATACTGTTCTATGAAATTCATCACTAAGTCATCCGGATCTGTTCCAAATTTAGGTGCATCCTTGATCCACAACAACATATATATATGAGGAGCACCTCTTGCTTGGTACTCCTTTCTCCAGAAGAAATCCAACACCTCTCCAAGAGGTGGATTCTTCATATTTGTGATGAAAGACATCATAGCTTCAAATCTATGATTGAAGTACCTGCATACATTCACTGGATCCAAAGAACACAGTTCTCCAGGTGTCTTGAATTCAATGTTTTCAATATTTCCATTTGCCTCTCGTAGAAATTCAAGTAAGTCTTCCCAGCCATACTCGGCACAGCTCAGAGTAAGGAACCATGTTGGAGTTCCTAAGTTCCTCAGCATACATTTTAAATCACCATGACGACGGTACCAGTACTCATTAGTACCACGCTGACACGCCATGAGATTAATTAGGTGAGCATCCAAAATACTGTCTTGGACATTGACTTTATGCATAAAGTCACTTGCCGAGATGTTTCGCATCTGTATACCACTTTTAAAATGTGGTTCACTGCATATGACAGTCCAGACAGATCGCTTTCAAACAGGAGATGAAACAAATAGGGAATGCATTGACGAAACCTAGGATCTTCTGCATCAAATCCTAAAGTCCGGTATTCAGACGCCTGAATTTGATGAGGTCGCTCATCATATCTTCCTCCTTGACCTGTTGGAAATAGCTGTGGGAAACACCGAGCTTCCAAACTTTCCTCCCAAACACTAATGGGACTCCCTTTGGCTTGTTTCATTTGAAACAACTCAATTGCATTCCCCATGACTTCCTTGGAATGCAAAGGATGAACACTATAATGTTCATATATTTCTTCACTTTTAGAGGCCTCTACTTTCTCAATTTGGCCAGCACACAAATCGCTATCCTCTTCATCACTTACTTCCTCTTCTGCAACATATACATTTATATAGTACTTATTATTTTTCTTCAAATACAATGTTGCCTTTTTGACTTTCCTAACATCCACTAAATCTTGCCATATTTTCTTATTCTTTGTCGGAACCCCATTAACCAAGATAACCAGAGGTTCCTCTTCCACTTTTTCTACTCCAATTGTGTTAATGTTTTTGTTCAAATCTAGAGGCAAATAAACAACTCTTCCCTTTAATCCTCTCTGTAAATCTGATGGAGGCAACTTCCCTGTCTTTGGCTCCATTCTTACAATAGCCTGAAAGGGATGGATACTTTGAATCAAAATAGATTCATAAGTATTTAAATCCTTCAATTCAGAAGGAATCTCAACCAATTCCAGATTATTATGAACCGCCCTAGCAGGCATCTGGTTTTGGTTTAATTTGTTACAACAATAAGTACATACACGTTGATCCGATCCCAAATCAAAACAATTTTCTACCATCAAGTATGTGGCAAAATCCTTCCATTCACTATTATTTTCCCTTTCACTTTTTGCATATAAATCCACTAACTTAATCTGATTCTTGTAATAAGTGCGTCGACAACACTCACAAGTGAAATTAGGCCTCTCACTTGATTTCATCTGAAACGTGGCAATTTCCTTCTGAAAATTATCTGTACTGGAAACCTGTACATTATCTTCAACATTACCCTCTACTTCTGGGTCAATTTGAACATTCTCATCTTTACTTCCAAAGTAACAAAACTCAATTTCTTCACAAATATTCTTGACATCTATTTCAGAACCATGCAAAAGAGCAGCACATAATTGTTTAAGCATAATTGCTGGACTCTTAGCACGATACAACATTCTCACTAATTTTCTCACTTTATTATGATGCACTGCTAGCATCCTGAAATGATGAAAAACACTCTGGCATACTCTCCTGGAAAGACAAGCCAGTGAATGACCACGCAAACATGTCATTTGTCTCACTCTGCAAGGATCTAATTCTTGCAACAACTTCATTTTCTGCTTCAAACTTTTCTTATTAAATGTCCGTACAAAATCACAAAGCAAATTGATGGAATCCTGTCGCACACTGCAAATAGAACTACACTTCCAAATGTACACAGGACCCTTAGGACGTCTTCCTAAAACTTCATTACCTAACACCTCGTCTGTCTCTGTTGTCACAAGTTTTTCTTTTTCAACTGGACAACCATCCTTCACTTCATAAGCTTGACCACTGGTGTCAACTGCAAACACCAAATCATTATCCTGAAAATAACTCTCCTCATTAAAAAATGCCTCACAACTTGAACTATGCATCCATTTTCCGGAAAAAACTTCACAAAAGTTACTACGATTTACTACTCTCTTCCATCTACTATTTGATTTGAAATCAGAAATTACCTTGCTTAGTTTCCTAATTCTATTGATTACCAAAATAAACAACTTTCGCTTAATTTCAAAAGCATGATCAATAATTTTCTCTACATTTTTTTTCTTCTTATAAAATGCCACTTTCTGTTGGCCTTTCTTAATATTTTTTAATAAATTAACTATTATCCTGTTGCGGAACATTCGTTTTCGAATGTCCCTAAACTGTTGTTTCCTTCTACTATCATGCACAGAGTTATCTCTTGCTCTACCAGTAACATTTTTGATTGGTCTTTCCTTTCCATTTAAATTGCTTTTCTTTTTCTGGACTGAAACATTTTTTGGAGAAATACTTTTTTTACTACAAATATTTCTTAAGAATGATTTCGTGCTCTTACCCGGAGCTTTCTTGGTGATTTCACAAGTATTTTGGGGAGAGGACTGCTGCAATAATAGATGAGCTTGCTGTCTTTGACGTTTTCTAGCGTTTCTAATTCGATTCTTAGTTGTCATTTTTCAAATTTTGTAATGATCTGCAGTTAAATCTGTGGAAAAATATAATAAAAAATGTTATTAACCACTATTACCAAACAGTAAATGAATAACAGTCATCAAAAACTTAACACCCTACTTATTATTTAATATATCAAATCTTTTGCACCAGCACTGCGTCACAAAAATGACACACAGTGGTACAAAACAGGCATACAACAATCATAAATCTCTCCCTAACATTTTAAATGATTGATTCAGGTTGACGATAAGGTGTGGCCTATCTAAAGGTTTGTTTGGGCCCAGATCTTTGGACTGGGGTGAATGTGTGTCATTGATCCACATTCGGTCCATCACCTGTTTTGTTTGTTTGAGGTGAGGCCAACACATGGTTGCAGATGAGATTTTCACTTGTTGAAGAAAACAAAGGAGATAATACATGTGAAGGCCTACCAATGAAGTAAGTCATGTCCACTTCACTCTTGAACAAAGGGCAGACCTCTTTTGAATCTGTGGTCACACCTAAACTTCATCTGCACAATGTCATTCATAAACTTAGGAAACACTAGTGATGTAATTGAAAAATGTGAAGTTTCTTTTCCTCATTTCAGAATTACATCACCTGTGTTTCCTCATTGACTTAAAATGTCCTTAATGCACATGAAAGCGTTTTTTTAGATTGCCCTTGCACCATGTTTAGGTCATTTTGAACATGGCTATGTTACTCCCATAATCAAAATCTAAATTTGCCAAGCACAGGTGGGAGCGTATTTACAAGAAACTTGCCCCATGAAGAACGCTTTCCATTTAAAAAGGAAAAAATAACATCATAGACACTCAAATGCCTTATAAATATGGCCCAAACAACCTATGAAGCTCTAGCAGTACATATCCAGAAATGTAATTGATTTCAAAAATCGTTTTTAAACACAACATATAAATCAATTGTATACCTACATTCAGTTGGAAATGACTGTAAATGTCCTTGAGACACATGAAAGCATTTTTTTGAAAGCCCTGGAACCATTTTTGGGACATTTTTAACATGACTATGTAACTCCCATAATCAAAATCTAAATTTACCAAGCACAGGTGGGAGCGTATTTACAAGAAACTTGCCCCATGAAGAACGCTTTCCATTTAAAAAGGGAAAAATAAGATCATAGACACTGAAATACTTTATAAATATGACCCAAACAACCTATGAAGCTCTAGCAGTACATATCCAGAAATGTAATTGATTTCAAAAAATCGTTTTTAAACACAGCAAATAAATCAATTGTATACCTACATTCAAGAGGAAATGACTAAAAATGTCCTTGAAACACATGAAAGCGTTTTTTTGAATGCCCTTGCACCATTTTTGGACATTATTAACATGGCTATTTAACTCCCATAATCAAAATCTAAATTTGCCAACCACAGGTGGGAGCGTATTTACAAGAAACTTGCCCCATGAGGAACGCTTTCCATTTAAAAAGGGAAAAATAACATCATAGACACTCAAATGCCTTATAAATATGACCCAAAACAACCTATGAAGCTCTAGCAGTACATATCCAGAAATGTAATTGATTTCAAAAAATCGTTTTTAAACACAGCATATAAATCAATTGTATACCTACATTCAAGAGGAAATGACTGAAAATGTCCTTGAGACACATGAAAGCGTTTTATTGAATGCCCTTGCACCATTTTTGGGACATTATTAACATGGCTATGTAACTTCCATAATCTAAATCTAAATTTGCCAACCACAGGTGGGAGCGTATTTACAAGAAACTTGCCCCATGAGGAACGCTTTCCATTTAAAAAGGGAAAAATAACATCATAGACACTCAAATGCCTTATAAATATGACCCAAAACAACCTATGAAGCTCTAGCAGTACATATCCAGAAATGTAATTGATTTCAAAAAATTGTTTTTAAAAACAACATATCTGTTTCAGCTTACATGAGAGACCATGGAATGGGCTCCATGTACAACAATTACTGCATGCCAGAATGCTACACCGAATATGCAATTACAATTTCTCCAAAAAAACAAAATCTATTTGTATATCACTTGAGACAAAGCCACATTTTAAAAACACAGCTTTCTTCATCATTTTCTCCTTAAATCATACTATTCTCTATCTAAATTAAATAAATCTTTTCTCACCTTAGCAAATACTTTTTGAGTTTCAAAACAGTCTCAGAAATACTCCAAATTGTCTTCAGCAGAACAAAGAGGATGCACTCCAGAGGCTGCAGCTATTGAAAGCACAGAAATACAGATATTCATTACACATATCTCTCATATTAGCCAATCATAACTCTTCCCTCACTTTTTTCAAATCAAAACCCTTCCCCCCTCTGCCCTCTCTGCCTTTTTTGCTTAGCAACCACCTCCTGAAAGACCTCTCATGTTTGCAAATTCACACAACAATGTTTCAATTGAACTCTGAACTCTCAGTGCACCTGCGTATCCAGTGCAATCTTTCATTAAATGTTTCTTCCTTGACCATTCAAATTACATCTTTCAAAGAACACAACCATGCACCCTAACTTTCTGTTTTCAGAAATGAAAATACACCAATCACTGCTAATGAATCATTAGGACTGGAAATCCACAGTTTTTTTTCTTTACAAACTCCTACTGTTTCAACTGCCCTTTCATTACCACACTTCATCTGACTGCAGCCCAACCTTCTCTCACCATGTTTAATGTCTGGATTGTTGGACATAGTTACATCTACTGGGCTCAAAGGTATGCTGAGAACAGAAATTTACCTAACCTCAATTTACAAGATGTGGAAATTAAGTGGTTGGGCCAAAGAGGATTAAAATGTCACCAATTGATACCATTGGGGAAAACCTTTATGCATTTGCCAAAACCTGACCTGTTAATAGTGCACTGTGGAGGTAATGATTTGGGCACTTTGACTGGGGTAGGTCTGGAAATGCTTTTAAAGGACACCTTTGAGCAATTAATGGCACTTTTTCCTCAAACTGCCTTGGTATATTCCAATATATGCCAAAGACAGAAATGGAGGTGGTCCAACCAATTTTGTCCACAAATTGAGAAAGCGAGGAAGCATGTAAACAAATCTGTTTCAGCTTACATGAGAGACCATGGAATGGGCTACTTGTACAACAATAACTTGCGTTACTACATGCAAGATATCTACAGAGGATATGGAGTTCACTTCTCAGATGAGGGCAACAGAATTTTCATTTTGAATTTAAGACTGTGCATTGGTACCTACTTATAAGTACCAAAATGTACCATAAACCCAAAAGCTCTTCTCAGAGCTACCCTACATCTGATCACTCACAATTATTATTTTTCTCTAACTTTTTTCTGTAATTTTCAACAAACTACGCTCAAAGAGCGCTACCCGGTACGCGAACTGGAAGCTAACCGCGCAAAATTTCTAAAAAAAATGTTTTTTCCCCGCACATATGGTCCTCCTCAGCCACCCTCAGAAAACCTAGGGGGTCAAAATACTTGTACCGTGCCCCCTTCTACCCATTCTGAACATTATTTGCCCTCCATTTTATATCTTAATTCGACCGAAACACAAAATGGTGGACTTCCGTTACGCTCCTAGTTCGCGGACCGGACCGCTTCTCGGGAAGCGGTCCAAAAAAAAAGGTGGGAAAGTAATTCACAGAAAAACTACTGGAGACACTCTCACCAAATATAGATTAGCTCATACTACATAACAATCCCTTTCATTTTCACAAATTTGATTGAAATTCCATTTAGCCATTAAGCCTGTAGACCTCTCTAAATACCGTGAGGTAAATTACTTCACAAAACACATCTGAAGTGTTGGAATTGACAACCAATGAAAATGTTACTTTCATTTTCTACTTATATTACCTGACATTTGATTGGTTATATACCTGAATATATATAAAGGAAGAGAAGAAAACACAGCCATTTTGACTGCTACTTCTTGTTGTACATTACATTTGAATAGCTACTAAACACTTCAACTTGTTTGTGAAGGTAAGTTGTTATTTTTAAAACTGAAGTATATTGTGCACTATAACTTAATATGGTAGACTTTTTCTGATAGATATATACTATCCCTCTGTAGTAGTTATGGATTTAGATAGACTTCTCTGTTATAGTTATGAATGGAGTTAGGCTTGTCTTGGTTAAATCACATACACTTTTTTATAGTCCTATTTCCACTCTGATACTATACACTGCCAAACGATAAATTCTCTGATAAAAACTGCCTATCTAAAATAATCCCAACAGTGCCCTATCTCTACTAATATATGTATATTTAATCCAAATTTCAGGCAAAATGGAAGGCGAGCAGCAACTTCAATTTAAAATTGTACTGGAAGAGAGCAGCCAAGGAAACATTGATGAATTTATGGATCAAAGTAGAGACCAGGAACTACTACAATGTGTTGAAGCAGTGGATAACCTGCTTAAAAATGAGGACATGTTACACCCTCATATAATACAAAATATATTCAATGACAAATTTGAAATTACTGACAATGAAATGTTAGAAAGTTTAATGAATTATGAAACACAATCAAAATAAAAAAAATACTTTAAAAATAAAGAAAACAAAAAAAATCAACAAAAACAACAAACAATTAATATACAGTATTAGAAAAGTCTATCATTCTTTTATCCTTATAGTACGCTGCCCAGAACGCTTTCCGGTTCGCGTACTAGGCGCTCACCACACAAAAAAAAAAAAATTTTGCCCTGCTGGGCCCTTTTAAAACCTCCACATAAAACCTAGGGGGTCAACGAGGATCTACTATGCCCCCTTATGGTAATTTCCCCCTTTGTTTTGGCCTCCTCTTGTCTCTCGATCCTACCGAGAGACAAGATGGCGGCCGCTCCGGACTGTTTAGAATGTTGACAGACACCGAAGAGCCAATCAGCTTCGCATCGCAAAGTTCCGTTACGCGAAAAGTACGCGAACCGGAGCGCTACCCGGAGCGCTGGTACAGATATATATCTTGTTTTGAACGTTAATTTCTCAAAATCCACTGAAGCACATATATTGAGACCTAGCAAAGGCACATCGGGCTAACAGTCCCTACAATTTTGCCAAGTTTCGTGCAAATCCATTCAGCCGTTCGGGCTAAAAGTGAGGCCAACCGCCCTATGGAAATTAACATGGGAAAAACGCGTTTTGGGACCCCCCTTTTTTCTCGGCCCACCCTTGACGAACCCCCCCCAAATTTTCAGGGGCTGCTCAGAAACAAAATGTGCCATTTTCCTGAAAATGTCAGCCAATTCCGTCCACAAACGCCAAAGTTATTAGACATAGAATTTTCAAAAATCCCATAGGGAAAAAATCCTAACTATATATACCTACTGGCGACCGCCAGTAGGTAATATATATATATATATATATATATATATATATATATATATATATATATATATATTGGTCTGAAAGGGAATAGATGATAATTTATGGATGGGGCTTAGAAAAGCAGAGCCCAGATGCCCATTAAATATGCCTGTGCTAATAATTCCAAACAGAAAGCAGAGGCCAGCGCAGGGACTTTACCACTCACCTGCTGCTAACTATATATACCTACTGGCGACCGCCAGTAGGTAATATATATATATATATTACCTACTGGCGGTCGCCAGTAGGTATATATAGTTAGCAGCAGGTGAGTGGTAAAGTCCCTGCGCTGGCCTCTGCTTTCTGTTTGGAATTATTAGCACAGGCATATTTAATGGGCATCTGGGCTCTGCTTTTCTAAGCCCCATCCATAAATTATCATCTAATGCCTGTGCTAATAATTCCAAACAGAAAGCAGAGGCCAGCGCAGGGACTTTACCACTCACCTGCTGCTAACTATATATACCTACTGGCGACCGCCAGTAGGTAATATATATATATATATTACCTACTGGCGGTCGCCAGTAGGTATATATAGTTAGCAGCAGGTGAGTGGTAAAGTCCCTGCGCTGGCCTCTGCTTTCTGTTTGGAATTATTAGCACAGGCATATTTAATGGGCATCTGGGCTCTGCTTTTCTAAGCCCCATCCATAAATTATCATCTATTCCCTTTCAGACCAGCCCCCTCCCCAAACAGTCACCCGGGAACGCAGGCCATTTCACCTAGCAGTATAGTGTACTACTATTCTAAGGCTCCTCAGCTGGGCTACAATCTGGAGTATCTCGTGCTTGACATACTGCAAACATACCTAATAGCACTGAGAGATCTGTGCTCGGGCCCAGCCTGGTGCAGCCAAAGATGTGTCAAGTCAAGTCAAGTCAAAGAATTTATATAGCGCGCTACATACCCAGAGGGTCTCAAGGCGCTTGAGGAGGGGTGGGGAATTACTTGTCAAATATCCACGTTTTAAGTTGCTTTCTGAATGCTAGGTGGTTCTGGGTAAGGCGAAGGTAAGTGGGAAGTGAGTTCCAGGTTTTAGCTGCCAGGTAGGAGAAGGATCTACCTCCCATGGTGGTTTTGTTGATGCGGGGAACAGTGGCAAGGGCTTGGTTGGATGATCGTAGCTGGCGGGAGGGGGTGTAGAAGGACAGTCGTGTGTTGAGGCATTCTGGTCCGATTTCGTAGAGTGCTTTGTGTGCGTGGGTTAGGAGCCGGAAAATGATCCTCTTATTGACGGGAAGCCAGTGGAGGTTTTTCAGGTGACCAGAGATATGTTCTTTACGCGTGATGTCTAATATGAGCCTGGCTGAGGCGTTTTGGATTCGTTGGAGTTTTTTTCTGGAGTTTAGCGGTAGTACCGGCGTAGAGGGTGTTTCCATAGTCCAGTCGACTCGTGACCAGAGCGTGGGTGACCGTTTTCCTAGTTTCGGTGGGGATCCAACGAAATGTTTTTTTGAGCATGCGAAGAATGTTGAAGCAGGATGAAGAGACGGCGTTGACTTGTCTGTTCATTGAAAGTGAGGAATCCAGGATGACGCCCAGGTTCCGTGCGTGGTCTGTCGGGATGGGTGCTTTTCCAAGGGCTTCTGGCCACCAAGAGTCGTCCCATGCAGAGAGGGAGGTACCTAAGATAAGGACTTCTGTTTTATCTGAGTTCAGTTTCAGACGGCTGTGTTTCATCCATTCGGCTACTTCTTTCATTCCTTCGTGTAGGTTAGTTTTGGCGGTGCTAGGGTGATTGGTGAGTGATAGGATCAGTTGAGTGTCATCCGCGTAGGAGATGATGTTGAGGTTGTGTTGGCGTGCGATGGCCGCGAGGGGGCTCATGTATACGTTGAAAAGGGTGGGGCTGAGTGAAGATCCTTGTGGCACGCCGCAGATGACTTCAGTGGCCTCTGACTTGAATGGTGGAAGGCGGACTCTCTGGGTTCTTCCGGTGAGGAACGAGGTGATCCATTCTAGTGCTTTTCCTTGGATTCCGATGTTTCTGAGGCGCTGTAGAAGGGTGCTATGGCAGACTGTGTCGAAGGCTGCGGAGAGGTCGAGGAGGATGAGGGCGACTGTGTCTCCATTGTCCAGTAGAGTTCGAATGTCGTCTGTTGCTGCGATGAGGGCGGTCTCCGTGCTGTGTTTTGCTCGGAAGCCGGACTGTGAGGAGTCGAGGGATTTGTTGGCTTCGAGGAAGGCGGCGAGCTGGTTGTTGACAGCTTTCTCGATGACTTTGGCCGGGAATGGAAGGAGCGAGATGGGACGGTAGTTTTTGAGTTCGGTGGGGTCCGCTGTGGGTTTTTTCAGAAGGGCGCTGAGTTCAGCGTGTTTCCAGCTTTCCGGGAAGGTGGCGGAGTTGAGGGAGCAGTTGATGACGTCTCGGAGGTGCGGTGCTATGATGGAGTCTGCTTTGTTGAAGATGTGGTGAGGGCATGGGTCTGTGGGGGATCCTGAGTGGATGGAGTTCATCAGGCGGATGGTGTCCTCAGTGGAGATTGGGTTCCAGTCATTAAGGATGTTCGAGGGGTGTGAGGGTCCAGCAGATGGTTGGGTGGGTTGGTCTCCGGGTTGGTCTCCGGGTTGGTTGTCGAAGCTGTTGTGGATGTCTGCAATTTTGTTGTGGAAGAATGAGGCTAGGGAGTCGCAGAGGGCTTGAGAGGGGGTGATGTCGTTGGAGTTGGCCGAGGGATTGGTAAATTCCTTGACGATGTTGAAAAGTTCCTTGCTGTTGTGGGCGTTGCTATCTAGTCGGTCCTTGAAGGCGGTTTTCTTGGCCTTTCGGATCAGTTGGTGGTGTAAGCGGGTGGCGTTTTTGAAGGCGTCCTTGGTGCTGGTGGTTGGGTCTTTTTTCCAGGCCTTCTCAAGGGAGCGGCAGAGTTTCTTGGATTTCTTAAGATCATCGTTGAACCAGGAGGCCTTCTTGCTGCCAAGTTTGATTTGTCGTTTTTTCAGTGGTGCTAGGATGTCGGCGCTGTTGGATAACCATAGGGTGAGGTTGGTGGCGGCTTGGTCGGGGTTTGAGGAGTGGGCTGGGGGGTTTAGAAGAAGCGATGAGGAGATCTGGTCGATGGTGACTTTGTTCCAGTTTCTTTGCAGAGTTGGTTGGGGGTGGTTGTTGGGTTTGGGCTTGTTGTAGGTAAAGTGAACGCAGCTGTGGTCAGTCCAGAGGAGAGCCGTAGTGTGGCTGAAGGAGACATGATTGCTGGAGGTGAAGATAGGGTCGAGTGTGTGACCTGCGATGTGGGTGGGGGAAGTGACCAGTTGTTTCAGTCCGAGGTTGGCGAGGTTGTCCAAAAGGGTGGTGGAGTTGTGGTTGTTGTTCTTTTCAAGGTGAAAATTGAGGTCTCCCAGAAGGATGTAATCTTTGGAGGGGAGCGCGTGTGGAGTGATGAAGTCCGTGATGTCCTCACTAAATTTTGCGCGGGGTCCTGGAGGTCTGTAAAGGAGGGTGCCTCTGAGTGTGGTCTTGGGGTCGATGTGGATCTGGAAGTGAAGGTGTTCAGAGTTGGCGAGATGGACGTCAGAGCTGGTTGAGATGTGGATGGATTTCTTATGGACGATAGCGATTCCTCCTCCTGTGTGGCCGGTACGGTCCTTGCGTATGATCTTATAATCTTCTGGGATGGCAATGGTGATGTCTGGGGCGGAAGAGGCGTTCATCCATGTTTCTGTTAGGAAGGCGACGTCCGGAGAGATGGTGTCTAGTAGATTCCATAGGTCAATGGAGTGCCTGTGGACCGATCGGGTGTTGAGCAAGATGCATTGTAGGTGGTTGGGGTCGGGAATCTGTGGTGTGATTGTAGCGGAGTTGTTGTCGGTGCCGATAAATTTGCAGGAGTTGCAGGAGAAAGGTCCATGGGTGTGTCCAGGAGCGGCTTGGACGCAGTTGGGGGAGCGGCCGGGGTTAAGGGCTAGGAGGGTGGTGGCATCGTAGGTAATGCGGGAGGGCTGGGCAATGCGAGGGCCAGGGGGTCTGGCGCTGGGCGCGGGCCAGGCGCGGACGGGCGTAGACGGGCTTACCTTTGGCGCACCTTCGGCGCGGATTGGGCGCGAACGCTGCGCGTGTACGCTGCGCGTGTACGATGCGCGCATGGGCTACTGTCATATATGGATGGTGGGGAGGGGGAGGGGCGAGGGCGGCTCAGCTGGGAGGCGGGGCGGGCTCAGGTCAACGCACACGGAGCACAACAACAACAGAGACAAAATGGAGGGGGGAGTAGAGCAGGGCGCCGGGGGATAACGCGCAATGAACTCAATTGCAAGACAGATATGGTGCAAGCAAGCGAGGTAAATACAATTAATATCCAGTTGAAAATAATAATGGCACAGTCAATCACAATGCAGCGCAGTTCTACGATACCGCGTCTCGGTGGAGAGACAGGGGAGCGACCATTCAGGGCAGGAGCGATGAGGGATCACAGCGCTTCTGGGACCGGGAGCGCTGTAAATAGTTAGTGGGAGGGCGGCTCAGCTGGGAGGCGGGGCGGGCTCAGGTCAACGCACACGGAGCACAACAACAACAGAGACAAAATGGAGGGGGGAGTAGAGCAGGGCGCCGGGGGATATCGCGCAATGAACTCAATTGCAAGACAGATATGGTGCAAGCAAGCGAGGTAAATACAATTAATATCCAGTTGAAAATAATAATGGCACAGTCAATCACAATGCAGCGCAGTTCTACAATACCGCGTCTCGGTGGAGAGACAGGGGAGCGACCACTCAGGGCAGGAGCGATGTGTGTTGTGGCTCCATTCATTCCAACAAGCACGTTATAGCGCTTTTTTCATAGCGCTATTTCAGCATAAGTTTCAGCAATGTAACACATCTAAAAGTTATAGGAAAAGCGCTATGACAGCAGGGTTGTGGGGAAAAGCAGCATGAAAGAAGGGATGGTAAGGAGGGAAGAGGGGGGAGGGGGAATATAGAAGGACCCAGCAGGGGAGGGCGGATAAAGAAACAAACAACTTGTGAGTGGGTTGGGGGAAATAAACAATGGCTAAGAAACACAAACAACATGTGGGGGGTATAGAAACATGAATGAGGGGCGGGTGGGATGTATAAATAACAACAAGAAAGAAAGAAAGAGGAACAACATAAAGAAACACGAACAGGTGAGTAGGATAAAGGAAAACAGACACGGCAAACAGTACCTGAAGTGGAGGGACAGAAATTAAGCTAAATAAATCTGGGGCTGGTCCACTCTGCACCAGTGGACTGCTCAAGGGCACAAGATGGGATGGGGATGGGGGGGGGCAACAACGGAGCACAGCGGTGATTGCAGGGGCAGAGTTCGGTGGCTGATGGAGAGCCGAGACACGAGAAGCACACTCAGCGGTAAACCGGCCCACACTACCCCTGGAGGCCCAGTGGGGACTGACCGTGGGTGAGCCTGGGGGTTGGCCCGAGGCTGTGCTACATCTGTCCTCCCCCCAACCGCCTTCTCCTTACCTCATCCTGCCTCCCCAGCGCTGTGGAGACACGTGAGGCCATCAGGACCAATGCTGGGAGCCGTGCCGGGAGCAGCTGGAGAGATCAGCCCCCTGCCACGCGGGAGGCCGCAGGGAGGAGTCTGGGCCTCCGGGCTGGTGCCCTGGATTACCTTCCACTACAAGCTGGGGACAAACGCAGTAGAGTGAACAAGCACTGGCAGCACATCGGGCCTGGGGACCGGGGCCGCCGGAGATAGCTGGGACTGCATAAGAGGCGTGCACACGAGACAGGAGTCACATTACACAGGCCCCACAATGGTGCCAGCACCTGGCCATTACACTGTAGGCTATGGTCCGGAATGACGCAAAACAACGTCGGCTGCAATTTAAAAACAATGTCGGCTGCAATTTAACACAAGCATTGGCCCTCAGCAGTGAAAGTGGCAGCAGGGTACGGGGGCCTGCGCGATTTCCTTTCAGGGGCGTGCGACCATATGGAGCCACCATTTTGCGCCGCGCGCTCCCGAAAGGAAATCGCCAAGATGTGCACCCGCTGCATTGCAACGCGTGCACTTCTTTACTGAAAAAGTTCTGCCAATGGCATTAGGTCCCCTCCTATGCAACGCATGCGTGTTGCGTAGGACGAGACCCAAAAATACTAATATTTTTATCCCCCAGCAGGGTCCCTATGGGAGCCCCCAACATATCTGGGGTTACAGATTTTCCTACTCCGTCCCTTTTCTTTTTTTTTTTCTGTGGGATTAGACTTTAAGTTGAGTCCCAAGATGGCTGTGGGACTCGGCTTCAAGCTCAGTTCCCAAATGGCTGCAAACACTCCTGGTTGAAGTATTGGCAGCCAATCAAATTTTAGTAGGATTCACAAGTCCACTGCAAGGACTCCCGTCCCCAGATATCTATATTTTTAAAACTTGAATATCTCCGAAACTTGTGAACAGATTTACACCAAATAACAAAAAGCACGCTTTCTGGGCCAACATCTAGCTTTCTGACAAATTTGGTGTAATTACTTTCAGCAGTTCAGGCTGTAGTCATGTGGACCCAGCCATTCTCTCCATGCCACTGGAGTCAAGCACATGGCTGGATCCAAACTGGAAGGGCATGTTGAGCAAAGAAACAATGGTTTTTGGCCCAGATCTCTGTACTGGGGTGAATGTATGACATTGTTCTGCATTATGTTCATCAATTGTTCTTTTTGCCTTTGTCATCTCGTGTGGGACAGTTATCCCCAGATGTGGGTCCTGTGCTCTCCATGCCACGGAAGTGGGTCCTGGCTGATAAGGGCTGCAAGCCCAAAACTGGTCCTAGGATGCTTGTTTCCAGTCCTGGGAGGACCAGGTCTGGCAGTTCAGGCTGGACTGTTCCCATTGGGCGTAGGGGGAAGACTGATGTGCATATGGCTGGTCCGGCTGTGCCCATTAGGATGCGACCGCCACCCTGGCGGTCACATCCCGTATATTTAACATGGTAGCGTGCTGTGCTTTGAGCAGCACCCACCACAATGTTAAATATGCATGTTGTGCATTGGCATGCACAACGTAACAGGCACCGCGTTGTGCCTACCACCTTGTGTATGCCAAGGAAGGGGGTACCATAAGTACCCCCCAAGTACAGCCCCCACCGCCCTCCTCCCCAAGGGACCACAACAGGCCCCCAAAGTTTTCACCGCATGCCATTCCATGGCGGAGTCTCCGCCATGGAAAGGCATTCCACCGCAGGCATACTAATATGGATGGCGGTGCCTGCAAGACACTGCCACCATATTGTGTCCCTTTTTGACCCGGCCGGCAATCCGACCGCCAGAAGAGCGGCAGACAGTCTTTCCATCGGCAGGGGTGCCCCTCGTCATGCTAATATGGCAGGGGGTGAACAAGGGACTTTTGGCGGGCGGATCGACACCGCCCGCCCCAGGCGGTGGCGATCCGCCCGATAATATACTGAGTCCTTAAGTTAGCATTCACTGTGCCATTTTCTATGTGGGCGCCATTTTAGGCTGTTCAAAACTGATCTAGTTCAATTCCGAGAGATGCTCCGCTATAAGTTTAGTTTCTGACACGTTAGACTTGTTCATGTAATCAGTGCACCATTCCCATTACTGCATACCTTTACAGTAGATAGAGACCCTCTCCCCCTCTTGTCTGGTGGTGGGCTACGGATGGAATGACCTTGGATTGTGCTCCAATGGGTAAGATACGAGCACTGAAACCGTTTTTTGTGTATTTCACTGTGTTAGATGCACCTGCTTGGAAAATTCCACTGTGGGTGTGTTTGAGCCCAGGTATGAAATGTACATAATGCATCTTTAAGCTTGTCGATTTCAGTCCTCTCTGCAGCACTCCTAGAGACTGGGCAGGGCAGGCTCTGCTCTGAGTGTATACTAATAAATAGTTATTAGTTTGTATTCTCTGCTGTCTGACCGACTCTTCAATTGGTATAGAAGACTGAGAGGTGATCATTAGTTACCTGGGAGGCCCTAAACGGGTCACTTCTTTCAGTTGGCACCTCAACAGGGACTCCTTCAGCTGATTGATTGGAGCGACCTTGACCCTGCGTTCAGGCAGGTCACTTCCTACGCCATACAGCTAGCCCCACCTGATTGTGCCCGTGTCCTTCCTTCCACTGCCTCTGCCACGAGCGCGAGTTCGAGCCTCCTGTGCCTGCTCTTGTTTCTTTTTCATTTTCAGTGTTTTCACAGTTTTTTGCCCGCTCATCTGGTTCCTATCCCCGGTTTCTCGCTGAGTCTTTTCCTGCCACTGAGTCCCCTGCGACCCGTCCCACTCACTTGCACATTTGACCTCCCACCCGCCTCCCTTGCACCTCCCCTTAATGGCGGCCACAGCGCGGATGCGCCGCTGATGCGCTGAAGGAGTGCTTAAGGCAAGCCCGTCTGCGCCCGTCCGTGCCTGGATCGTGCCCAGTGCCAGACTGCCTGCCCCCGCGAGCTCCACAACACCCGACACTGCTATGATGCCAACCACCTTCATGAACTCAACACCGGCCATTCATCTACCTGCTTCGAGGCCACCCGAGGCGCACCCTCAGACCCTTCCCCTGCCGAAACTGCAACTTCACCAGCCAGCATACACCAGCTTGACCTGCCCTTCTCACCAGGGCAGGCCACAACCATCTCAGATGCATACTACTCAACACCCACTCCATCTACAGGCAAACTGTCGAACTCTGGGACCAGCTCGACTCATCCTCCCCGGACGTCGCCTTCCTGACAGAGACCTGGATGAACCCCTTATCGGACTCCGATGCTGCAGTAGCCATCCCAGTTGGCTACAAGATCACCCGTAGGGAACGCACCAACAGACCGGGAGGAGGAATCGCTATCGTTCATAAGAACACCCTCAGAATATCGACCAGCACGTTAGACACCCTCAGCTCCGCCTAACACCTGCACTTCCAGATCCACATGGATCCCAACACCACCCTCAGAGGAACCCTTGTCTACAGATCCCCCGGACCTCTGCCACAGTTCACAGACTTCATCACTGACATCGTCAGCTTGCATGCCTTGGCCACCATGGACTACATCCTCCTTGGAGACCTGAACTTCCACCTCAAGAACGCCAACAACAGCAACTCCACCATCCTGCTCACCAACCTCACCAACCTCGGACTCAAACAGCTCGTCATGACACCCACCCACTCCGCCGGACACACGGTCGACCCCATCTTTTCCTCCAGCAACCACGTCACCTTCAGCCAGACCACCGAACTCCACTGGACTGACCACCGCTGCATCCACTTCTCCTTCAAGAAAAACACAGCGCACAACCACCCGCAACAAATCCCCCACCGTAAGCCAGCTATTCACCACCCTCGCCCGAGACCAACCAACTGACCACACCGACACCGACACAGCCACCCGTAACCTCAGGCTGTGGATTGACGAATGCACCAACGCTCCTGCCCTATCAAGAAACCCTCAGACGCACTGACAGAAGGGCCATCTGGTTCACCAAGATCTCCAGGCATACAGACCTGCCGCAGACTCGAAAAGAAGTGGCACCATAAACAACACCAGACAACCATGCAGCCCTCAAGAACACCAGCCGCATCGACAACAACGCACACAACAGCAAAGAGCTCTTCAACATCGTGAAGGAACTCGCCAACCCCAGGTCCAGCTCTAACGACATCCCGCCGTCACAAGACGCTTGCGACTCTCTAGCCACCTTCTTCCACCGCAAGATCATAGACATCCACAACAGCTTCAACATTCAGACCCCCCAGACAGCCGCTGACACCCCAGACCCACCGCCCCCCAGCCACACCGGCCTCCTGCTCTCCTGGAACCATGTCAATGACGAAGACATCACCAAAACCATGAACACCATCCACTCCGGCTCACTGTCAGACCCCTACCCTCACCACATCTTCAAAATAGCGAGCTCCATCATCGCACCCCAACTCCAGAAGATCTTCAACAGCTCCTTCAAGACCGTCACCTTCTCAGAGAGCCTGAAACACGCCGAGACCAACACCCTACTCAAGAAATCCAAGGCAGACCCATAGGACGTCAAGAACTTCCGGCCCATCTACCTGCTCCCGTTCCCAGAAAAAGTCATCAAGAAGATCGTCAACAGCTAACTGACCTGCTTCCTCGAAGAGAACAACACCCTGGACTCGTCCCGATCTGGAAGCAGCCTGGCTAATCCACGAATCAGGGCAGACCACTGAAAGTCAGAACTTTGGCTTATAGACGAGAAAGTCTTATAACTACTTTTCTGTACATTTTAGAATAAATTCAACAACAGCATATTTTTGGATTTATCAATAGAATTCTTCTAATTCCATGAATTATATTTTTTCAGCTGTCCCTTGCAGTAGTTATGGATTCATAAACCATTGCAATGTTAACCTGTGCGTCTGGGGATCTACAATAGGGAAAATAAAATGTCCAATTTCTCCAGCACCAGACCTATAAAACTACTGTTATAAGGGACTCTTGGTGGAGCTGATGCAGGGGACACCTACATGACCCCACCACACCCCAAGGACACATATGGGAGCCTTTAGGGGTTCTGTATATACAAAATAGTGTTGATTCTCACTCCATAGTGCCCCTAGCAGAAAAGTTGATTATGGGAAGCACTTTACTACAATGAGGGAAGTGAAATGTGCAAAGTTTCTATCCCCAGGACATATAAAACTTCTTTTATAAATGGGTCCTCCTTATATTTATCTGATCCCCCACCCCAGGACACCTAGGGGAGACCCTGGGGGTACATAATATGCCAAAATATATTAGCTTATCAATCTTAAGTGCCCCTTACACCAAAGTCGAGTTTGAGCACAATTTACATTTAAAAGCAGTTCTGCAACACAGGGCTGCTCACAAAACGACCTCAGGCCTCAGCAATGCACACATGGAATTGCAGAAAAGGCTGCTTGCCTCTAAACAGCCATACCCTATTATATACTAGGGACTTAAAGGTAGTTTTAATCTCCCACCCCTACTATACACTATGAACTTATAGGGTTGGTCATGCCAATCATAGGGATACCCTAACCCAGACTGTACCCTAGTGTATGGAGGTGTTTTCACTGTATTCTACATGTGTCTTCAGCTTAGCACACTCCCTGGGCCTCGTTAGGCAGACCCCAGAGTCAGTCAAAGTCAGTTACCACCAGTACCAGTCAGCAAAAAAATGGAGATGCCCAGGGTACAGGATGACTTTGCAACGGTGTATGTTCCTGTTGCACAAACACTTAGACATTAGCTCTTAAGTTAAGCCTGTCTCCTCTGTGCCAAGCTACCATATGGGAAGCACAGGTTAATTTAAAGTGTGTATCTAGCTTATCCTGACTAGGATTGTGGTCTCTGTTTGGACTGGGTGCAAACCTCTGCTAACTGAAGACCCAATTTGTAATAGTCACCTTTGAAAATACATCAATATTGTAGGATTTTCAAAATAATTCTTAGTTGATACAGAGGCTCCGATGCCCTGAACCTTATCTTGATTTGATTTTGTGTCTGACAGGACCTTGGTGCCTGTCAGACACACCAGGAGATTTGGGGGGCAGGCACATATATCTTGTGTGCATGTAGCAGGATAGGAGAGGCGAATGACTGGGCACTTGTAATTTGACAGGTAGGAGGTGGGTGGCTGCTGCTAGAGTTAAAGAACCAGTTTAAAGCAGAAACTACCTGAAAAGGTTTTTTTTAAACTGTTTCCTGATACATTTAGAAGGCAAATAGTCTTCATGTTTGCACTGTGCTAAATATAGTTTCCTCTGACATCAGAAAGCTCTGAAATTAATCATCAAACCATCCAAGGTGTCATACAGGTTCTTCTGGATAATCTCTTTGCACCTACGTCTGTTGCATTTTATTCATATCAGACTTCAACAGCAGGCATTCCATCATCTTGTAAGTTTCTACGCACAGGACAGAGTAGTTACTTCAAGATTAGACCTCTATAATCAGAGCTCTGTGAGGAAGTTTCTTTCTTTTCTTTTTTGTTTTGGAACACACATTTAATCGGTTGGAATGTCTCATGTTACTTTAACTTGTTTCCACTAATTTTGCCCATAATAGAGGGTCGACAGGTGGTGTCTTCTTGTATAATAATCGTCTGCCATAAACACTTGACATCCAGCACCCAGGGTTATTCAGAAACCAGTGGTGGGTCTGTCTCTTATCCTATACAGCGAAGCCCGCATGCAGCAGATGTACCTGTCAGTTTAAAAAGGCAATGAACTGGGGGGCGTGGCTAAGGCACTGAACAAGATGGCCACCTAGGGAGTTTGCTCCGCCGCATCGGGACTTTTCCTGACCCCAGTTACGTTTTCCTCGCGGTTCTGCGCCAATAATTACCTGCATCATGCTCCAGATTAACTGCTGCCTCTGGTGAGACTTTTCTTGTATTTCAGCGCGTCACAGCTAAGTACTTTTCATTCCTGCTTCGGCTCCGTCATAGCGGCTGCCATTTTAGATGCGCGTGTTGCAACTTCAGGAGTGTAGCGCCTATACACTATTATCCTCTGCACGGTAAACATTCTGTTAACCTGTGGATTCCTTGCTGGCATTTTAACACCTACTTTTTAATCAAGGAGGATTTATTTCAGCCGTCATGCCTTACTGTTTCTACAAAGCCTCATTTGTTTCCTCAAGGCATCCGCCATTACAGGGGCAATTCTCCTCAGAACTGTGTAAGTAGAGATTTCCTGCTTGAACCTGTATCTTTCTGCTTATACTTTTGCCTCTCTCATCATCTTATGGATCCTAATATTACTACTGCTGTTGCTCACCTCTTCTTTATTGTGGACACTTTGAGCATATGTTATGCTGCACTTAATTATACTTATCACTTATAGGTCCTAGTCTGGATATCCGTCACTGTTTGTGAATGGTGCGCTCCTTTATCTGCTTGCCTACTTTCTGTCCTCCCTCAAAGCTCACTTGAAATCTGGTGGTACTTTGTTTATTGTCTTCATCATACAGGCAAACAGTTTTACTTCAAACAAGTTAATTTGATTTCTTTGAAACACCTTTGTTCTACCTGTCATCATCATAAAGATATTTCACTTGAAGGAAGATTAGCTATCTATGGGCAAATTGCGCACCCCAAAGTTTGTTTTTGTTCCTTCAAAAAGTAGTTCTGTGGCAGCGTCTTCATTTTCCTTAGCCCCAGATTCATCTCCTATCAGAGGCCAAATGGCAGGAGTTGCCTCTAATCGCTCTTCCTCGACGCAGCCCACTTCAAACAAATCCTCTCCACCTACCACGTCATCTAAACGCCTGAAACACGACCCTCCATCTCCAGACAAAACACCATCTCCCATTTCTATGGAACTACTTTTAGAGGAGATACGTGCCTTGCCCGTGTTTGTAGAGGAAACCAATAGCAAGATGCAATTTCTTGAGGACAAATGGTTGTCTATGGATAACAGGGTGGCGTCTGTGGAGCAGCAAGTCTCAGAGATACAAGTTAACTCCCAACGCATATCCTCCTTGGAAAAATCAGTTCTCTTCCTTCAACATTTTACGGAGGACTTAGAAAACAGAAATAGGAGGAAAAACCCACGCATATACGGATTACAGGAATCTTTGGAAGGTGATGATCCTGTGATGTTCTTCACCTCCTTTCTTCCGAAACATCTGGATATGCCAACTACCACTTCTCTCAGCATCCAAAGAGCTCACAGACTTGGTCCTCGCTCATCTGCTTCAACCAAGCCACGAGGTGTCATCATTCTCTTTTTTAAATTTACAGATCTTCTTTCAGTCCTCTCTGCAGCCTGAGCTAAACGTCAAGTCTCCTGGTTGGGTCAGAAGGTGTTTCTTTCTCAAGAGGTCTCCAAAGCTACTGCGTCTAGAAGAAAAGAATTTCTGAATCATTGTGCTCCTTTGCGTTCTCTTGCTGCTAGATATGGTCTATTTCACCCATGTATCTTCAAAGTCACACATCAAAACCGAACATGGACATTTCAAGATCCTGTAGAACTTAAAAACTTTATTCATATTCAAACTAACAGTGGAATGGATGCCTCCACTTCTCCTAATGGTTGATCGTTTAACTTTCTTCTTCCTTGCAGGTTTTCTGTTATTGTTCCGCACTTAATCTCATCTGTTATATTGCAGGGCAGGTATGCCTCTCGATGATCTTTTAACAGTTTTAGTATTGTTCCTTTCATTGTTTTCTTCTTCTTTTTATGTTTGATCTTCTTTGTCATCACAGGTTTTCAAGATCGTTTATACCCTCGTGTTGTTTTTTGACTAGGTGTATTTTCTCCTATATATTTTTTTGATGTTAACCGTCTCTTTTGTTCATTCATAAAGATTGGTTGGTGTATATCCCTTCAACTCATATGGCTCCCCTCCTACATCCCTCCATCCTGGTGCGGTCTGGACTCCCATTTTCGGGAGGCTCATCTTGTTGAGTGTCGCCATTACCCCATGGTACTTTTTCATGTTCCCCTCAGGTATGTTATTCTCAGTCATCCTTTTTGGATATGTACTGCCTCCTCTTGTACTTCCTTTTTCTTCCCCTTTCCCTTTTTTCCTTTTCTTTCCTTCTTTCCTGCTGATCACACTCATTTTTCCTCTGTTTATGCTTGCTTCCTCCTGTTCTATATATGCAGTCTTAACTTTTTCTTCCTCGTGCTCCTTCAGTCCCTGCTCTAAGCTTACCCTTATTTCTCACCCACCTTTCCTCTTACTTATTGGCATTTTCTATTCCCTTTTTATTATTGTTGTTTTTGTTTCTATTTAACTTTTACTGTTTTTAAATTCAAAGTTATCTCTTGGAATGTAAAAGGTTTTGTTAGCCTATCAAACGGCAGAGAATCCTTTCCCACATAGCTTCATATAATCCTGACATAGTTCTTTTACAAGAGACTCATTTTACAGAAGCCGAATCACTTAAAGTAAAAAGAAGCTGGGTGGGTACGGTTTTATTCTCACCTTCTAACAATAAAAAAAATGGTGTTGCCATCTTAAATCACAAGAAATTAAAGTGTAAAGTTCTGTCACAAGAAAATGATACTGAAGGCAGATGGATATTAACTAAGTTATTAATTAATCTGTACCTTTAACTGTCTTTTATGTATAAGGTCCTACACAACCTGATCCTTCTTTTTGGCCTTTAAAAACGATAAAATGTATTCAATTTAAAGATGATTTATTTATTCTAGGTGGCGATTGTAAGCAGATTGTGGATCTGTTTCTTGATTGCGAGTTAACTGTACGTTTCATGCCTCACAAGACTCACAAACAATTCCTTGACACTATTTCTCAATCGCACCTCATTGACTCTTGGAGACTCTCCCACCCTGATACTCTGGGTTATTCCTTTTTCTCTCCACTTCATGCATCTCTTTCTCGTATTGATTAAATCTTCTTCTCTCAATCATCTTTATCTCAAAACTTACTATCTTCATCTATTGAACCAATAGTCATCTCGGACCATACCTCTATTGTAACAGACCTTGATTTACTCCCCCGCATCCCAAGTCTTCCCGTTGGCACTTTAATAATTCTCTTATTACGGATCCTCTTTTCTCTTCTTCTTTTTTCTCCTTTGCTAACGAATTCTTCTTGCTCAACTATAACCCCAGCATTCCCCCCATTCTCTTTGAGATTCCTTCAAAGCAACTGCAAGAGGGTTCATCATTGATTTTGTTTCTAAGAAAAAGAAACACTTTCTTCAGAAACTGAAATGTATATCGCCTCATATTAAACTTTTGGAGCATGAACTTTACACTTCCTCTACTAATTCCATTTCACCAGATCTCATACGAGCTAACCTTGAATTCAATAAATCTACTACTGGTAATGCATCATCAATTCTCCTTCGCAGCAGTGTTCGTCACTACGGTGGTCTCAATAAATCAGGGAAACTCTTAGCCAATTATCTCAAATTGCATAAAGAACATACCCTTATAGACTATCTATTCTTCTGATAAGTCTCTCCTACAGAAAGACCAGGAAATACTTGATCGATTTCAGCTTTTTTATCAAAATCTTTATATGCCAGATTCTCCTCCCACTCCTTCTCTCATTCTTAGGAAACTTCCTAACCCCTCTACTTCCCACCTTAATTTTCTTGATCTTGAACATGATCTTTCACTTGACGAACTTTCTAAAGCTTTGAACACCCTCATTAAAGGAAAATCACCTAGTCCAGATGATTTTCCAGTTGAATTTTACTTACACTTTTCTGATCTCCTACTTCCCAAACTTTTAACGCTTTTCCAATCATTCTATTCATCTGGTAAGGCAGATGGCACTTTTCAAGAAGCTACTATTTGCCTCATTCCTGAAGACGGCTGTGATCCCCAATTTTGTAAAAGTTATTGACCAATTTCTTTAGTCAATGTGGACTATTTGCTAAATTGCTTTACGCTTAGATGCCCTTATGCCCCATGTCATTGGTAAGGAGCAATGTGGCTTTGTTAAAGGTAGACTTACTTCCGATAACTCTTGCCTTTTCCTCAATGTTCTGAATAAAGCCTCATCCCTTTCTATCCCTTTAGCTGCTATCTCTGTTGACGCAGAGAAAGCTTTTGACAGAGTCGATTGGTCTTTTTTGTTTGCTTCACTACGTTGGCATGGTTTTGGTCCTAACTTCATATCCCGTATTTCTCTTTTGTATTCTGCTCCTAAAGCTTCGGTTTTAGTTAATGGCCTTGTTTCCTCTTACTTTCCCTTTCAACGCAGCATTCGTCAAGGTTGTCCCCTATCCGCACTTCTTTTTGTTTTAGCTCTTGAACCCTTTTTGACCTCTATTCGTATTAATGATTCCATCTCCAGTTTTCATTATGGTGACCACCAGTTGAAACTCTCTGCATATGCAGATGATATCTTTTGAAACCACTACCTCTGAGGCGGAAGCCGGAGGAATTACACGCTGTTTTTAAAATTGTTTATCTTGTGTTTGGGACATTTTTTTAAAACTTTAATTCCTACCCTGAGCTCTTTGCTGGGCTATTGACAAACAATCATCCCACAGCCAGCGGATTTAGCGCTGCTTTGTGGATTTGTTACTGACGGCCGCCATCGCCAGTCGCGAGGCCACGCCCACCTAACAGGCCACGCCCACCCCTCCCGCCTATAAAAATATATATATAAACCTTGACCATGGCATTTAAAATTCTCAAATCTGAATGCCCCGAACTTCTGCGCCCACTCCTGGTACCATACACGCCCCAGCGCAACTTGCGCTCTCTGGGACAACACCTCGTGATGGTCCCCCGAACTAAGCTCTGTAGACAGGGTGGACGTTCCTTCAAAGTCTTAGGAGCTAAGCTATGGAACTCCCTACCTCCGCACATCCGTGCCCAAACCAATCTGCTCACTTTCCGAAAGGTACTCAAGACCCATCTCTTCTCTGTCATCTAATTCCTCTGTTGGTTTCCCCCCTCCCCTCAGGTACTGGTTAGGTCAGCGCCGGGACGCTCCGTTGCTGGGGCAGCTGTTTGCGCTTCAACAAATAAATAACATAACATAACATTGCCAGTCGCGAGGCCACGCCCACCTGACAGGCCACGCCCACCCCTCCCGCCTATAAAAAGCGCCGATTACAAGTGCGCCCTTTGAAACCACTACCTCTGAGGCGGAAGCCGGAGGAATTACACGCTGTTTTTAAAATTGTTTATCTTGTGTTTGGGACATTTTTTAAAACTTTAATTCCTACCCTGAGCTCTTTGCTGGGCTATTGACAAACATTCATCCCACAGCCAGCGGATTTAGCGCTGCTTTGTGGATTTGTTACTGACGGCCGCCATCGCCAGTGGCGAGGCCACGCCCACCTGACAGGCCACGCCCACCCCTCCCGCCTATAAAAAGCGCCGATTACAAGTGCGCCCTTTGAAACCACTACCTCTGAGGCGGAAGCCGGAGGAATTACACGCTGTTTTTAAAATTGTTTATCTTGTGTTTGGGACATTTTTTAAAACTTTAATTCCTACCCTGAGCTCTTTGCTGGGCTATTGACAAACATTCATCCCACAGCCAGCGGATTTAGCGCTGCTTTGTGGATTTGTTACTGACGGCCGCCATCGCCAGTCGCGAGGCCACGCCCACCTGACAGGCCACGCCCACCCCTCCTCTCCTTAAATGTGCCTTCCACGCAAGCGCAGCGGACGAGCGCAGCGGGAGCGCAGCGGGAGCACCGTTTGCGCGCCGAAGGCGCTCCTAAGGCAAGCCCGTCTGCGCCCGTCCGCGCCAGTACACGCCAGGAGCCAGGCAAGAGGACTGAGGTAAGGTCTACTTATTCAGGGGATGCCCTACGCCATCTCAACAGGCCTGTCCCATCGCCATGCTCCCAAGTACTGAGAGGAGACTCCCGTCTCACCCATTGTCTGCATTGCTCCTTCAAATACACCCCCTCTATCAATAACGTCCCCATCCAGACGACCATAAACATGGCACTGATCAAATGCAGATCACTGCCCAAACACGCCCTTGAAATAAATATGCTCATTGAAGACCTTAACTTAGAAATCCTGTTCCTCACAGAAACGTGGCTTACGCCTGACTCAGACGCCGACATAGTCCAAGCCCTTCCCCCGGGATTCGGTATCCAACACCTTAACCGTCCCAAGGGCAGAGGAGGAGGCATTGCTGTCATCTTCAAGGAATCAATTCCATGCCGATTCCTTGATAGCCCTCTGCTAGACTGTGAAAACGTCCACTTTACCTTGCAAATTTCCCCTTGCACCTCTCTTTCCGGATTCCTTATTTACCGCCCCCCTGGTACCATGGGACAATTCCTTAACTCCCTCCTAGAATGCTCCTTGGCCACGTCTAGCGCTCGGCCCAACTTCCTCATTTTAGGGGACTTTAATGTCCATATAGAAGACAGCAATGACAACACGGCCTCAGAACTGATCCAAGATTTGGCAGTCCATCAACTGCACCTACAGAACTCCCTCCCCACTCACAACCGGGGGCACTTGCTCGACCCCATATTCTGTAATTTCCCTGACCTTGTGACCAGGCCCCCTATCCCTGTGCCGTGGTCTGACCACCTACTTATTCCTTTTAGCTGGCGCATCCAGCCCAAACCGCCGCAAATCCAAGTACCTGGCAGACCATCTCGTCCCTGGGCGAAATTAGACTATGACAAATGGAACCAAGCCCTCGAGGATACATTTCCAACCCTTAGCTCAACCCCTGACCTTGCTGATAGTGAATTCTCATCCTGGATCACCAACTCTCTAGACATAGCTCTCCCCAAAAAACCTCATCGTAAACCGAGGACAAAAGCTACCTCACCATGGTTTACCCAGGAAATACGCCTCCTAAAGAAAATCTGCAAGAGAGCAGAAAGAGTATGGAGGAAAGACTTCGATCCCATCAGCAAAAACAATTACAGACTGACGATTCTTAACTATAAAAAGGCTCTTAAAAACTCTCAAATCTCCTTCTTCAATGAAAAAATCAGCAAGGCAGCAAGTTCGTCGAGGGAGACATTTCTCACCATGAAAAAGCTTTTAAAACCCCCCACACCCCCAGCTGCACGCAACCCCTCGATCGAACACTGTAACGAGTTAGCCAACTTCTTCGACTCAAAAATACAAAAAATACTCAAACAACTTCCGTCTCTTTCCCCTGTGGATCCCTTCCTCCTTCCCTCCTCCCAGCACCAGAACAGAGACACTGAGCTAAGCAAGTTCCACCCCATTAACGTGGAAACTCTTGGTTCCATACTAGAAGCACTCAAAAGCGGATCGCCTCATGAGCCAGCCCCTGTGAGACATCTGAAGCAGGTCGCCCCGAGCATCCTACCACCTATGACCAACTTACTAAACGCTTCCTTTGAATCCGGAACTGTTCCCATAGGTTGGAAAAAGGCGGTGGTGAAGGCACTTATAAAAAAACCTAACCTTGACCCGGACAACCTGGCTAACTTCAGGCCGATATCACTCCTCCCCGGCATTAGCAAACTGGCGGAAAAATACATCAACTCCCAGCTCTCTCATTACCTGGAGTCCAACGAGCTGCTAAAAACCTCCCAAACTGGTTTCCGCCCGGGCCAGGGGACAGAAACAGCGATGGTAGCGGTAGTCGAAGAAGCTAGGAAAATCATCGATGCAGGAGGATCAGTGGCAGTGATCCTCCTGGACCTCAGCGCAGCATTCGACACCGTCAACCATAGCATCCTGGCCCAACGCCTGGAAAACCTTGGCATCACTGGGAAGGCCCTCGACTGGCTAAAATCCTTCCTCCACAACCGCTCCTTTCAGGTGGCGGAGGGAGACTGCATTTCCAGGGAAACCCCGATACGTTGCGGAGTGCCCCAGGGCTCTTCATTGAGCCCAACATCTACATGGCACCTCTTGAACAAATTGTCGTCCCCCATGGCATTAAACTCCTGACCTACGCGGACGACACCCAGCTGGTTGTCTCCCTCAGCCAGTCAGAACCCCCCACCATCGATCTGTACTCCTGCCTGGAGGATATAGTCAGCTGGATGAACGACTCCCATTTAAAGCTCAACGGGGACAAAACCGAGCTAATGGTACTGGGCAACCAGTCCCATTTCCGCCCGGAGTCTCTATGGCCTCCCAGCATGGGCCCACCACCAATCCCCAAAACTGATATTAAAAGCCTGGGGATTTGGCTGGATGACAAACTCACCCTCAACACGCAGGCCAGGAAAACCGCAGGCACATGCTTTGGCCTACTTCGTTCCATCCGTAAGATCCTCCCTTTGCTCCCATTACAGTCAAGAAAACTACTCATACAGGGTCTCATACTGTCTAGACTTGACTACGGCAACGCCTTATATCTCGGTTCCCCAAAAAAAGTCATCTCTAGGCTACAGGTGGTGCAAAATGCGGCCGCCCGAATCCTCACAGGCACAAAAAAACGCTGCTCTGCTAAACCTGCACTCAAAGAACTCCATTGGCTTCCGTTGGAGCAAAGGGTGCAATTCAAGGCCATGTGCCTAACTCACAAAATCCTGCATGGAAAAGCCCCTCCGGTCCTGAAATACCTCGTGACTCCCTACACGACAAACAGAATCCTACGCTCTACCAACGCCCATTTGACCCAAATACCCAGGATCAAGAGAACACGCTTTGGAGGTCGGCAGTTCTCATTTCAGGCGTCCAAGATGTGGAATACTCTCCCACCGGACCTTCGGGCCCAACCTAATCTCCTGTCATTTCGTAAATCCTTGAAGACATGGCTGTTCCCCTGACCTCTTCTTCACCCCGCCTGACCCTACCTCTGGATATCTTAGTGGTTTTCAGTTAGCGCTGGGACGCTCTCGGGCAGCCATGCGCTCTATAAATCCCCTTCAAATTCTATAAATCCCCTTCAAATTCAAATATCCTTCTATTAATTTCTGTTCCTGAAACATCTATTCCCCTTTTATTATTCGAATTTAATTCCTTTTCACAAGTCTCCGGGTATACAATTAATTCAGATAAGACTGAAATTCTTCCTCTCACAAAAATTCTGTCTCCCCCATTTCTTCTCCTCTACTGGGTTTGCTTGGAATAGTTTGAAATTTAAATATCTAGCTATTTGGTTTTTCTAACTCCATTGCCTCCTCAATCAAATTGAATATGTCCATAGTCCTATCTCGAATTGAAAAATTATTCTCCACTTAGAATCCTCTTTTTCTTTCTTAGTGGGGGCAGTTGGACTTGATCAAGATGATGATAGCCTATATTCGAATATATATCTTCTCCATGCTTCCCGTTCACATCCCCGCAATTCACTTCAAACGCATTGACTCATGCATTTCAAGATTTCTCTGGAAAAAAAAAAACCCAGGTTAGCTTTAGCATCTCTTTGAAAGTCCAAATCTAATGGTGGAGTCAATTTCCCAGATTTTCGTCTCTATCATAAATCATTTTCATTACGTCAGGTATCAAGGTGGCTCTCATTGGAACCTTCTCCCTTCACCTTCCTTTGCTCTTCATCGAACAAACATTATTGTTACGCTTCTCTTTCAATGAAATGATACGCTTTCCCACCAAAACTCCCTTCTCTTCTCTTCCCCTATTCAGATATACTTCTTCTCTTTTAAAATCATTCACCCTTCTCACTACTATTACTCATGAATCTTTCTTAGATACCCCTATCTGGTATAACTCGCTTATTCACTTAAACAATAGACCAATTTTTTTTGAATACCTGGAGATTAAAGGGTGTCCTGTGGGTTAACCAGCTATTTGATGGTGTGTCATCTTGCTCCTTTCCCCAATTTCAACTTTTATTTCATTGTCCTAGATCCTTTTTGCATAAATTCACCACTCATATGGCAATTCTTCTTGACATATTTTACTCCCTCCCTTCCTCATCTTCATCTGTTACCCAAAATCCTCTTCTCAAAATACTTCTTACCCTCCCTAAAGCATCTCTCATTTATAAATGATGTTCATCTCCGAATCCAGATCATGTTAAGTCTAAACGAGAACTCTCTTGGGAAGTGGATTTGGGATGTGGCTGTTCTGTCTTGCTGTGGGACAAACTTTGGTCCAGATCCTAAAAAATCTCTCATTCTGCTTTTCTTACCCAATCTTTATTCTTCCTTCAGTTTCTAAATTCTGGAAAAAGATTTGGTTGTATATCTCTCGTATACTTCCAATTTCCATTCCTTACTCTATTCCTCTTCTCTTTCTGGGAAGCCTTTCTGATTCTTTAGACCTTTCTCCACATTCCCTTGGCCTATTTGACCTCATGCTTGCTCTTGCATTTCAACATATATCTTCTAACTGGAAATCTCTCACAAATATCTCCATACAATGTTGGTGGAACTCCCTCTGTCATTTTCATAGACTTGATGTTGCCTTTACGTCCTCCTGTAATCCAACTAACTACAGAGATCTCTTCTGGTTACCCCTCACCGCTTACTTGAACCGGATAGCCCTTAAGAAAATTCCACATATCAATTCGGAGAATTTTAAACCCCCTTGAGGGACATTGACTCTGTTCTTCTCTTCTCTCTTTACATGGTTCGTATGTTATATAACCTTCTATGCTGAAATGAAAAGTTTATTGCTTGTATGCCATATTACTTGTCTCTTGATATTGTAATGTTATCTCTTTGTATTTACAAATTGATCAATAAAGCTTTTCAAACAGAAAAAAAAGTCAATGAACTATTTCTGGACACGGCACTGTTCATGGAAGCCATTATTGGTCTCTAGAGTGCGGGCTGCAGTTTTACTTAGCCTTGTGAATCATCCATCAGTTGCTGGTTTGCACAGCTTGCTCTGAATGGTTCTGGCATTTTTATTTTGAATTGTATGTACAACATTTGATGTTTGTTTTCTGGTTTGCCACTGTTTCCCTGTCAGCCTTTCTGCCAGAGTTGACTCTTTTCTCACTGACTTCCTTCTGTCACACTTCGAAGAATATCTGCAGGTTTGGTGATGGAAATGGAGTGGAGAAGGATATGTATATTACACTGTATTGTTTGGATTTTGACCTTTTCTCTTTATTGGGAATGTCTGAGGGCCTAATATTTTAAGGATGTATGTCTACATGTGTGGCGTTTGTAAAGTGCAATCTTAGTCAAAATATAGCAGAGTAAGTACATGGTAAAAGGCAAAGACGCAGGGGCCTATAAATAAGACTCTGCGTCGCTCTTGCACAACGCAAAGTAGTGCAAGATTGGTGCAAACTTTAAGACAGATTTTTGAAGCCATGCAAAATATTTTACGAGGCTCCAAACCGGGAACGTTACAAGAAAGGGTAGACCCAATAAGTGTCGCTGGGACCCGGGTATATATTAGTACATTAGGGAAGGGGTCAACTCAATGATAGTGAGACGCTTCGCAGGAGCCATGCAATGATAGTGAGATGCTTTGCAGGCGCCATACTGCATTCCATATCTCCCCCAGAACGCTAATTAATTAAGTAACATCGGCGATTTGAGCACGAGACAGGGGGATATGCTATTTCGGTTCCCCCAGAATGTGACTTAATAGAGGAATACCGGAGATTTATGCACAAGACGGCGGGAATTCTCCCATACGTCCTCAGCTATTCATTGGCAATACACCGACAATCCCTTTTTTGGAGCCGATGTGCCTGCAGCTTGTTCTATTCTGTTTACCCCACGCCTTGGTTAATTCTTGACAGAAGCTAGCCCCCCCCCCCTCACTTCTGTCCTGAGGAAGACCCCGGTTGAGGTTCAAGCTACACCTTCATATACGTTGGGGTCGAAACGTCGACAACCCACACACTCGCCAGCTTTTGCATTGAACTAGAAAGCATTTACTGTAGCGCTCATAGCATGGCTTTGTAAAAATAGTGGGCATCAATTGCATTATACTGCGGCTCTATGTTGAAGCCAGTGAACTAGCGTTTTATGTCGATCAGGGTCTTACGACCTACACTGCATTCTTTCCCATTCCTTGTACGAAATCTCACTAATGCCCTCACCTACCCCCTCGCTTTCACCGATTGGGGCAAAAGAGTTTAAGTGTATTAATGATGCACTTTATATGTGATTTTCCAAAGGCACACTGTGATTAAACAACAGTGTACCTACACAACCTTTACTGTGTTCTATATGTTCTTCATGTTTATCTGAATCTGTATTTTCTCTATTTTGAATGAATGTGTACCTGGACCCCTTCCCTAATGCACACATTGGGAAGGTTTTTCTTGGGTTTGCATAAGTGTTCCCACGCAACTCCCCTGTATTTTGCGTCATCCCCAGATTTCCAAGAACTTGTAAACCAGAGGATGCACCAAAATCTTGCACCTTCCCAAGGGAGGTGTAATGAGTATAAGATAATTTCTTGTTTCCCAGGATTTATTTTTTTGCATGAAGGTATCCCTTCCCGTGCAAAAAACAATCCTGCATGCATCGCAGGCACCATGTACCCTGGTGCAAGGGTGGCTGCATTGGTGCTAGGCTGCCCATTGTGCGCCAGCGCATGATAAAGGACAGGAATGTGCCATGTTCCATTAAATACAGCACATTCATGCCCTTTCCATCTCACGCAGTGCAACAAAGTGACTTGCTGCACTGTCTGCACTGCTTCACAAGCCTCATAAATGAGCCCCAGAGTGTATGATTGGAGCAGAAGCGGATTACTGCATCATAATGAAGTATAATTTTACGAGATGTGTCTTCAGCTATACGTATTATTGTAGGACCAGCAGGTATAGTCGCTTGCAATGCCTCCCTTAGTATGGTTGTTTCTCACATTTCTCACCAACTGCAATGTATAGATCTTAAAACCATATCCGCGTTCATTGAGGAGGTCATGCGACCAGGTACGGTCCAGGTGCTATAGCAGCGGGGATAAAGAATCTCCTGAAAATATACCTCGTTAAATCTTCCCTTGGAGGTGCTATTCACCACCTTCTCATTGAAGAACGGAGAGCTGTGATTTCCTTGTTTTTCATGAACTGCTCCACACTGGTGTAGATGTTGTACAAGCGTTGACATTACAGTATCCAAGAGTGTGACATAGGATCGAATGCTCTTTATTTTACATTCTGTAGCTGATCCATGTGATTTTGGCTTTCCGTGCAGCGGCTCCTGAAATTTTCTGAAGTATTTGTTTGTCTTTGGGTGTGATTGATTTTCTTCCTTTGCTTCTTTTATTGTCCTCCCTGACTGGGGATTTGGAGGTAACAGCACCCCTTTTAGTACTTGGATCCAAAAAGTGCCCGATGCCTCGATTTCCCAGAAGAAATCCATACTTTTATCAAACCTTCCTTCTCATGGTTCACCCAGTCACTAGGAGAAGGAAAAGAGGGCCATAATATCAAGAAAGGGTGATACATTATCGCCGCTTTTATCAGCAGGAAACTGCCGATAAAGTTATGGTGTTAACATGGGCTTCTATGGGAATTCACAAGGGCATATTATCAAGCCCATTATCGCCGCTTTATCAGCAGTTTCCTGCCGTTAATGTATCTCCCTTTCTTGGTAATATGTCCCAGAGTCTTGTAAATGCCTGGAATGGAAATGGAGAACATCTTACTCTCCTCCGGATTAAACCTCCTGTCTTTTAGCTCTTTGTGAATATAAACAAAATATTTACTGGATTAACATTTCAGTTTGGCAGCACAGAATAAAACTAAAGAGACATAATCAAGAAGCTCACCCGCCCCGCTGGAAATTCTTTGCAGACTTTCTGAGACGAGCTATCTATTTACTTCCTCTGTAAGGTCACAGAAATCATCATTATCAACAACTTTATTTCAGTTAGAAGAACCATAAAAGCAAATAAGAATGAATTGCTGCGATGCAGTTGATTAGACTGGTATAAATTTTAATTCACATTGCATCCTTTAGCACTAATAATTGATGGATCTAATAGAGAACCCCCAATAAAATATCTGCATACCAAATCAAGGTTCCAGATAAGTAAAAGACTCCCCAAAAAAACTAAGATAGCTCCAAACGCGTCCGTTATGCCATCTGGAGATAGTACCCGTAAGAGGAAACTCAAGTACACTGATCATCACAGAAGAATTAAAGTGCATGGTGCAAACTGAAAAGAATCCCAGTGGATGGATAAGATTAAAAATTCATGAAAGATTTTGGAATATAAGCTGTGTTTGAGACGGGCGTGGCTTGGATGCGGAGGCAAGGAGAAGCGTGAGCGCCGAGCTCCGCTCATGAGCCCCGCAGTTATCCTGTTTACTTGACCCCCGGGATACCCCCATGCCAACCGGGGTTGGGAGAAGCAAGGGGGAGCAGCCCTGATGTGTTTTTTGCCCCCACAGAGGTGTACTGCCAAAACCGGAGTGCAGTTTGCGGCCGGTGCGGAGACTGCTGGCGGCCTCAAAATGGCGGCGACGCGGACCGGAGAGGCTCTGAGATGGTGCCGCGAGTGAAGACTTCTGCTGCTTGTGGTCCGGCGGAGTGGCGGCACGGCCCTGCTTGGACGGCAGAGGCGGCCCGCGAGTACTGGGGTGCAGAGGGTGCCTTAGAAGGGGTGACGACCCTGTGGTGAATAGTGGACCTGGCTGTGGGGCTGCACGCCTGCCGTGGAGGAGAAAGGAGGTGACCTGGGTGGCTGCGGGCTCAAGCCCGGTGTAGACGGCAGAGAAGCGGATTGCGCCTGGACGGCGGCGGGACCCGCGGCGAGAGCGATGCCTGGGGTACTCAGAGGAGAGAGTGTTGACCGCTAGAGGTGGAGCTGCGGTGGGGTGCCCTCCATTTCGTAGCAGCATAAGTGGGGAGCTGAACATTGTGAAGAGTGCTGGGAGGCAGTTTGCGGGGCTGGGATCCCTGACGCCGGCGGGACCTGCGTGAGAGCTGTTAGTGACTGGGTGGTGATGGGGGTAGCTCCGGAGGGGGGAGGTCCCCCCTCCCCCTCCATACGACAACTGTGAGGCGGCCTGAAGAGGCACCTGGAGGCCCCGGGGCGCGAGGGCCCGGACTGATGTGGTGGCGGCCGATGGAGTTTGGGCTGCTGTGGAGCCTGGTGATCGAGTGGAGAGGAGTGCCGACCTGGACTTGAGGGGAGTCCCCTGATCACCGCTGCGGGGAGGTGCGGGCGGCCTGGCCCGGGGACGTTGTGAACTGCCGGAAGACTGAGGGACCGACCTAGGGGGGTGCGACGGTGTGGACCCATGGATGGGCTCCGCTGGTGGTGCTGGACACTGTAGCGCCTGAAGAGCTGGAGCGCACTGGAGACTCTGCTGGGGGCGGAGTTTTACTATGCAGTGGCGGTGAGGGACAGCGGCGGCGTGTGGAGCCCTTGAGTGGAGAATTGGAGGGGGCACCACGGCCCTGACGTTGGGGGCCCACTAGGTTGCAGGACCTGCTGCGGTTGTGTTGCCTGGATGGACTTGGCTCTGCAGCTGGCGGAGTGTAGGGCGAGGAGGTGTTGGACTGCCTAAACTGGAATTGTTGATGGACCCGGCCTGCTGCCTGTAGGTCATCTGGTGCCTCGCCGACACGGACCCAGAGAGTGATTCCCTGCACTCGGCGCCATGGGCAAGCCCAGAGCGAGGAAAGAGGATGAAGGCCCACCTTCTGACGCTGATTCCCCACCCCAGAATGATCAGGGGCCAGCTGCTACCTCTCATGACCAGGGACTGCAGCAACAGCTCGATCAGATCCTCCAGCTATAGTGGATTCCTGCACTGCTCTGCAGCAGGACATCGCGCAGGTGGCAACAGGGCTGGGCCTCCTGCGAGCCGATCATTCAAAATTGTCTGACAGGGTTAAAACTGTGGAGGACACCGTCCAAGAAGTCGCACCTGCACAAACGGCGCTGGCTGCGAAGATGGAGGGAGCGTTGGATTGGATTGCGGTACTCAAACGGAGGGCTGAAGATGCTGAAGGACGGAACCGGCGGAACAATATCCGAATGGTGGGCCTGCCTGAGAAAATTGAGGGGTTGGCTTTGGTGAGCTATCTGGAAGATTGGCTGCGGACGGTGGTTGCCCCCGAGGGGCTATCGGCTTTCTATACCCTGGAACGTGCACACCGACTTCCTGCGAGGCTGCCGCAGCAGGGTCGGCCGCCCCTGCCGGTGGTGTCGCGCCTGTTGCATTTTAGAGACAGAGACTTGCTACTCAGGAAAGCGCGTACGGATGGCCCATTTCAGGTTGATAACAGTGCGGTCACCTTGTTCCCCGACTACTCCTTTGACACTCAGCGGCGTCGCGCGTCCTTTCAGGCGGTCAAGAAGGAACTGCGAGCGGAGGGGATCCAGTACTCCCTGTTCTTCCCGGCTAAACTGCGGATAATCCTAGATGGGAAAACCCACTTTCATGATACCCCAGAAGATGCGTGGGATTAGCTGGAAACCTACAGAACTGGCAAGGATGAACTACAGCTGAGGGAACGGGAGGGACCTATGGACTCACAGCCCAGCAGGTCGCAACGTATACGGCACCGCGGGAGAAGAGTGCGGAAACCATCTACCTCTCAAACGGACCTGGAGCGTAAGGAAGCACTGAAAGCAGTGACGGTGATCTCTGGTGAACAGCTGTTGCTCCTATCAGGGCGATCGGGCCCGGACACTGACAGGGGTCAATCTGAAGCAGAATCTACAGTGTCGGACAGTACACGCCTGCCACTGGTTATCCCAGGAACAGCAGACGGACTATTGGATGAGTAGACATTGTGGGAGCTGATGGGGGGGGGATGAATAGTTGTGCCTGTGTGTTGTGAGGGGCTGGTGGGGAGGGCTAGTTGCATATTGCCCTGGGTTGTTTCTGATTTGGTTGGTTTGAAGTGGGGTGTATTGAGGGAGGATGTGGCTAAGGGGGGGGATATGGGGGGTTCTAGATTTCGGGGATTTTTGAGGCAGGGATTGGGCGCTGTATTGACTGTTAGCAAATTTTTTGCTGAGCTCTAGCCGACCCCCACCAGATGGTACCGAGTTAGATAAGCCTTGTTTTTGTGTGATTGTTGGGCTAGTTTGGATGGGATTCACTATGTTAGTGCCTGTTCTTGGGGGGATGGATGGGATTGTGGGGAGGAGGGTCTGTTCTGGGATGGGGAGGGGGGAGTTGGGAGGGTGCTGGCCGGCGAGGCTACAGAGTAGTGAGGAGTGGTGGTGTTCTCATTGGTATTGGCAGTTGGGTCCGTTACCTGATGTGAAGTGTGTGACCTGGGATGTGCGGGGACTTCACTCTATGCAGCGTCGTTATAAAGTTCATTCTTATTTGGTCCGTAGGGGGGTGCAGATAGCGTTGTTACAAGAAACACATCTAACTAAAGCGGAAGGGTTGGCGCTGCAGCGTAGATGGCATGGTCAGCTCTATTACACCACTTACTCTGCATTTGCGTGGGAAGTATTGATCTGGGTGAGGGCCAGGGTTCCTTTTCAGATGACTGAACAGTTGACAGACAGTTGACAGGGCCGGTTTGTGACAGTGAGGGGGCGACTGAATAGCCGGGAGGTGACTCTTTGTAGTGTGTACACCCCTAATATGGAGCAGGCGTCCTTTTTTGAGCGTCTATCTGAGGCCCTGGCGTCTTGTTTCACAAATCCAGTGCTGTTGGGGGCGATCTCAACTCTGTAGTGGATGTGATGTTAGACAGGTCCCACCCCTCGTTAGCTGGGGCCCCGATCCATAAGTTAGCGAAGGTCAGGGCCCAGTGGTAGGAACATTGGGGGATTATAGATGTCTGGCGGGCTCAACACCTAGCTGAGCGGGATTATTCTTTTTACTCCACTTTGCATGATCTACATGTGCGGCTTGACGTGGTGCTGTGTAGTCCGGGATTGGCGGCTATGGTAGCCAATACCAAATATTTATCGCGCACTATCTCGGACCACAACCCATTGTTGGTGAGCTTTTGTTGGGCCAGGGAGCGGTGTTTGTGTTTGAAATTAATAAAAAGATTTTTTTTTAAATATTTTTCAAAAAAATCTGTGTTTGAGACAACTAAAAGAAATATATAAGCAAACATTACCTAACGCAAATTATAAAAAGAGCATTATGAATTGAGGGGCATATTATCAAGAACGGCGTTAAACATTATCGCCGGGTTAACAGCAGAAAACTGCTGCTAAAACGGCCATAATGGGCTTGATAATATGCCCTTGTGAATTCCCATAGAAGTCGATATTCTGGTGTGAACATGGGCTTCTATTGGAATTCTCCAGGGCATATTATGAATCCCATTATCGCTGCTTTAGCAGCAGTTTTCTGCCGCTAAACCAGCAATAATTTTAACGCCGTTCTTGATAATATGCCCCTTGATTTTTTTAAATAATAATGCGACTCTACTATGTGGAACAATCCTTAAGGAGAGTATTATGGGTTGCTAAATTTCACGTACCTGCCTGGGCTGAGACAAGTCTGGACATACACGTTCGAAGACCTCCCAGCACCCCTTAGTGCTTCTCCTAGTGTGTTTTAGCATCAATAGCAAACCTCTGCTCCGTATAAAGTGGCTTCCAGAACCTTGATATTATAATTCTCAATTGCTGGAGTAGCTTTCTTGGAAAAGGTTTTGTTGTATGTCTTTAGCAGTTGAGATGAATGGGGTATTAGCGCACAACCAGCTGTATGGTCCAATCTAAGCTAGATGTTAGCCTTAGTCCTAGGTAGTCAATATTGGATACCTGCTCTCTTATGGCTGTGTAAACTGAAAATTTGCAACTGTAAGTTCTGATTCTAGCAGGATTAAAGACCATGGGGCAGATTTACAAGGTCTGCTGCATCTCTGCAAATGAGAGGGATGCACCAGAACACTTTTGACACGCATAACCACCCGTGCGCCACCACTGATGCGCCGCATTTACAATGCGGCCCGTTGTGGCGCACGGATGGGCAGATGCGTTTTGCATCCCCCAGCAGAAATGCGGCGCATTGCTGGAGTCGCGTCGCAAGTGCGACGCGGCTCAAGCAAGGCTCAGGGGTGCACTACGCCTAACATGCTGCGTCACTACTTACGCCTGCTTCAAGCATGCGCAGGGTTTTGACGCAGCATGGCCATAAAAGTGACTCAGTGAAATCTTGTAGATTTCACTGCGTCACTTTTTTCGAAGGCGTACCTGCGAGGGAATGCCCACCCTGCGCCGGAAGCCCACATGAAACCTGACGCAGGTTTTATGTGGTGCAGGGGTGTACAATGTGACGCATCTCCCTAGATGCATCACGTTGTAAATACAGTGCAACATGGTGCATGGTTTACACCGCCGCTGCGTCACAGAAGTGACCCAACGGCGACGTAAATGTGTCACAAGGGGCTTGTAAATCTGCCCCCATGAATTTGGGTTTCGCACTATTGAGTTCTAATCCCCGCTCCAGGCAAAAAATATTTTCAAGTCGTCCAGCAACTGTTGCTGACCTCGCAATGATTTAGAAATCAGGAAGGTGTTGTCCACAAAAAGCAGTGCAGGCACTTTTCGTGTCCCCACCCTGGGAGCCTCTGGTCCATCCTTGTCCGATCTACTCAGTGAAATCCTTCAGTCCTTCAACACTATCTCATGCCAGAAGTCACCCATTTAGGTGGGTCGACATATATTCTCTCTAATTTGTTGAGGATGGCTCCATCATAAATAATTGCCCCCCCAGTCAAAGTGGAGTATGTTAGCTCCAACCTTATTAGTATTAAGGCTTGGACTCCCTTAGACGGATGTCCTCCACAATATCTCAACTTTGGATGTCTAGGCATGCTCCAACTCTTACACAACTATGGGCCAGATTTAGGTAAATCTGAAATACCGATTTCTTAATAGCGAATTTTACCGATTCGCTATTAAGAAATCGGTATTTCCTATGTAGGTAAAGATTTAGTAAAAAATACAGAATCCTTAATATTCCTTATTACCGAATCGGTAATTGAGGTTCAGTAATAAGGAATACCTACCCATTCATTTCTATGGGCTCGGAGGCCCATAGGAATGAATGTGAAGACATTCACTATTAGCGATTCGGTATTTCCGAATTGCTACTAGCGGGAGCACTTTCAAGGATGCCAGGGTGTCACCCCTCAAATGTGCATGTGTGCACATGTGGCGCACATACATGCCCTAAGGGCATGAATATGTGCCACATGGCACTTAACATAAAAACAAAAAGGGATTTTTTTAAAGGAAATCGGTAATTATCACCAACTTGAAGTTGGTGATAATTACAGATTTCTTAAGGCTCAAAAGCATTCTTCAATGTGCTTCCTACATTGCATTTAAGGAATAGGTATTACCGATTCCTTAAATGCAAGAGCAATAAGGAATCAGTATTTACCGATTCCTTACCTGCATTAGGAATGGCTAAATACCGGTCGGTAACGCTGAAATTGACCGACTTTCGGCGTTACCGACCAGTATTTAGCCACCTACATCTGGCCCTATGTGACATATCCTCAACACTGTCTTTGTTCCCATGCTATGGAAACAGGCCATGGATCACCACCTGCAATGAGAGGTCAAACACTGATCCCTTTATTCTATTCAATGATAGGTCAATTTCTCCTCTACCAGGACCTTCCATAGCTATAGAAGCCAAAATGAATGCTCTATTCTCTTCTCACCTAGAAATTACTTCCCTTCCTGATGCCCATCTGTCTGGCTTTAGACCGGGTTTCAGTACTGAATCCACCTCACTGGAGTCACTGACGAGCGACGCTCTTGCCTAGATTTGGGTAGCACCACTATTTTAGTATTATGAGATCTATCAATGGTATTAATCACCGTTCCACAAAGTATTGCCGTGTCCCACCAGTAGGGTGTGGAAGGCCGTGCCCTGTAATGCTGCTGCACTCCTAGGGCTAAGAAAATGTCATTTTTCACAGCATTTAAAAAATCTGATAAGGATTAGCATCGAGATAAACGTATGTTTAAAGAGCTCTGCTATTGCCATTGTACTGTGAAGAAGCTCTGACCCGAATATATTAAGTAGCGTTTTCCATGGTGGAATCCGACACGGTCTTGTAGCTCCTCCTCCGGCAACCGTTCCTCTGTTTTAAGGCCTCGCCTACAAAGGGACGGCCTCTTTCAGCCATCTCACTGCTAAGGCTTGGAGCACGCTACCCACTAAACTCAGAGGGGCAGATTTACAAGCCCCTTTCAACACTTTTGCGCCGCCGTTGCGTCACTTTTGTGACACAGCGGCGGGGTAAAAAATTACACCTATTTACTACATGACGCATCTAAGGAGATGCGTCTCGTTGTAAAGCCCTGCGTCACATTATATTTGCATCAGGTATAATTTATGCAGGGTGGGCGTTCCCACGCAAAAAGCCATATAGAACTGACACAAAGCAATCTACAATATTTCACTGCGTCACTCTACGCCTTCACTGCGTCAAAATCCCTACTCCTGCTCAGTCCAGGCGGAAGGAATGACGCAAGGCTTTTTGTATGGGACTCACCCATCTGTTGTGGCGCATTGCTGGAGTTGCGTCACTTTCATGAGCAACTCCAGCAATGCATCACTTTTGTGCCAACTGATGCGTCAGAATTACTGATGCATATGTTAATCCTTGCGCCATGGAGCACTGTATTGTAAATACAGAGCATCCATAGTGGCGCAAGGACATTCGGTGCTGACGCATCTATGCAGATTGTCAGTTCCTTGTAAATCTGCCTCAGAGTCTTCGCCTTTCATTCGTTACTTAGGAAACGTCTACCAACCTACCTTTTTCATTGGAATTTTCTCTCTCTCTCCCTCTTTCTCTCTCTCTCTCCCTCTCTCCCTCTCTTTTGAGTAACTCCTTGCACTTTATAAGTTTCCTATTTAGTTATGCATTCTTTTTATTCTATTTTCGTCATGTTATCATTAGTTCCTATATTGCTACAGCCTCTCTTCATTTATACCAGTGAACTGCATAGATGTTTCAGGTAGACAGCCTATCCGGCTATACTTTGCAGGGGGTTTGGGAGGTAGACATTTTCTTTCTATCGTTAGCTTTTTTGTTGGTGCTGCTGTAGGGTGTTAGGATCCATGTGCATATTTGCTAAAATGTTCATAAGAACTTTGATGCAGTATCAGGGCACAGTGTTCTCAACTCTGGGGCTGCTTTAAAATTTTCGATTTTCTTTTCTTTTGGCACTGGAAGCCATTCATTTGATTCTACCTATAGGTTTTCATACATTTGTCACTGAGTTGTTCCTATTCCGTTTTATGCTGTGGTGTTTTGATCAGAGACGTTTTAAGGCTTTGACAAAGTGGGCCCTGGCCCAAGCCCCCCCCCCCTGCCTTTCAGGTGCCCCCTGATAGACCCAGCTTTGTTCTGCAGACAGCTGTGCCCTGAAGAACTTGAACAATTCTTACACAGATTATTGCAAATTGCATTTTCCTTTCATTTATGTTTAATCTGGGTAATGTGTGAGAGTCCAATACAGTCATTTTGTGGGCAAGTGTTGGGTTTTTGTTTCATGCGACATCCATAATTTTTTTTAATTTTAGATCCAAACAGGATCCGAGATATGAGAAACTGGAGGGTAAGCATTTCCAGCAGTATTAGTGAGCTTCAGCTGTGTTACAGTATTAAAAACATACTTCACTATCCCTCAATATTAACTTTATTAACTATAAACACATTTAGAAGCAGTGTGCCTGTGCACTGTTTGTGATCTGTATTTGCTCTAATTAGGGAAATAGACACAAGGGTCATGTTTACTGTCCCCAGTGCTCATCTCAGCCAGCCCTGTGTTTTCTGCCTGCTTTATCTTGTATCATACAAAAGTGAAGTACTGGGAAAATGACTGAGGTGGAGCTGCCTCTAGGTAAACCTTTCTCAATGGTTGAGCATGGATACCTTCCGTCCAAGGGCCATTACTTTGCTAGGCAAGCAGCCGCAGAATTTTAGTTCCTCTACTTCAGGAAATCATGGACTTCCTCATGGCCTTGACACCTTTAGCCACTGTCAATGTGGTTGGGCTTCTGTTCGCTGATTGACAAGGGCATTATAATCCCTCAACTGCACTTAATGGTAGATGGAACATAGGCCATGTTGTCACTGAGTGGCAAAATTGTAAAGGTTTGTAAGATTGTGAAGTGCTTTTTAGAGAACTTATGTATAAAGCACAAGAACTACTCTGTTTGCCTATAACAAGCAGAATAAGTGTAGTAAATCAAAGAAATGTCCTGTGGGACTTATTCACCAACGCTTCTACTTGCTTTGTAAGGGTGCAAACGGAATTAATAACTGGTTTCATAACCAATTTTATTTAAAACGTGTACAGGACACAATATCCTGTATGATGATTGTTTTCTCATCTTTAGTATTGGTTATGATACAAGTTAGTAATTGAGGTTTCACACTTTCAAAACAAAAGTAGAAGTGTCTTTGAACACAGGATATTTGTTTGGCTTGTTACTTTAGGAAACGTATTACTTATTACTTTAGGAGACTTAGGCAGTATTCCCCACCATGTTTGCCTTAGTTTCAACTGTAGATATGCTCTCTCAGTTCGAGGAATGAGCCCTCAGAGGAAGGCATGCTCAGACACCCCCAACTTGCAACCACAAACTGGAAGGAGTTGGATTTAGCAAAGTAAGTACGCTGATGGAGCATGAAAGACCCATTTTCTTGATCTTCAAGTAGCTAGTGACGTATGGTATTAGTATAGGCTCTCTTGACAATTATACAGAATTAGTCGGGACACTGATGAGGAGAAAGACGTGAACGGGTAAGAAAAACATACCGTAGGTGTGCTTTGCCAGGGATATTGCATAGGTAGAAGGGAGATAGTAAAGGCAGTACAGATACAAATGCCATGACTTAATCAACACCTATGGATTCAAACCCATTGATGCTGCACTCAACCTGATACTGAATGACTATGGCACGTATGGGTCAATGCTTGACATGCTTGCCATGTAAATCCTCCGTCAGAACTTAGATGTTCAGTTTGCGGTATGATGGGTGCATTATAGTCACAGCACTGCACATAACGGTGGATGGGACAAATGCTACGTTCTCCCGGACTACCCAAGGTGTCAAAAACTACCGTTCTTCATTGTTATGATGTTCTCTTGGGGAACTACAGAGAATTCCCCAGCATGTTTGCCTTAGTTTCAAAGGTAGGTATGCCCGCTTAGTGGAATGATGCCTCTGGGGCATACTCGAACATCTCCAACTTGCATCCACAAACTGGAAGGAGTTGGATTTAGCAGAGTGCACTTAAGGTGCATGGAAGACATGTCTTCCTGAGCCTCATGTGACTGTCATGGGAGCCATTAGTAAAGGTTCACTAGGAATACGTTCAGTAATGCTCAGAAAGAAGGAGGAGGTTACTCGGTAGGTGGTAAAATGTAGCCAAACTGATTCCGTCCTTTGGTGTATGTATGTGATTGGTGGCTGCATGCCAGTGGTATGTTGATGTGAGTGCATTGATGTGTTGGATTGGGCTCGTGGTCGGCGGTATGAAAGTCTTGTGTGTGATGCGTGAATGGAGCATGAATGGACTATAAAGTGGTTTGTGCCTTGAAGTGGCTTTATGGTTTACCTTCAGAAGACTTAGTTTCAATATTCATGTGTCCTGTGTAGCCAGTACTTCTGGAGGTGCTAAAACCAACCAGTGTAAAAGGTAGATTATCTTTAACAAATTAGAACCAGATTTATATCTATGTTGGTAGGATGGCCCTTACTAAGAATTTCCTTGCTTTTCTTTTTTGGATGTTCTGTAAGTTGATTGGATGTTCTGTAAGTTGATTTTTCTGATTATATTTTTCGCATTCTCTTTTACTACTCTTTTTTCTCTACTTTTTTGTTCTAGTAGTATTTTTCAAGTTTCTTCCTTTCTTTCTAAGTCTGTTACTTCATTCTTCTTTTCGTTCTCTTTTCTCTCTTCTTTGCTTCTCTTTCTTTTTTTTCTATCTCCCTTACTGTCATACAGCTGGCATTCTTTCTTTCTCTTTTCTTGTTACTCATGGAATTGTTTTAATTGTTCTTTGATATATATATACATTTTTTGCATTAGTCTCAATAGTTCTGCTTCATGTTTCTATTTTAACTGGCTTTTATTGTATCATTATGGTTTTTTCTCATGCCTTTAAAAATAGTATCTTGGAATGTCAGAGGTTTGCACTCACCAATTAAGAGACAGAGAGTTTTAACACACTTAGCCAAACTCAATGCTGACATTGCTTGTATTCAAGAATCACACCTATCAGCTGAGGAATCTGTTAAACTAAAAAGGAGATGGGTGGGTGAGGTTTTCTTTTCCCCTGGTGACGGGAAACGTAATGGTGTTCTAATTTTGTTTCATAATTATTTATTTATTATTTATTTATTATAAAGTTTTGTATAGCGCGAACAAGACCCAAGGGTATCAGAGCGCTTCACATAGGCAAGTTACATGTTAACGGTGTATGTACAATAAAAACAACATACTAGTATGAGGTATAACGTTATAAGGTTTGGGTGCATATAGAACTATATCCATTCCAAATGTGCAATATGTGATAAGAGGTAGGTTAAGGCAAAACTTATATCAAGTTCTATTACGCTAACATATAAAGGTAAGGATTCTCTGGATTTACCCAGTGTGATAAAATATAAAGTGAAGTGAATATATACGATTGTCTTTACTTGAGGTAGCTTTTCGTTTACAGTTTAGACTCGGTGGAGTCACCAGTCTCATATCGTCTCAGCAGAGTTCAGTAATCGGGCTGCACTTGATTGTAGTCGCACAAGTCTATGTGGAGAATTTTTCCATCATGAAGCTCTTCACTTCCCGTTTGAAAGTTGAGGTATTTTGGATCTTCCTAATTCGTGGAGGGAGTGAGTTCCAAATTCTGGGGACAGCTCCCGAGAACGCTCTGTCATAGGTTTTCTTCTTTCGGAAGAAGGCTGGCCTTAATAGTAGCTCCTTAGCACTCCTAGCTGGTCTGTTACCTCCGGACAGCTCAATTTTCTTGGCTAGGTATCTCGGCGTGTTGTAATGGAGCGCTTTATGGGTGATACATGCTATCTTTAGTTGGATTCTGGCTTCAAAGGGTAGCCAGTTTAATGCTTTCAAGTGTGGGGATATGTGGTCGAATTTTCTTGATCCCGTGATGAGTCTTGCCGCTGCATGCAGGCAAGCTTTTAGTGGTGCTGTCGACGTGTTTGGTAATCCGGCTAAGGTGGTGCAGCCATATTCAATCCGAGAGATGACTAGGGATTGGATAGCCAGTTTAAGATCGGCTTCTGAGATGAATGGTTTCAGTTTCCTTAGGTAATTCAAATGGAAGCGGGCACTTTTAGCCATTGAGTTGATATGTGTTTTCATGTCGAGATTTTCATCTAGAGTGATTCCTAGTGATTTAGCTGAGTTGATTAGGGTGGGGGTGCAGTTTAGCGCCGTCACTAGCTTGATCCATTCCTTTATTTCTGCTTGGCTCCTTGTTGGTGAGATTAATAGGAACTCTGTTTTATTAGCATTGAGTTTCAGATGATTGGCCTTTAACCATTGCAATGCCATATTTAAGGTCTCGTTCATTAGCTTAATGTCTTCAAGGGAGGCAATCTTCATATATATCTGCGTGTCGTCCGCATACATGTGATAGGATATCTTTGAATTTCGGAGGATTTCTGTGAGGGGTTCAACATAAAGGTTGAACAGGTCAGGTGATAGCGACGATCCTTGTGGAACTCCGATTGAGTTAGGGCATGTAGGAGAGATTGATTGGTTGACCAGGAATCGTTGTGTTCTGTTTTGTAAGAAAGACTCGAACCATTTCAGAACCTTTCCCTCCAGTCCCATCCTGTTCCGCAGCCTGGTCAGTAATGCTTCATGGTTTACTGTGTCAAACGCCGAGGATAGGTCTAGGAGAATTAGTAGGCAAGCTTGGTTTTGGTCAAGGGCCTGTAGCGCATCATCAGCGATATGGAGGATGGCAGTTTCCGTACTATGCCCTGATCGGAATCCTGATTGACATTCATCTAGTAGGGAGAACTTGTTGATGTGTTTGCTCAGTTGGCACTGCACACATTTCTCAATTACTTTGGCCAGTAAAGGAATGTTGGTAACTGGACGGAAGTTGTTCGGATCTGATGCATCCGCTGTAGGTTTTTTGATTATGGGAACAACTTGTCCTGTTTTTAGGCAGTCAGGGAGGATCCCTTGTGATAGTGATGCATTTATTATTTTAGTCCAAATTGGGACCATGATATAGTCGATTTCTTTTACGCACTTCGCGGGTAGCGGGTCATGATAGTGGTTGTTAGGCTTTATTTCCGAGAGCGTTTTGGCGACCTTCTCCTGGTCAAATAGTTCGAATGTATCCCAATATGCTTTGTTTTTTGATTCACTGCGCTCTATAGCCCTGTCGTGTTCGTTCGCAGTCAATGGTTGGGTTGGCAAGGTAGCCGCTGCGCTTGTGAGCTCCAATTCCAGTGCTTTGGCCTTCTCCGTGAAAAATGTCGAGAAATCCTCGCAGCTTAGAGTAGTTTTTGAGTTCTCATGGGCGGTTTTGGCTAACTTATTTGATTGTTGCTTTAGGATCTCGAAGAGTTTCCGTGGTCTGTTTTTGGCATTGTCCAGTTCGGATCTTATATATTCCCTTTTGGAGTTGATGACCTTTTTATTATATTGCTTTCTGATTTTTCGGAGTGCTGTCAGCTCCGGGGATGTCGGGTGTTGTCTCCATTTTCTTTCGGCCATTCTCAATTTGCGTCTCTCTTCATTGAGTGATCCATTGAACCATGGATTTTTTTCCTTTTCGGTGACTCTTTTCAATTTTAGTGGCATGGCGTCGTTGACAATGTTCCCGATTGTGGTTATGTAGTGTTCTGTCATCTCATTTACATTCTGCAGATTGCTGGGTACCTTCAGGTCTCTCTCACACCTATCTACAAGTTGCTCCATATTAGCCTCTTTTGTAGCTCGACTCCATTTTCTGAGTGTGAAGGGTTGAACGGTCTTACTTTTTTTCACTACCGGTATCAAGAAAGATATGGCATGGTGATCAGACCAATCACACGGGTCTATGGAGAGGATTGATGTGTCTTTGGCTCCTGAGATAATCCAGTCAAGAGTTGCTCCTTTCGAGTGAGTAGGTTGTGTGCATGCTTGATTGAGGTTTAGCTCGACGAGGAAGTCTTTAAGCGCGTTGACAGTTTTGTCATTGGAATCCTCCCAATGTAGGTTGAAGTCGCCTAGGTATATATTATTGGCGTCAATGTTGGAGTTGGCCGTAATGATCTCCATTAACTGTTTCGTGAACTTTGTGTTCTCTCCCGGTGGGAGAGAACACAAAGATCAGGATCAGCTAGGTAGATGTGTTTTGGTGAAATTTAGTTTAGATGCTGTTCCCATTTCACTTTTAAATATTTATGCTCCTGCAACTGGTGATGCTTCATTTTGGTCTTCCTTGGCTCCACTCATTACACAGCATTACGAGGATAACTTCGTCCTTGCAGGTGACTGTAATGAAGTCCTTGATCCATTTTTAGACAGGCATTCCTCCAGTGCTTACGTTCCTCACAAATCCCACAAATCTTTCACACAACTCATTTCCCAATACAAATTTGTTGACGCGTGGAGACTTTGTAACCCTACTTTACGAGAATATTCTTTTTTTTCACCACCACATCAAACACAATCAAGATTAGATAATTTTTTCATCTCACATCACCTATCTCAATCCCTAATCGCTTCTGATATTGGTTCTATTTTAATCTCTGATCACGCATCAGTTTCTATTGATTTGGATGTTCTACATAAACCCAATTTCATGAAAAAATGGCGTTTTAACAACTCCCTTCTTCTTGACCCAACCTTAGTCTCTTCCTTTACGTCCTTTTTTCACGAATTTTTCCTGTTGAATCAGACTGATGATCTTCAATTTCCTGTGGTATGGGACGCTTTTAAGGCATCTGCCAGAGACTTCATTATTAGATATGTTTCTCGCAAACGGAAAAAAGCTCAACAAGATACCAAGGACCTCTTTGCCAAAACCAAACGATTGGAACATACCAATTACACTTTGAATCAAAAGACTGTCTTTCGGAACTCATCTCTACCAAACTTCAATTTAACAAAGATTCCACAAATAACGCTTCCAATTTTTTACTAAAGTCCAGCGCCAAATTCTACGGTGGCCAAAACAAGGCTGGGAAATTATTAGCCAATTATTTGAAAGTCAAGAAAAATAAGGTCAACATAGAATCCATTTATGGTAGGGATGGCACATTGAAACATAAAGATGATGACATCTTACAGGAATTTCTCGATTTTTATGAGACTTTATACTCCACTGAATCACTTTCTTCTGAGCATTCCATCGCCCAATTTTTGTCCAATATTCGGCCACCCTTTGATAATCCTCCAGATCTCTCCTCATTGGAGGCAGACTTAACCCAAAAAGAACTCCTTCAGGCCCTAAATTCTTTAAAACACGGAAATGCCCCGGGCCCAGATGGCTTTACGGTTGAATTCTTCTCTCACTTCTCTAGATTACTTTTACCCAAATTACATACCCTTCTTACCACCTTTCTCACTTCTGGCTCTGCTTCTGGTACCTTTTCAGATGCTCTTATTTGCATTCTCCCTAAACCATGTAAAGATACACAGCATTGTAAAAATTACCGACCTATTTCTTTGGTCAACATTGACTATCAGATGTTTTCAAAAGCCCTGGCCTTGCGTCTGGATCTACATTTACCTGAACTCCAAGGAAAGGAACAATTCGGCTTCGTTAAAGGCAGATTGCTATCCAATAATACTAGATTATTCTTTGATATCCTCTCCAAGACCTCGCATTCCTCTCAATCTATTGCAGCCATAGCTTTAGACGCTGAGAAAGCTTTCGACTAGGTCGAATGGCCTTATATTTTTCATACCTTAAAATGGTTCGGTTTTGGTCCAAATATTTCTACCTTGATTTCTCTTCTATATTCTCATCCCAGAGCGGCCATTTCGGCGAACGGTGGCTTGTCCTCTAATTTTTCCCTTAACAGAGGAGTCAGACAGGGATGTCCTCTTTCCCCTTTTATGTTTAACCTTGCTTTAGAACCTTTTCTTTTGAGAATTTGACAAAACAATGACATTCATGGTTTTGATTATCAAAGCTCCACGATTAAAATGGCGGCCTACGCCGATGATGTATTACTAATCCTATCTCAACCTACCGTGTCCCTTCCTGCATTCTTAGAAGAAGGTAACTCCTTCGCTCACGTCTCTGGTTACAAATTAAATAAGGATAAATGCAAAATCCTACCCCTTACCAAATTTACTTATGAAAATGATTTCTCCGACTCGGGTTTTACATGGAGCCCCACTTACATTAAATATTTAAGTCTTCATTTTACCTCTTCCCTTTCAAGTACAGTCACTCGTTGTATGGAAGATTGTATACAGAAACTTACTACCCTCACAACCAAATGGCATCCTCTGTATCTTTCCTGGTGGGGTAGATTAGACACAATTAAAATGATGCTCTCCCCTATTGTCCTTTTCACAATTTCTAATATTCCATTTTCAATTCCCTCCAAGCATTTCAAAAAAATTACCTCCATTTTGTCCGAATTTTATTTGGGGTCATAAAAAATCTCGTATGTCCTTGGCCAAATTGATACGCCCTAAATCGGAGGGAGGAGTACATTTTCCAAATTTTTCTCTCTATCACAAGTCCTTTTTATTAAATCAAGCATCAAATTGGATTTCAGACTGCTCACATTCTCCTCCTCTCTGGGTATCCCTAGAACATTCCTATATATCTCCTATTTCATTTAAGGAATACCTTTTGTTCTCTCGAAAGCCGCAATCCTTATCCACACCTATTCTTAAATATACCTCTAAAATTTTCCCAATCCTTCCTATTTCTTCTTTCTTAGAACAACCCATTTGGCATAACACTTTGATTTTAATCAACAACAAGCCGTTTTTTTGGAAATCTTGGCGCTCTCGTGGTCTCATTTGGGTCCACCAATTATTCCATAATGATCAGTTTGTTTCTTTTTCAATAGCCAGTTCTTCTTTTCTTTTACCCCCCGCTTTTATAACTAGATATTCTTTACTATTGTCTGCAATACAATCCGCTTATGATGCATATCATGCACCTTCTCCTTCCCACAATCAGGATTTCTCTATTTCCTCTTTGTTACATTCTTTACTTCTTATACACGCCAAGGCCTCCACAATGTATGCTTTCCTCCAAGCCCCAACTTCTTCCAGTGCCAAGTCTAACATAGAGGAAGCTTGGGAAAAAGATTTGGGTGTTTCCTGGCCTGTTGTATTGTGGGATAAAATTTGGTTAAAAATTTGCAAATCTTCCAGAGCGGCTAACACAACTCAGACACTATTTTTTATTTACAACCGACTTTTGTTCTCACCACTTGTTCTTAGTAAACGATATCCTGACTCTACTGATACATGTTGGTCTTGTTCCTCACCAGGTGCAGACCTCCTTCACATGCTCTTCACATGCCCTCTAGTTCATAGTTTTTGGATGAAGGTATGGTCTCAAATTAATAAGATTTTTTCATCCACTCACTCCTCTATTTCTCACATTTTCATGGGCAGCGTCTCTCCTATCTGGGATCACTGCACTTTCAGAATACGTATTATTGATTTATTACTAGCAGTGGCTTTCCAACAAATTACTAAATCTTGGAAGGATTCCACTAAAATATATTTTCAGGCTTGGTGGTATGCTGTGTGCTATAATCACAGATTAGACACAACGTTTGTATACCCGATGAGTCTGGCCGACAAAAGAAGAGAACTGTGGAGCCCTGTCACTACGTTCTTTGATGCAAGTGCTAGTCGTTCTTTGTCTCTTTCTCCGTTGCAACAAGAAGTTACTAAACCTCCATGACTTCCTTGAGCATGTTATATATACTTTTCATATTATATGCTTTATGCCTACATTGTATATTTATTTTTTCTTATGTTTTTCTTTCATATCTCATGTAATTTCTGCTGGTTATATTCATATTCATTTTTGACTCATTTACTCCTATTGCCAATATGACTTGTTTTTGCTGTATGATTTTCTTTAATATTTTCATTGCTGTACTTTGTCAACTTTTACCTTATGTGCTGGTTTGATAGCTTTGCTTATGTACTGGCTGAGCTGAGGTGCAGAATCTACAGCTACCCTCATTACAAAAAAAAATGTTTTTCAGAGAAAAAAAGTCTACATTGCATTTGGGGCCTTTTTGTGTTGCAGGCTCTTGGCCTACCCACAAAAGTGAGGCACCGTTTTTCTCAGGAGACTTGAGGGAACACTGAGTGGTAGAAAATGTGTGCCTTTCTGCATATTCAAGGACTTTTCCTCACAGAAATGTTGGGAAAATGTATTGTGTATTCAGAGTTTGAGAATTGCAACTGATTCTGGGTAAAAAACGTGGTGATAGCCACGTAAGTCAGCCCACCCTGGATACCCCTGGGTGTCAGGTTTTCAAAAATGTACAGGCTTTCTAGATTTCCCTAGGTGCTGACTGAGCTAGGGTACAAAAACTAGATCTACCCACATTGGAAAATTAGGGTCAGTTTTCAGTGGAAAAATGTGCTGCATCTATGTTGCATTTTGGGCCGTTTCTTGTTGGGGGCACTAGGTCTACCCCCACAAGTGAGGTACCATTTTTATCAGGAGACTATGGGGAAATTCAGGGTGAAACAAAGTGTGTGGCTCCCTGCAGATTCCAGAACTTTCTATCACAGTTATGTGAGGAAAATGTGTTTTTTAGTCAACGTTTGAGGTTTACAAGGGATTCTGGGTAAAAAACTCATGCAAGTTGGCCCACCCTGGATACCTCTATGTATCTAGCTTTAAAACATGAACAATTTGGCTAGGTTTCCCTAGGTACTGGCTGAGCTATGGTCCAAAATTTAGAGCTACCCACATTGGAAAAAAATGGTCAGTTTTCGGTGGAAAAATGCAATAAATCCATGTTGAGTTTTTGGCAAAACATGTGTTATTACCAGGTGGATTTTGCTGCATTTGTGCCTTTCAAATGTAAGCCAGTGTATATAAAAGATACTCTTGTACAGGTACCCACAAATTCAGAGATGTACAAATAATTACTGCTCCTAAACTCCATATCTTGTGTCCATTTCAGAAATACATAGGTTTCTTATTCCTAGACACCCACTTTTCACTCTGCCCATTTTGCTATAAGAAATGGTCTATACTTGGGACTCAATGAAAAACCATTGTACGGTGCAGCTCAGTTGTTGGCTCTGGGTACCTTGGGTCCCTGGACAGCCTACAAACCCTATATATTTCCCAACAAGAAGGGTCATCCCTGCCACACTCCCTGTAACGAGTGCGGCATCTGAATGTCCCTGGCCACACCAGTGTCCACCTGAGCTGGGATGTGCGAGGACCGCCGGCACCACTGCACTGCGACCTGCTCCAGCCCCACCGCTCCTCGTTTGACTCTCCTCTGATGCGGGGGGGAGGGCGACCCACTTGCCACATCCTCAGGGGATACCCTCTGGCCTCCAGTCTTCTGTGCCGGGTCGAGATCCTCACCACCTTCCCGACATTGGGAAATCTCCTAAGTAAATCTGGGATCCGCTAACATCTCTATGCGGATGACACTCAAATCTACCTTAAGGTGTCTTTCGCACACGATATCTCAATCCTCAACTCTACTCTCAACTCTATCAAAAAATGGTTGTTAGCTCATCAACTCATTCTGAATCCTTCCAAAGCTGAATTCCTCCTCCTCTCTACCTCACTCTCTTCTCCTCCGGTTCAATCTTGGATGCCTAAGTTGAATTTACTCAACACTAAACCTATCTTTGTCGACAGCGCAAAATCCCTAGGTGTCATACTTGACAAAAGACTCAATCTACTCTCCCACATCAATTCCATGGCAAGGAATGCACGATACCAACTATGGGCCAGATGTAGGTAATCCTATTTTACCGATTCTAAAATACCGAATTTTACCGATTCGGTATTTCAGAATCGGTAAAAGTAATGTAGCTAATTATTCTGTAAATGTTACGGAATCGGTAGGATTCGGTATTACCAATTCGGTATTTACCGAATCGGTAAATACCGATTCTGTATTTACAGAATCAGTAATTCCCATTCATTCCTATGGGCCTGAAGGCCCGTAGGAATGATTGGGAATTACCGATTCAGTATTTTCCCAATCGGTAAATACTGATTCGGTAAATACCGAATCGGTAATAGGGGGACCATTTTCAAGGGTGGCAGGGTGTCACATTGACACCACGTTGCACCCCTGAATAGTGGATGGGTGCACATTTGGCACACATACATGCCCTAAGGGCACAGTAAAAAAAGCACAAAATTGCTTTTTTTTAAGGTTTTCGATATTTACCACCAACCTTTATTTGGTGGTAAAAACCGAATCCTTAACTGTGCAATGCACTCATTTGAGTGCTCCCTACATTTCAGATTTGGTAATTTACCGATCCGGTATTTTAAGGAATCAGTAATTTACCGATTCCTTAAATTACCGAATCTGAAATGTAGCCACCTACATCCCAAATGCCCAAGACCGGTCGGTAACGGCCGAAATTCAGTAATTTCGTCCGTTACCGGCCGGTATTGGGCCACCTACATCTGGCCCTAAGTCTTCTCTGGGGGATTCGTCATTTCTTTCCGGAGCAAAACCTAAAAACCTTGGTCCAATTGATGAAGCGAGGTGGCAAACGCAAAATTTTGTGCACCCCTCCTGAAGTCAATGTCCCATAACAGTAATGTTTACTAATTGCATGTTTTGTGAAAATAATCAACCATAGAGTAAGATGCACACATTATTTTATTTTTTACACACGGGAATACTAATTTTGCTTGTATGTCGCAATAAACCTAGCTAATATGTAATGTTATTGTATTGTGAACTAACGTGCTGTTTGATTATAAACAAAACGTTATTTAAATGTGCCTTTTGTACACGTATTGTGAAAAGACAAAGGTCGATTATGTAAGTAAAAACGCATTTGTGTGGCTTATTTGCTAGGTAACAACTAATGGGAAACATTAGTATGGTGGGAGGTAAACAGAATGGGTTTCAATTCAATAACTAACATGAATTTGTGTTTGTTTCTATGATAGTTTCAAAAAGTGGCCTCTGAGGCCTAAACAAAATGGAGGTGTGGGTGAACTGTGAGCAAGAGCTGAAAAGCGCAGGCGCGCTAAAACCTGCAAGTCAGAGTGAACTGCTTGTGTCCAAGAAAAGTTCAAGGCTGAATATGGCCCGGAACCTAGGATGGGTGCCAAGCATGAACGATGTAATGCTCAAGAGCCTGGGAAAGAGGATGGATGTTGCTAGTTGTGGATGCGCCTAGGCCGCAAACTGAACATAACAAAGACCCTTTATTTTTCCGCTGACACATAGAAAAAAGTGTGTTGTAATTGTGAGATGATTCTCACCCACCCCGAAAATGTCCAATGAGAATTTGAATGAGGACTGACAAGTTACTTTTAGATAGATTAAGTTAGGAGAATTAAGGTATAAAAAACCCTGGATTTGACTAGAAGGGGTCGCTTTTTCAATTTCTATCGGAGATGCTGCCCGTTTGCTGGCCGATTCCTGGATGTAAGACTCTGTTCTATTTTACTTTGTTTGCTTTGCAGGACTATTAGGATAAGATGAGGGTGTTAGACAGGGATGTTAGGAGAGAATGAAGTTCGAACTATCTGTTCTTTGCTAAACTTTACTGAAATCTAATCTAAAGCGATTTTTCTTGAGCTCTGAATAAAATGATCATTATTGAAATAAAGTTTGAGATTTAACTAAATAAAGAATAGACTAATGCATAAATGTCAGACATAATAAAGTTTTGCTTTTAATAAAATTGGGAAATGGAATCTTAAAAGCTGGTCTTGTGATTTTCCTACGCCTAATTTTCTTTCTAGCAGATCCTTTGCCGTTATGGTGGTGTGTCTGAATAATTCAATGTTTAATAAACTATGGTAAATTGTTTGTTTTAAACTGCAGGTGTAAATAATAAATAGTTAAATAGGTTTTGACGCTCCACCAAATGTTACAGCATTTCTCCATTGTGATTCACCAAAAGCCTTGAAGCCAAGTGTAAGTGAGTAGAGTAGATGCGCAGTGTTATGGGCCCCACTGGTGCATGTTTTGTGTGTTTAAAGGTTTCGGGGAAATGGTGAGTGATGATTAGAAATAATTTTAGGAGCCGCGCTGTAGCACAATCTCGGGTTCTCTCTAGATTGGACTATTTCTATTCTCTTCTTGCTGGCCTCCCCAAACCCCACCTTTCCCCTCTTAAATCTATTCTACGTTGAGCGGCTCGTTTTATATTTGGGGCCAAAGGAAGTGACCACATCACACCCATTTTGTCATTTTTTCGATGACTTCCTATTGAGGAAAGACTGCCTGTATCACCCATAAAAACTTACAAACTTCCTCCCCTCAATACCTGGAGAATACACTGAAAATCTCTGGAGGCTCTAGACAATCTTGTAATGCAGAAAATGTACTGCTTGAGCCACCAACCTTCAAAAGGGAAAGATCAATGGCTCAATCCTTCTCAGACAGTGCAGTGAGAACCTGGAACTCGCTTCCTCCACTACTCCGTACCACCACCTCTACACGTACTTTTAAAGCTGGCCTCAAATCACTTCTCTTCCAAAGACACTTCCAGAACTAATACACCCCTTTTCATTTCCCTCAAGAAAGTTCTTTCATTATTGTAAATTTGTAATCTATGCCTGTACAATCTTCATCATATTATGTTTTTTGTGTTTTTGAGTGACTGCCATCTATTATTTTATTTTACCTATCTGACACCTTTGGGTAAAGTCTGCGCTATGTAAAAATGCATTAAATAAATAAAAAATAAAAATAAAAGACATAGAGGCACATGCATCAAAAGAAAAACGGGTCGCAAACGGGCAGATTCTGAGTTGCGACCGGTATTTTTGCATTTGGGATGCATCATCAAATGCAAAAATCGCACTTTAAGTAATCTCTAAATTGCGATTACTTTAATTGCGATTGCATTTAAGGAATTGCAAATTGAGATTCCTTAAATACAATGCATTAAAGTTTAAAAAAATTGTGATTTCGCTAAGAGGAGTTGTAAATTACCATCAATTTGTATTTGATAGTAATGTGCAAAAACTTTGAAAAATGCACTAAAGTGCATTTTTCAAAGTTCCATTTTACACACACACATGCCCTTGGGCATGTGTGTGTGCAAGATGTACTCATATCCAGATCTCTGGGGTGCAACAGGGTGTCCTTTTGATACCTTTACACCCTTGAAATTGCATGCGCAATTTTCGAATACCTACTGGGTACTCGCAAATTGTGAATGCAATTACCATTCATTCCTACGGGCCTCTAAGCCCATAGGAATGACTAGAAGACATTCCTTAATTGAGACTCGCAATTTGCGAGTCGCAATTAAGGAATGTTTAGAAATCGCTATTTTTAAAGCGATTTCTACAAGCATAGGCTTTTGCGATTCCTTAATTGCGATTAAGGAATCGCAAAAGTCTACCTTGATGCATGTACCTGATGGTGCCCGCTATCTTAGACTTCACCCCGACTGTGCTCACTCTCTGTTCTGCCTACGAAGGGGCTTTCTCCACTGTTCGGTAGAGCCAACCATTGCTCCCCCGGGCACAGGGGTTCGGGCACTGTCGAGGGGAGAAGGATAATTTCCCAGCAGGTCGGATGGTGCCGGAGCTCGTCTCCTATGCGACTGCCGCTATGTGTGCACAAGCCACACACCCCACTATTGTTTTTTTACATTATTTCAAATCGTTTTTTAAATAGTTATTTTGTGTGGCTCATATCGGCCTTTATCAATACAGATTTGGATTTGAAGATGAGCTTTTTCATTTATTTATTTTTCCCTCGAGTAGAGTTAGGGAGTTAACCGAAGCATTTTTACATCTGAGTAAATCTGAGACTCTAAGCTTACTACTTTCTTTGTTGAGTTCCTTTGTGAACCAATGGGCAGATTTATTTCTAATTTTCTCACAAATCTGTCATTTTGTTTCTCCTATGTTTTTTTCCAATTTGTCTATGATCTTGGACGTGGGTTCGGTGTGGAGGTTTGCGAGGTTGTTGACCTCTTATGCTGCTGGAATGTTATGTAATGCATAGACAACTTCGGTATATATGAATGGATTTGACTAGATTTCTTAGTTTAGTTTTTGAACTGAACAGACTAGATTTCTTAGATCCTTGCTCCAATATTTTGGTCTTTTATGCTGCCCATAGGAGACACTTGAAATGGCAGGTGGAAAATGGCTTAAAGAGGAAAATCTACTGGGATTGTGGAGTCTAACTTTATATGCCTCTTTTTGTGAATCCGCAGATCTAGATCTGATCATTTTTAGTGCATCAAGGTTGTGCAGAATGGAATGAGTTTGAAGTTACCTAGGGGCATATTTATTTTTATTTGATGCAACGCGGGCGAGCAAGAGAACTCCCTGCCGTGCACGAAATAGGAGAGAGCAAAAATACTCCATATTTACAAACATATAGCGCATACCTGCTCTTGCCTTACGTTGGCACTTTGTGTAGTGGATAGCACCAACGGCACCACCACAGGCACCCTGCACATTAGTGTAACGGTGCCTGCATTATAGGCAAGTTTCACTTTGGGAAGGAAAAGGCACCTTCCTGCACAAAAACAATCCAAAGAAGCTTTTGCACTTTCTACATATGATGTATATTGCGACACACATACAAAGAGGAAATCACGAGGAGTAAAAAGATTGTTCTTCATGTTACGCAATCCTCTGTGTGGAGCAGCAATCTGGCATATTCCCCGTTTTTCAATCTTTTGTAAATCCGGAATTGCGTTAAATCCATGGATGGAGGCAAGGGAACCGAACGCGCATGCTCCGCCCATGGAACGCATCCAAACGTGAAATGTAACGTGTGGTGTGAGATATATTGCACATTTTACATTAAAATATCACATATATACCACATATAAAACAGTAGGACTGCTGTAAATCGAGCTTTTCTGGTTTCATATGCCCTTTCATGCTTCCGTAGACACTAGTAGCCTCTTCTCTGCTATGGCGGAGGAGCGTTCCCCCACCAGCCACAACATTTGAATAACAAAACGTGTTTATTATAGTTTTATTTTTTCTTCCATTGAATGAGGCTTGGGGGCGGGGCAAGTCAGGACGGGGAGTGGTGAGCACGGCCTTCAGTGCACAGCTGGGTTTGGCTGGCCTTCTCAGTCCGGCCAAGCCGACATGCGCACTGAAGCAGTCTGCAACCCAGCTGCGTTGCCTGGTTGGAGACAGCAGGCACAGGCTCCCAGTCTGTCTATGAGTGCAAATCATCGGCGCTCAGGCCTATCCTGAGGCTACTCTCGCAGCGTCAGGATTGACCGCAGGGGACCATGGGAACCTGTGCTCCAGCGAGGAAGAAACAGAAGAGCTGCGTTTTGGCGGACGCGAGACAGCAGGTAAGTTCTTTTTAAAACTTTTAATTTTACTGTTTTTTTCATCCGTTGTCGCCCCCTACCTGGCATTCCGTCGGCTCACCAACCACTACTGATACTAGACGATATAGCTGGCACGAATGTGATTCTGTTGTCAGTTCTATATGGGTAATGGCGGTCCACCTGTCGCATGATTTGTGATAGGTTCAACACTATGTCTGTTTACATGCAGCTACATGCATTATAATTTAAATAACTTTAATGACAATAATATCTAATTTTGACACCTACTCAAGGATATAATTGGGTTTATATTTTGGCCGACAAGATATCCGTCACTGCTGTCATGGAACAACCGATCGGTCGAGTTGGTGATGCAGCAAGCACAATGTAAATAGTTGTATTCATTTATTTACTTACCTTACTCCTGCCCGTCGTATGTCCGACTCCAATACTCCCACCTACCTTGGCCCTCACCCGCCCCGCCGCCCCGCAGCACTCCCACTGCGAACCACCACTGCCTCCCGGTATAACTACAACCTTGTAATTACCATACAACAGAAGCAGCACACATTTAAAATATTACCTGTTTCCAAGATCCCTTTCACATCATGTCTTCTTGACCAATCAGCAGGCATTGCTGTAGCGGAATTGTCTGAGTTCCGGTACACAGTATTCCTAATAACAGGAGAGCCAGTAGGAAAACATTCTTGCAACATCTGCGGCACCAGCTCTGTGGCAACGATTTTCAGAGACACAGGAAAATGGTATTTTGCCATTTGGACTCGGTCTTTCCCCCAGCAGCAGCGCCCCCTTGTGGCAATCTATGGTACATTGTAAAGCAGCTGCCTATAGAGATCATAATGTTCCACTGGCCACTTATCTTGCTTTGTTTGGTAAGGATAGCAGAAATGTTCACTTTTGGAAACAATTATTTGAAAATAGGTTATTTAGGTGTGTAGATTTAAGCATACATAAACTTATGGTAGGTACCATTTAAAACATTATAGTTAAAATGCGTAAAACGAGTAAAGTGTAGAAGTGTGGTACAGGGGCCAGGGCAACTGATTTCGGAGCGCAAGGTTCGATCATCGGCGGCACCTCAGCTCAGCACCGTGTGACTCTGGGCAACAGCGCCCTTAATTTCCACAACAGCCCCCAGCGCCTTGAGACCCGTAAGGGTGAGTAGTTTGCGCTTTACAAATAGGGTGACCAACCGTCCGTAAATTTCACGGACAGTCAGTAATTTCGGCTGTCTGTCCATTGTCCGTGAAGGATTCTTTAACGGACGCCATTTGTCCGTAATTTTATCCCTAACCCTAAACCTTTAACGCTTTAACCTTAAAGCCCGCACAGCTTCCACCCACCTCCCTTCTTGACTCTGATGCTGCTGAGGTCGGGTGTAACAGTCTCGATGCTGTACCAAAGCTCAGACACCCAGCAGCATTGGAGAGGCACAGCGGGATGGCAACCCTCACACCTTCAGCCCTTGAGGAGCTGTTAAAAGGTGCTTGAAGGTGGCTGAGAGGGAGGGGTTGCAGCTTCAGGAGCAGGAGCAGGGGCATCTATTCAGATGCAAACAGCCCTGAATGCGTCATGTCTCTAAAATGTGTGTGAGACAAAAATGGTCAGACCTGGCAATGCTTGTGTCTTTTTGTTCACTGATCTGAGCTGTACAGATGTACACAAAAAACAGGAATCACAGAGAGAAACATCAAAGTCAAACTTTTCACTCTGCAGCTCAGCCTGGGCTAGGGGGGTCAGCACCTCTTCTCAGGGTACTAGCGGGGGTCAGTGCCTCTTCTCAGGGTACAAGGGGGGGTCAGCGCCTCTTCTGAGGGCACCATCGGGGGGGTCAGCGCCTTTTCTCAGGGCACCAGCGGGAGGTCAGAGGTCAGCGCCTCTTCTCAGGGCACCAGCGGGGGGTCAGCGCCTATTCTCAGGGCACCAGAGGGGGGTTCAGTGCTTCTTCTCAGGGCACCAGCGGGAGGTCAGCGCCTCTTCTCAGGGCACCAGCGGGGGGTCGGGTCAGCGCCTCTTCTCAGGGCACCAGCGGGGGGGTCAGTGCCTCTTTTCAGGGCACCAGCCGGGGTCAGCGCCTCTTCTCAGGGTACAAGCGGAGGTTAAGCACCTCTTCTCAGGGCACCAGCGGGGGGTCGGGTCAGCGCCTCTTCTCAGGGCACCAGCGGGGGGTCAGCGCCTCTTTTCAGGGCACCAGCCGGGGTCAGCGCCTCTTCTCAGGGTACAAGCGGAGGTTAAGCACCTCTTCTCATGGCACCAGAGGGGGTTCAGTGCCTCTTCTCAGGGCACCAGCGGAAGGTCAGCATCTATTCTCAGGGCACCAGCGGTGGTCAGCGCCTCTTCTCAGGGTACTAGCGGGGGTCAGCGCCTCTTCTGAGGGCACCAGAGGGGGTTCAGTGCCTCTTTTCAGGGCACCAGAGGGGGGTTCAGAGTCTCTTCTCAGGGCACCAGCGGGAGGTCAGCGCCTCTTCTCAGGGTACTAGCGGGGGTCAGTGCCTCTTCTCAGGGCACCAGCAGGGGGGTCAGCGCCTCTTCTCAGGGTACTAGCAGGGGGGTCAGTGCCTCTTCTCAGGGCACCAGAGGGGGGTTCAGAGTCTCTTCTCAGGGCACCAGCGGGAGGTCAGCGCCTCTTCTCAGGGTACTAGCGGGGGTCAGTGCCTCTTCTCAGGGCACCAGCAGGGGGGTCAGCGCCTCTTCTCAGGGTACTAGCGGGGGTCAGCGCCTCTTCTCAGGGCACCAGAGGGGGGTTCAGAGCCTCTTCTCGTGGCACCAGTGGGAGGTCAGTGCCTCTTCTCAGGGTACTAGCGGGGGTCAGCGCCTCTTCTGAGGGCACCAGAGGGGGTTCAGTACCTCTTCTCAGGGCACCAGTGGGAGGTCAGCATCTCTTCTCAGGGCACCAGCGGGGGGTCAGCGCCTCTTCTCAGGGCCCCAAACATCCTCAAACTGGCCTGATTACACCGAGGCAGCACGTGGTTCTTTTCACAGAGCTTAATTACTGTCACTAAATTGTAAACAAACCTCGATTCTTCAAACTTGCAGTCTATAATGTAATAAAATAAAGAAATGGCACAATCGCACCCACACTGATTAACAAAGTATGGAGGACAATCATTTAAATCAGTTCTCTCGGAGTATCTCCTGTAAGTACTGTACATGACAGTGGGGTAGGGCACAACTAACATTTTGGAGAGAGAGACTGTCTTCTCGTTGTCTTGTCCAGGAGGGGGTGAGGAGCCCTACCCCACCCTGGAAGAGACCAAGATGATACTAGAATACTGCATGCCCACCCCTGTGCCCACCCTGGTGGATCCAGTTCCCCCTCCTGTGATGGCTCCTGCCGCTCCACCCCCCCAGTGATGGCTCCTGTCCCCCCATGTGGTGGCTCCTGTCCCCCCCGCACCTGTGATGGCTCCTGTCCCCCCCCCCCCTGTGGTGGATCCTGTCTCTGCCCTGGGTGGCTTCTGTCCCTGTCCTGGAATGGCTACTGCAGCGAGGAATATCCAGGAACTGATTTTTTTCCTTGACAGGCCTCTTCTCAAAAAGGCTCAGCTCAAAATTAATATGAAAAGGTGGGCGAGTGAGTAAGTGAAAGGATGGGTGGATGGCTGGATGAATTAGTGAAAGGGTGAATGGATAAATTAAAGATTGAATAGATGGTAAGGAGAAAGGATGGATGGATTGATGAGTGAGTGGAAGGATGGAAGAGAGAAAAGGTAAATAGCTGCATGTATGGGTGGAAGAGTAGCTGGGTGGATGGATGAGTGAAAGTTGGATGAGTGAAAAGGTAGATAATGAGTGAGTGGGTGGATGAGTGAAATGATGGATGGATTGAAGAATTGATAAGTGCAAGGGTGAATGCATAAACAGATGAGTGAAAGGGTGGATGTAAGGATGGATGAGTGAGTGAAAGGGAGGGTAGATGGACAAAAGGATGAATAGATGAGTGAAGGAGTGAAAGGATAAATGGATGAGAGAAAGGATGGATGAGTGAATGGATGGATGGGTAGAAGAGTGGATGGATGAGTGTACAGATGGATAGGGTGAAAGGGTGGATGGATAATGGATGGATGAGTGAAAGGATGAATGAGTGAAATGATAGATGGAAGGACACATGATGGATAGGTTTGCAAATGGTTGAATGTGTTTGAATATGGCTGGGCTTACTTATATACTATTGCCTGACCACTGATGTGTCTGTAAAACGTATTCAATTGTCCTGAAGTTTTGTCCTGAATTTTCACCTCCTGTCCTGAATTTGTGTCCTGAATTTTTACACTCACCGTCCTGAATTTACACCAATGCCAGTTGGTCACCCTATTTACAAATACGGATTTATTTATTGAAATGCGGTAAACAAGTTATTAAAAAACAAATTGACTATGGTTATGGGAGGGCGGGATTTTTGATCTCTAGTTTACCACTCCAGATCTAAACCCCGTTCAGGTCGACTGAATCTTTATTGCCTGTCATTGAGGAAAGAAAGTGCATCCAGTACCAGGTTAGTTTGACAATAATGGGCTCGACTCTGAAAAACCACATACTACTTCTAAGTTTCAAAGATTTATTATATAATCAATGATAACTGCAAGTACAGGCATCTCAAAACGAGATTCAAAAGATATAGAGGCACTAATACAAACATATGTTCTCTAAAAGCTCTTAGGCGACCAAAGAAGAACACCAACACTAATTCCAGAATCATCAGGTTTGCAAGAATAGACACAAATTGTAATCTATCCGTCATTTACAAAGGAAGGAAGGAATCAGGTTAGGCTGTCCCTACTCTGTACTAGATGGTATCCCTACTTAACAAATCCCAACCTAAAAAGGTGTCAGCTGTGAGTGACTTCCTAAGAAGTTCACCCACTCTTAGTCTTAGGTGAAAACCTATGATCTCCAGTCATGACCCCTCTCTGCCTACCCATCCGCTCTCTGAAAGGTCCTCAGGCATCTGTTCTAACTCCACCCAGGGGTGCTGTCCCTAATACAAAATCACAATTACAGTTGAAACGCCCCTCAAGAGACGCCCCTCACGTGGTGTCGGTTCTGGCTTTTTCCATGATGATCTTCCTTTGGGCCTCGTGTTTAGCGTTGACCTTGCTTCCCAAGCTTCTTCTCCAGCTCGCTGATACCCCCGAAACATTCCTGAACCCTCCTCCATGTCTGTACCAGTCTCCTCAAACAGAGCTCTATTCATCAAACTTTTAATTGGAACCCCCCTCGCACCTGCAGACAGACATCCGCAACTTGGATCCCAATTCTCATAGACTTCTAACAGAAGTTTGCAACTTATTTCTCAACACACCTCGGTATGTACCAGCACGTGCAAATCAGAAAACTTTTTATCTCTTCAGGCCTACAACCATTCTCGCAGAGGTTTTATTCTCTTCAAATCCTTTCGTGAATTAAAATAACATGTTAACACCTTATTCTTTGATTATGAGAAACACTTCTATGGAATATAAATCTAACGAATAAACAAAATTACTAAATAACATTAGTGCAATCCATGTCAGGTATAAGTGTACATTTCCAATCCTCTCTGCCCTGGCCATGAGGCCTGTTCCCTTCTATGCTTTGTAGCATGACATTCCTACATTAGCAGCTACATAACATGGATCCTGATTAATCACGTTTAATAAGACTATATATTTTCCACACATTTCTGCGTCAGTCCCACTTCTATATAAAATTTCTATGTTAACTACACAAGTCTAAGCATAGGTGAATGTATTTTCAACACTTACAAGCACTTCTATTATGGTTTGTGCGACATACTTGTACTTATGGTGCACTTATGCGTTTTGTTCAGTTTGCGCTCTCTCAGTTATTATGTTTATTAGTCTTCAAGTTCCCTTGTCGGCCATTCCGGAAGAATGTGTCTAGATGCTGACAGGATTCGCACCAGCGCCCTCCATGCCAAGACACCTCAGACTCCGGCGAGTCTGCACCGCAGCGTCGGGGTGTCTTCTATGAAACATACCTGCTGCATGCAAGGAAACCTGGTCTAGAGAATGCATACACTCTACTGGCTGTGTGAGATTATAAGGCAGAGGAATTGGAGGTTTTACAACATATTCATTGATGAGACAAGAAGTGTCCGTCCCCTGCTAACTGTAGTTGTTTTACTGTGGAAGGGTGAATTGTAAATTGTAAAATGCTGGGCGGGGGTGTGGGGGCTTGGGGTGGACGGAGAAGGAGAAAAAGTCAGCGAAAGGGGGAGGCAGAGAAGAGTGAGTGAGAGAGAGAGGGAGAGAGAAAGAGACAAAGAGAGAGACAGAATGAGAGAGAGCGACAGAGGGAGGAGAGAGAGGAAGAGAGAGTGAGAGGCAGAGAGAGGAGAGATAGATTGGCACCACTCTGAGCTGGCCTCTGAGCGCATTTCAGGACTGCGCCTGTAGAGGGCGCCGTAATACCATTATTAACCTTAGGTGTGTAAACGTTCCAGATGCTCTTTCGGGGCTGGATAAACACGGAAAAATAGTCTGTCTGTCCCTCCTCCTGTAAAGACGTCATTTGTTGCGGTGCAGGGTCAGCTCAGGACTCTGGGTCTGGATTGGAGCCACGGCTTTTTATTTCCCCTCATGTCGATAAACAATGGCCCTGGAACCGTTCTAACAGAGGGCGTTGCTGGCAAGCGATAGCTGCATACTAAAACAAGCAGTGGTAAATGCATTAGGTTTCGCATTTTTTATTAATAATAAGCCGTTTTTTGTTGCTAGTTGTAGCTTGGTTAATAGTTGTGCACTATAAGTTTCTGAAAGTCTTTTCAAGTGTTATAACTTCTTTATACCAGACAGCCAGCTCTAGGGAAAGTTTGAGGTTGTGAGGATAGGCTAGAAGAAGGAAATAGCAAAGCAAAATCCACGTTTTGGGGCTTTATTTACAAGCATCTTGCGCCACTTTTGCGTCACTTTTCCCTTATTAAAAATGACGCAAAAGCGGCGCAAGGGCC